>NC_133452.1:64441047-65161672 GCF_048565385.1 Saimiri boliviensis
ACTGCAACCTCCACCTCCTGGGTTCAAGTGATTCTCATGCCTCAGCATCCTGAGTAGCTGGGACTACAGGTGTGTGCCACCATGCCCAGCTAATTTCTGTATTTTAGTAGAGATGGCCATGCTGGCCAGGCTGGTCTGGAACTCCTGACCTCAAATGATCTGCCTGCCTCAGCCTTCCAAAGTTCTGGAGTTACAGGCATGAGCCACTGTGCCCAGCCTGTCCTTAAATTTTCTTATTGCATTGTTTTAAGTATTGCCTGATCTTCCAGTAACGTACCAAAGATATTGGAAGAGTGTTTTTTATAGTCTTTTTCTTTTTAACCTTTCATTGAACACAGCTGAGAATTCAGAAATTTTCATTTCTGTCCATAATAGCAGAGAGAAGATAAATGAGAGCATAACTACAAAAACACAGCTAGCAGTACTCTAGACTCGAATGATGACAATTTAA
Source organism: Saimiri boliviensis (assembly GCF_048565385.1). Lineage (NCBI taxonomy): Eukaryota > Metazoa > Chordata > Mammalia > Primates > Cebidae > Saimiri > Saimiri boliviensis. The sequence continues at coordinate 64,441,499 of NC_133452.1, forward strand.
TTGTATAAATTAAATCTCAGAGTATAAGCCTTTATATAAGACAAAAAAAAATAAATATTCACTAAATCAATGAGTAGACAATATTATTTCTAAGGACAAAAAGGAAATTTGTTATCCAGTTAGTCATTCTACGGGATGTCATCATGCAGTATTTTTGGACAAAAATTTTTGCTAAAAGTACATGTGACAGTATTTTCCCTTTTATGAAGTTTGGATGAGGAAATTTACCCAAGAAACTGTATATAAAAATATGGTCCATAAGTAGACAAATGCTTAAGGCACCGACTGAAAGGAAACAGAATAGAAATTTTAAAAATCAATTGAATTGATCATTCTATCAATGTCTAAAAATAAAATTTTTTTTTTTTTTTTTTTTGAGACGGAGTTTCACTCTTGTTACCCAGGCTGGAGTGCAATGGCGCGATCTCGGCTCACCGCAACCTCTGCCTCCTGGGTTCAGGCAATTCTCCTGCCTCAGCCTCCTGAGTAGCTGGGATTACAGGCACGTGCCACCATGCCCAGCTAATTTTTTGTATTTTTAGTAGAGACAGGGTTTCACCATGTTGACCGGGATGGTCTCGATCTCTCAACCTCATGATCCACCCGCCTCGGCCTCCCAAAGTGCTGGGATTACAAGCTTGAGCCACCGCGCCTGGCCAATAAAAATGTTTTTGTAGGCTAAAGGGAATGATTACCTTCTAACAAAATTATAAGCCATGAAAACTTTCCAAAGTATTTAATTTTGAGGATGTAAATACAAGAAGCACTACGAGCAATAAGCTGGAAACTTTTAGAAATGTATTTGAAATCTGAATCAGTATTTACAAAATAGGTGTGTTCCGGGATCATCCATGCACAATTACCTGCATTCAATGGAAATCATCCATTATGAAAATGAGTATCCTCATACCAGAAAGACATGCAAGAAAAAACTGAGTTTGTTACATTCTTACTAATTTCCAATGCAGTTTTTAAACCAGGTTTTGACTTATATTTTTGTAAATTATTAGTAGTATCACTTTAAAATATATTCTAAAACAGTCCATTGGCCTCAAATGATAACTGTTGATGATAACTGTTTTTCCTAGTATTATGATAGCTAATAAAATGTAGACTTTGCTAAGTGCTGTAAGATAGAAAGTGTTATGCCTTTTCAAATTTTTTTTTTGTTTTTGACATAATCAAAAACAAAACAAAATAATGACACAATCATAATTACTGAGAGCATGAGGGATGACTTTGTAAAGGGGATAGCCTGGCTGCAACAAGCTACCTAAAAGTTATTTTAAATTGTGTAAGGTTTAGGCCAACTTTGAGAACACTGCCTCAGAGTCAGCCCTGCATCTAAAATAAATAAATACACAAAAATAAAAAATAAAAATGAGTAAGGTTTAAAGACAAGCAGAGATGGGAAAGAAAATATGCCAGGCAAATAAATGGCCTGAGTATAAGACTGAAGTGCAAAAGCAGAGGATGTGTTTAGGAAGGCAAGTTGGCTGGTTTGGAAAATAAAATAGAAACCAAGACTACTGAGCAGAATATTAGATATATTTTACAATTTAGTATTTTTTAAACTTTGATCTTACGATAGAAAAAAAAAAACTAAGTTTCAAAGTTTATATACACATTGTTCATGACCTCAAATCTAATATAAAAAGGGAATCCAGGGTTTCAGTCTGTAACTCAGGTGGTGGTCCATGATAAAACCACCTAATCTCTCTAGGTTTCCTCATCTATAAGCAAGCTTCATACTTCAATAATTCATTTTTAAAGAAGAACATAATTTCCACTTACTTCATTTGGTTGTTGTTGGTCTTTAATGAGATAATATTTTTAAATGTTTTGTTAACTATAAAGCTCCATATAAAAATGGTAAGTGAAATGTCTCCACTAGTGGTAAGACAATTCATGGTATATGAACTGAAGCCCCCATCAACTGGGAAGTGCGGGAAGCGAGAGCAAAAATAAATAACAGAAGAAGCTTAAAATATTTTTCTCTTTACAAGAATGGTAAGAGACCAAACAACCTAATAATGATACTATACGTATGTTATGGATGCTCTATAATTTATTTCTATTTTCCATTCCTTGTCTACTGAGATTTTCTTTACCATCTCCTACTCTTCCATTTTAATGAGATATTAGTAAATTAATTTGCTTTGTTGCAGATGCCATGCATTTCTTCCTGTATGTAGCTCACTGTCTAGATATTTAATATTTTTCTGCTTTATCCCTTGTAATCCCTAAAAATCAAATTGTGGGGTAACTTAGTTTATATGAATTCTATCAGAAAATTTGCAGATAAAGAAAATGATAACATATCTATCTTTCTGTAGTATAGCCTTAAGTACTGGGGATTTGCTGACTATTCCTATATTCTAGGAACTATTCTTTCATCTGGTTTTCAGAATATTAAATTGATTTTCTTTCTACCTTACTGATATTATTTTCCTATCTTGTTCTCAGTACCTTTCTAGAACTTTCAAGATCTAGACTTACATTTGTCCACTAACTCCCCTTTGAAAAATTAATCAATTTCCTATATACAAACTACTTTCTTTAGTCTGATCACTCACAAATTACTCCCACTTTTATGTCTTCTTGTAATCTCAAACTCAACTCACCTCTTCAAGGTCATTTAGACCCACCCCTAGTTTCCAAATCTCTTCCAGTAAGTTCTACATTTATCACTGAATTCATAGTGTTTACTGGTATAATACTAGGTTGGTTCAAAGAAATGGAAAAGGTACTATTGAAAAAGTCACTATATTTTGGTCTTTAAAACAGCATGCTTACTGAAAGTCAACTCTCTTAAACCCATGAAGTCATCTCAGCTTTCTCTCTATTTGGGAGTGGATTCTTGATCTCTGGCTTTCATGCTGGAGACGTCACAGATAGGTCAGTATAACTGACACTTCAGGTACATCTTTCAGCCTATTTGTCCCACTCAATTACCAACCAGTGTGACCATATTTATGTTACTGTGGATAATATAAATGAAACAAACAAACAAAAAATTAGTTATAGGTCAAGCACAGTGGCTCACTCTGACAATCTCAACAACTTTTGGGAGGCCGAGGTAGGCAGATCACTTGAGCCCAATAGGTTAAGTCTGCAGTAAGCCATGATCAGGCTACTCCAGCCTGGTCAAAAAAGCGAGACCCTGTCTCAGCAAAGAGACAAAACAATGGATTAGCAAATCAGTCGCCTTTACCTTGTATTATTAAAAAATAAAATAATATGAGAATAAAAAGGGAAAATATTATGAGATGCTGGAATGTAAGGATGAAAAAAGAATATTTAGTACTTGGGCCGGGCGCAGTGGCTCAAGCCTGTTATCCCAGCACTTTGGGAGGCCGAGGCGGGTGGATCACAAGGTCAAGAGATCGAGACCATCCTGGTCAACATGGTGAAACCCCGTCTCTACTAAAAATACAAAAAATTAGCTGGGCATGGTGGCGCATGCCTGTAATCCCAGCTACTCAGGAGGCTGAGGCAGGAGAATTGCCTGAACCCAGGGGGCAGAGGTTGCGGTGAGCCGAAATCGCGCCATTGCACTCCAGCCTGGGTAACAAGAGCGAAACTCTCTCACAAAAAAAAAAAAAAAAAAAAAAAAAAAAAAAAGTATTTAGTACTAAAGGGCAGCATCATTAAAGTGGAAGAAATGTAAAATGACTAGTGTCAAATTGCAATAAAAATAATGCATTCCTATTTGTATTCCTTACTTTTTGGAGCAAACAGTATTGTCACACCTTTCAGTAATATTTCAGAGTAGCAGGCACCCACTGAGCTAAAACATAACTCTATGGCAGAAGCTTCATCTTCTGGGCAAAACTACCACACAGTTCACCTTCCTTTTATTTAATCAATTTTTTGCCAAGTCTTACCAAGCTTCAATTACCACTATAAGAATTTTTCAATAAAATAGTAATGGAAAAACTACAAGTGAACCACATGTGGATGTGCATTTTTGAAGACACAGTAAGTCTGAAACTTGAAGAGATGCTAAGGTTGAGGTCACAGACTTGGGAGACATCACTGAAAGAGCAGTTAGTAGCTAAAGCTCAGAAGTCACCTATTAAAATGTGAAGAGAAATCTACTGTTTGACAACTTGTAGGTGGAGGAACTAGTTAGGAGTTCTAAGAAGGAACAGTCAGAAAGGTAGTGGACAAGAAAAGAGATTATTTCCCTAGTTAGTAAGAGGCCACAGATAGAACATAAAACAAATACAAAAGAATTAAGGAACTAAAATTAAACCATAGTGCCAGTATCAAACTTCCTCAAAGTCAGACAAGCATATCTTAGGAAACAGATCTTCCTAGGGAACTCATTTCCTTAGAAAAGCAGGCCTTTCCAAAGCCATGTACTATATATTCTTTTGAAAATCACCAGAGTCCAGTAGAAAAACAGACAATGGACATGAACAGGCAATTCACAAAAAGAGAAAGAAAAATAGCACAAATATTTTTTAAATACCCATAGGAGCAAAAGTATAAAGTTTAAAAAGCAACAACCATACATTAAAATTACATTATATATAACATAATTACATTACATACAAAAATATACTACATTTCCTTCAAAGTAGCATATAAAATATTCTTAACAACCATACCCCTGAAAAACAACTAAAGTTGCTGGAAAAAATACTTCTGAAACATCTTTTGAACTGCTTTGCTGATGGCACTGGAAAGCCAGGGATGCACAGAAGCCAAAAACAAAGTGAAAGCAGGAAACTAGGGAGCTAAGTGGAGCACTGAAATGGCCTCTCATTCTGGAGACATCTACAGAACACTAGCAACAATCTGAGGCTTTCACCTTGTAAGTTGGATGATGAAGCAGAGGGGTTAGAAAACAAAGCCTAAGATCCACAGATCCTGTGAGACAGGATCTGTGACCCCACCCCCTTAAATTATACTCAGATTGCAAAGATCAATGAAAAGTAGTTACCTCTGAATAGGCAAGAGAACTTTTCTGCTCCCAACTTTGTGGAGGGAGGAAGAGAAGACGGGTTCCCCCCTTGAGAAGTGATATCACAAGCCAGATGCTATATGGTGTTACAGCTTACATGGGGCTACAACTCAAGCTGAGGTTTTATTTTTAAATGGTTCCTAGTTAGTACAAGTACTTCTAGGCACATGATAAAATAAACACATACCCTCCTCAGAGAAAATGTACTTTCAAGTCAAAAGTCAAAAAATTCCTGTAGACAAAAGTTCAAGAAATATGAATTTCTGGTGACAAAAATCACAAAAGACTAAATAAATAAATAAGGGACCATGAGCTACAGCCAGTAGAATTAGATCCAAAGTGTTCAGATATTCAATTGGCCAGAATTAGACTAAAATAAGTATGTTTTGATATGTTCAAAGCAACACTTCTTAACTATTAGGCCAATACTTCTTTTGTATAATAAATATTTTTGTAATGCCCCATTTTTTTTTTTTTTTTTGGAGACAGAGTCTCGTTCTTTCACCAGGCTGGAGTGCAGTGAAAGATCACTTGGATCACTGCAACCTCCATATCCTGCGTTCAAGCGATTCTCCTGCCTCAGCCTCCCAAGTAGCTGGGATTACAGGTGTGCACCACCATGCCCAGCTAATTTTTTTGTGTTTTTAGTAGAGATAGGGTTTCACCATGTTGGTCAGGATGGTCTCAATCTCTTGACCTTGTGATCCACCCACCTCGGCCTCTCAAAGTGCTGGGATTACAGGTGTGAGCCACTGTGCCCAGCCGTAATGCCCCTATTTTTATACTGAAATAAATTTAAAGTAATATCTCTATATACATAAAATGTAAATTATCTATATTCCTTAACTGTAATATATAGAAAAAATTTATAGTAAAGTAATACATACTTCAGTTTTAAAATGTAGTGGTAAAATTACACAACAATACAATAAAATATCAATGCTTGTGCTTACCTATGATAAATAAATTGGCTTTAAGCCATTCCATACAGGTATAAGAAAATGAAAGAAGAGGTACATGGGGATACTAAGACAAAAATTAGCATGAGTATATACATACACAGAAAGAGGAAGAAACATCACCTTGATTGAAGCAGCATAACATGTCAAAGCAAATTAAACAATCAATACTGCAAAAATGAGAAATACAACCCTATTCAAATGAGCTACATTTTACGTATAAATGGGAGCCAAATAATTTCCTAGGTTGTCAGATGGCAGATGATAGTGATGATGTGTAGCAGAAAACATACCACATGTACTTCAATTCTACCTTATTGTAAGACATAAATTCAGTTTCACGTATATAAAAAGACCTTAGAGACCAGATCCTTTTATAGGTGATGGATTGGAAAACAAAAACTAATACAAGAGGTTATAAAGAAATTATCTCTGGAAATGGTACCACAGTCAGGCTGTAAAACAACCTCCAACCCCCAAATAAGTAATTCAACATGTAATTTTTACAACATAGATATTTTATCTTTGTATTACAAAAAATTTATGAATACTGTTTAAAGGTTCAGTGGGTTTCTGAATATGATAGACTTACTCTTCTGCAGTCTACAGCTATAAAACTGGAAAAGATCTATGAGGCAACTGTTTATCGTCAATGGACAGGACAATCGGTAGTAAAAAAACTATAATGCTTGATAGAAGGGAAACACTCAAAGTAAGCCCAGATGTTTACCCTAGCTTTCTGTCTGGGTAAACTTTTGGGACTAAGGGGCAAGAAGACAATGAAACACAAGCATGCCAGTGATCTCAGTGAACCATAAAGGCATACGTTTCAGCTCAGAGTTTCTAAAGCAGTTGGAATTCATGGGACAGAATACTGGAGAGAAGAGATCTGTGCAAATCCTGTACCTCTCCCTCCTTATTCCTAATTAAGGGCCAGGTTGGACGTGCACAGGTTGAAACCCTTCAAAGCACAGCAGCAGGCTTTGTTGCTTAGCAGAGAGATAAGCAAAACTATCCAAGGCCACAAAATGCTGGGAGATACTGGAATTCTGGCCTAGTTAGAAGCAAAAAAATCACACTGGATTTTAAATCGAGAAACATAGTTCCACTTGAGATCCTAGTAAACTCATACCTCAGGAATAAGGATCATATTCTGTATACCCTAGAACTGTATCCTAGGACTAAGCAAAACACGAAAACAGATTTTGTTTTTATTCTACCATATTCTAGAATAAAAACAAAATTGGCAGAAGTAAAAAATGTCTGCCAGAACAAAAGTCAACACCTTGTAGAGAAGACAAATGACCCAGACTCCCTACAAACTATCAGCCCAACATTCTATGGTACAATAAAAAAAATACTAGACATGAAAAGCAAGAAAAAGTGACCCATATTTAAGGAAAAAAGTAGTGAAGATCTTAAAAAGACCCAGTGGTTTGAAATAGCAGAAAATAACTCAAAACAGCTATCATAAATATGTTTAACAACTTAAAAGAAAAGATGGACATAATGAATGAACAAATGAGAAATCCTGGTAGGAAAAACAGAGGCCGGGTACAATGGCTCATGATTGTAATCCCAGCGCCTTGGGAGGCCAAGGTGAGAGGACTGCTTGAGCCCAGGAGTTAGTTCAAACCAGCCTGGGCAACATGGCAAAATCCCATCTCTACAAAAAAAAAAAAAAAAAAAAGCTGGGCATGGTTAAAAACATCTTTTTTAAGATGAGGGCAAAATAAATATATCTGAGTGAACTTTTGGCTAGCAGATTTCACAAGAAGCAATGCTTTAATTAAAAAAAAAGTTGTTGGGTTTAAGAGAAATATAACCACATGGAAACTCAGATCTACAAAAAATAAATAAAACTAGAAATGAGAGATATGTATAGGAAATGCTATCTATTTAAATCAAAAGTAATAACACTGAATTGTGGGACTTATAAATTATGTCAAAATAAAAAATATATGACATAATTAATGGTTAATGGAATTAAATTTTGGTAGCACTGTTACATTTTGTAGCAAATGAAACAATATTAACCAAAAAAGATGACAGAAAACAAATACAAACAAAACCACATGAGAAAAATAGAAAACAGAGAGCCAAATGGCAGACGTGCATCTAGGCATATCAATAATTATAATAAGTACAAAAGGTCTCAAATCCCAACTAAAAGGCAGAGATAATCAGGTTTGATTTAAAAAAAAAAAACACACACCCTAATTATATCTTGACTGCATGAGACACATTTTAAATATGTCATAGATATGTTGAAATTAAAAGGAAACAAACAAAAAATAAGCTGGTTGTGGTGCCTCATGACTGTAATCCCAGCACTTTGGGAGGCCGAGGCAGGTGGATCACCTGAGATCAGGTGTTCAAGACCAGCCTGGCCAACATGGTGAAACCTCCGTCTCTACTAAAAATACAAAAATTAACTGGGTATGGTGGTAGGTGCCTATAATCCCAGCTATTAGGTAGGTTGAGGCAGGAGAATTGCTTCAACCCAGAAGGTGGAGGTTGTAGTGAGCTGAGATTGTGCCATTGCACTCCAGCCTGGGCGATAAGAGTGAAACACCATCTCAAAAAACAAACAGGTTGGGCAAGGTGACTCACGCCTGTAATCCCAGCACTTTGTGGGCTGAGGCGGGTGGATCACAAGGTCAAGAGATCGAGACCATCCTGGCCAAACCCCATCTCTACTAAAAATATAAAAATTAGTTGGGCATGGTGGCACGTGCATGTAGTCCTAGCTACTCAGGAGGATGAGGCAGGAGAATCACTTAAACCTGGGAGTAAGAAGTTGCAGTGAGCTGAGATTATGGCACTGCACTCCAGCCTGGAGATAGAGCAAGACTCAGTCTCAAAAAATATATATACATACACACACACACACCATACAAGCAACCACAAAAAAGTTGGTCTGGCTATATCAGTATCAGACAAAGGATACTTCAAAGTAATAGATATTACAAGAGAAGTGGGACATTTCATAAACATAAAGTATCAATTCATCAGGAAGATATAATATTTCCAATATGAATATGGACTAATCTGCTGTTAATATGGTTTCAAAGCATATGAAGCAAACTGTTAGAATACAAAGAAGAAATAGAGAAATCTACAATCACAATTGAAATTTAACATTCCTTTCCAGCAACGAGTTTATGTGCATGCATGCATGTGGACACACACCCCCACCCCATAAAGATATAGATTCCGGCTACACTATCAACCACGATTATCTAATCAGCACTATAGAACCATGCACTCAATATATGCTTAATACCCATTATTTTCAAGTGCACATGAACCACTGTCTAGGACAGAATATATCTCGGGACAAAATAAGTAAATTTCACAAAGTGGAAATCTTACAGAATACATTTTCTAACCAAAACAGAATTAAGTTAGAAATAAATAAGACATATAGAAATTCCAAAATATTTTAATCATACAAGATACTTTTAAATACACTTAGATCAAATAAGAAATCACAAGGAAAATAAAAATGAAAACAAAATAAATTAAAATTTGTGAAATGCAGCTAAAGCAGTGCTTAGAGGGAAATTAAAAACTTTCTCTGTTTATGATAGAAAAGAAGGTTTAAATATCAGTGTTCTAAGGTTTTTACCTAAAGAAGCTAGAAAAAGAGAAAAATAAACCAAAAGTAAAGGAATTAAGTAATTAAGAGCAGAAACCAAAGAAATAGAAAACAATAGAAAAAAAATAACAAAGCCAAAAATTGGCCTGAAAGGATTAGTAAAAATCAATAAACACCTAGTTAGAATGATGAAGAAATCATCAAGACAGAAGAAATCAACTCCCATTATCAGCAATGAAAAAGAGAATATTGGTATATATCTTGTCATCATTAAGTAGATATAAAGGAATAGATACAACAGTTTTATGCCAAAAGCATTCCACAGCTTATGGGAAAAGGACAATCCTTAAAGAAAAAAAACATAAGAAGACTGACAATAATAAAGAAGAATTCAGAATTGCCACTGATGATAGTTAATTTTATATGTCAACTGAAATTGGTTATGCGTAACCAAATTTTGGTCAAACAGTAGTCTAGATATTTCTGTGCAGACAATTTAGATGTGATTAATAACTGAATCAACAGACTTTGAGTAAACCAGATGACTCTACATAATATGAGACTCTTCCAATTAGCTGAAAGCCTTAAGAGAAAAAAAGTGAAGTTCTTTGAGGAAAAAAAATTCTGTCTCCTGACTGTCTTTGGCCTTGAGCTGAAAGATCAATTCTCCCTTGGGTCTCTAGCCTGCTGTCCTGCCACACAGATTTCAAACCAGCAAGCCCTTATAACAGTGTGAATCAATTCCTCAAAAGTCAGTCAGTCTCTCTCTATCACTTGCCCCATCTCCCCTACTGCATTTACCGGTTCTGTGTCCCCACAGAGACCTAACTAATACACCTTCCATTACAGAAATTAAATTTGTAATTAAATTTTTTTAATAAAGAAAGCTTTGGTCAGGCACAGTGACTCATATGATCCCAGCACTTCGGGAGGCCAAGGCAGGCAGATCACTTGAGGTCAGGAGTTCAAGAACTCAACTCAGTCTGGCCAACATGGTGAAACTCCGTCTCTATTAAAAATACAAAATTTAGCCAGGTGTGGTGCTGCGAACCTGTAATCCCAGCTACTCAGGAGGCTAAGGGAGGAGAATTACTTGAACCTGGGAGGCAGAGGCTACAGCAAGCCGAAATCATGCCACTGCGCTCCAGCCTGGGTGACAGAGCAAAACTCTGTCTCAAAAAAAGAGAAAGCTTCAAGCTTATCCATTCCTGTGGCTTTAAATAACTATCAGTATCTTAATGACTCCCAAATTTATATCTCTAGCCTTTGTACCAACCTTGAATTTCAGGAAGAATAACACAAATGTCTCTGATATCCCTGCTCTAGCAGCTGAAGCTTAGTATGTCCAAAACAGTACTCTTGATTCTTTAAGCCTGTTTTTCTCTATCCCTATCTCAGTCAGTTGCACCTTTACCCACATTACATCATCACAAATTGCACTATCCCTCCTGCTCACACCAGAAATCAATAATGTCCTAATTCCTCTCTTTCCCTCACACTCCATATGCAATCTATCAGCAAATCTTGTTGCTTCATTCAAAGTATGTACAGAATCTGACAATCTCTGTCCATATCCACAGCCATGTCCATGGTAACCATGCCATCATCATCTCTCATCTTCCTGCATTATTTTAACAGCCTCCAAGCGGATCTCTCTGGCCTTTATTCTTGTCTTGCCTAGCTTCCAAACAGCAGCCACAGTGACCTTTGCTAAACAAGATATAGGTCATATCACACCCTTTTTCAAAGCCCTTCAATAGCTATCTATCTGCTATAGATTGAATGTGTCCCCCAAAGTTGGTGTGTTAGAAACTTGATCTTCAGTGCAGCAGTACTGGAAGACAGTTATTTTAATTTCTGTATTTTTGTAATACCTTTTAATTCTTTGAAAGTAAATCTCCCTTTATTACTGTTGTAAAATGTTATTATAGCTATTTTCATTTATTTTTAAAGATGAACTTCAAAATCACTTTCTTCCCATCATTATCAACTCTCCTTGGTATTTTGATAGGAATTCAATTATTTTATTCATGAAATACCTGTGATACAGGAATCGCAGTTTGTAAATCCAAAGTATAGTACTATAAATAGAAATTTCAATTCCCACAATGAAGATATAAATCTAGCTGATAAGCCACTACTTTATATTGATCTAATTTATTTTCATGACCTAAAGATTGAATTAATACCATCATTGGAAATTACTATTTTCATTTAAAAAATATTTTCATTTCAATAGTTTTAGGGGTACAAGTGGCTTTTGGTTACATGAAAGAATTGTATATTAGTGAAGCCTGGCTTTTAATGTACCTGTTGCCCAAATAGTGTATATAATACCCAGTGGAAATTATCTCAATGGTAACATTTTAAAACTGTGTTTATAGTCATTTGAACTTTTCGATCAAGTGCAGTGGCTCGCACACATAATCTCAGCTATTGGGAAGCTGAGGTGGAAGTATCACTCGAATCCAGGGGTTCGAGACCAGACCAGGCAATATAGTGAAACTCTGCCTCTTAAAAAAAGAAATTGCATAAGACATTTATAGCTACAGGTATATGTGCTATGAATAATCTAAGAGTTAAACTGTTAGGAGCAGTAATAGAAGCAGCAAGTAAATAATACATCATAGATTGAGAAAAATTTCAGAAATACTTGAAGGCGTTGTTTGTTTTACGTATATCTTCTGTCTAAATCCTGAGTATTCCTAAATTCACTCACTTTATTTAAAAATAACAACAACTATTATTATTTAATTTAATGTATTTGTATATCTTTTTTTTTTTGAGATGGAGTCTGGCTCTTGTCGCCCAAACTGGAGTGCAGTGGCACGATCTCAGCTCACTACAACCTCTGCCTCCCAGGTTCAAGACAGTCACCTCTGAGGAGTCAGTCAATGTTCTAGAAGAACTCAATTAATGTTCAAAAATAATGATCTTACAACAGAAAAAAAAGAATGATCTTACAACAGAAAGCAAGACAATAGGTGAAAATGCTAAGAAAAGACATGAAACTTTAAAGACCAATTTAGGAGAACTAATAGCTGTGTAACCAGATTTCCGGGAGAAAAGGAAAAGAGTAAAGAAGAAACATGTTAACAAATAACAGAAGAAAAATTTTAAACACAGGAAGAAATCAATACTTGGTACAGGTGACACTGTTTTCGTAGCAAGGCCTTCCAATGAAGGAAGTGTTTTATTAACTTAGATTACAGTACAAGTTTACTGTCTTCCTGAAAACCAGTCACAGTATACAGACTGGTTACTCTGTAATCCAGTGCTGTTTTACGTGTATCAGTTATTTTTGCCTGCCCTAGCCCCGCCATTCAGCGCCTGTACTCATAATGGCACTTTTTCTTCTGGAGTATCCTCTTTCCCCTACTTTTAATCCTTGTGGTTTAAATGGGGGTGAGAGTTCACCTGACTCCCCAATATCAAGTGGGCAAATGATTCATGTCTAGCAAATCAGAAGAAATAACAGGCTACATCAATAAAATTAATTCTGAACTTCTATGAGAATTGCTGGGAGTTCTAGGATTCCCAGCACTAGGATTAGGCACTCAAATCCACATTATCTGAACTAAAATTAATTCCTGGAATTATGAACTATGTGATTCAACAAATTTCTCCCCATATCACCCTCCCATACCAAGCCAAGGGATCTCAAACTTAGAGTATATCAAAATTACTCAGAGAGTTTGTTGGAAAAAAGAAGAAAAAAACCGTAATAGCTGAGCTTAATTCACATCCCAGGTTAAGTCTAGGATGAGGCCTTCGACTGTATTTTGAATATGATTCCATGTGATGCTAATGCTAGTACAAAAATGACAGTGAGGGCAACTACATAAAGCCATGATGAGTTCATTTGTGTAACTTGCACCTGAAAGATTTATGACCAATATGCCTCCAGTCAGATGATAAACAATAACCCTTTAACGGCACTGGATTTCAGAGTAGCCAGCACAGTGAAAATCAAAACCAAATATCAAATTATCTAGAAAATAATAAAAAATAACTAAAGCTTCATACTGAAACCTGTGCAAAACAATTAAGTTTTCCCTAAAATAATATTTATGGTCTGAAATCCTTATTCCTATAAAAATAAAGACTGAAGATAAATTAAGCATCAACTTATGAAAATAGAATATAACAAAATTAACAAAGAAGGCATTATACAAGTGAGAACTGAAAGAAAGAAAAAACAGGCAAAATTGTAGATAAAATAAAAGGTAATTATAAGGTAAACTCACAAGATGCCTAAATGGGAAAAAATGAAAATAAAAACATAAAAAATATTAGGAATTACTAAAATCCAATTGCAGGCCAGGAGTGGTGGCTCACATCTGTAATCCCAGTACCCTGGGAGGCTGAGGCAGGAAGATTGCTTGAGCCCAGGAGTTCGAGAACAGCCTGGGTGACATGGTGAAACCCTGTTTCTATTTAAAAAAAAAAAAAAAATTAGTAGGATGTGGTGGTATGCGCCTGTAATCCAATCTGCTTAGGAGACTGAGGTGGAAGAATCACCTGAGCCCAGGAGGTCAAGGCTGCAGTGAGCCGAGATTGCACCACTGTGCTCCAGCCTAGGCAACCAGAGTGAGACCCTGTCTCAAAAATACATAAATAAATAAATAAATAAAAGAAAATTCAATTACATATGTGGAAGAAATTTAAAGAATAAGAAAATCTTATTTCAATTTTTGGCAGCAAATTAGAAAATCTAATGGAAGTAAATAATTTTTTTAGTAAAATATACTAAATATTATCTAAAAGGAAACAGAAAATCCTAACAGATATGAGAAAGTTCTGGGCAATTTTTTCAACTACAAAATGTGAAGGGCTTTGATATTTATAGCTTAGTTCTGTTGTCTTTTAAAGTTGTGGGCTCTAAATTATTTTGAGCATGCACACTTATCAGTAAGAATATTTTTTGAACATCCACCCCATTATACGTAAATACATACAAATATACATATATGAATTATATATACAAATACATGTATATATGCATATTTTTGTGTATTTATATACCAGGCATATACTAGTATACATTATAAAACATAGAAATAAAAAGTACAAAGTAAATAAATATAAACAAGTTTTAATGTTTTTCCCATGAAAGGAGCAATCTATTTTATTGAGAGGGGACTACTACTTAAATTGTTATTATGTTAAACTATATAGTAACACAGAGACAGAAAACTCACTAATTCATGAGGCTAGAAGAATCTTAATAAACAATAAATAAAACTCTTCAAGGAAAGTACACAAAAAGTCCTACTTCATGTATGACAGAAATACTATGAAACTGAATAGCACATAATGACTAAAAAGGGTCCCACTCCCCCCAAAGAAACGTTAAGAATGCTTTAACTTCATAAAATCTATACATGTAACTCACTTTATCAATATACTAAAGTAGAAAATTACATAATTATGTCAATGGATGATGAAAACACTTTTGATATAATAATCTAGCAGTCATCCATAGTAAAAACTCCGAGTAAAACAGAAGAAAAAAAAAGCAATTTAAATATGGTTATTTGCTGAAAAACAATAGCAAACATCACACTAAATTTCAAATACTAAAGCCATTTTCATTAAATTGGAAGATAGGATGCTTGCTGTCATCAGCATCATTTAATACTGCTTAAGGAAGTTTGAGTGTATTCCTAAGAGAAAAGAAAAGAAAAGAAAAGAAAAGAAAAGAAAAGAAAAGAGAAGAGAAAACAATAGGTACAACTCTTGGAGAAGAGACAAAACTTTCCCCTAAATCCACAGCTTTCCTCTACGGTAGGCAAGAACCAGTTAAAACTGAAGAAAAAAATTCATTCACAATAGCATCAAAAACTCCAATACTTAAAAATAAATATCATAAGGTGTGAAATCTATCATATATGAATATCCTACTGAAGGACTCAAAATAACTTGAACAAATGGTTAAATATGGTTTGTATACTCTTGTAATCCCATTCTCTTCTCTGACTCTTCAGAGTAGTACTATCATGAATTTAATTTAGGGTTTATCATGTTTTCCTATTTTTTGCCACATATGTAAGTATCCATAGATAATACATAATATCACTTAACGGTTTAAAAAAATTAATATGATAGAGTAATATTTCATACACTATGTACAACTTACATTTTTATTCAACATTATAGTGAGGTTTTTAAAAAAGACGTTATCCTTGAAATGTAGCCCTGATATGCTCACTTTAACTGCCATATCATCCTAAGAATATACTATAATTTTAAAATTCTCATTTACAGATATTTAGGTTGCTTCTAGTTTTTGTTATTACAAACAACGCTCTAAGTAACATTTTTGTATAATTATCTTTGTGTGAAAATGACCATGACCCACACTGAGAAAACATTTTAAATCCTGAGTCAGTACTCACACAAATACACACACAACTCAAAATTATGAAACAAGTTACTCTTACTATATGCAATGTGCTCTGATGATTTTTATTCTATTTCACTTTTAAAAATTAATAATACTGGTCATAAACCATCAAATAGATCTCGAAGCCACCAGAGTGTCCCAGTCCACAGTTTGGAAAACACTGCCATGAGCAATCTATCCAGAGCTGGAATAAAAAGATATGAACAACCTTCCTCCAGATATTGCCAAACTGCTCTATGAAGTGGTTCTGTCAAGAATCCCATCAGTATTGTGGAACATTCTTCACAATGCTTAGTATTGTCAGATTTTGAAATTTCTGCTAGTTCAACATGAGTGAAATGATGTCTCATTTACATTAGTAATGCCACACATTTTTTCAGTGAATACTTACCTTTTCTTTATGAATCATTGTTTATTCATTTGTCAGGCTTTTGTTTTTTTCTTTTTGATTTGTAGTGCTTTATATATTTTGGATATTAATTATCAACTACATGCATTGCAAGTATCTTTTCCCACTCTATCTAACTTTGTTAATATTATTTGTGCTGGACTGTTTAATGTCAGTTTGGTTATGGATAACACCTGTACTTCACAGAATCTCCTCCTCTGGATGGTTCTGAGTTAGAGTCAACCCAAAGATAAACTTGTATAAGATTTGGAAGTGAAGTCATTACTCTTGGACCTGGCCAGACTCGGTAGCAGACAGACCTGCCCACCAAGTCCCGGCTGTTCTCTCTCTGGGGCTCTGTGCTCAGCTTGTCTTCCAATTGTTGACCCTGCCAACCAACAGCAGCAGCCTGACACTGGTCCACTCAGAGGCAGCAGTTTCTATAGGCCTCTCCAGGTACTCCCTCTTCCAGTTCTCTTTTCATAGTCAGATGTGCCTACTTTTTGGAATTCCCCGCAAGCTCTGATTTGTACCCCCAGCCCAGTGCTTCTGAAGACTGGTTAATGACTATTTCTCTCATCTACTGACTCTTCCATTCCCCTGCAACTCCCACAATTGTATAAGGTCTAAATTCCTAATTTCTACAGATAATTTGAGTGGTTTAATCTGTCTAACTGAAACCGGTGCCTGAAGTTTAAATTTTAGATCAGTCAATTTTATTAACCTTATCCCTTACAGTTTGTGCTTTTTGTTATCTTCTTTTTAAAAGATCTTTCCCAAACCTAAGATTACAGGAATATTCTCCTGTATTTCCATCTAATATAGTTGTAAAGTTTTGCTTTATACTTTTATGTCTTTAAAAATGGTGTAAGGTAAAGGTCAAATCTTATTCTTTCTCTACAGGTAGAAAATTTTCCTGGGACCATTCATATATATATATATATATATATATATATATAAAATTTAATATAAATAAGGTAATTCTATTATTCCAACAAAAAGAAACATCTCTTTATGAGAAGAGTTCAAGTTGTAGCTGTCGGCCAGAGCAGGCAGAACACTTGAGGTCAGGAGTTTGAGACTAAACTGGGCAACATGGCAAAACCCAGTCTCTAAAAAATAATACAAAAATAATACAAAAATTAGCTGGGTGTGGTGGTGAAAATGTGTAGTCCCAGCTATTTGGGAGGCTTAGGTGGGAGGATCACCTAAGCTTGGGAGGTGGGGGTTGCAGTGAGCCAAGATTGTACCACTGCACTCCAGCCTGGGTGACTGAGTGAGACCCTGAAAAAAAAAAGGGAAAGGAAAGAAAAAAGAGAGGAGAGGAGGGGAGGGGAGGGGTAGGGAAGGGCGAGGAGAGGAGGGGAGGGGAGGGGTAGGGAAGGGAGAGGAGAGGAGGGGAGGGGAGGGGTAGGGTAGGGAAGGGCGAGGAGAGGAGGGGAGGGGAGGGGTAGGGAAGGGAGAGGAGAGGAGGGGAAAAAGGAAAAAGGAAAGAAAAAGAGAGGAAAGGAAAGATGTAGCTCTTAATCTGTTATTTTAACCAAATTTCAAAAATTAAAATTCCAATGTGAATTTGGAAGAATCTTTACATAAGCTCTTCAAACTTATCAGAACAGAATTTGACTTGCATATCCTTATTATGTCTAATTTTAAAAGTCTAGCTGGAGACTGCTGAAAACTTTGTGATTCCCCTAGATTGTTTGGGATACAGACCTAGTATTTCAAGGGAAGGATTCAGCAGTGAAAGAAAATTTTCTGTTCATCAGTTGTTCATCTTGATCAGCTCTTATTTTGTTCTCACAGGAACAGACTGGGTGCCGTAACTGGCAAATATAAATCATGATGATTTATGTTTAAATTTAAGAAATTTAAGCATAATTTTAAAAATGCAAAATGACATTAAAATGTACAAGTGATACTCTAAACAATAGTGTTCATTTAAACATCTACATATTTAATATTATGGGCTAAATTAATTTCCTTTTTAGAAAGGATGTCAAATTTCTAAAATACTATCCAATTATCATCACAACACCTTTCTACTGAAATCATACAATAAATATCTGATCTAATTTCAGCAAGGCCACAGTCTAAAGGAAGACAAAGCTAAGTTACTTCTTAAATCCATAATTTCCACTTGAACTATTATTAGAATTACTACTGGAACTTTCTTTCTGGAGGCATTATTTTACTATTTATTATGCTTAGACTAAAACAGCAATCAGAAAATCAACCTAAAATTCTGATTATTTGCCACTTGGCTTCTGACCATTCCAATAAGGCATCTTGGGAGACCTATGCAGTGCCAAATGAAGCTCAGCCCACACAATGTCTGGCAGAGGGTGATGAGAATGGCACATTGTCTGCCCGGTATGAACAGAGGTCACAGCAGGGAGAGCATCTGCTAAGATAATGTGAATGAAGGAAACAACTATAATTGCCTCATTAAGAGATCCCTGGCCAAATAATCACAAGAAGAAAGGACTTGGATAACCATCCTAAAATTAGGCTATAATAACGAAACTTGGGATAGAATTAAAAATACAGAAGAATTAGGAAGACTTGGGTATTCTACTGGTTATACTAATTTCCTTAGTCACCATATGGATGATTGAAAATCTGGATGCAATAGTTCAGTTATTCAAGTCAAGCCTTTGCCAGTCATTAGAAGGAAGTACAAGATGCAAATTCACAGCTGTCTAGGATACAAACAAATGTAAAATAAAGGGTTGTGGGGAATTTCTTACAGAGACCAAAATACAGAAACTAAGAAGGATATCTACTGATCTACAGTTCAGAATTACAATGAAAAACATACAATTAAAAGGCCTAAGGAACATTTTAAAGGAGAAAGACAAAATTCAAAAGAGCAGTCTCAAAAGGCAAAGGAGAAAAATGAACACACTGTCTCTGCGTAATCAATTTACCTTCTTTTACTTTCTATCTTCACTTTTTAAAACTATTTTTTCCCCAAAAGTCAACATTGTATAATTACAACTAAATCTCAGTCACTTCATATTACTGTATGTATGTATTTTATGCAATAGTGTTAATAAATTAAATACTTCATGGTAAAAGCTCAAGTATTTTCCCAATTTAAATTTAAATTAAGTATGCAAACACACACAAGACTAAATGTATTGATATTGTGACAAACTATTTTTACATTTCCTGATATTTTGACGGTAAGCTATATAAACTTAATTTGTATTATGCAGTTAAAATTTATTATTATAGTACCTTGCAGTAAATTATAATTATTAACTTTTCTGATTCCAACAAACACAATAAAATTAGCTTGTTATAACCATAAGCCAGGTTTAAAATAAGCAAACTATTTGATGACTTTGATGTTTTGCACCCAAAATGTGCTGGCTAATTTTTCCATTCCATTTACCATTCCGGTCTTTAAACTGCCTTAATCTCCTGCCCTCAGATGTTGACCTTGTAAGAATAGGGGTCATAGGTCAGAATAGACAGACCTCAAAGGATCTGGACTATCAATTCATGCCTGAAAGATTTCTCTGCCACAATAGGAACCTACTAAACAGCAAATTCCTAAATCTGATCACACAAGTATCATGGCGAAACAGTTATTTATTGGAATTTGTTGATCTACATTTTCAAACATCTCTATCATCTAAAAATTATCTTATTTTTATTTTGGGAACAGAATATGGGATATAATACATACAAAAACAAAATCATTGACAGAATCTTTAAAGTAAAACAGATATTCTTTAATAAAACGACACCATAAACCTAAACACAGGTTTTTGTTTTGTTTTGTTTTCAGGAATGCTATGGAGATTTCAAAAATATAGTATTAGATTTCCCAAGCATAAAGTACCTGGGAAAATGTCAAATTATACTACAGGATAATGAGTGGAATAGGTTATATTGCTGTAGAGGTGGGTGGGAGTGGGGCAAAATTACCACTAGTTAGTTTTCAGCTTACTTGCTCTAAAACTGAATGAGGGCAATAAATATTTTTCTGCTTAATAAACAAATGCGAATTTAAGCACCTCAATAAGGAAGCCTAACTTAATTTTCTTAACCCCCAAAACAGAACTTTCTTGCAAATTTAAAGAATTTGAGGCCACAAAATTATGGCCCTGCAAAAACAACTTTACTATCACATACCTTCACTTTCTTTTTAAAAAAAGCAAGTTAACTCATGTGAGCTAAGAATAAATCAGACATCCTAGTTGGTTCCTGTTTCCATTCACTTCGGTCTTTTTGATCATAAATGATAAACACACCATGATATACCATTTTAATACTGACTACAAGGAATGTTAAATTTCATAATCAATTTTTAAATCTAAATAAAGACCATCTTAAAAATGACAAATTAACAAATTCTTCTAATATGATCAAACTAAAGAAATTCCCCATGCTTCCAAGCCAAAAGTAGTAACATCAAACATCTTTTTATTTTTTTACAGGTCTATTAGCCTTCTTTTTAAACAAAATATATTACCACTTAAACTCATGCAGAAAATCAAAAAGCTTACTCATACTAATGTAGTTATAAAAACTAAATATTGAACAAAATAATATAAAAGCAGTAGAATGTTTGTATTAGTTTCTAAGTTACTTTTAAAAACTCAAGTCAACACTGCCTTATTATGAATAACACTTCTTGGAATATGTGGTTGGGTCAAAAGATGTAGAAGGTTAAGAAGAAAAAGACAGTCACTACTCTAAAAAAATTAAAATTAAAAAAGGAGAAACCATAAACAGTTAAAAGGTACAAAGCTATATGTATATATATCCAACATATACACTACATATCCATGCACTTTGTGTTCTTTAAAATAATATGCATTTTTATTCATCAACTATTAAGGAGTAAAAACATTTAAACTATATAAAAAAAGATTTCCAGACGAGTTATTTCAGTCTAAATCCTTTTTACATATTTAACATATTTGTTAATATAAACTAAAATTATATTATATATTAAATTCTGTACTACAGGCTGACATGATTATTTCATATAAATAATAGAAATCAACAGTGGCAAAGAAAATAATTCTACCATCCTCACCCATAATATCATTATGTTAGAAGTCACTCACTTATTTTTCCTTATAATAAATTGCATTTTTAAAGAGAACAAAAGGTCTCAAGTATAGGATAGTTTTATAGAAGAAATATAACATTCCTTAATTTTTTAATTAACAATCTTCACTTTACTATAAAGAGAGCTGTATAGTCATTAAATCTCTTCACTCTTAAAGAAAAACTAAATAGAAAAATAAATCTGAAATTATTTCATTTGAAATGTTAACAAAACTTTCCAAATGTGGAGGATTTAAAATAAAACAACATATTTACTACCTATTGAGTAGTCAGTAGTAAGTGGACATTAAATTTATGCAGAATTTTAAGAGAGAATAAAATAATCCCATTTTCTTTTAGAAACAGTCTACCAATAATTAAAGTGGAATCTTCAAAATCATTTTACATTTTTTTCCACAGGGATTAATTCTTCACAAAATATGGTTCTACCTTACTTACAAATATTAGAATTGAACAGGTAAGTTCTCAAGTGATGAAATCATATTTGTTAAACATTGATTTCATGTAATAAAAACTTTGAAATTACAATTTTTAACCTACAATGACAGAAACTAAACTTTCTAATCTAAAAACATTTCAAGAGAAAGGATATTCTTTTTGATACATGGTGTTTGAACAACTCATATTACAAATAGGCAGAAATGAACCTCTATGTAGACCTTATACAAAAACTAACACTACATGGATCATTGATGTAAACAGAAAATGGTAAGACTGATAAATTCTCTTCAATCAATTAAAAACTTTTGTTCTATAAAAGATATTTAAGAGATTGAAACAACAAGCCACAGACTGGGAGAAAATACCTGCAAATCATGTATCTGGCAAAAGACTGTATCCACAATATATACAAAGAGCTCTTATAGTGCAATGGTAAGAAAACACACAACCCAGTAAAAAATGGGCAAAAGACCTAAACAGTTTGTCAAAGAATATATGAGAATGACATAAAAATACATATAAAGATGCTTAATATCAGTAGCTGTTAGGAAATGATAATTAAAACCATGATGAGATTATCACTACACACCTAACAGAATGGTTTAAAAAAAATTTTTTTTTTGATACAGGGTCTTGCTGTCACTCTGACAGGAGTGCAATAGCCTGATCACAGCCCACTGCATCTTTGACCTCTCAGGCTCAAGTGATCCTCCCATCTCAGTCCCCCAAGTAACTGGGACTATAGGCATGCTCCACCATGCCCAGCTAGTTTTTTTACTTTTTGCAGTGACAGGGTTTCTCCATGTTGCCCAGGCTGGTCTCAAACTTCTGGGTTGAAGCAATTAGCGGGCCACGGCCTCCCAAAGGGCTGGTGTTAAAGGCGTGATCTACCACATGGGGCCACAATTTTTAAAAAACTGGCAATACCAAATGCTGGCAAAGATGGGCGGCAGTTGGAACTCTCACATACTGGTTGCAAGAATGCAAATGAAAACAATGACTCTGGAAAACAATTTGGCAGTTTCTTATCAAGTTAAACATACATATATGACCTTATTATGCAACAATTCCACTATAAAACTGAAAATGAATCTTCATACACCTGCACATAAATGTTTACGGCTTTTCTATTCGTAACTGTCACAACTGGACAGCATTCAAACACCCTTCAATAGAGGAATAGGTAAACAGTTTTATACCCATACAATGGAATACTATTCAGCAAAAAAGTGATCTACTGATACACTCAACAGCTTGGATGAATTTCAAAGACATTATGCTGGGTGAAAAAATGCAATTTAAAAAGGTTACATACTATATGATTCTACTGATATGTCATTCACAAAAACACAAAACTACAGAGAATGAGAATAGGTCCACGGCTGCCAGGGTTATCAGTGGGAGAGGGGTAACCATTAAAAAGATGGAGTTTTTTGGAAGTAATAAAGTGTTCTGAATCTGGATTATGGTACTGACTACAGGAATGTACATGTGTGTTAAATTCATCTAACTGAACACCAAAAGAAAAAAGTCGATTTTACTATATGATAATTTAATATTATGTATATATTTATATACAGAAACGTATCACTGTTTACTTCCTAATTTAATACAAATTAACTGGAATTCTAGCTTTCTGGTACATCAGCAAACCAAATACATTATTTAATATTGTTATTTTAAATATTTTGTAGGCTATAAGGTCAGTATGAGAGTATCTTATAGTCTACTAAGACAGTACTCAAAAAATGATGAGGACCCATCAAAAGGACACAGAAAGCAGCCTGCCTAAAGGGGCTCCTACTGGTCAAATATGGAAAATTTGAGCCATAAAATAAAGGTGGTTATAGATTGTAACTTTCAGAAAAAAGCAGAAATCCATGGTTCGGACTAATATAATAAATGAACATTTAAAAGTTTGATGGTGAATGGGCTATTTAAATAGTCTTAAAATATCCCCCCACAAAATGCTGATTACAAAAAGATAAAGAAGCCACTTTAAATACACAAGGTGGGCACATATGTTTGTTGGCCATAAGATTTTTCCTATCTTTTTGTATTCTAAAAATTTTCATAAGAAGTCAAAAATAAAATGAAATAGAAGGAAATAGAAATAATTACAGAAAGTATTAGGGGAAAAAAGAGTATAACAGAAATTAATCCAAGAGGCTGGGTGCCGTGGTCATGCCTGTATTCCCAGCACTTTGGGAAGCCGAGGCAGGCAAATCCACTGAGGTCAGAAGTCAGAGATAAGCCTGACCAACATGGTAAAAACCCATCTCTACTAAAAATACAAAATTAGCCAGGCATAGTGGTGCACTCCTGTAGTCCCAGCTACTCAGGAGGCTGAGGCAGGAGAATTGCTTGAACCTGGGAGGCAGAGGTTACAGTGAGCCTAGATCACACCATTGCATTCTAGACTGGGAGACAGAGCAAAACTCCATCTCAAAAAAAAAAAAAAAGAAAAGAAAAGAAAAAAGAAAAAGAGAAAGAAATTAATCCAAGAGCCTGTTCTTTGATATATATATATATTATCTTATTAAGGAAAAATAGCAATAGGAAATAACTAGAGAATGCAGAATAATCTGTAAGACTGTAAAGGCTGCTTCACATAATTGTACTAATAATCATAAAATCTAGATCAAAGCATAATTTTATTCTCATTACTAAAACTGTCTCAGGAAATAGTAATGAAAGAAATCAAGAAAGTTATCAAAGATCTTTGAAGTTTTTTAAACATTTGGGGAGCAAATCACGCCTTGGTAACTGTTCCAGCCATCAGCTGACAAAGATCCATTTCTTGCTACCACATTATCAGATCTTATTTTCTCAGTTTCAGTTTCTATAGACCTCTATGCTTATTAAATATTTTATCATGTTATCTCTGTCATCTTGTAAAAACAAGCAGCACATGGAAAACTGGAATTGCTAATCCCAGTGACAAAAATTACAGACATCCTCAGCTTAACAGAAAGTTGGAAATCATTAGATATTGTGTGTCAAAGCTTTAATCACAATAAGACACACAGTAAGCGTAAGCAGTTGAAGCAGTTATTCACTTCTGACCACCACCACCTCATACCTTACAAGATCAGTACCCCAACTAAAACAATTCTTGGGCTTCACTGCAACCCACACCCCATGTACGTACTTACCAGCTTTTCAATGTCTTCACTCTTTATACAGTTTATATTCTATCATCCATCATTACATTTGCTGCCCTGCATACATCTCCAGTGCCCTGTGTCATTCTCAACTAGGAAAAATCCCAACTCTGGTTAAATCATTTTAATGACTATTTCACAGCTGCAGCCATGAAGTCAACAACGGCTGGAGAAAAAACACAATCGCAATAACTGACTTTAAATTCATGCCCACTATTCTTATGAGGGTCTTTGGCACAGCCTGAAATTCTGCCTCTTTTCTATAATGTGTTCATTCTTTTATTTTATACTTCTTTCTTGTTAAATTTCCAAACCTACTCTTCTACCATCACTCTCAGTTGATGACCGTGCTTCAAATTCAAAGGGGGGGAAAAACAGCATAAAAAAGAGAAATCTCACCTTATCCTACCTTCGTATCTATCTACCACTTGCATCTGTGCCCATAAGTCATGCCTTTTCTCCAGGTTTGTAAGAATGAACCTTCTGTACTCATATGACCAGCTCTCCCAGTTGTGCTTTAAATCTCAATCCTGTCACCCACTCAAGGAAATCACTCCAGTAATTTTTCTCTTTCCTGCATGTTTAATCTTTCCTTTCTACTAGACCATTACTGTGAACATGTAAACATGCTATAATTTCTTCCGTTTAGCTACTGCTTTGTTTCTCTCCTCCCATTATAGAAACACTTCTCAAAAAATTGTCTATATTTGCTGTCTCTGCTTCCTCTCTTTTCATTCTGTGTTGAAAACAACCCAAGAAAGCTTTCACTCCCACCAGTCCATTGAGCCTGTTCTTGTCAACCTCAGACCTCAGTAATGACTTCCATGTTGCTAAGTGGTTAAGTTTCTGTGGTTATCTTACTTGATCATTTCACGATCAGCACCATTTAACAAACCTGATACCTATGCTTGAAATACTTTCTTGCCCTGACTTCTGGGACAATATTCCATCTTAATTTCCCTTCTATTTCCAATCTTCTTACTTAGTGCCCTTGGCTGTTCCTCCCTTTTATTGACTCTTAAATGCTAGAAAGCCCCAGGGCTTAGTCCTCTTCTTGCCTATGTATACTCACTGTGATGGAGATCTTATTTCCTCTTGTGGCTGTAAATATCATCTTTTTGCTAAATGTTGCCAAACTCCAGTGCTAGAACTCCATAAAGTGCATCCATCTGCCTAATACATATCTTCACTTGGATACACATTATGTATCTCTAATTAAATGCCTGAAACTGTACTTTTGATTTCCTGCCCTTCTGTAGGTTTCCCCATCTTGATAAATGGTCCCTTCATCTTTCCTGTTCTACAGGCCAAAATAGTCTGGAGTCACCCTGGACTCTTCTCCTCTGATAGTTCACACCTAATAAATCCATCAGTAAATTCTAAGGTCTCTTCCTTCAAAACACATCAGAATTTTTGTTCACCATGTGTAGCACTACTACCCTTGTCCAAACTCCCTCAGTCACTTTTCTGTATTATTGGAACTACCTCTTTCATGGTCATTCAGCTTCTATCCTTGCCTCTCCACACTGTGTTGTTATCACAGCTGCCAGAATAATACTTTGAGTAAATCAGATCATGTTATTTTTCAACCTAAAATTTCCCAATGATTTCCTATTTTCTCCAGAATCAAAGTCCTTACAATGGTTGACATGATCCAACATGAGAAAATGTCCTGCTATCTTACTCTTCAAATTTCAACCTCCATTATTCTCCCTTTTATACTGATTCCAACCCAGAACTGAAATGTAAAACATGCCACAACTACATTGTTAAAGATTTTATCTAAAAGACATGGAAAAATAAAGGGCTGTTTTATTTTATTTTACTTTGCTTTACTTGTACGTATTTAAGTATGTATGCAGGCATTATCTCTACAGGAGCAGAAAATCACTTTAATAACTAAGTGTATCACTAAACTTCCACACATATTCATGGACTTTCTTTTGTACAAAATGAACTCCTGAAAATGTCAACGAAAATGAAATTTATTGTCTCCCTGGATGGCTTTTCAAACCAATAGGAAAATACGGAATAGGCAACAGAGATAACTGGTTACCAGTTTGGAGAGAAAAGAAAAACTAGATTTTTACAGTCCTTTCTTCAAAACCAAATTCGATTACAAAGAGAAGAGATATTTACATGTAAAATATAAATTAACTAAAATAATATTAAAAATGTAAATGAATACAGTATGTTTTTAATTCTGTAGTTTGGAAAATGAGACAGCAATCAAAGTCAGATAACATCAAGGAGAGAGACACACACTTGTCTGTATAAAAATTCAGAACTTCAAAATACTATTTTTAAAAACTACTATCATAAAAGCTAAAATACATTTTACAAGCTAAAAAAAGTCTTATTTTTTATTTGAGACAAAAGATTCATATCCTAAATATGTCAAGAGAACTTAGAAATCAGTAATAACAAATGAACATCTTAATAGAAATGGTGAATGGACAAGAAATGTACAATTCTTGGAAGGAAAAATAAAAATAAAAACATATAAAAGATATTCAACCTCCAAAGTACTCAAATAATGTGAAAAACAAACAAGGAGCTGCATCTCTAACCTATGTAACTGAAAAAGACTTAAAACAACACCAACATTCAATAAACTATCTCACTTTCAGAGGTATTATATATTGTCCCGCTAACCATTTCTGGAGAGTAGTTTAGAAATACATATAGAAATTTTAAAAATACCTATTTTTTGATCCAGACTGTTCACTATTAAGTATTTACTGGAAAGATATAATCAGACAACTTTTCAAAAAATGTACATTTAAGAATTCCCACAGTGGTGTTATTGATCAATTCAAAATACAAGAGATAGCCTAAATATCCATTAATATACTATTCTTATTTTTTTTTTTTTTTTGAGACAGAGTTTCACTCTTGTTACCCAGGCTGGAGTGCAATGGCGCCATCTCGGCTCACTGCAACCTCCGCCTTCCGGATTCAAGTGATTCTCCTGCCTCAGCCTCCTGAGTAGCTGGGATTACAGGCGTGCGCCACCATGCCCAGCTAATGTTTTGTATTTTTAGTAGAGACGGGGTTTCACCATGTTGACCAGGATGGTCTCGATCTCTTGACCTCGTGATCCACCCACCTCGGCCTCCCAAAGTGCTGGGATTACAGGCGTGAGCCACTGCGCCTGGCCAAAAATGCCTTAATTTTTTTTTTTTTTTGAGACGGAGTTTCGCTCTTGTTACCCAGGCTGGAGTGCAATAGCGCCATCTCGGCTCACCGCAACCTCCGCCTCCTGGGTTCAGGCAATTCTCCTGCCTCAGCCTCCTGAGTAACTGGGATTACAGGCACGTGCCACCATGCCCAGCTAATTTTTTGTATTTATAGTAGAGACGGGGTTTCACCATGTTGACCAGGATGGTCTCGATCTCTCAACCTTGTGATCCACCTGCCTCGGCCTCCCAAAGTGCTGGGATTACAGGCTTGAGCCACCGCGCCCGGCCAATATACTATTCTTTAAATTATATTTTAGTACATTCACATAGTGAAAATTAATGAAGTGATAACTGACATGAAATATTAATATAGTATCAAGTAAAAAAATTACAAGTTTTAAAATACTATATATATTATGATTCCCACCTCTAATTAGGATTTCAAGTGACTTTTTCGTCTTTATGGATTTTTATATTATTTGGACTTTCTATATGTGAGCTGTCTTTTAAAAACATCCAAACAATAAGTACATTTTCATTTGAAAAAAGAGTTGAGGTGTTGGCAAATTCTGGCTATAAAAAGAGGCAGCTACAGCCAGGTGCAATGGCTCATGCCTGTAATCCCAGCATTTTGGGAAGCTGAAGTGGGGGGATCACACGGTCAAGAGATCGGGACTATCCTGGTCAACATGGTGAAACCCTGTCTCTGTTAAAAATGCAAAAATTAGCCGGCATAGTGGCGGGCACCTGTAGTCCCAGATGCTAAGGAGGCTAAAGCAGGAAAATTGCTTGAACCTGGGAGGCAGAGGTCACAGTAAGCTGCACCACTGTACTCCAGTCTGGTGACAGAGCAAGACTCTATCTTTGGAAAAAAAAAAAAAGAGGCACTTCTGTCTGTTGGGAACTTCAACTCCTCAACTGTGGTCTCAGAACAGTCTGATGGAAAAGGTGGTCAAGGAACTATTCAGTGCTTAATGCTTAAGGCTCAGTTCAGTACATTCTGCAGGTAATTAAAACTGCAAGATAGCCTATGTTCCTGTAGTTTAATATATTCTATATGATGGTGGTTTCCTTGGGTAGACAATATAAAATCCAGTAAGATGAAAAAATTTTCAGAAATCCTTTCCAAATACAATATACCATAAATTAACAAGGCAAAAATGATTACCTATCTCCCTTTGGTTTTCTTTTCTGTAGAGTCTTCCCTTTAGGTCTTCTTTCACTTCCTGAACAGGGGATCCCACCAGGTCCTGTTACCCGTATTGATTCAAGGCCTTTGGAAGATTTTTTAAATGTGAATTCCACTGGTTCTCCTTCTTTTAGGCTTCTAAAACCTTCCATGAATAGTTTGCTCTGAAAAGAGCAGAAGAGGGAGGGGGCGAGAAAGAGAGATCATGATTAACATTGCTTTACAAATTATCTCTGTAATTTTTACAAAGAAAGATACTCTGTTATGCATTACAAAAGTATAAAGTCTTTAAGTTCAGTGAAACATATGCCATTTTAAAGTCTCCTTTTGCAATACTGGTAGTGAGAAAAAAAATTTTTTAAGGCACTTTAGTAGTACTTACAAAAACTTAAATGTACATATTCTTTGTCCCAGCAATTCCGCTTTAATGATTCTACTACAGACATACACAAAGGCTCAAAAAGACATCACAGCATTGGTAAAAAAAAAATTACATCTATCTGAATGTCTATCAGTGAGAAACTGATTAAATAATTAGTATAACACTTCATATAACATTATTAAGCCATTAAGAGAAGTTTTATTAGTTCTACATGTTCCGATGTGGAAAGATAAGCATGTAATATTGTTGAGTTAAAAAAAATAGTTATTCTGTGTCTACCATAATGTTATCCATATAAAATTTTAGTTTTATTTATTTTTGATACAGGAACTTGCTATGTTGCCCAAGCTGGACTTGAACTTCTGGGGGATTCTCTTGTCTCAGCCTTCTGAGTAGCTGAGACAACAGGCACATGTAGAGTCCAGCAAAAGTTTTTGAAAGGTATATGCTTATTATGTAGGATGTGGTCTGAAACAACAGACACTAAAGAGTCGTTTTCTCCAGTCCTGTTCTAGAAAGATAATAAAGTTTTCTGGTATATACATTACTGTATTGTTTGAGCTTTTTATAATATGAAAGGTAATCAGTTTTGATATTTGAAAGACAGCTGATTTTTTTGCAAAAATAAAAATGTTCACCAACTATAAAATTGTTAACTTTGGTTTCAAATATTATTTGGCTCTTTCGATCCTACTCTTTTCATCAAAGTCAGTGTGCCAATTCAAAATATACTAAAAATAATTAAATCAGTAGTTTTATCTATTTTTTCAACCCATCTGCGTACATTTTACAGACCTAATTTGGAATATCATGTAGTTTTTACAGATTCTTCTGAATTGGTATGGCAATAGAAATAAAACATATGATGGGAGAATTCCTTAGTTCAAGTCCAGTTCTTTAAGTAAACTGCTTTATTGCTTTGAATGAACCATTTACTATCTTTTCTGTTTATTTATAAAATCTAAAGATTTGAGTTCTGAATAACAAGAAGACCATAAGAAAAAGGTTTTGTGGTCAAGTAAGTTTGTAAAACACTGTATGTTGTTTCTCTGTGAGAGAATCGTATTAGCATATTAAAGTCTCAGAAATGTTCTCACCTCCCTAGCTCCCAGGAAACTAAAAATCTTGTTTAACTGTGTTTAATCCAGCAGTTTCCTGACCTAATTGATCCTAGAGCCCCTTCTTTAAGTAGAGATGATGAACATACTTAGAGAAACACTGGACCAGAAAATCTTCACTCCTCCAAGTCCATGATTCTAAAGCAGCTAAATAATTACACGTAACCAAATTATTACATGCAACAAACAAAAACTTCAAATATACATTGAAAAAGGAGACCATTCATTATGACAGCAAGACAGCCCATGAAAATACGGTTATTAACCTGCTTCTAGTGCAGGCCACCTGACATCGTGAAATCCTTCATGTGGAAATCTGCAATTTGGCAGCACCTTTTCTGCTATGTAGGGGAAAGAAATCACAACTGCCTACACTCTTTAAAATAACAAAGTATTATTATTAAAGCTATTTTAACATTTCTAAAGCATCTTCTCATTTTTTTCTAAGCTTTCTCCTAATTATAGTTATTTTGCTTTCATTTCCTTTTTCCCTCTCCACTCAAGAAAGTAGAGATTATTTTTCTTTTATGGATGAAAGGGAGCACAGTTCAACTACTGAAATTATGAGAAAAAAGAAACAGCATTTTTTATTAGAGCTATCATATGCTCATACGTTTTGTTTCCATAACAAAAACTCTTATCACTGGGCCGGGCGAAGTGGCTCACGTCTGTAATTCCAGCACTTTGGGAGGCCGAGGTGGCCGGATCACCTGAGGTCAGGAGTTTGAGAACAGCCTGGCCAACATGGTGAAACCCAGTCTCTACTAAAACAGTACAAAGAATTAGCCAGGCATGGTGGCGCTCGCCTGTAATCCCAGCTACTTGAGAGGTTAAGACAGAAGAATCAGTTGAACCTGGGAGGTGGAGGTTGCAGGGAGGTAGAGGTTGCAGTGAACCAAGACTGTGTCACTGTACTCCGCCCATTCTATGTTTTGGGGTACATGTGAAAAACATGCAAGATTGTTGCATAGGTACACACATGGCAGTGTGATTTGCTGCCTTCCTCCCCTTCACCTGTATCTGACATTTCTCCCCATGTTATCTCTCCCCACCTCTCCACCCCCCATCCCTCCCCCATTTCTCCCCAACAGACCCCAGTGTGTAGTGCTCCCCTCCCTGTGTCCATGTGTTCTCATTGTTCAACACTCGCCTATGAGTGAGAATATGCGGTGTTTGATTTTCTGCTCTTGTGTCAGTGTCTCCTCGTAGTTCTTAGCGCACTTTCCTAGGAGTTAGTGCATAGCTCCTAGTGTACCCAAATTAAGCTGGTGTGCTTTCACTTAATTTAATTTTCCATTATTACGATTTTTGATAGGTATCTTATAAGTGAACTCCTTTTCCAAATCTGAAGTAAAATTCTGGCTCTTACAAACCAATAAATTCTTGCTATTCTTCATAATATTCTGAAAGAATACTTTAAAAAGTTCTATCATATATGCCCCTCCAAAAGTTAGCACATAAGGCAATTTAGATTCATAATACTTGGCAAAAAATAATAAACATCTATAAAAACTATAATGGCTTTGCAAGAAAAAGACAAGAATTCACAGAGAATACTCTGTCTTTGCTATTAAACCAAAATAGATGCTAAATAGGTGGGAAAGACTGTTGAAAGTAAGAAATTAGCTCACTATATTTGTTCCCCAAATATCAACTTCTCCCCTTAACTTGCCAATTTTTATTAAAGGTTTCTCCATTTTTCCAATCACACTGGTTCCAATGCTTAGTTTTACCCAAACCATTTCTTCAATCTTGTTTATTCTTGCTTCCTATCTCTTCTCTTTCATCTGCCCCATCCACTTCACTGGATTGCTATCACCCTACTTCAGGTCTTAACTATTGTTTGGGATTCAGAAAACAATACACCAACAATGAAAACTTTAGAAGCAAAAGTTTTTATCTGTCCTTCTCCAGTCTTCCTGTTTCTCAGTCTCATTTCCCCCTAAGACTAGCCATAGAAACTGGAATCCCTCTTCCTCAAGGTCAGTTACAGAAACCAGAACCTCTTTTCCCCATAGCCACCATAAAACCTAAAAATACTGCTCTAAATCTACCGCGACCCCAACCTTTCTGTGCAAAAACTGATCTACCTTATTTGATTCTAGGTCAATAAGACCTCCAATCAGAGAAGGTCCTGCCCATACCCAGAAGGCAGGAATGCATGCTCAGAGAGGCCAAGAAAAATCTAAACAGGCCTTGCTGGGTTTCCCTACTCAGTCTATTGGCATTAGATTATACATAATCTTTTTGTCCAATTATATTTCTACATAGCTGTATAAAATTTTTTATACAATTTCCCCTGTATTTTTGGATCTTCATTCTGAAGGCTCCTGTGTCATGGTAAAACTATGATCAAATAAACTTGTAAGCCTTTTCTCCTATTAATCTGTCTCGTCAGCAATTTTTAGTGAATCTTCTGAGGCCAAAGGAAAGTTTGTAGTATCTACTACCAGGATAAATGTAATAGTTTCTTCATTGGCATCTCAGCATCACAACTGCTCCTTACTCTACAACAACTTCCATACCTGCGTATAGCATTCTCTCTCAATAAATCTTAGCCTGTTAAGTATCTTGTCTCAAAAATCTACAATTCTGCACTTAGGTTATAGGTGAGATCCTTCATATTCTCATCTTACTTAAATTTTCCACTTCCATTCCCATTACTCAAAAACACAATCCCTCCATTAGTAAAACCAGATGACTTACATTTCTCTGAATATTTTCTCATTTCTGTATTCCACCTTATTCTGGTAGGGGATGTACTCTCCTAGTCATGGCTGTCTATTAAAATCTTACTTAATAAGACCTCAACAGCAAGGCAACAGAACAAAAAATAAGACAAAAAAGACCTAAACTAAAAAGCCTCCTTCTTGACAGCAAAAGAAATAATCAACAGAGTGAACAGACACCCTGTGGAATGGAAGAAAATATTTGTAAATTAGTTATCTGACAGATGATTAATACCCAGAATATACAAGGAACTCAAACAACTTGACAACAAAAAATAGTGAGCAAAGAACATGAATAGATATTTTTCAAGAGAATACATACAAATGGCCAACAGGTGTGTGAAAAATGCTCAACATTACATCACTAATCATCAGAAAACCACAATGAAATATCATCTTACCGCAGTCAGAATGGCTATTATTAAAAAGAAGTTGGCAAGGATATGGGGAAAACAGAGCTCTTATACAAGAGAACTCTACCAACTTTTTGCATTCCTGTTGGTAGGAATGCAAATTAGTACAACCTTTATAAAAAAGAGCATAAAGATTTACCAAAGAACTAAAAATGGAATTACTATTTGATTTAGCAATACGACTACTGGGTATCTACTCAAAGGAAAAGAAATCAGTATGTCAAAAATAACCACACTTTTATGTTTTGCACAGCACTATTCACAATAGCAAAGACATGGAATCAACCTAAGTATCAATGGATGAGTGGATAAGGAAAACATGGTATATATATACAATGGATATTACTCTACCACGAAAAAGAACAAAACTATGTCTTCTGCAGCAATATGAATGGACTGGAGGTCATTATCTTAAGTGAAACAAGCCAAGCACAGAAAGTCAAATATCACAGGTTCTCACTCATAAGTGGATGCTAAAAAATCTGTACATATATCAAGGTTACCAGGGCTCAAGCAATGAGCAGCTACCCACGATTATGCCACTGTACTCCAGCTTGGGCAACAAAGCAAGACCCATTCTTGAGGGAAAAAAAAAAAGAATATCAGAAATAAGGAGTCAACTCAAAATACTCCAAATGCTATCATTTATTTGCCAAATATTTTTACCCAGGGCTTCAGATATTAATGGGATACTTGTATCTCTTGACACAGGCTTTTTCT
Source organism: Saimiri boliviensis (assembly GCF_048565385.1). Taxonomy (NCBI): domain Eukaryota; kingdom Metazoa; phylum Chordata; class Mammalia; order Primates; family Cebidae; genus Saimiri; species Saimiri boliviensis. The sequence continues at coordinate 64,476,251 of NC_133452.1, forward strand.
CTCTAGCTAGACTGGGAAGTGGCTACAGTTTAACAACTTATTCTCCTTAGAAATAAGAGTAATTTTTTTTCTCTAGAAGGAATAAACTGACTTCCAGTTCAAAATGGCAGGCTGAACAGACAAGTGAGGTGCCTCACATTACTCTTGAAAAGCCATCAAAATGACAAACTAGTAGAAAGAAACAAATTCACAATAAAGAAGAGATGGAGAGGGGTGCATCAATTCAATAAATTTCTAGAAGTTTGAGTGCTGATTGATTACTGAGTTAAAGGACCCACACCCAAGAAAACTAACAGAAGGAGCTACAGCAGAAGTAGGAACCAAGATTCCTAACAGAACCCCGAGAAACTCTGCTTATATATATGCATGATGAAGGGCAAGAACGAGCAATGGACTTGAAAACAGGGAGGTTAATGGAAGGTTTGTGTAAGGACCAGGTTCCCATTTCATCCTAACATGCCCTTCCTACCTACACATGTGAAAACTGGCAAGCACTGCCTCAAGGTAAATAATATGAGGCCCTTCTCTAAAGAGACTAAAGGAAATATCCAGGCTCTTCTCTAAAGAGACTGAAGGAAATATCCAGGCATGTGGTAGAATACTGAATCCTGTGCATATACCGCATTCATTCTGACAATTAGAAGACTACTGGTATAAAAAACTGGTTCTCTACCCACTGGACCTTAAATCATTCCTGTCCCTCATTCTTATCCCTTATTCATGTATCTGAAGGGTCAACCAAGAATCATAAAACATGAAACATAATTAATAAAGACCAAGATAAATGAAAGAACAAAAGAAATGTTATATGCCATCTACTTAGTATATCTGGAGACATCTAAGACAATATAGCATCAATAAAACAGTATTTTAAACCACCAGAGAATTCAAAAAGCACTCTTCAGAAAATTTTGAAATGACTATTAAAATTAAGTGGCTTAGAAGTAAAAGATTAGAATATAGAAGGGGGATGGGAAGGAAGGAAGGAAGGGAGGGAGGAAGATACATGAGACAAAAACAAAAACAAACAAATACAGAGGATGAATCAAAAAAGACAAGTATTTAACTTTAACTTGATTTTCAGGGGGAGAATACATAAAATAGAGATAGAGAAAGAAAAATTATGAAATGAATAATACAAAGGAGCAGTCTATATCATGTAGAAGCATTCTAGAAGCTTTACACGTGAGGTACGTTTTTGAGTGCATGGAGGGTGAAATTCTAATGGAGATTGAAGACAGTAGTTCAAACCAAGCTAATGGTACCATATACTTGTGCAGCAGGAACAGTTAATACAATGTTTGAGGATGGCAAAGAGAATAGTTTAAATGTATTATGTGAAGGGAGAGAGAAAAAATGACGTTGCAAAATGCAAGCTATAGTTGTATCATGGAATTTTATTTATTCTTCTTAAGAGGCAGGGTCTCACTCTTTGCCCAGGCTGTAGTGCAGTAGTGTATAATCACAGCTCACTGTAGTCTTGACCTTCTGTACTCAAGCAATCCTCCTATTTCAGCCTCCCAAGTAGTTAGGACTACAAGTGTGCCCTACCACGCCTGGCTACTCTTAACATTTTTTTGTAGAAATGGAGTCTCACTATGTCGCCAAGCAAGTCTCACTAGGCTGGTCTTGAACTGTGGTCTCAAGCAATTCTCCTGCCTCAGCCTCCCCAAGTGCTGGGATTACAGGCATGAGCTACCATGCCCGGCCAATGGAAATTTTAAATTGACATCTTAAGCACTTTATTATGTCTAATACAAATATTTCTTTCTAAAATTATTTTTCTATTTTCAAATTTCAACTTCTTTATTTTAGATTTAGGGGGAACATGTGGAGGTTTTTTACATGGGTAAACTGTATGATGCTGAGGTTTGGGGTATGATCAATCCCATCACCTAGGTAATAAGCACAGTACCCAATATTTAGTTTTTCAACTCTTGCCCCTCTCCCTTCTCTCCTAACTCTCTAGTAGTCCCCAGTGTCTACTGTTGCCATACTTATGTCCATGAGAACCCATGTTTAGCTCTCACTTGTAAGTGAGAACATGCAGTATTTGGTTTCTGTTCTCTCATTAATTTGCTTAGAATAATGGCCTCTAGCTGCAAAAACCGAAAAAACAGCCAGAGCCCCAGTTTCCATGTCTGTAAACTAGGGGTAATAATATAACTTAGGAATACAAAATATCTCATATAGTTATTGTTGGATCCCAAATAAATGTACAATGCCTAGAACAATGCTGAGTATACTATTTTTAAATTTCATTTTATTTAAACAAAAATGAACGATTTTTGTTAAGTATCCAGTCTACTCCCCCATCTGCTAACACAGGGATGGAACAGGTGGGAGAAAACAAACATGTACTGAGAATCTGTTCAATAACAGGTACTATGCTGACTGCTTTCACTGCTATTTGATATGCTCAACCCACCCTTACCCTTCACCCACACTTGGCAAATATCTGTATATTACTGAGTTTCATTTAAACATGGCCTCAGCTCAAAGTCCTTTATGATATTCTTAAGCAAATACAGGTACTCCTTTTCCAGTGCTCCAATTACATATGGTATATATCACCATTATAATACATCACCACATTATAATATGTCTGTTTTTCATATTTTGTTTTGTTTTTGCAACAGGGGCTTGCTCTGTCACTCACGCTTAAGTGTAGCAGTGCAATCTTGCCTCACTGCAACCTCCAGCACTCAGGCTCAAGGGAAGCTCTCACCTCAGGCTCCCAAGTAGCTGGTACCACAGGTGTGTACCACCACATTCAGCCTTTTTTTTTTTTTTTTTTTTTGTATTTTCATTAAAGATGGTGTCTTGCCATATTGCTATGGCTGGTCTTTAAGTACTGGGCTCAAACGATCCACCTGACTCAACCTCACAAAGTGCTGGGATTACATGCATGAGCCACCACACCTGGCCAATGTATCTGTTTTCTTATAAAGCTACTAAGTTCTTGAATGGAAACATCATAATTTTTCATTTACATGCCTAAAACTATCCCTGAAACATAGCAGGTGTTCAGTATATATTTAGCAGAGGGGGAAAATCAGGGTGGTGGGGAACAAGGGAAAGAGAGAAGAAGGTAGAAAAAAGGAGCTGTGACTTTCTCACTTAGATAGGACATTAAGAGTCCCAAAGTCCTATCTGATGACAGAGAGAACCAGGACTCAAAGCCAGATCATTTGACATAAAAAGCCCTTGTCTATCATGATGCTTACTATAACATTCTCTGGAATATTTCAAACGTCCCTCAACAACATAATAATCACAATAATAAAGTCTAGAATCTTGAAATACATGCCACAGGTAGGCCACCCTACTCATGCTCACCTTTTATCCTTTAATTTTCTTATCTTTTAAAATTTTACTATAAAACTTCTTAGCTGATGCAATGAATTGTAAAGAAATGGATGCCTTTATGGTAGAGTATTGTTCCTCTTTGAAAATAAAAGACACTTAATAGATGACGGCTAAAGAAACTTTTAAAATCCCTATCATATCTAACCTTCCATGGTATTCATGTTGCACTGTTGAAATAATACTATATTTCAAGTAGATCTAACTTATAAAAATATCTCTGATTTTAAACAGAGTGGCAAAACAGTATATCTGTGGACGTATACTACCTAAGGATGTATACTATAAGCCTAGAACACTGTTTTTCAACCTGTTTTTCATTATACTCCCCATTATACTCCCCATAGTGAGCATTGTTTCCTATTTTCTCCTCCATGTAAAATTTTAATACCACAGATATATTGAATATTCACTTATGTACTATAGCTCTTTGGAAGACCATAAACCACTACAGTATCTGGGATGGTATTGCCTCTATAACAACCAATTTTCATTTCCTTGTTGTGATATCATGCTCTGAAAATGCATGCCCTCAACCACCTAAAGACGCAAAAATGTGTAAATGAAAAGCCAGTGGATAAATTAAAATGGATTTTAAAAATATCGTATTAACACAGACAGTGGCAGAAAGACGTAAAAAAGTTACTAAAGAAATGGGATAAACAGAAGGATATCAAAGTGGTGGATCTAAATCCAACCATATGAACAGTTAGATTAGATGTTAAATTAGGACTTAACACTCCAACTAAATTTCAGAGATTTATTAAATTGATGAAAAAGCAAGACCTGACTATTTGCCATCCACATCTACAAAAGAGCCACTTTAACTATGAAGATACATAAAAATCAACAATCAGAGGATAGAAAAAGACGATAGTGTAAACAATGCTAAGGCCATAGGTATGTTACATTACTAAATGTAGGCTTTAAGACAGAGTTATTATCAAAAATAAAGAAGGAAATTTCATCATGGAATTTTTAAAAACTCATTAAGAAGGCATAACAATCATAACTGTGTATGTGCCCAGTAATGGAGCTTTGAGATGCATATATCAAGAACTGACAGAATTATAAAAAGAATTAGACAAATTCCAAGCATAGCTGGAGATTTTTTTATAAGCCGCCCTCTACATTTAACAGAACAACTAGGGAGAAACATGTAAGACACAGAAAATATCAAAAAACACCATCAACCAATTTACCCTATTTGAGATTCATTTGTTCTCTGATAAAAAGAGAAGTAAAAACCATTATGACAAATAAAAAGATAAATAATTATAAATATTTGTAATAATATAGTATACTTTAACCTAATAATGCAAAAAAAAACCACAGGAAATTTAAAAATTTTTAACTGAATGATAATAAAAAATACAACATATCAAAATTTGTGGGATGCCGCTAAAATCATTCATGAAGGAAAATTTAGACTTAGGTACTTTTATTTATTTATTTTTTAAAAGGCCATGTAAAGTGGCTCAGGTCTATAATCCCAACACTCTGGGAAGCCCAGGCAGGAGGACTGCTTGAGGCCAGGTGTTCAAGACCAGCCTGGGCAAAACAGTGAAACCCTGTCTCTATAAAAAAAATTTTAAGGCAGGGCACCGTGGCTCACGCTTGTAATCTCAGCACTTTGGGAGGCCAAGGTGAGTGGATCACCTTTGGTCAGGAGTTCGAGACCACCTGGCCAATATGGTGAAACTCCATCTTTAATAAGAATACAAAAAAAATTAGCCAGGCGTGGTGGTGGGCACCTGTAATCCCAGCTATGTGAGAGGCTGAAGCAGGAGAATCGCTTGAACCCAGGAGAGGAAGGTTACAGTAAACAGAGATAGCCCCATTGTACTCCAGCCTGGGTAATAAGAGTAAAACTCTGTCTCAAAAAAAAATTTTTTTAATTGGCTAGGCATAGTGGCACATGCCTGTATTCCCAGCTACTTAAAAGGCTGAAGTGAAAGGATCACTTGAGACTAAGAGGTTGAAGATGTAGTGAGCCGTGACTGTGCCACTGTATTCCAGCCTAGGCAACAGAGTGAAATCCTGTCTCTAAATAAATAAATAAATAAGAGAGAAAAGGTTTCAAACAACATCACAGGGTTTCACGTTAAGAAGCTACAGAAAGTGCAAAGGAAACTCCAAGTTGGTAGAAGAAAATAATAGGAACATAAATCAACAAAATAGGGTAAAAAACAATAAAGAAAAGTCAAGACTGCTAAAAGTCAGTGCTTTCAACAAAACTGATAAACCCTTAGGTAAACTGAGAAGAGAAAAATAAAGTACACAGATTAACAAAATCAAGAATCAAAGAGGGTGTATCATCACCAATCCCACAGACATACAAAGGGTAACAAAGAAATATTACAAATAAATGATTGCAATAAAACTGACAACTTACAGGAAATGAACAATTATCTGAAAAGTAAAACTTAGAATGGATATGAGATGAAACAGAGTAACTGAAAATAAAATATAATAAGATAAAAATTCAACAAAAACTCACTAAATTAGGAAGAGAAGGAAACACTCCCAATTCACTAAATGGCATCTCTGGAAAATCTAAAGCTAAATCAAACTTAATAATGAAATACTGAACATCATCTTCCTCAGACTGGTACAGTGGCTCACGCCTGTAATCCTAGCACTTTGGGAGGCCAAGGCTGGTGGATCACTAGAGATCAGTAGTTAGAGACCAGCCTGGCCAACGTGGTGAAACCCCGTCTCTACTAAAAACTACAAAAATCTGCCAGGCGTGGTGGCAGGTGCCTATAATCCCAGCTACTCTGGAGGCTGAGGCAGGAGAACTGCTTGAACCCAGGAGGCAGAGGTTGCAGTGAGCAGAGATCGCACTATTGCACTCCAGCCTGGGCCAAAGAGCAAGACTCCATCTCAAAAAAATCAAAAAACAAATAAAAAAAATAATTCTCTGACCCAGTAGTATCATGCATTCTACCACTTTCTATGAAATTTTGACAAACTAATTTATTTGCTACCTTGTATTTGAAGTAAAACCAAAGCCCCTTCACAGTTTTTGACAACTGTGATTCATTCCTTTTTATTGCTCAGTAGTATTCTATTGTCCATAGCAAAACTTATTTATTTCTTCTATTGTTGAAGAGTATCTACACTGTTTTCAGTTTTGGGCTATTATGGATAAATCTGTAATATATATTTACACACAAGTCTTTTTGTGAACATGTGTTTTCATTTCTCTTGGATAAAAACCTAGCAGTGGAATCAGGGCTCATAGGGTAAGTATGTTTAATTCCATAAGAAATTGCAGAACTTTTTCCAAAGTAGATCTACCATTTTATATTCCTATCAGCAATGTATAATAATTCTAATTGTTCCACATCCTCACCAAATTTTAAGCCATTCTAGTGGATGTGTATTTCATTGTGGTTTTAATCCTATTTTTTGAAGCCTAATTACTCATGTGCTTATTTTCTATTTTATTTATTTATTTTTAGTAGTCATATCTAGTCAAGTCTTTTGCTTACTTTTAAAAATCAAGTTATACTCTGGCCAAGTGCAGTGGCTCACACCTATTATCCCAGCACTTTGGAAGTTTGAGGCAGGAGGATTGCTTGAGCCCAGAAGTTCAAGATCAACCTGGACAACATGTGACTACTTTATCTGACAGAGGGCACTAACATACTTGAGCTGTTTTTAAATCACAACATACAATTTATGATTTTAAAAGGGGGCTGGGTGTGGTAGCTCACACCTGTAATAGCAACGCTTTGGAAGGCCAAGGCAAAAGGACTTCTTAAGGCCAGGAATTACAGACCAGCCTGGGCAACAAAGTGAGACCCTTCTCTCTACAATTTTTTTAAATTTAAAAAATAAGAATTAATAAAGTGGCTAGGCATACTGGCTCATGTGTATGATCCCAGCACTTCAAGACAAGCCTGGGCAACACAGTGAGACCCCAACTCTACAAAAACAAAAATTAGCCAGGTGTGGTGGTGTACATCTATAGTCCCAGCTACTCAGGAGGCTAAGGTGGGATGGTCTCTTGAGCCCAGCAATTGAAGGCTGCAGTGAGCTATGATCATATTACTGCACTCCAGCCTGGGCAACAGAATGAGAAACTCCTAAAAAAAAAAGTATATTAAAAAATATACATGCTTATTTTCAACAAAGAAAGAACATTTAAATTAGCTGAGGAACACAGTCATTAAAAAATCTCCATATTGGATATTTATAATTCAAGAATGCAAGCAGTTATTAAATACTGCCAATGATGCAACACAGAAACAAAATGTCCCACAATTCTTTCAAGTTTCTGACTGTTTCAAAAAGCATGCCTCTAAATCATCACATCTTAAACTTCTATTGGGGAAAATAACTCCCTAATGTTTTCATTAACTGTACATTTACTCACCAAGGCAGACTTGCATTTCTCTACTGTCTTTTATATTAAGCATGGCCGTGTAATTTACTTTGGCTAATGAAATGTGAGTAGAAATAGCTTAGGTACTTTTGGGCAGAAACCATAAGAGCTAGCTAGTGTAAAATCTGCTGTGTGCCCTTTCTGCTTCCCAAATCATGAAAGTAAGTTTCAAGATCCATTGTCTGGGTTTTGAAGTGAGAGGACCATGACTAGAGGACCCTGCAGACCACACTGAACATGTAGTGTGAGAGATAAAACCTTTACTACTGTGTTATGTCACTGAAAATTTGGGATCATATGTTACCAAAACATAATCTAGGCCAGGTGCAGTAGTTCACGCCTATAATCCTAGCACTTTAGGAGGCAGAGGAGGGTGGATCACCTGAGGTCAGAAGTTCGAGACCAGCCTGACCAACATGGTGAAACCCTGTCTCTACTAAAAATACAAAAATTAGTCTGGTATGGTGGCAGGCACCTGTAGTCCCAGCTACTCAGGAGGCTGAGACAGGAGAATTGTTGGAAAATTTCTTGAACCCAGGAGGCGGAGGTTGCAGCGAGCCAAGATTGTGTCACTGCACTCCAGCCTCAGTAATAGAGCAAGACTCTGTACAATCAATCAATCTAGACTATGCTGAGTGGAATAAAATTAGAACCTAAAAGTGAATCACGGCCACTTGGCATTATCATAGGGCTGGTAAGCAAAAAATACACTGGTTGGCAATCCATGCTATGTAGTGTTAAAGGCATTTAGCAAAAATGTCATACCATCTTCCTTTTTTGTACAGACAACCATAGGACGGTCTGGATCCCCTGACTTCATAATCTACCCACCTTGGCCTTGATCTCTGTTTTAAATCCATTCTCCACATTGCTGCTAGAGAGAACATTCTGAAACACAGATTTGCTCCCCATCTCCCCAAACTTCCATGTTACTTACCACCACTCATACATATCAATTTAAAATTTTTCAGTATGGCCGGGCGCGGTGGCTCAAGCCTGTAATCCCAGCACTTTGGGAGGCCGAGGCGGGTGGATCACGAGGTCAAGAGATCGAGACCATCCTGGTCAACCTGGTGAAACCGCGTCTCTACTAAAGATACAAAAAATTAGCTGGGCATGGTGGCACGTGCCTGTAATCCCAGCTACTCAGGAGGCTGAGGCAGGAGAATTGCCTGAACCCAGGAGGCGGAGGTTGCGGTGAGCCGAGATGGCGCCATTGCACTCCAGCCTGGGTAACAAGAGCGAAACTCCGTCTCAAAAAAAAAAAAAAAAAAAAAATTTTCAGTATGTTCTCACAGTGCGCAGGATAAAGTTTAAACTTCTTAGTCCTTTCTTTTCTAGCCCCTGCATATATTCCCAGCTTAACTCTTACTGTTCTCTTCTACTTCCTCTCTGTTCTTTAGCTATATATACCTCACATATCTGTGTCTTTACACACTCACTCTGCCTGAAATACCCTTACTACTTTGTTCTCAACAACCTTGGCCTGGCCTCAGACAGCCTTCCTTTCTGTTTCTATATCTGGTATATATCTAGAATAGGCCTTCCTACCCTTTATTATAATATGTATCTTTTTCTTTGACTTGACTCTAAGCTCTAGGAGATCATGATCATTTCATCTATCCAACAGCAAAATAAAGCAGACAGGTTACGTAACCTGTTCAAAGTCATAGAGCTAGTGATCAGAGGAAATGCTATCCAAACCTAAATCTGCATGACTTCAGACTAATGAAGGCGTTTATGCAGAAGAAGTGAACATGATGAAAGCAGTAATTAATGAAAACGGCTCCAACTCAAGACCAACAGAGTCCTTGTATTCCTGGGTGATTTAGTGTGTCTACAGTTAACTGCTCTATATTAAAATGATTTTGAATAAGGGGAGAATCAATTTTACCACCTTTATCAGTATCTTTCTCATTGTATTACTTTTTCCATTCAAAACCATAGGTCTTTTGTAAAAGTCATATCTAAGCGAAGAAAATGCTCAGAATTAACTATTAAAAGGGACTTTAAAAAATATTTCATTTAAACCTACAACTTAGAGATGAAGAAATTAAATCCCAAATTAACCTGTCCAAAGTCTTGCAAGTTAGTGCCAAAGCTGGGACAAGGGTCCATTTTTCCTGTCTTTAAGGTCAGTGTTCTTTTTCACTGTCTACACAATGCTGTTGCCCAGAAGCCCAACTTTATAGTGTAGTATTTCACAGTGTAACACAGTAAATATTGCTGATTTGAACAAAGTTGTCATCTACTAAAGTTAGCTACCTTGCAAGTCTATTCTCACTGTAATACACTGTCAAAGTTACAAGAACATCTGTCCAATTTGAAAAAAGTTTCTATTCAATACACTTACACTTAAAAAGGAATATTGATGATCTCTTCAAGATAAATACTCTAGAGGAGTGCTGACCAACAATACTTAACACAATCATGGATATGGTCTATATTTGCTCTGTCCAGGATGGTAGCCATTAACTAGTCATGTGACTACTGAACACTTGAAATACTGTTAGTGCAACTGAGGAGTCAAATACTTTATTTAATTTTTATTGACTTCAGTTTAAATAGCCATATACAGGCAGGAATTATTGTTTTGGATAATGCAGTCCTGGAGTTATATCCCAATCTGAGGTAGTTTGCAAAGGAGGAATGAAAATAGATTCCATCTCTACCCTATTCAAGCTATTAATGTAAAAGAATTATCATAGATAGTAACTATGAGATATCATATTATTTTAAAATGTATTTCTTCGCCCTGAACACCTTCATCTTTTAATCTATGTATCAGAGAGCAGGATATTATACGGCATGGGAGAAAATCTTTATGGCTAATGCAAAGTTGGGCAAAAAATGAACCAACCCTTCTCCTGCTGAAAAAAAAAAAATACCAGAGAATCTCTTCAAGTGCTCAGCCTGCTCCAATGATCAGAGAAGGGTCAGAAAGCCCCAGGGGATCTTTCCAGGCCTAAAACAAGTTCCACAACTCTACTCTAATTCTTTCACTAAAATTGTTGGATGCATGTAAGTCAATGGCCCAGTTTCACCATATTGCAGTTTTTACATTACTACAAATTGTTCCAAATAACCAGACACAATAGAAAAATATGCAATTTTAGACAAGAGCTGCATTAATTTATGATTGTACTATGTACTTTCTCTTCTCCCCGCTTTCTAACATTTGAATACTTATCTAAAAATAAATTCTCTTCCTGCTAGAGAGAGTTTTTTTTTTTGTAATATCAAGAAAATCTTGAAGAGCTCATTTTATTTTTAGGGATATCATAACATCTTAATTAGCTCATCATCTTTTGATAATACTGATTTCATTTCTATGATATTTTCATTAGCACATTTCCCCATAACTTCTTTCTCTTTGTCTTCCCTATTCATTAGTTCGTAACAGTTCATTGACTTTGTTAATAATTCTCCCATTCTCTTACTTGTGTCCCTTTTCCCTTAGAATCCTAGTAATATTTTTGTTCCTGACACTTACCAAACTTAAACGGTATTTTGGAAATGCACTGACTATCTATTGTATGAAAAAAGCATATACATAGCGATTATTAGTCTCTAAATGCACACTTGGATTTCTCTCAGTTTTCTCACCTAGCTCTGAGAAGACCCACAAGGTCATAGATAAGAAAATATGTAGATAGATAGTCCAACGCAGCTAGTTACCATCATAAATAAGTCAGGCATAAACATCACTGACAGTCATCTCCAGTATAAAAAAGTGTGATTTATGTATATCCCAAGGGCAAATGATTTATATGTGTTTCACAGGCAGGGCATGTAGACACTGTTCACAACTACATAATGGTTGTAGTCAGCTTGCTTAAAAATATACATAGTAACTCGAGGCCAGGGCTACCACAGACAAATTATATAACTGAAGGCATGAGACTACATTTTATTCATAAAGCATAAAATTCAACTAAAAGAGGGATGTAAATCTGTTAACATTTTATTATCATTTTGTTTAGATTTTTCAGTATTAAACAGAGAATATACTTATCAATGAGCATACTCCAAAATAATTTAGAATTAGCTGGTTTAATTTTACTCTTTGTATAATAGTTTATTGTTAAAATATAGACAATAATTATTTGTGATTTTAAAATTTGTTGACCTTCACCATTTATATTTAACTGCTTTTTTCTCTCCATACTTGCCAGCTATATCATGTTACAACTGCCTGTATAAAAATTAATTTCTTCTGGTCCATTCATTTCCTCTTAGAATCCAATATCATTTATCATTCAGTGATGTTGACATTTAAAGTCATCTTTATATTTAGATAACCTATTATTTATAAAAAGTAATGATGGCCATTTAATTAGTAAAATATTTTATTCCAAATATATTTTAATGTCATAAAAGTTTACTTACACACTGGGGTCTAATTTATTTAAGTGAGCAAATTATGAAAAAATATGTATGTATAGTAAACCAGGTAATTTTTTGGATATTGTGCATAAAGAAGGATCTTTGTCATTTTAACTATATTTTTATTATTAGACTTAAATAACTCATAGAAACTTCTTAGGTAATTGAAAGCACAACTGCAAAGTAAGAAAATGATGTATAATGCACAGACAAAAGATTAAAATCTTTGCAGTATATAGAACTCTTGAGAATTATTAAGGAAAAACAAGCATCCTTATTGAAAACGGGCAAAGGACAGAAATATGGAAATTCATGAAGGTATAAATATAGAAATTAAAAAATCAAAATTTGAAAACAACAGTAAAGTTTGGCAATGTTATTATTATTTATTTATTCATTCATTTTTGAGGTGGAGGCTAGAGTTCAGTGGCACGCTCATAGCTCACTGCAGCCTTGAGCTCTGGGGCTCAAGAGGTCTCTTAACCTCAGCCTCCAGTGCAGCTGGGTGTAGACTACAGGCCTGTGACACCACTTCCAATTGATTTTGTATTTTTTGTAGAAATGGGACTTGCTATGTTTCCCAAGCTGATTTTGAACTCCTGGCCTCAAGCAATCATCCTACCTCAGCCTCCTAAAATGTTGGGATTCTAGGCATAACCCACCTCACTTGGCTTGTTTTAATGATAATACCTAATACTAGCAAGTTTGCAGACAAACGGACAGGAATTTATATACTGGCATCAATTATATTTTGTAATCTCTATCAAAAGCATGTTAATGAGCACAAAGATATTTATTATAGCACAACAAAGAATTGGGAACAACTACATGCTCATCATTAGGTGGTTAAATTATGAATATTAATGTAATGGCATGCATACTGTATAGCCAATTTAAGCAAAGGAAGTTTGTTTGTTTGACCCTGTCTTACGGTGCTGTACAAAGGAAGGGTTTTTGTGTGTGTGTGTGTGTGTTTTTTGAGACGAAGTTTCACTCTTGTTGCCCAGGCTGGAGTGCAATGCTGCAATCTCAGCTCACCACAACCTCCGCCTCTTGGGTTCAAGCAATTCTCCCGCCTCAGCCTCCCAGGCAGCTGGGATTACAGCCATGCACCACCGCAACTGGCTAATTTTATAGCTACGAACTTCAATTATTTCTGGGTTTTAACTTTGTGGGGGTCTTATGATATGAAACACTTCTTAAAAACATGGGTCATGAATGAGGTATGATTATTTTAATATTGTTATTATATGGTTTCCTCAGTATTATGCATTTTAGCTAAAACTATTTTAATATGACTAAAGTTAAATGGATAACAAAAGGACTTAATTTTAGCAAAAAAGGTTTTAAAACAATCTTTCAAAAATAAGGCTTTTCCAATAATGAAACTCTTTTTTTCTTAGTTTATTATTGTATATAAAAAGACAGTCTTTTCAGAAGCATGTAAAAGAAGAGAAGCTTATCAAAAGGCACAAGGGAATAAATTAAGTGAAAGTCTACTGCTGCTTTCACTGAGTGCCACCAACACTAACGGGAATGCTAGGCATATAAGCCTGGAAGTGTCAGCCTTAGCTAATGTGCTAAGACAAATTTTTATGAGCTATGAACCCAGCCATGTGCATTTCAGTACAAGTATAACCTCTTACCATTAGAAATTCTACGATCATTATTCTCTATCATTATCACCAAATGTCAAACCTCTCAACCTGTAAACATTTTATCATTTTTGCACTCAGATCTATATTGCACCTTTCAGGCTTTTTCATAGAAGTGTGTGTGTGTAAACTGGGCAACTGAAAAACTATACACATAGATACAGTTAAATTTTGTTATCATCAAGGTTCATATTTTTTATTCTCTTCCTTTTACTCCATCTTCTCTGTCTATAAATCACAATATATAAAAATCATATTTAAGTATCAGAACAATAAAATTAAAATGATAACTATGTAAAAATGTATTATGGACAAACTTTTCTTTTTAAGAAGCAAGGTCTCTCTCTGGAGAGAGAGGAGGCTGGAGTGCAGTGGCACATTCCCAGCTCACGCAGCCTCAAATACCTGGGCTAAAGTGATCTTACTACCTTAGCTTCCCCCAAGCAGCTGGGACCACACCACAGGTTCATGCCCCTTACCTAGGTTGGACAAACATTTTTAAGAAAAATAAAGTTGTTTGAAATAGACTCACAGGCAAGGTAAAACGGTCATTAAGTGATTAAGAGGCAGTTTTGTCCACAAACATTATTTTCATCATACCACAACCTGGTTAAGGAATCTACACGAAGGATATTCCAAGCTTATCAATTAAAACCATACACTACCTGGTTTTTCCTTACTTTACTTCCCCTCCAAACCTCCTTAATTACTGTCCTACTGTATCCCCAGTACAGACTTACTAGAGCACTTCCTAACAACACCCAACATTTGTCTCTGCCACCAAGCCTTTGCTAAATTCTTCTCTTCCCTTATCACTGTTACATACTGAGAAAGACGAAAGCAGCCCTTCACAGTCAGAAGCTGTCTTGGGACCGTCAGGACAAGAGTGTTCTGTTGAATCATAAACAATTTCAGAGAACACTAACATCAGACAAGACCATTCTGTGACCTTACCTGAACAGAGACAAAAAAAACAAGACTGCTGTCCAAACCAGAAATGATCAAACACTCCCCTCTTCTGGCTAATAAAGTTGTTTAACAATTTCTAGTTTTAGCCTCACTGTATTCCTCTTTCTAGATAAGAATTATTAAGACACCCAACCACAGAATTACTCCTGCTTTCAGACAGCATCCAATTCAGAGCAAATCCCGCTTCCTTAACCCTTTGCAAATCCCCTAATGTAAACCCAAGTCCTATAAGTCCTTTCTAATACCCTCTTAGAAAGGAGAGGGATCCTCAGATTTGGTGGGGGGAGCAGATGTGAAATCTGTTTTAGAAATCTAAGTATGCAGGTTCTGTGACCATCCAGTTGGATATATCTATGTGGTCTGAGAAGTCAAGTCTAGCTTCTAGTTATAGATATGGGAGTCATCAGATTTAAGTGGTAGTAAACGCGGAAAATGTGGAGGGGAAAGAAAAGGATCCAGGAACAGAACTTTGGAAAGTACCAGTAAATAAGAGGAATTAGTGACATACTTTCTAATGATAGAAAGATATAAACATTTGGATCCACAAGAAGCTTATCTTCTTTTTTGGAAGTAGAGGTCGAATATATATGTATTTAATGAAAACCTTTTTACTCAACAGCATATACAGCATATAAATAAATACATATAATACAATAAGAACTGTAAAAATATGAACTAAATATAAACAAAACTAAAAATAAAGAATAACTAAAACCAAACTAAGAAGAGCTTGGGCTGAGATAATAAATAGAAACTTCGTAGATAATGTATCTTTCGAGTAAGGGTTAAAAAATATTTTAAAATCATTCAGTATTTTATGTATATATACACACACCCCACTAGAAATACATCTGAATCAAACAAATTGAGATGATACAAGATTTCATATGATGTGCCATGTCCCTCACTGCCGCAAGTTATAAACCTGATTTACATTGTAAATAGCAGAAAAAATTAGGAAATATTCCTACAGTATTCAAAAACGGTTATCCGAATCAGCAAAGAAATCACTCATAACATTCTCAATGAATAAAGTTCTAACATACATCTTTCTCTTTGTTGTTTTACTTTCATGTTACTAACTAGTATAAAAAAAAAATACTACTTAACATGCATTTAAGAATTATACTACTTTGGGAGGCCAAGGTGGGAGGACTGTTTGAGGCCAGGTGTTCAAGACCAGCCTGGTCAACATAATGAGATACTGACTCTACAAAAAACTAAAAAAAAACAATTAGCTGGGAAGGGTGTTGCACACCTAGGGTCCCAGCTACTTGGTAGACTCAGGCAGAAGATCAATTGGGCCCAGGAGCTGGAGACTGCAGTGAGCCACTGCATCCCAGACTGGCTGACAGAGTGAGACCCTGTCAGAAAAAGAGAGAAAAAAAGAAAGAAATATACTCATTCATCAACTGCAAGCATAGTTTGACTAGAGATACAAGAGTTGAGGTAAAGCCAACAAAAGCATTCCAAGATAATCAATTGGCTATATAGAATTTATAATGAGTACTGTATGTTTATTATTTATAAATTGTGTGCTATTTTTTAATCAGTAAAATATATAACACATATATACAATTATTTCTCTGGAGAAAAAGCTACTTATTAAACATTTACCAAATCACCATATATTTTCTTAAAATGCACAATGGGCTACAAATAAAAATGAAATTCAGTTATTCAGAGAAAGCTCATATTTTTAAATCACTTTTTTTTCTACTTGTAGAACAAAAGATGTAGTCTTCAGTAGGAAGAATTTTAGGCAGTTAATAGTAGCCACATTTTCAATCTGGCAGCTGGATACCCTAGTACAATGACAGTGTAGTATTAGGATTGGTGCCAGCAAGTAAGCTGTTCATGACTTCCTTGCCACAGTCCCTAAGTATATAAATTGAAAATAAGCATTTGTACACAAGTATTTGGTCTGTAATCAATCAGAAAAAATTTTGAAACACCTGGAGAATCAGCCAGGCATAGTGGCTCATGCCTGTAATCCCAGTACTTTGGCTGAAGGCGTGCGGATCATCTGAGGTCGGGAGTTCGAGACTAGCCTCACCAACATGGTGAAACCCTGTTTCAACTAAAAATACAAAATTAGCTGGGTGGGTATGGTAGTGCATGCCTGTAATCCCAGCTACTTGGGAGGTTGAGGCAGGAGAATCGCTTGAATCTGGGAGCTCATTGTGCCACTGCACTCTAGCCTGGGCAACAAGAGCGAAACCCCGTCTCAAAAAACAAAAAGAAAAATTTGGAGCATTACTGAGCTAGCACACCAAGATCTGCCCAAGATTTGACAGTAAAACTGGCAATAATCTGTTAAGTAACTAAGGTAGCTGCCTTCAAGCAGATTTTGCTGCTCCTCAAGAAAAGGCAGGCAGGTGCTACTGGCCAAAGGCCATTCCCAGAAGCTACTAGTGAAAGAGAAATGTGTATCATTTATCATTGCTTTTCTTTTTTTCCTCATAGAAACTGCCCCGACCAGATTTCAGCTTCCCTATACCATCACCACTACCACTATCTACCAACCTTGAGCTATCTTCACTCTCCTTTTAAGATGCCCAGATGCATAGTTGATGCTTTCTAAATACTCACCTGCTATTAGCTTATCTGCTATGATATTTTTATATAATGAGCCATCCCCCTGCCAGCTTTTCTGGATGCCTTGAATATTATATGTCTCTGGTTTTATAAATAAAAATATATAATTGAAAATGTTTAGAAAGACCAGGTGTTATCGCCAGCACTTTGGGAGGTCGAAAAAGAAAGGATCACTTGAGGCCAGCAGTTCAAAACCAGCCTGGGAAACAGAGTAAGACCCTGTCTCTACCAAAAAAAAAAAAAAAAAAGTTAGCTAGGCATGGTGGTATACACCTGTAGTCCTAGCTACATGAGAGGCTGAGGTGGGAAGGTCACTTGAGCTCATGAGCTCGAGATTACAGCAAGCTATGATCACAACACTGCTCTGAACAGCAGAGCAAGACCTCGTCTCTAAAATAAATAAATAAATAAAAATGTTTAGAAGATGTTTAAAAGACTTTTAAATTTTTTGACTTAACAATTAATTATGAGATAAACAGTTAAGTTGTTAATACTGATTAATATACAGATTAGTATCAGCCAAGAGTTTCCCAGTACTTGTTTCCATGCAACCACACATGGCCCATGAGATGATTCCTTAAAAAAGGAGGAGTGGTCAATGTTCAACAAGTATGGAAAATACTACATCTTATCTCCCTACTATGGAAACTGACAGCATACTATAGTATGATAAAGCACTGATATGTCATCTATTAAATGAAAGGACTGAATTTCGTATAGCCAAGAATTTCTCAAACTTACTGAAGAGGAACTTTTGTTTTTCTTTCAGGAAACAATGACTAATACACCACAGAATTATTTATTTGTAAAACATGCTTTTGGGGCATTAGCTGTCATTCAACCTCATCACTTAGGTGGAGGCCATTCAAATTAATTCCGTCTTCTTATGATAATCCTGCTATATCTATTATCACTATGCACAAACACCTTTACGTGATGCCTAAAAGATATTCCAAATATAATATATCTGACCATTTTGTAAATATTCTCAACACATAACCTTATTTGTAGGCAACTTGGCTGCTCAAACTTGTTCATGATCTAATGACTGTTCTAATTCTATTTAATTCTGAGATGCTTGTCATGCTTAAAGAAACATACCTATAAAAAGAACAACAAGTAACTTTCCCTTGTTTTTCTGGGTATCTTTGCATTGGTATTAAAATTACTTTCCCTTCCTGTTTGCTGGAAAGTCAGTAAGACCTAGAAAATAGACACACTCATTTTAATTTGCAGTCACTGTGTTTTGAATAGGAAGCAGCTTTATAAATTGCACTGCACAAGTATACACATAAGCTGGAATCGCTGAGAATATATGAATTACAAGAAATTAGCTTTTTACTCTCCAATACAAATGAGATAACTGAAAGCCAAGAATTAAACGTTTGTAATAAAAGGGCAAAGTGACAGGAATAGAAGAAGAGCAGATACAAGCAACGGGCAAATGAGTGAAATTTCTGGTTAGTTTTCTTTTGTTAAGAGCAGTTTCTCCTGTAAAGAAAAATTGATTAATCAGAGAACTGACAACGATCACAGGAACCTGGTCAATTTCTGTTAGCAGCCAGCTCCATGTGTTAAAGACTTTGAAGCAGAAAGACATGGATTATCAATTCCGCACAGAAGCTTTTAACACCAGAAAGAGGGAATGGGGATAGAAGTTGAGAAAAAGGGGAGGAGAAAAAAAACCCAAGTGGTGAGAGGAACAAATATGAGTGGAATTATTTTAAAATAGCAGTGTTTTCAGAAGGATGGGAAATAATAGCATACACAAAAAAGCAAAGGCTAAGGTGAACTACAATGTGAAAAGCTATATACTTCATCAACAAATATATGTTCTGCATCTTTTGTGATACTGTATTTTTACTAGCTAATATAAAATATTCCAGAACCTGTTCTGTCCAACCTTAGTTCTGCTTGGCATTATCTTAAGAATGAGCTAAACACCCACAAGACAAGAGAGAAAATATATAGCATGAAATATAAAGCAGAATATGATAGCATTTGGCATGCATTTTAATACACGGTATGAATAAAATAATAGATTAGAAATGGGCTGTTTCTTGTGGCTCTGCTGATAAAATCAGGATGGCCAACAATTTATATGGACCTAATAAGAAAAGGTTAATTCAGTTTGTGTGCAGAGGAAGTATCCTAGTGTATAGAGAAGATATATGAATGACCAACAATAAATATGTGGATAAGCAGATAATGAATCAATCATCATAGAAAAAGGAACATTTACAAAAGGTAGAATGGCTGTTTCCTTTCATATTGAATGAAAATTCTTCCTTTAACATCAGTTTTAAATGTCTACAATGCAGGACAAAACCTGAAGTACATCTCTCATTTAAATTCAGGTCAGCATATCATCTTCTAATCATAAAAGGAATATATACATTTGTGCATCTCTGAAACCAATCTGGGATGATGAAGTTAAGAGAAGCTCCTGGGAACTCCCCTATGTCACACAAAATTTCAAGATCAAAAGACTGTTAACACTGCATCATTTCTGCTACCAGAATGCTTTTTCTCCTTGCTCTGTGGTCAGACAAAATATCTTCCTTTCTCAAAGAAACAAAAACTCATCTCTCTCAACTGCAAATGACACTACAAAGGTACTTTGTATATACCTCGGTTACACCTACAGATTCATCAAAACTCGTATAAACCTATATATTTTAATAACATAATTACTTCATGCATTTTATTAATTTAGGAAAACTATGGAATTTTAAATACATTTTAGGAGTGAAACTGATCTCTAAGTATAGTTAAGAAAATTGAATTCCATATTAGCTAGAAGAAAAAATATTAACTTGCCTATTAAAGATGACCAATTAATAAATTTTTAAGCAAAAACACACCAATCCTGTTTCTCATGTTAAGAGAAAGACATTATTACTGTAATTCTGTTGTTTTTCTTCTCTAACCAGGTGACAAAATTTCCCAAAGCACTTAAATTTTTAAAAACAATAAATGGCTTACATGTTCAGACTAATGAAATTCTGAGTGGATCAAAGTAAGAAATAATAAAGAATATTAAGTTTACTCATTTTTATAGATGTACACTTCATCAACAAATATAATTTATAATCTGTTACTCAAATGCATAGTATATGTTTCTCTACATTTTCTTTTTTCAATTTCTAAAGTAATTTATATACTTGTTTTTCCTATATAATTTTAAACTCTTGTAATTTATAATTTGACAAGTAAATTAAAAGTTAACTTCCCTATCTTTATAAAAACTTTTCAGCAAATAGCATAAATAGCTGATTCAGAAACAGCTTTTTTTTTTGCTTTTAACAAGAAAAAGAAAATATACAGTGGTTATCTCTGAGTAGTAGAATAAGGGGTGATTTTAAAAATCATCTTTGGTTGGGCATAGTGGCTCATGCCTGTAATCTAGCACTTTGGGTGGCTGAGGCGAGTGGATCACTTGAGATCAGGAGTTCAAGAGCAGCCTGGCCAACATGGTGAAAGCCCACCTCTACTAAAAACACAAAAATTAGCAGGGTGTGGTGTTGCACAGCTGTAATCAGCTGAGGCAGGAGAATCACGAGCCTGGGAGGTGGAGGCTGCAGTGAGCTGAGATTGCACCACGGCACTCCAGCCTAGGCAACAGAGTGAGACTGTCTCAAAAAACAAAAACAAAAAACAGAATACCTTTATTTTCCTTTCAGACACTGGACCAGACACTTGAAATACATGAACGCTAATCCTCACAGTCCTATAAAATTATTATTACCGATTTCTATAAATAAGAAATCTGAGTTAAGGTAATTTGGCAAAATTCAAGCAGCTAATAAGCACAATAAAAGCAGCTAATAAGCACAATAGCTGGGGTTCAAACACAGGTATCTCTCATTTCAAGGTATCCAGTAGTTACATTTAATACCATCTAATCTTTCCAATGAGACTGACACTTCAAAATATTTATTAAGTATTCAGTTCAATGTTTTTAAGTATTTATTAAATATTTAGTTCAATGGTTTTTGGGCTTAAAAAGGTAATTAGACCCTCCCCCTCCAATGAATGGCAGATACTTTAGACTTAGTGGTAAACTATAGTAATTATAGAACACAGAAGCCACCAACTTTGCTGCTTAAAGAAAAGGTGGCTGGTGGGGGAGGTATTAGCCCAAAAGTATCTTGGACTTCCACAGTTTACCATATATAACTCAATGCATAATAAAGAATCTATTAAATAAAGAAAATGCAATTTAGGTTAAACACTTGGTTTTCTTAAACAAGAAGAGTTAACATATGTCCTCTTGCACACGATGAATCCAGTTAATGGTCTAGAAGCCATATCTTGTTACCTAATGGAAGATAGGAAAAAAATTCCTAAGGTATTATACTTTTTATTTTCAATTGTTCAAGAAATGTTCTACAGGAGGAATTTTAAGAAAGGTATACACCTAAGTGTTGTTGGAATACCAAATTTAATAAAACAATTTCCGTGCTGGGCGTGGTGGCTCACGCCTGTAATCCTAGCACTTTGGGAGGCTGAGGTGGGTGGATCACCTGAGGTTAGGAGTTCAAGACCAGCCTGGCCATCATGGTGAAACCCCGTCTTTAAAAAAAAAATACACACACACACACACACACACACACACACACACACACATAATAAAGCAATTTCTACTTAGAGAGTTTACACCTCAGTAGGAGAAAAAAGAAAACAAAATAATAACAGAAGACAGCCTGTGACAAATGACCCATTATTTATAAAGGGTTTTGAAGTTTATAAGAAGGAAGTAAGCAATTTTAGCTAGAAAGGCCTTAGAGAACGAAGGTTCTGACTTTGGGGCAAGGTTCTGAAGGATGGCAATGAATTTCTAAAAGTGAATGTAGGAAGGAATTAGGGAGAAAGTACTGTCTGTACAAAGGAAAAGTGGCAAAGAAGTCAAGGGTATGCTTAGAAAATGGCAGGTCCTATTTGACAAAGCAAACAATTTAAATAAGAGATATGAGAAGAAATATTTTAAAAACAGATTCACTCAGGAGGCTGAGATGAAAGGATCACCTGAGTCTTGGAGTACAAATACAAGATTGTATTTAGTGAGCTATGATCATGTCACTGTACTTCAACTTGAAAGATAGAGCAAGACCCCGTCTGAAAAACAAAAAAATAAAAAATTAAAAGTAGATAAGCTGGGAGTGGTGGCTCAAGCCTGTAATCCCAGCATTTTGGGAGGCTGAGGCGGGCAGATCACAAGGTCAAGAGATCGAGACCATCCTGGTCAACATGGTGAAACCCCACCTTTACTAAAATTACAAAAAATTAGCTGGGCATGGTGGGGCGTGCCTGTAATCCCAGCTACTCGGGAGGCTGAGGCAGAAGAATTGCCTGAACCCAGAAGGCGGAGGTTGCGGTGAGCCGAGATCGTGCCATTGCACTCCAGCCTGGGTAACAAGAGCGAAACTCCGTCTCAGGGAAAAAAAAAAAAAAAAAAAAGTAGATAAAATCAGATCATGGAGAGCTTAAGTGTCTGGCTAAGATGTCTAAACTTTATTTAGAAAACAAATAGGCAATTAAGCTTTTGGGGGAGTGAATGCTTTAAATAAATTCACAAATAGTAGTGTTCAAGGTAAGGACTAATAAAAAGTATAAGTCTGCCAGTCACAAGCTGGTCCGAACCTTGGCTTAAGCTTCATCTTCTACCAGTCCACAACTTCTTTCCCCTTCGCCCTTCACCCATCAAGTCCCCATGCTCTAGCCAGATACTGGCCTTTCTAAGAGGCTCTTTAACCTCTCCACATCTTTGCCATTTATAATATGAAATGTCTTCTCAGGCTAACAGTGTCTTAGATATTTCCAAGGCCCATCTCAAATGAACTCTTCCTTTGTAAAAGCCTTCCCTGCTACTAAAAGCATTGGCAATTGCTACCGTAATGCTCTTATCTTAGCACTTAACACTCTGTGGGAACTGTTGGTCACATGTGCATACACATGATGATAAGCTCTTAGAGAGACTGGATATTACTGATCTTTGTCATCTTAACACTTTGCAAAACTAAAGTTCCATTGTTCTTCCTACCACAAAGCTTCTGTACACAACTCCTTCTGTTGGAAAGCTCTTTTCCTTGTTTTTTGCCTACTCATTCTTCATTCCTCATCACAAATCTACTGCCCCAAAGAAGCCTTTCTCACCCTGAGACTAGGTCAGGCAGCTCACCATTATACACTCATAGTACCATGTACCTTTTCATTATCACACTAATTTTACTTTCATTTGTGTGATGAAATTGTCTGATCCTCTTTCTGGTCTTTAAGCTTCACGAAGCCAGAAACCCTCTCTGTTTTTTGTTCATACCTGAATCTCTAGCACCTACCACAAAATAAATAATTAATATAAAATTAGGCTAGGTACGGTGGCTTATGCCTGTAATCCCAGCACTTTGGGAGGCTGAGGTGGGTGAATCACGAGGTCAGGAGATGGAGATCATCCTGTCTAACATGGTGAAACCCTGTCTCTACTAAAAGTAAAAAAAAATTAGCTGGCTGTGGTGGCATATGCCTGTAGTCCCAGCTACTTGGGCGGCTGAGGCAAGACAATCTCCTGAACCTAGGAGACGGAGGCTGCAGTGAGCTGAGATCGTGCCACTGCACTCCAGCCTGGGAGACAGAGTAAGACTCTGTCTCCAAAAAAAAAAAAAAAAATTAGCTACATGTCGCCAAAACCCAGAGATTTAAGAGCATTGCTCTGAGGTATTACTGTTGGCTGAACTGTGTGAAATTAGGCAATAAGCCATTCTATGATCATTTTCTTCAACAGTAAAAACAGGACATTAATTGTATCTATCTTTCTGAGTTTTAAAAAGTTAATGAATATAAAATGCACCACAGACTAGGAACAGTGGCTCATGCCTGTAATCTCAGCACTTCAGGAGGCCGAGGTAGGCAGATCAGAATGCTTGAGCTTAGGAGTTTGAGACCAGCCTGGACGATGTGGTAAAACTCCAGCTCTACAAAAAAAGAAAAAATTAGCTGAGCATGGTGGCAGGCACCTGTAGTCCCACCTATGTGAGAGGCTGAGGTGGGAGGTTCACCTGAGCCTAGGAAAGATGAGGCTGCAGTAAGCTGTGATCACACTACTGCACTCCAGCCTGGATGACAGAGCGAGGTCCTTTGTCTAGGAAAAAAAAAAAAAAAGCACACTACTTGGCACATGTAAGTACTCTGTAAAAGTTAAACTGTCATCACCGTGTTGTCACTATTTATAATCACTTTCATAATTACTACAATACTGTCTGTAGTTTAATAGTTCTCTCAGGTGGCAGAACAGAGGCCTTGGTAGAGAGAATTTACATCAGTGGCTTTGGATAATCAGTTAAGAACAAATGGTGGCAAACTGGGGTCTATGCCTAGGGACCAGTGGTAGTGGGGATTTAGTGTTAGCAAGCATTTAAAACAACATAACTATAAATGTTAATCTACAAAACTTGAAAGTAACTATAAATGTTATCTGGAGAGGGATTAATACAGAAAGAACAAGGGATTATAATCTAACTATTTTTTAATATTATTAAACATTAATATTAAATAGATATTCTATTTAATAGAATAATCAGATATTACTCTATCTTTTGATAGAATAATCAATTTTATATTACCTTAAATCTACTTAGCTTTATATTTTTATATTTTAAACAAATAATATTCAAAAATTTCAAAATATCCAGAGCTGGATGCAGTGGCTCACACCTGTAATCCCAGCACTTTGGGATGTCAAGGTGGGCAGATCACCTGAGGTCAGGAGTTCAAGACCAGCCTGGCCAAAGTGGCGAAACCCTGTCTCTACCAAAAACACAAAAATTAGCCAGGCGTGGTGGCGGGCACCTGTAATCCCAGCTACTCAGGAGGCTGAGGCAGGAGAATTGCTTGATCCTGGGAGGCAGAGTTGCAATGAGTTGAGATGGCGCCATTGCACTCCAGTCTGAGCAACAGTGTGGGACTTCATCTTGAAAAAAAAAAAAATTCAAAATATCCTTGATTCTTTCCATAAAACATAAATATTATAAAATATTTGTTTATTGTTTCAGTTGTAAATCAAAATCCTGTTTAAGCTAATTGTGAGATTCATAACCATACTGTGTTTTTCAAACTAGTCAACAAGTGTAAGAGACTTAAATCCATGTGAAGCTAAGTAAACAGACTATCCTTTAAGATGAAGAAAAGCCAACAGAAATACCTACAGCACAATGGAAGAAACTTTAGCCCTTCAGGGAGTTTATACTATGGTTTTTAGTGTTTATGGTTTATTGTGTTTATTCCACTGAATTGGCATTTTCTTACTCATCTTGGAAAATAACAAACTTCATAAACTGTCTCTCTAAGGAAGTAAACAATTAAAACATTTCTAGATCTGTTGATACCAACTGACTTTCATTGCAGTCTATTTGATGAGTCAATCTGTGGTTTTAAAAGTCTTCCTCAGCCGGGTGCGGTGGCTCAAGCCTGTAATCCCAGCACTTTGGGAGGCTGAGGCGGGTGGATCACGAGGTTGAGAGATCGAGACCATCCTGGTCAACATGGTGAAACCCCGTCTCTACTAAAGATACAAAAAATTAGCTGGGCATGGTGGCACGTGCCTGTAATCCCAGCTACTCAGGAGGCTGAGGCAGGAGAATTGCCTGAGCCCAGGAGGCGGAGGTTGCGGTGAGCCGAGATCGCGCCATTGCACTCCAGCCTGGGTAACAAGAGCGAAACTCCATCTCAAAAAAAAAAAAATAATAATAATAATAAAAATAAAAGTCTTCCTCTAGGTAAAAATATGCTAGAAACACAAACACTAGCTTTAGATGACAAATGATGCAGAGCAAAACATTTCATATATACTTCCTTTAGAAATTCAGGTAGTATCAGTATGTGTGTAGAAATGTTAAAACTATGTAACCATCCTGTGCTCTTGTTAAGAACTCACTCTTCTTCAATGTTGAAAAAATCATTGGCCTTTAGAAAAGGTATAAAAGAATTAACCAAACCTAAGCAAAGACAGAAATGTGCTGAAGAACTGGATTTAGCTTTGCTAATACCTAAACAGACAGAACAGACATCTTTTTTCAAGATAGCAATAGCCAGCTATATAAAAAATAAATTCTAAAGTAATTTAGAATAAATTCTAAAACTCCATTATCTGTTATTAACTTCTTCTTAACTACACTCTTCATCAAGGAATGACACTTCTGCTAAAGACAGACACTTTCTGCTGAGTGATTGCTTTTTCCTGATATCTCTAAATCCAGGCTTCCTTCCCAAAGGGGAGTGGGGAGAGGAGGAAAAAAAGAGAGTAGGAGACTAAAAAGAGAGATCATTTAGGGCTGTAACAATTTTCGGTGACAGATCAAATTATAATGATAGGGCAGATAATTTGGGGACAGCATAATGCATCAATAATTTGGGTAAGTTTGTTTTTCAATTTACAACTTAAAGTTGAAAAATATAAAGCAAAATAATGAATTCTATTCTATTAAATTCTCACTCTAAAAACATTATCCCATGTTTTAGGAGATTCTGGAATACATATTGAACACTAAATATCAATGGAAATTCTGAATTACTATTAGGAATATTAACACTTTAACTGTGACCAGTCATTTTTAAAACTAAAGACAGAAAGGATGGAAAAGTGGTCACTGCCGAACAAGACAATTTCCCAAACATCATTTGTTAAGATTTTTCTTTCTCTCTTTTTTTCTTGACAGAGTTTCACTCTATCCCCTTGGCTGGAGTGCAGTGCCATGATCTCGGCTCATGGTAACTGCCACCTCCCCGGGTTTGAGTGATTCTCCTGCCTTAGTCTCTTGAGTAGCTGGGATTACAGGTGACTGCCACCATGCCTGGCTAATTTTTGTATTTTTAGTAGAGACTGGGTTTTGCCATGTTGGCCAGGCTGGTCTTGAACTCCTGACCTCAGGTGATCTGCCAACCTCTGCCACTCAAAATGCTGGGATTACAGGCATAAGCCACCACACTCGGTATCATTTGTTAAGATTTTTAAATATCTTATCCTTAAAAAGTAAATACTGAACTCTAAAAAACATGTACTGAAACAAGTATCTGCAACTTTTTGGCTGTTAATATATTTCAACTACTTGAAAATTTATTTATTTGTTTATTACTAATTTTATTTTAAAAGAAAGAAAATCCAGAAATCGAATAATTAATTAAACTTACACTTACAATAACCCACATGAAAACAAGTAGCAACACACCTAATGGTGTAACCCCCCCCTGACAAATTAACCTTTTATTTTTGACAAAACATGAAGACACTTAAAACTCAAATGCATTCATTTTAAAAACTACTTTTCTCCACAGAGGTTAAAGAAAAACTCTAAAAGAAGAAAACAGGTATAAAGGGAAAACCCTCAACTTCTCACTTTTCACTACCAAATTTTGTTATTAATACCAAATTTTATTAGGTTATTTCTTTTAAAGCCTGTGTCACACAGAAAAGCCCAGGTAGCACTTCTTTAAAAACAGGTTTTTGTTTATCATTTTATTTTAAAATTCACAGTAGGCTCACACCAGTAATCTCAGCACTTTGGAAGGCCAAGGTGGGCGAATTACCTGAGTTCAGGAGTTCAAGATAAGCCTGGCCAGGCCAACATGGCGAAACTCCATCTCTACTAAAAAATACAAAAATTAGCCGGGTGTGGTGGAGCACACTTGTAGTACCAGATACTCAGGTGGCTAAGGCAGGGGAATCACTTGAATCTGGGAGGCGGAAGTTGTAGTGAGCCGACGGCTGCAGTGAGCCAAGACTGCTCCACTGCACTCCAGCCTGGAGACAGAGTAAGACCCTATCTCAAATAAATACATACATATGTACATACATAAATTAAATAAATAAATGAAAATAAAACTCACAGTAATTCTAGGATACAAATAATTCATCAATAAATGTTAGTACTAGATTTAAATGCTTAATAATAGTTGTTAGTGTTTTCTGGATAACTGCTATCAAAATGGCAAATGAGGGAGGATCATGGATTTGAAAGATTTAGTATCTTAAACCTTTCCAAAAAGCAAAATTTAAGTGACAACTTAAACATTAATTAAAATATCAATAAAAATTTAATTAAACAAGTTGAAACATTCAATTGTTTCAATATAAATAAATCAATTGCTGTAAATTTTAATGTCAATGAAAGCATGGACCAATACTTGAATTATAGGCTTTTTACTCTTCTTAAAAGAAACTTAAGTAGCCTTTCTATGTAGCTCAACAAATCTTAATTTAACTTTTAAAGGCAAAATAAACTTACCACAAAATACTACTAAAAATTAAAAGATGACTTTGTTTTTCTCATTATTCATCCTAAAAGAGGACCAAAAGATCCTATTAATAAATCTGGTTAACTTAAGAGTTATCTTGGATTGACAGGAAGATCATATGATCAAATATCATTGTCTTTTAAGATCTACAAGAGGATGAAATTTTAAGGCAGAATTTTTTATGTAAATAATGAATACTCATTGAAATAAAATACTCATAAAAAACAGATCTTTTAAGATCTACAAGACTGAAAATTTAAGGAAGAATTTGTTATGTAAATAATACTGAAATATAATATTTAAACAAAATGCATTAGATTTTAAAATATTACTTATGTCAATGGAAGTCTATACAGTATTTTATGAATTCTTTTAAAAGTACCTATTTGCATGAAAATGTGCCAATAAATATCATATTTTAAAAATCAATGGCAGAGTGGGTACTCTTTTTGAAACTACTGCTGTTTCAACTATTTTAGTTATTATTTGGAGACAGCTACAATGGAAGTCTATACAGTATTTTATGAAATCTTTTAAAACTACCTATTTGCATGAAAATGTGCCAATAAATGTCATATTTTAAAAATCAATGGCAGAGATGTTACTCTTTTTGAAACTACTGCTGTTTCAAATATTTTAGTTATTATTTGGAGACAGCTATAGTGTTTACTAAAATAGAATTTAAATATTTGAATACAAGTAGCTTAAGAACAAATTAAAGTAACTTTAGAGATCAAATATTTATTGGTTCACAATAAACTAGAACATCATGACTAAGTCACCAAATTAGGAATAAATATCAAACACTTATCCTCACTTAACTGTATAATGAAATTTTATAAATATTATAGGAGTTGGATAGGATTTTCTTCCAAACAGCTAGCTATCTTATGCTAACTGTTAAGAGGTGGGTCAGAAGAGCAAGAAGAAATACATCTAATTAATTCCCTCTTGCATTTTACATGCAGTCCTATAACATATTTTTTTCTTTTATTCTGCCCGAAATTACTTATTGCTAACGTCTTCCAACCACCACTCCTACTTTCTCTACACTGTGAATTCTGAGAAACAAGCTACAGTTTAGAAACCTCAAATGATGTCAAAAGATAACTGATAGAAAAATAACTATGAAATTACCACAGTATAGATAAAAAGGTATGTATTATTTTAAAAATCTAATTAGTAGTAATTTTTTCAGCTTCCTAAAAAATAACAGCATAGATGTAATGTTAGGTGAAGCATATGAAATTAAATGAGACATGTAACAGTAAATATTTTCTCTAAGTTTTAGGCTTCATTCTGAGATTCACTTCAATCCTATCTGTGACTAACTAAAAGGGAAGTCACATGACTTAAGCAATGAAAGAGAAAGAAAGTTTTCTTTACTTTCCTTTGCTTTCTACAGGAAGAAACAAAAGCTTGGTATTAGCTATCCAAAGCCAAGGGGTGGAGCCTAAAAGCCAAAAAACTATACTGAAGTAAGATTACTCTTAATAGGGGCTCACTTTAACCTTGTGAAAGTATCAAAAATGTGAGGACTGCAGCCAAGACTTAAATAAAATAACAATCTTTTAATGTACATTAGGTTTTACAACTAGAAAATTCTTCAGGGACAAAATTCAGTTTATAAACAATGTTGAAGCTTTTGTTGGGGTAAAATCACCTAACTGCGATCCTTACACAGATACACACACCATCCCCCACTAGCACACAGATACTTCACAAGCCTCTTGAATAAAGAGGAGTATCCAATGTCGGGGTGATGGGTGGTCTTGAGGTCCTGAACCAGAGCTGTATACTTTTAAGGGATGCTAAGATAAGAACAAAGTGTTTTGTGTTTGTTTAAACCTGGGTCTAAATGTAGTCTTTGCACCATTATTGGAACAGCTCATAATCTTGTGATATTATTAATTCAAGCAAGGTTTAAATGTCTGCATAAATGCTAGAAATTAAGTACATCAAAATAAAATACTTCAGGGCTTTTTATGGATCTCATTCAAATTAATTCAATTTACTTAAAAGTAATCACTACATTTCAGAAGTGTTAAAGCTCAACCTAAGAGAAAAACGTCATTGTGACCACACTTTCACTACCAACAGGATACCATACCCTATCAAATAACATATATTTAAATTAACGTTTATGCATCAAATAAACTGCAATGCAATGAGAAACTCCTAAAGATAATGAAATTAACCCATGGACAGTCCCAATAAAGAATCAACTTTATGCCCATTTTTATATTGCAGGCTTTATATCTGTACAATATAAAGAGCAAGCTATTTGTGGGGCTTTTTGTTGTTGTTGTTGTTGTTTTGTTTTGTTTCTCAGAGCAGAAAGCAGGCTTTACAAGCGGCCCAAGGAAAAGATAAGCAAAGAATAGTTCTGACCCTGGCTTCTGTGGCTTGATCAAGTGGGCCTGCAACCTGAGCCAAAGGGCACAAATTCCTCACCATTCAAAATTCTTCAATGGCATGGGGGAGGAAACAGTGAAAGGGGCAAACATGCAAATCCAAGTGTCCTTAGATTGAGTATTCAATGAAAATTTTTAATGAGAGAGCTAAAAAATGAGGCCAATACTGTGACTAAATTTCTCTAGCACACAGTTTAATCAACCCTGAAAGACAGAAGCTTTTTTGTGTGTGAAAACTGAAAAAGATGCACTTAAAAAAAAAAAAAAAATTATGGCTTACACTGAGCTGTGTTAGGTATATGTCTCTAATATCATTTAATCTATTTAAAGGAGTTGCTGAAGAGTGTGACTAATTTGGAAGGATCAGTGCTTACATATTATAAGCAAAATCACGTATTATTAAAATAACACAGGAAGAAACATTGATACAATTCATTCAAAACTTTACAATATATTAATGATCTATTAAATATTTAAAGGGAAACTACGCTGTTACAGACTGAACTAAGGATAAAGAAAATTCATTTGAATGAAAAAAAAAAGCTAAGATAAAAGAATTTAAGCATTATAGGATCTAACATTCTACTCACTATCCCTAACGGCCTAGGAAACTGCTTACAAACGTTTAACCAAAAAAACGATCATGAACAAATCTTGGCTAAAGTAAAAGTAATTTGAAATTTATATGGAGTCTTTATATCATATAACACCATAAAACCAAATAGCAATCTTAGAGTTATTACAAAATTAAACTTACAAGATTTAAAAAGAGTCTAACTTTAAGATTAACAAAAGTAGTAAATTTAAGAGGGTTTTGATTTTTTAAAGTGGGCTGTTATGACAAAAGATTTAAAGCAGCTGGTAGAAATTAAGTATATTATTAATAGCACAATAAATTAATGATTCTAAGCACTGGCAAAAATAGTTTCTCCACATGAAATGTTAAAAGCATAGATTTTAATACTATTGGGAAATCACTGCATTTAGCTAAAAATTTTAAAACTAACCTTTGCTTTTTATCTTAGCTATCCAAAATTTAATTTGTAGAGGCTGTATAATTAGACTTTGTAAAAGGAAGTGGATAGAACACAGGAAAAATGATCCTTCACTTTTACGCCTTATATGAAAACAATGAGAATTAACTGGAAAAATCTCATTTTAAAATTTGCTAAAATGAAAATACCAAACCAACAGTGTTTCATACTTAGTAAGTGTTCAATAAAAATTAGTT
The DNA here is from genome assembly GCF_048565385.1 of Saimiri boliviensis. NCBI lineage: Eukaryota > Metazoa > Chordata > Mammalia > Primates > Cebidae > Saimiri > Saimiri boliviensis. The sequence continues at coordinate 64,508,549 of NC_133452.1, forward strand.
GACTTGATAAAATTACTGAACCACAATTTTTATAATCATTTTTTAAAAAGTTAATACTTTCTATGGCGATAAGCCATCTTGTTAATTTACATTTCTAAAAATGCTTATATATGGCTCAAGCCTGTAATCCCAGCACTTTGGGAGGCCGAGGCAGGTGGATCATGAGGTCGAGAGATCGAGACCATCCTGGTCAACATGGTGAAACCCCGTCTCTACTAAAAACACAAAACATTAGCTGGTAATGGTGGCGCGTGCCTGAAATCCCAGCTACTCAGGAGGTTGAGGCAGGAGAATTGCCTGAACCCAGGAGGCGGAGGTTGCGGTGAGCCGAGATCACACCATTGCACTCCAGCCTGGGTAACAAGAGTGAAACTCCGTCTCAAAAAAAAAAAAAAATTAGCCAGGCGAAGTGGCATGTGCCAGGCATGGTGGTTCATACCTGTAGTCCCGGCTACTCTGGAGGCTGCAGTGGGAGGATCCCTTGAGCCCAGAAGCCTGAGACCAACCTGGGAAACATATGGAGATCCCATCTCTACAAATGTAATAAAAAATATCAGCTGGGCATGGTGGTGCACACCTGTAGTCCCAGCTATTCAGAAGGCTCAAGTTGGATAACTGCTTGAGCCAGGAGTTCGAAGTTGCAGTGAGCTGCAGTCCCACCACTGCACGCTGGACTGGGTGACTGAGGAAGACCTTGTTTCTTAAAAATAATAATAATAATAATAATAAATTAATTAATTAAAAATTTAAAAAATGTTTATATAAAAACCAAGTTGAGATAGAAATTCAATTTTCCTTCCTTTCTTCTTTCCTTCCTTCCCTCCCTCCCCCTCTTCTCTCTGTCTCTCTCTCTGTCTCTCTCTCTCTGGCATGATCTCAGTTCATTCAACCTCCACCTCCCTTGTTTGATACTCCTGCCTCAGGCCTGTCTAATCTTTTTGTATTCATAGTAGACAGGGTTTCACTGCGTTGGCCTGGCTGTTCTAGAATTCCTGACCTCAAGTGATCTGCCCACCTTGGCCTCCCAAAGTGCTGGGATTACAGGCATGAGCCACCACGGCCAGCCAATTCAATATTTTTCTGACAAGAAATATGAATATCAATAAGCCTAATTATGCCCTTTAGGTAAGCAGTGAGTTTACAGTGGATTAAAAAAAAATACCATAATGATAAATAAAATTAATACTGAAGATTAGTAAAATGCATGTGAATTAATCTCATTCAGAAGCACAGAAACTACTAGGATAAAGGTTAATTTCCAGGCGGGAAAAATACTAAACAAAACCAAAGAGGCCAGCCATGGTGGCTCACGCCTGTAAATCTCAGCACTTTGGCAGGCTGAGGCGGGAGGATCCCCTTGGCCCAGGAGTTTGAGACCAGCCTGGGCAACATAGGGAGATCCCATCTCTACAAATCTAATAAAAAATATCAGCTGGGCATGGTGGTACACACCTGTAGTCCCAGCTTCTCAGAAGGCTCATGTGGGATAACTGCTATGGCCAGGAGTTTAAGGTTGTCATGAGCTATCATCCCACCACTGCAATCCAGCTTGGGCAAGAGCAATATCCTGTCTCAAAACAAAAAACAGAAAAATGCTTATAATTAAAACAAAAAAAATATAGCTCTTGGAAAAAAAGATTAAAACTAAAAACTGAGATTGTTATAGTTTTAAAATTATTTTATTGTGTATTATTTCAATCGACCCTTACCATAACCCTCTAAAATAGAAAAGATTTTATTTACTTATTTTATTTATTTATCACATTTTATCCACGAGAACACTGAAGCTCCCAGGAAGTGAACAGCCAAAAGTTAGAAACCAACCAAATAGCAGAGCTGAAACTAAACACTCATTCCCACGGGGTTTTTTCTCTCAATACCGCACTACTTCTTCTTTATAATAATTATGTACAACAAACACTGAGTTCCTACTATCTACCAAATTTGTCTTCGTTGCTTTACATGTATAATAACACGTAAACCTCCTAACAGCCCTATACAAAGTGGGTACTATTTTTGTCCTCCCATGTATAGGCCACTGAGACACTGACAAGGTAACTTATTTCCCTTACAGATACATGATAAGCTGGAATTTGAATACTGATTTGACCAGAACCTATGTCATTCTATCCTATTATTAAAGGATTAAATAATTATTAATCAAAAAATGGTATTTTATCACAGCAGGCCTATTTAAAAACAGTATTTTTTTCTTTAACTTATAATGAATACACAAGCTGGATATGTACACAGGTAAAATCTCCCGCAAGTAAAATCTTATGTTACAACAATTATTAAAAACAAAATATCTATGTAACAAAAATATTTCCAAGCTACAGTTTATATCCTGATATTTTAAATAATATTCTAGGCCTGGCACAGTTGCTCATACCTATAATCCCAAGAGTTTGGAAGGCCAAGGCAGGAGGATTGCTTCAGCCCAGGAATTCAAGGCTTTAGTGAGCTATGATCCTGCCATTGCACTCCAGCCTAGGCAACAGAGTAAGACCCCATCTCAGAAAAAAAAAAATTCTAGAGACAGTCTGACTCTGTCGTCCAGGCTGAAGTGCAATGGAGCAATCTCGGCTCATTGCAGCCTCTGCCTCCTCGGCTCAAGAAGTGATCCTCTTACCTCAGCCTCCCCAAAAGCTAGGACCACAGGTGCATGCCACCATACCCAGCTAATTTTTTTTGTATTTTTTGGTAGAGATGGAGTTTTGTCATCTTACCCATGCTGGTCTAAAACTCCTGGGCTCATCCAATCCGCCAGCCTCAGCCTCCCAAAGTGCTGGGATTATAGGCATCAGCCACCATGCTCAGCCAGAACAATTATTTTAAATAACAGAAACAATATTGTATACCCAAAAACTATAATAAAAAGCCTTAGAGTTAACTGTAATGGAAATTATAGTGTTAATATACAACACATTTTGCCCAATTTTAAAGAAAGCACATAAAAGATCACCTTAATTATCCACCATGAGTATACACCACTGAAAATATCTAAACCATGATTTTTTGTTTTCGGCAAAGACCAGTTTATATTATTTTCTCAACAAGATACTTACTAGGCAGTTTATAGAACATTACTTCTACTCTTCACAACAACTTAAAAGGTTAGGCATTATTACTCCAGCTAACAACAAAGTATAGAAAAATTATAAGACTAAATCAATCAATTTTTAAAATAAATCTTATTTAGAAAATATTTCTAAATTGTCAAATATTTAGATATTGGGAAGGAAGAAGCAATAATCAGACTATCCTTCAATTTGAGATAAATGATTAGATGTATCCTGATGTATCAAAATGCAACATGTTTTTATTACCTGTTTGATAAACTACTCATTAAAAAATCATTTTTAAATGTAACCCACTGACCTGCAATGTACTTTCTTAAACATATTACTGTTAACAACTTTTATCATACTAGAAGATGCTATCCACAATAAAATTATTTTAGGGAAGAATATAAATCAGTTAAGTTTCTTATGCACTGTATATGGTACAATGCCATAATCTAGTCTAACTATATATTAAATAAGATGAACTTCCTGTTACTTAAAATTCAGGGGAAATATCTCAAGGCATAAAGAATTGAGTCTTTGATAATCATAAAATATTTATTTCATATTTCATTCCAAATCAAGTCTATAAAATATAACATTTAAGATAACTTTCTAGTTTAATTGACCAGAAGTATCTTCACTTTGTTTAAGTTATTCCTGGTTTAGAAATAAAAATATAGTACATCAAGCTGGACATGGTGGCACATGCCTATAGTCCCAGCTTATTAGGAAGGCTGAGGAGCGAGTATCTCTTGAGCCCAGTAGTTAGGTCAGCATGGGCAATTTAGGGTAAAAAAAACAGAAATAATACAGTGTATCATATTTTTAACCAGCAACATTTAAGTTAATCACAACACTAAAAGAGCTGTTCAGTTAAAATATACAAAACTATCTGCAATATTTATGTAATCTCTGAACAGGAAGAATTAAATCAAATCCGAATAATGTTTTGTTGCTTCCTGAAAGCAACAAAAATTACAGTGAAGGACTTACTTTTTAATCTACCAAGTTGAACGCAGGTAACAAATAAGTTTTTAATTTCTCATGAAACCTAAGAACTCTGAGATAAGTTAGACATGTTTTAAAAAGTAACACTGAATATTTGTACATGGTTTAACACTCATATTTTTATTTAAAAACCAATTCTTTGATTTATTGCATTCATTTGTTGTAAATTGTCTTTTAAAATAAAAGAGAAATTAAGTGAGAACATGCAACACCAAAGGCTAACACTAATGTAAACTATGAACTCTGTGTGACTATGATGTGTCAATGCACATTCATTAATTGAAACAAATGTGCCACTCTGGTAGGGGATATTGATAACGGAGGAGGCTATGCATTTGTAAGGGCAAGGGTACATGGAAAAGTCTATGTATTTTCCTCTTAATTTTGCTGTGAACCTAAAACTGCTCTTTTTAAAAAATGTTTTTTTAAAAAGTAGGAGAAAAATATTTAAGAAGTATAACAATAATCTTTAAAATAGGAGAAAGGACTACATCTTGAATATGTACCCAATTCACATTTCACATTTAAATTGAATCAGACTATCTCTGGAGAACTTAAATACACAAAAGAGTCTGAAAAATGCACCACCACTTGAAAATCAAAAGTATCTTTAGGGTGATATTTTTTTAAAAATCAAATAAAATTTTATTTTATAATAAATGCCTTTAAATGTGATGTTATGATTAAACAGCTTTAAAGCATTTAGTTTGGGATTCTCTGAAATTGGTCAACTGGGCAAATCACCTTAAAAATCTAGTAAGTTATAATCCATTTTAAAAATATCAAAATATATAACTCACTATACAAATGAGCTGTAACTTTATAATCACATTTTTAAGTTTCTAAGACATCTGTCTAAATATTTTTTTAATTGGCATTTTAAGCAATTCAGAGAATAATCATCACACATAGTCTTCATGTGAAAAATGATTTTATGCTAAACTATAAGAAAACTAAACATGGCTAATTAGCAACAAAATATTATGAAAAGTCCTTAAAAACGAACATAATGAAAGAAATTTGTTTTCCTACACTGTATAAATGTGTAAGAACTCTATATTAGATCAATTGATTGAACTGTGTGTAATACTTACATTTTTCATATTTTTAAGTATTAGTCATCTCTAAATGTTTTCATATCTCATACTGTTAACAATGCTTTCTAAGTTTAACTCAGTAACAATATTGATTCTTATTTCTTCTATTTCCATTATTCCATGAGATATTTTTGAAGCAAAGGAACATAAAATATATAAAGCCTTTCTAATATGGGCATTTGAATTATCCATAAAGATCAAACTCTAATTCAGAAATAAAGACCATAAGAAGAAAATACCAATATTTGAAAGCTAAATGAAGATGAATAAAGGTAAATTATTAATAAATATTTAGGCCTACTGAGTAATGGTAGCTAAATTGCAATCATTTTGAAATTACTCTTTGGGAAAAAAAGAGATACATACATAATGCATACCTTATTGCATACATTATGAAATAAATAAAATACATTTATGTTAACAATTGTATCATACTTGATGGCAAGGAATTCCAAGTATATATATACACCCAATATGTGAAGAAAGTATTATTATGCACATAAGCTGACGAGAGGCTAGCAAAGATCATGCATTCTATACCACCCCAGAACAAAATCAAATTCAAATTATCATTTTATCTTATTAGGTAAGATAATGACTTTGGAAATCAGTATCAAAATCCACATACAGAAAAACTTATATGAATATAACAAACATCAACAGGTAGTTATTAGGTTAACATTGCCCTTCTCCAAAAGAGATCTGGTATTTAATTACCATTCAATTCCTCTGAAGTACCACTAAATATTTAAGTCTGATTAAAGACTTTTAATGTTTCAAAACTAGCAGTAACATTTTCCAGGTAATGTAAATGTTTCCCTACAATCACACTGTGATTTTTAAAAAAACGAAAAAAACTGATAGGAATATTAATTACTAGAACTTACAAAATAATCATATTCTTATTTATGAAATCACCTTAGTAAGAATCTAGACTTACAAATCTGTGTTAACCATGTATATCCTTACTTAATTGAAACTAATCTGTGTTTGCACTAGACACTTAAGCAATTCTTTAAAATATATCATATTTAAAATCATCAAAAATTTCACATTTTATCAAATATTTTAAGAAAAACCTTCAAAAACAGTGAGATATGACAAAATTCAAATATAACATATATTTTGTTAATTTTAAAAAAATAAAATATTCATTATTGAACTGTATCAATGTTTTACAACATAAGTCAGAATACATATTTTCAGATCATAAAAACATGACTATTTAAACTACAAGTTAACATTAGAAAATCAAATGAAGACTGTCATTTAAACCACCAATGGTTACACACCATCCTCAAACAGCAGAATCTCACAGCATTTATCAACATGTCTAAACAGAGAGAAAGTGCAGCACCCAGGCATGTGTTTATTTTGAGGATTTGGTGACATCACAGAAACTACAAGAAAGTTTGACTGTATTACTGCCAATAAATTTTAAGTAGAATTATATAACTATAAAATATATAACTACAAATACACAGCTCTATTTTAAAACGCATGTATACATTCTCTTTATTTTGAAGCAACTGAATATATTTTGATATGCAGTTACTTGCAATCAATATTTTTAAGCGAAAAAGTAGGTGCCTTGGCATAAATTTTTATGCATTTATTAAAGACACTAAAATATTTGTATTTTATTTCCCCAAATATACATTGCTAAAAATGTTTCAGAACACTTCAAAAAAAAAAAAAAAATCCAATGACACATGTGCTTCCAAACACTCCAAAAATATTGTCATATATTTAAAATATTTTGAGTAGATGTAGGTCCAGTTGAACATTTAAAATTTCTAATCATCTATGATATATATCCTTTCACAACAAAATAGTACACAGATATAAAACCTGGTGTTTTCAAAAATGCTTACACAATTTAAAAGGTTTCTAAAATAATAATAGAAAAATGTTTTTTGAAATTCTATGACATAGTCCTGAATTGCAACCTAATTCCGTAAGGGATGCGAACATAATACGTATATCGTTTACAATTATCTATTACTCGTAGTTGCTTAGCTAACATCAGTAGGATTCCTGCCTTCTTCAAAACAATTATTCATACAATTTATATACAATTTATGTATATTACAATATAAGACAGAAACCTCTTTAGGCATCATTTAATACTGTCCTTTTAGTATATACATGAACTGTATGTATATACTGTATGTAACTGAAGATTAAAGCAAGTCAACTATTCAAAAATCAATGTTTATAGTCTAGAAACAGCTATATATTAAAAAGCTTTAGCAGCTACATGTTTTAATTCAGTGAAGAGAGGAATGTTTATCAACATATAATCATTAAATAGCATAAATACAAATGTCTCATGGTTCTAAACATTAACATTGGCTAATAAAATATCTAACATTTGAATATTTTAGAAGGTAAACATAGAAAATCAAATTATAACAAGGTGTGACCAGACAAAGAAGAAAAGGGCTATTTTTTTCATTTATCTATAAAACAAATTTATGAGATCGTAAAAAACAATTTAACAACCTAAAGAAGGTTCAAAGGGGAAAGAAAGAGCCTGAGAGAAAATGGATTTGTCAATGATTTCAGTCATCCAGTCTTAGAGGGGAGAAAACAGAAAATGTAGCTTCATTTTGCACTATAAAATAGAAGTATAAAATCCAGTAGTCTGCATGTAGACTCCTATTTGTGTATTTAAACCCTGTTTCAATTCACAGATTATGCTGATCCTTCCACATATAAACAGCCAATAATGATGGCCAGGCCTTCAGGAAAGGAAAACACACACCACACAGCAAGGTCAGGAAGCTACCAAGCACCACAGGACAACAGATCAAAACAGAATGGTTTCATATGTTTCTGTTGTTTATATACTTAATTTGAAGATGATATTCCTTAGGGAAGGAGGTATAAATATTACTAGGAACATGCAACACAGTATCAAATATATACTTTTCAAGCAAATATGCCAAGTATTTCATGCATGTATCTGTCAATCTGTATTAACAGCCATTCACTCAATTATTTTTAACTTAGATATGAAGCCAAAATAAACCTCTTTATTCCTAACTATGAATTCACTGCAGAGAATTTATACTTACCTTTTTTTGAGAAAACGAGCTTGCATGAAACTATCTTTTTTACTATAAAGGGATTAAGCAGTAGAAAGAAGTAAAGGCAGAAGAGGTATTAATTCATTATTTTCTGGGTAAACTTTTGAAAATGGGAAGCAATGAAATTCTGTTTGGTATTAAAACATCTTTAAAAATTACAACACAACAGGAGCAAAGGTGGAAATTTACCCTAAGAAGCAGACTAGCACATTTTAAACACACAAGCTAGAGCCGCCTCTGGCCACATGTTTTTTTGAGTTCAGTCTCTTAAAGAGACAGTATACTTAGACCAATGACCACACAGAGCACCTTTCTAAAATGTTTGTCAAGCATCCTTGTATTGCACACATTTCTTTACAACCATACTAGACCAACAGTGTTCTATTTTATTTTACTGTGAAGTCAAATTATTTGTTCTGAATCTACAAAATGACAGGACAGGCAGCGATGAAATAATAAAGGGACTTGAGGTGTCTAAAATAAGGCAACCTATACATTTCTTTCATCACTAAACTGTTTCGATTTGTTTTTTCGACCTTAAAATTATCATGTTTCTTCATTCATTTTTCTACCCATTCACCAGATACAGGCCACAGAGTATATTGTAATACAGAGTATACTATAATACCGGAAGCTACATGAACACAATTTTGCTGGAGAATGAAGTAGAGGGAAATGCTAATAACATCAACATAAATATTAATAGTAAAATTTCAGATCTTTTCTCTTTACGCATATACCCAGGAAGAGGCCCACAGACGTACCTTAAACGTTGGACTACCTAACGACTTCAGGGAAGATTTTGTCTTTCAATATACCAAAAGGCATCTTCTTATACGTCTATTGACAAAACTACTGATCAGCTCCTCCACAAGGAAAAAGATGAAGAGGGAGAAAAAAAAAGTTTGGCTTACTTGGTGTACAAATACGTCAACTGGAATATCCAAGGGACTTCCCTCTCGGTTTATCATGGAGATGAATCCAAATCCCATGCGCACGTTGAACCACTTACAGTGGCCAGTTCCGTGCAAAACCTGGGATTCCTCCTCTGCCGGCTCCGGCAGCTTCCCGGGCTCTTCTCCACCACCTTTGCTCGCCCCGCCTGAGAATGAACAGGACAAAAAAGTCAGTCTGTATTCCCATTCATTGTGCATTCGAAGATTAAAAAAAAAAAAAAAAAAAAAAAAAAAAAAGTTGCCTGCCTGGAAGTGAGGGGGGAAGGGTAACAGAAAAAAACATTTAAATAAATGGTTTGACTTCTTTTCTCCTACTGAAAATATTTAAAATGAAAAGGGTTAAAAGGAAAGCGGGGGAGGGGGAAGTCACACTGTTCTATCGATCACACCAACTTCCACGTTTCTATACATACGTGTACTTTTTCATTTAACTCCATTTTTCAGCCACATTTTACATTACAGCATGCGATACTTTACTTGTATATTGCTGATTTAATACTGATCCCATTGACAAAGAGAAATTTTCAGCGAAACTATTCTCTCCGGCGGGCACGAGGAGGAAACAGAAATCGTGAAGATGGTTTAGAGCTACTAGTTAATGCACAAGGGGCAGCAGTGAATCAAGCGTTATTTGCAATGTGCATTCCCCTCCCCCCCATAACTTTCAATTAAAGTTGGGGTGGAATGGGGGAGGGGGCAGGTGTATAAAAGTTTTCTTGGGCTCACTAACTGAAACTGCGCTTAATCACACTCACACAATTCAAACAATAGCCCCCTGAAAGCTTTTCAAGTTGTGAATCAGTGTGGGCGGTACAAAACATTTTTGGAGATCTATAACAATAGGTTTGCAGAAAGCCCCACTGCGTGATGGGGGGTTGGGAGGTAATGCCCAGTATTGGGGTAAAAGGGGAAGGGGGGACGGTCAAAGAAGGGTGGAAGAGGGGGAGGGGGAGGAGAAAAGAAGAAAGAAATTCACAGTAAAACAATAGAAAAGAAAATTAACCTTCGGCCATGTTGCCCCACGGGCCCTCAGCTCCAAACTCGTGAGATGAAAACTTTCCCTTTGGAACGGAGTGATCTTCTGCATCAATCTAACATCTTGATTTTGTGCGATCACAAATTTAGCTCGCATGGTCTAATGTGCTTTCCTTCTTTTGATTTTTTTTCTCTCCTCTCTCCAGTTTCTGGCCCCCTGAGCACACGTGACTTTGTCAATTACATGCTTTCTTGCTACTAATTTCACCTCGTATCCTTAAGGGGCTGGCAAGAGGAAGAGATAACCAATCGCCATTTCATCTATGCTGACATCAAAATAATTTATGAATGAACAGGAAAAACTCAAAACATGTTATCTTAAAGACATTTTGAAACGCTGCTTTAGGATAAATCACAATGCTGATTTCGTGTTTCTACCTAAACACAATGGAGGGTCCTTGTGAATCATAAATTTAGGAAAAAAAAAAGGCAAGTCATATATGTGCACACGCGTGCCTTACACACAAGCCTGACTAAATAAAATCATGGTGGGAGAGGTGGTCGTTTAAATAAAACAACCAATGTTAATGCTTTTTTTCCTCTAAAGAATTCAGCTATTCCATGGCTGTAAACCTGCTTGGAACGCTAATTTCATATTTAATGCAGTTCTTAGAGGAAAATACATAATTTATGAAAGATCTAATTAAACCTAATTACATCCCCATGAAACTTTAGATAACGAAAACACACACCTAGAAAAAGGCAGAGGCACATAACTACCTGATTATGACTGAAATTGTTTCAAATTTAAAATAAAATCCTACTAGAAAAATCGTTATCACCTTCATATAGTCAAACTGTGTTTAGGTAAACCATTTTTGAAAATTTTAGAGGGGGTTGGTAAGGAATTGTACTTCACAGGTTTCTCTGCCGTCTCTTTCCGGGGGAGGAGATGTGATTAATGACTTCCTAAATAACAGCCTAGTTTTCCAGCCTAACATAGAGTGAACCTCAATCAGTGGCGATTGTTCCCCAAGAGCCGGAGGACATAGGGCAGGAGGGGGAGGGGATCGCAGGCAGGGGAGGTGAAGAGGAGCCGCCAGGATAGGCAGCAGCAGAGCCGGAGAAAGAGGTGGGAGAGAAAAAAAAGCCGGCGCGGGCAGGGGGTGGGGTGGAGAAAGGACAAGTGGGAGAAAAAAGGTAAATTCGTATCATATCGAGTTGTACTCTGATATTTTTAAAGTCCACTACTAGTGGCTAGAAGAGTTGAATAAACGAAAATGTAGTAATGGATGAAGCTCCTACTGTCCTTCTTCTACTGACCCCCGTTTCAAAATGCTTACCCTTTACCTTTCAAACTGGTTCAAACGATGGACTACAAGATGCTGACAACAGCATTACCACCCTTATCGAATACTACAGTAAATGTTATAGATTAACTAAAAATGCTTTATTTCCTTTAAAATATGAAATATCGCCTATTTTAAAACCTTAAAACGTACCACCAGACTTTCCTACCCCACCCCCAATTTTCTTAAAAGAGCAGTTTACCAAGCAACTAACTGTTCAGATACCACTTCCTTCGACAAAGCTACTCAGTTGACCCTCCCCCCACCATGCCAGCAATCCCCCTCCCAGTCTCTCCAAACACGTCCACACTACAACACTGTTTCACACAAGCTAAAATGTAGGGATTATGAATCGAAGAGCTATGGAAAAAGCTACATACACCTATTTATACTCCCTCCCAATATTAAACAACTAAATATAAATTTAATTGGTTCAGATTGGAAAATGGATGTATATAAAAATAGAAGTTATATTCAGCTGTTTGTGATAAAAGGTTTAATCAAAACTAATCAATTTGGAAAGTTTTTTTTTTTTTTTTTTTTTTTTTTTTTTGTCGGTTATTCCTTTTGTTATTTCTCAGGAAAAGGGGCTTTCTCTTTTATTTATTTTTTTTTTTGGAGGCATAACCCTGTGCCAGCTGTTAAAGAGAAAAGAAAAGGTGTAAAAGTCCAATGATTTTGAAAATGTAACAAAAGCTCAAAGCTCTGAAAAGATTATTTACTAACAAAACATTTACTAGGCATTATTTTGATGGCAGAAATTACTTCTATTATACTGATCACACTGACAAGAAAGTAGTATCAATGATGGCATTACAGGCTAAAGTAGTGACAATATGAAATCGAAAAAGTAATTTATGTGTTTTTCATATTTTAAAGAATCACTTAAAAAAATCAACATCTGGTATCAGAGGAAAAAAAATCTCAGAAAGTGTTCATGTAAATTGAGGTGAAGTGCTTTTACATAAAAGTAATAATCACAAAATTCACAGGGCAGTATAATTTTGCTTTGTAAAATATTTATGGTAAATAACACTTTACGTTTTTAAATTGGAAAACAGTTTAATTATTATTATAAAACCAGAATCATAATAGGTAGGTAGATTCAGAATCTCTGTTCATTGTTAAATTTGATGAAATTCAAATTTATTAACATGTGGATGAAAAGTGTGGAGTACCATAACTGAACCACACTGTATAGTTATGAGATTCACAGTCTTGCCTAATTGAGGGCCTCCAGTATTAGTGGAATTAAGGTAAGGTTCACTGGAGTGGTCACTGGTGTCAGAGGTTATCGACTCATTCATTTCCTGAGAGGGACATCAGCCTTTCAAGTTGTGTAGAAGGCTTTTTCCAACTGGGAACCCTGAAAAATCTTCTGAAATTCATTCACGAAGAATTTAAGACAAATGCATTTACATACCTTGGGGGAGGGTAAAAGAAAAGGGAAGAGAAGAGGCGAGGGAAGGGTAGAGGGAGAAGGAAGAAGAAAGCAAGGAAGTTGGAAAGGGAGAAAAGTAAAAGAAGGAGAAACACTGAGAAACATAAAATAATCACTCACCAATTCAAGAATATGGCAATGTCTTTTCTGTGCCTTCCCTCAAAACTTTTGAACCTAAGACCCTTTTACCCATAAGCTCTTAAGCTCCTAGAGTGCTTCTTTCACCTAAAATCGTCCTATGAGTCTCCTAGAATGCTTTCCAATTTGTCACTTTCCTGAAGTCTTCTGTTTTTATTTTTTTTTCTCATTTCCTACTTGTTTTTAGTGCCTGAAAGACCTGTTTGACTCAAAACCCGTGTTTTATTCTGCAAAAGCCAAATACTTTATAGCTTGATTTATCACAGTTCTTTCAAAATGTCTTTAAAATGAGTTCAAGTAGGTACAAAGAATCGTCAATGCACTGGGGGTTAAACTCAAGGAAATAACCTATCATATGCCTGGTTGGCTATCACAATCTTTCCCATTTAAAACACGAGGTACACATTTTCCTAGACTTTTTTCCTCCAACAGCACAATTCAAGGAGCCGAAAGAGATGCCAGAGCCCACCGTCGTTGTTTTCAACAAGGAATGAGTGACATCGGTTAAAGCTGAAACAATGCTTCGGTTCTTCTTAAAACTAGGAGGAGGGGCTGTGGCACTGCGGCAAGTGACTCCACCCGTCCTCTCCTCCCCGCAAATAAGGCGGGGTCTGTAGCCCGGCGCTGCCATCGCAGCCCGCCTCTCCAGGCAGGTCGCTCCCCAGGCTGCCCGAGACCGGAGACCCCAGACCCCGCGCCAGCAAATCTGCGCTTTCCCTCCACCTCCTGCCTCCGCAGCTTCCTCTCACCTTTCTCTCCTCAGTCACTTTTCCCTTTATTCATCACCTTACCATCTCCCCTCTCAAAGTGGGGTCGATCCGGAGAAGGCTGGTGATTTCTCACTATAAGGGACTTCTACATTTCTCATCTTGTCCCCAAGAACACCAAACAAAAGAAACTCCTGCCTTCACCACTATGGCAAAAACACTATGCGCAACCTAGTATTTTTACTGAATTTCCAGATGTGTATCATTTATAATTTGATCTCTTTTCCTATGAGATGCCAGAATCTCAAAAGCTAAGTGCAGTCCGTACCCAAGAAAATGACCACCTCCACCCCCACCAGGCCATGCCTAAAACGGAGCTGTCTTCCAGCAACCCCGGCGCCGTCCTTTCGGGAAGCCGCGGTGGCAAACGTTGCCCCGGGCCTTCAGAGGATCAAGAAAAAACGTGGCGGGAAGGGGCTGGACGCGATTTTCGGGATCTCTCTCTCGGCCCCAGGCAAGATCTCTCCCGCCTGAAAGCCGCCGACCCGCCCGTCGGGCAAACTGTCCGGATTCCTACCACCACACCACGTTTTTGTAAACCACTTGGTGGTAACTTTCTTGACATTCTACCACATGGAGTCAAATGCAAGGCGCGCCCGACTGGGTGCATGGGTCTTGCAGCAGAGGCACTTCAGAATATAGATATGGTCACTCTGCTTTTGTTTCCAAAAAGCAAAATTCCATTCTCGTTTAATTTCCTTGCCTGGAGGTAAAATGCTCCGGCTTCACAAAATTGGTCCAATTTTAGAATATGTACACAGAGGTTAAAAAAAATCTCTTAAGACTTTCCTTTAATACCTTAACACACTTTTCCCAGAATAATTAAGTAAAATTATGGAAATACAGAAACGGATTAGCATAAATTTTAAGTTTTCCAGACAAACTGCCTTTATATTTCAAAATTTGCAAATGCTTCCTTCTTTTTGGTCAGTTACATTTCAGCAAAATATTTAGTACAAAATTCAGAAAAGAAGCATTGTTTTAAGACTAACATTCCATAGAAAGCACTTTTCAAATTTTCAAAAAAAATATACATAATAGCTGTAGAAATATCTTTTTAAAAACCTGGAATAGCAAAAATCCTATTACATTAACGTACTTCTCTCCCAATGAGAAGGAAAAATATTTTCCAAACTGTGCTCAACAAGTATTTTCTTAAATGACTTTAATTAGAACAGTAACAGGTTAGAAAACTCATTTAGTACTAAGTTTTACATTACTATGCCTAGAATAGCACAAAAGGAAGCTTCATGTTTTAGTTGCAAAATGAAAGTATTTTTCAACTGTACTACTTGAGCATGTATGTTTCCTAATTTAAAGATCTTTTTGCAATAAATACCATGAGCCTGTGGAAAAACACTAAATAATGTTAATATACTATTCTTTCTTCCTTCCTCAAAGAAATGAATAAAAGTATTCTTTAAAACTCTATTTCATCAAAAGAAATAATCAACTGAAATAAGAATGTGGACTGTCTCCCTGGTATTTGTTTCAATATTTACCCTTTGGGTTTATTTGGGGAGAGAGGGCAAGTATATCCGAAATGAAAAAGGAAAGAAGAGTAGTAGCAGGGTAGAAGATGAGACAAGTGAAAAGAAATCTTCGGGCTTTAAAGATGCCTGTGTGAGAAGCAAATTTGTGGAGAAAAAGCATCAGCTAGAAAATGGAGGTCAAAATTCTGTTTCTATTTACCAACCTGTTGCCTTGGGCCAATAACTTCTCTGGGACTCAGTTTCTTCATCTGTATAGTGAGGAAACTGGACCAGTGGATATTCAAAGTCTTTTAGCCTAAAATGTCATGTCTAGAAACAACCGTTCTTCTGGTGAAAGTGATACCTTTTCCTTCCGATCCCCTTTATAATCACAAGGAAATACAGACATGAAACTTTATTGCAGTCACTTAACACATCGGTGTTAACATTATTTCCCAACAAAAAAGAAGTCTCTGGACTGGCTCCAACAAAAAAATCACAGTTGATAATAAGGAGAAAAAAATTTTTTAAATAAATGAAAGGAAAATAATAAAAGGAAAGTAGTTGGTATACTAAAACATTTATAGCAACTTTGGGGAATCGCTTTTTTCATGATATTCAGTAGAGCATCATCTCTATGTCAAGATTCACTCTGAAAAAAAAAAAAAGCAGTTTCTCAAATGGAAATACCTATCATGGTTTCCTTGTTGAACCTTTTGATCCTTACTGGTTTCCTCTTGCTACCCACAATCCTATATTTGATAAGTTCAATAATAAGAATAACATCATTTTATTTGTAGTTATTAATAGTCATATACTTTGCAATATCACAGCTCCTATGTGTGTCTTCAAAGTGGTGCTAGTCAAG
Source organism: Saimiri boliviensis (assembly GCF_048565385.1). NCBI lineage: Eukaryota > Metazoa > Chordata > Mammalia > Primates > Cebidae > Saimiri > Saimiri boliviensis. The sequence goes on from NC_133452.1 coordinate 64,524,780, forward strand.
CCAGAGTAATAAATTATTATCAAATAAGATTGTTACTAAAAGATAGTGCTATGACTTTTAAGTTAGTTCTAGCAATATAAGAGAGTATGTCAAAAGTCTAGTTTTAAAATACTAAAGTTCGAATGACTCAGTTTTGCAGCATGAAAATGAGGAGCAAATTCTGATATATGCTCATGAAAAGTAACACAGAGCTTCCTGGATAAGAAAAATTTCCTTAAAATGTCTAATGTATTATATTGTACTATTTATGCTATGATAAATTATTTTAAAACAGCACCCTGTCTTCATTTTTAATTTAGTTCAGCAGGTATCTGTTAGTATCTATTTTACTTTGGGAGCTACAAAAATAAACAAGCCATGAATACTTTTCATTCATCTCCATAAACATTTAAACATCTATTATCTATGTTGCTTAAGTTACAGAAAAAGAAATCACAAAATACAGTACTGCTAAAAGTGGCAGTAGGGGAAAGGAGTTAATTAGAAGAGGTCATGCATGTAATTCTTGTGGGAATACCAGTTTTTTAGATGGAGAGATCAGGATAGAGTATAGAAGGACTTGGTACCCATCTTGCTAAAGTAGAAAGGATGAAGAATTCCTGAGGGCTGTCAAGTTCTTATATGCCTCTAGTGACCTTGATCTTTTAAAACATTAATTAAACAAAATATTTAAAAAAAAAAAAAAAAGACTGACCTGGGGCTGGGGCTGGGGCTGGTGAAACCTGCTTGAATGGCTTCATCCTCTTCTGAAGAACCTAAAATCAGAGAGCTCAAGTCAGTACTACATTAATTGCCTATTTAATTGCCTCTTCTTCATCCTAATGGCCATTAGAAAGCAATAAAATGCCCAGGTTCTGACTCTGTGAAGAGACCTGTAAAGTTTTTTTTACAGTTTAAGACTCACCTAGCAAAATTAGATAACCAATTGGCATATACGTGCCTTGTATTTCTACTAGAGGACATTGGTTTAAAGAACATTTAAGACCATTAACATGTAGTCAAAAGATCCCAATTTCATCAACAATGCAGTTTAAATTTTAATATTTAATTTTACGCTGTAATTTAAAAACACTAGTTTTTCCAAGTACAGATAAAATCTACTTAACCTAGAATATTATGTTTCTCGAAGAACCTGATCATTCTCTTCAGATACATTATAGAAGATAAATCATGAGAATCTAATGATGGTACTATAAAATTGGTATTGCAGCTGTTACAGTCAAGTAAATGAAAAATTACATTAATGGTAATACACTTAATCATTAGGTATATCTGAAAGCATCTAGTATGCATTAACGCGTATTTTTAAATGGGTTAATATTTGTTTAAAAAGCAGTTTTCATTTTTTAAATATGAGTAAATATTGATGTTTTTAATATATCCATTGGCAGATGCCACAACACAATAAAACTTGCAATAAATAATAATTGCATTATTACTTGCAATCATGTATACTTCATTACACATAGTAATGAAGTATAGTGATTGGAAGAGGAACTCCTGATGACTACTAAATTATTGTTTTTATCCTTGGGTCAGTTACTAAGGTTTATAAAAATTGGTGTGAACGTGCATACACTCACCTGCTACACCCAGAACTGTCTTTCCTTAATCAAGTATTACACATCATTATCTACTATATCAGCGAACTCTCTCTCTCTCTCTCTCTCTTTCACACACACACACACACACACACACACACACACACACAAGCCATTCTGTGCAAATTCTTTTAAGTTGCAATCTAATTTTCTTCTCAAGAGGAAATGGAGAATTTTCTAAGTGCAGAGTTCTACTGAATGTTGACCCAAGGTTCTTTTCACAAAGGATGACAATCTCACTGAGTTAAATTTGAAAATAGAGGAAGAATGTGAACAAAAGGCATGTGAACCTCTGTACATTAAATCTTTCAGTTATCCAGTGTTTACAACCAAAAGATACAAGATAATGACAGATCCTAACTTTAACAAAATTCATTATAGACACTTATTGAAATAGAGCTTTCCTTTAAATTGATCCTGTATCAAGTTTTATTTTGCACATCTGGCTTATGAGTATATTTAATTATTGTACATAAATATTTCAGTACAAATATAGCTTATGCCTTTCTATTCTAATAGTCCACAGCCTATTCTTAATCCTACCTGCTTATATTTACAGAAGAATCCAAGCCAACATGTTTTAAAGATGTGTAAACACAACAGATAAGGTTTATAAAAAAACCTTTGCAAATAATTTGGACAAATTATCACAAATAGTAGGTTTAATAAAGTTAAAATCAAATAATGTAAGAAAGTTAGCTAAATAATGCTATTTAATTCAAGAGCTCTAACTGTAAGCTTTTGGAGTTTTTTTTTAAAGCCAATTTGATAATAATGTTCAGATTCTTTACTATTCAAACTTAAATATGATGTTCTTGGTTATGCTAGTTTTAATAATGTTAGTTTCAAAGGAAAAGTAACATGAGATTATTTCACAATTATTGTACTTCACTGATGTTAATGGTTTAAAATTGTTCAAAAACAAGAGTACAAAAAATAGAATTAAGTTTAAATATAGATATTGTTATGTATCCATCCAATACTTACTGAACAACTATGATAGGAATGAGACAGGTATAAGCTGTAAAATATTTATAATTTTAAATGTTTATATTCTTATTCTAGGTGACTGTTTTTTTAAATGAAATATCAGGAGTTAAATAATTCTTCAAATACATGAATATTCCAAAAATAGCCACAAATTTTATACAAGTATTTATATTGAAAAATTTTTGGTAAAATATTTAATAGAGTTCATTAAGTTTTCTTAGAAAACAAAAACCTAAACCTGCAAAATCCCAAAATACACTTCTCTGCTCCTACACTAGAATAATGTCTGTTCACCATTTAGAGCTCTACTTAGAGCTCTTTTTCATACTGTTCCATATCGAATACAATGTCTCCACCATGTAATAGTATACACTGTAGTTTATTATACACTCCATGAAAATGTTCTCTTTCCTAACTGAACTCTATGCTTTGTGATTAGAGAGACTGTGCCTATTTAGCTCATTCTCATAATTCTGACATTATTTTGTGCCTATTATACTTTTTTTTTTTTTTTTTGAGACGGAGTTTTGCTCTTGTTACCCAAGCTGGAGTGCAATGGCACGATCTCGGCTCACCGCAACCTCCGTCTCCTGGGTTCAGGCAATTCTCCTGCCTCAGCCTCCTGAGTAGCTGGGATTACAGGCACACGCCACCATGCCCAGCTGATTTTTTGTATTTTAGTAGAGACGGGGTTTCACCATGTTGACCAGGATGGTCTCGATTTCTTGACCTCGTGATCCACCTGCCTCGGCCTCCCAAAGTGCTGAGATTACAGGCTTGAGCCACCGTGCCCGGCCCTATTATACTTTTTGAACCAATGACACGGAATTCCTGTACCTGGGTTGATTATTCCTTGGCTGACTTTAATTAAAAAAAAAATGGAACTTACACAAAATGTTCTGTTAAACCATCTTTTCATAAAAAACTGGATAGACAATCTCTTACAAATATAATTACATATATTACAAATATAAAATGCATATATACGAAATAATTCCAATTATTTTTATTTTAAATATATGATTTACTGCTATAGGAGTGACTAAATTATAAACAGTATCCAACACATTCTTAAAGTCACACTTCCTATTAAAACATATTAACAATATTCTTCTCAAATACATTATATACCGTTCATTGTTAAAATCCACTGTTGTAACTAAAAGTAAAGGAAATTATTGCTATTATGAATTATACATTGTAATTCATTTAAAAACTGCCAGCCAGTATAGTGGCTCATGCCTGTAATCCCAACACTTTGGGAGGCCAAGGCCAGTGCATCACTTAAGGTCAGGAGTTTGAGACCAGCCTGGCCAACATGGTGAAACCCATCTCTACTATACAAAAATTAGCCAGGTGTGGTCATGCATGCTTGTAATCCCAGCTACCTGGGAGGCTGAAGCAGGAGAATTGCCTGAACCTGGGAGACAGAGGTTGCAGTGAGCTGAGATCCAGTCATTGCACTCCAGCCTGGGTTATACAGTGAGACTCTGTCTCAAAAAATAAAAATAAAAAATTGCCAAGCTGTTTGAAGCTTACAGAATAAAGGGACCAATAAAAAAAACATACTACGACATTTCACATTACTCAGAATTTTACTTCAATTCACATCACGTTAACTTTTATTTCTAAGAAATGCAAAAGTTACTTTAAGTTACAAAATGATTTCACAATCAAGAATATTCACCATAGTAAGAAAAATTATTTCATTACTTATTCTCATCTCCAGAATTTTCAACATTTTAAAATGTAAGATACTTGTTTCTGTTATAGTCAGTATTTTCTAAATTAATAAAAGTATAAAGCACATTCTAACTTACTACAATAAATATTCACTTTATGGTTTAAAGAAAAACTAATCTGTAGTACATCTCAACTATCACTGAACTACATTCTTTGGAAGGCAGCATAGATTTTTCTTTCCTAGCTGGAGAAAATGTTTTAAAATAACACTAATTAAAATCATATAGCAAATATATTAATATTACACTAACACTAGAGTAAAACCTAAAGCACAATACTGATGTAAATTGACTATAACTTAAAATATAACATATACACACATCAAATATATTAAATGTGGAAGTTCAGCACTGAAGTGAATGTTAAGTACTTCATGAAAGCATTTTCTTACACTGTTCTCTTAACAAACATTTAATATCTATGAACGTTACTGTAATTATTTTTTGCAATTAGTCAGACTAAATTCAAATGCTGCCTCAGTAAAATCAGGATAAATTATTTTGCAACTTAACTGAATATCCTACTTTAATCATAGATGTTGCTCATGTACCTTCAATCATACACAGGAATAGAAAATCTAAACAGAACAATCTACTTAAAAGTAAGATAAATAGTTACACATGACTTTCTACAGCTTAAAAATATTAGGTTATAGCAATCATAGGAATTGGTATAAGAAGAGACTCATTTAGAGCTCAGAATTTTCTTCACTTAATGGGGGTATTAATTATTTGAGCTGTTGTGAAATTATGTGTCTTATTCTTAAAGCCATGGTAAAAATAGTGATCTGTGAAGGAAATTTCTAAAAGTGGATTTATTAGGTTTTGAACTCTTGAGATTGCACAAATATTCAATGAACTTCAAGTTATATACATAGAGAAGAAAATTTGGTGTTAGCAAATGACAGCCTTCAAAAATATTTTGTAATAATGTGAATCCACCAAAAACTCGGGGCAAGGCAAAAATATATATATATTAGGTTATTAGAATTTGAAAACAAGAAGCTTTACATTTGGTGAAATATTTTTTAAATTATCCAGAGAACAGAAAATTTTATATTAGAAAAAAAGCATTTTTTATATTTCATTCTTTTTATAAAATATATGATTTAATTTGTAATATATCACATGAAACACTCAACCTTAAATCAGAGGGTAGTATTTGTGACATTGCTGAATCATGGAGATAAATTTAACTTCCTAAACCATTTTAACAAATAGAAGTTGTATTGGTTTCATATAAGATATGGACAGCTCTATCACTCTCTTCAAATACTGTAACAAATTTATTTTGGAAAATAAAAACAAATGAGTAATAATTTAAGATGACTGGCATATTTTCAAAATTGTTTAAAGGCAATATTATGGCACCAGACGAGTTGGTAAACACAATTCTTTAGCTTAAAAAGTTGTAACAGTTGAGCCACAGCATAGTTAGTTTTGCTAATGTGTTTGCATCTTCCAACATATGAAATAATAGTTTTATGTAATCAAGCTCACAGCTCATTGTTAGATCACAGTAAAGAAATGTAAAAGAAAGCACTAGTGGTTTCAGATCAAAAAGATCAAAATAATCGCAAAATTCCTGTCTTAAAAAAGGTAATCACATATATTTTAAAGGCCCACCATAACTTTAAGACAAAACTTTAAAGTGGCTTTTTGATACAGTAAACAAAAACGATTCCAGGTAAAACTGAACACTTCTATTTAATTACAATAATAACAAGAAAATTTTATTTGACATATACATTTTAAGTTTTAATATACAACATTATTAATCGTTCAAAATATATATCACCAGAGATTAACAACTGAGAACTTTTAGTGTATTCTAAGTATTTTCGATAAACATTTTAATAAAGATAAAGAGATACTTTACAAGTTACTCATCCTTACAACGCTGGGTGACCTACTGATGTAATAAATGTAACACCAAATAAAAATAATAGGATTTTAACTAGCAAAGGTGATTATAACAACAGACTAATACAAAAGATAAAACATAATTTACAGATTTTTTCTAAAATGTTCAATCCACGAAATGTCTATTTTTTTAACCTATACAGTCCAGAACATTTTAGTTAAAATGATTTTGCAGAGTCTGAACAAATGATAAATAGAAAAATATCCAAAAAATATAAACATAGTATTTCAGCTCTTGCCTTTTCAATTAAGTCTGTAAAAGTAATACTGATCTGAAAATATCTAGAAAATTGTAAACATGTTTTTCCACCATTAGAACTGGCCATTCAACATTAAATCTTTTTTTTTTTCCATATAATTAAGCTTTTGTTCTGCTAAGAAAAAACTAGAAACTGATTGCTTGAAAATGAGCTGCATGCCCTTTGTCCTGATTTGTCACCTTTGACCCTTAATTTGATGATGCTGCATATCAACCCATTCTATTTTTAGAAGAATCATGTAAAAGTTATATGCTTAAAATAGTACTTTTTACTGATACAGTAAATGGATTACAACATTCCTTTTCAGGTAATTTCTACAATGGTTTCATACTAGTACTCATTTCATATAATATAGAGCACAGTAATATTTTAAGCAATGAGAAAGCTGGTGTTTGTCCTGTTTCAAACAATAGAAAATTTCCCCAAAATGACAGGTCAGTATCCTTATAATTTCAAAATTTATATTCTTATTTTTTAAATTATTTAATGTTTTTAAGTGAAATTTATTTCATGAATGATTTCTAATTTGATTAAGTTTGATAATAACATATTTTGATGTTGGTTTTGATAATGCCAGAATATGAACCTAAATCAAAAATTGCAAATATCAAGTTCATACTCTACCTTATAATAGTGTCAACAAAAATTGTAGTTTCTGAGTTAAATGAGTAGTTGCTTAAACTGGTTTTAAAAATCTTGTCATCATTTGCAAGTAGCAGCTTTCAAAGAAACAGAAAACCTCTAGCATTAATCCTATTGATTTTACTGACATTATTCAAAATCAATGCTACACAGTAAATTAATATACTTCAGGGATAACATTTCTCTATCAAAATTTCTGATGATCCCAATTCAACTAGGTGAAAAGCAAAAAACCAAAAATTTTTATGAAATACATATGCATACACTTCCTATGGTCATAATGCTATTTGAACCCCTACACAATTTCCGTGTACTGTACAGTTTTCAGTCAGATTTAGCAGTGACCAATATGGCTGTCTTGATTCAGCACTATGGCCAGCGACTTTGTCAAGCATCATTGTGCCCGAGAAATCCAACACAATAATGTACATGTATAAAAGCACATGGTGGGCAAGTTTCTCAAAACTGTAAGATTCTGCATTCCATATATTCCAAGACTTATTCATATAAATCAACCTTAAGTATCTGAATGTAAAGAATTTCCATTGTTGTTCTTGGCAAGCTAGAAACTCCTTACTTTGTGGTTCATCAAAAACAGTAGTTACTTGTAAAGAAAATATAGTTCCCTTAAAAGGCAAGAAAACAAGGTACAGGTTTAAAAGCATTTAAACAAGAAAACTGAGTATATGAGAATTTTAAAATTAGATTCTACTGAAAAATACCAAATAAGAAAACACTTCAGTTGTCCAAAAATTTGTGACACCACTATCTTATGAATAATTTAATTACTTCTAAATTGATTAGTCTCTGTATCCCCATGTTTCTTTTTTTAAATCAACTCAATTTTGGATTAAGGTAAATGTTTATAGATCATTTCCTGACCTGAACTTGTTAATAGTCCCCAAATTTGGTAGCTGTGCCTAGCACTTCACAATTATGTTTAAAGAGACATCAGTCTCACACCTGAAGACTGTTATTCTTACATGTTTTATTTAATAACTTATTTTTTCCTTTAATCATGATTTGTAAATTATGACAGCAGTGTATCACAAATCCCTAAAAATGTTACCATATCAGATACCAAACATTATCAAACTTTCAGGCAGGTAAGATCTGTTAAATCTTCTCTTTCCTCAGAGTAAACAGGGAAAAAAAAAAAGCCAACCTTAAATTCACTGTATTTTGGAATTTACATGTGCAACATTACTTAAAAATGTTATTCTGAAGACTAACTTTGAGCACTACTATTTTAAATCTCAATTTGCTTCCCTTGAAAAGAATAAGATTGACCATATCTTGCCTCACAACCTAGAAGATTTTTTAACTTAAATCTTGACTAATTTCACAATAAACTTCTTACTGTTTCTGAAAGAAGTCTAGCAGAGAACATATATAATAAGACACCATACCATCTGACAAGGATTAATGAGAATATAATCATTGAATCATTTGGTTCCAGATCTATTAATTGAGACGCACCTATAAGCAGTTACCAAAAACCAATCCAATTACTTACATTTTTATGACCTTATATTGTCAAGCAAAGATTAGCTGATCCCACTTGCAAAATGGAAAAGTCAAATAAAACTTTTTATTCATTGGTAATATAGCCTCTTCCTCACTAAGTGCCAAAAGAGGCCTTGTGTCAGGTTCATTTCTAAAGCTCTGTAGGGAATTAGACACACTGGATTGCTGTATTTCATACATGCAAAGATAAATAATTTGAGAGGCAAGAACTTTCCATAAGATGGACAAGGGTGTATTATTGAAAATGCAATACTGGTTATTACATTCCCTTTGTTAATTTATCATACAAGTCCTCTATAAAATCTGTACAAATCCACAGCAGAAGAAAAAAATGGCATACATTTCATAACAAATTTTATATCTTTGAAATAGAAATTGGCATATATTTCCAAGAATTCACCCTTAACTTTTAAAATTTCCCTGAAAGCTTTCATAAAACTGTGATGTTTTGTACTTATTGTTGGACGTAAAAATGTGCTTTTTAAAAAAGCACTTTTGCATTATTGAGTAAATATGATAATAACCTGCACTAAAAAATAAAACATTAAGATTTTCTTGATTAAAAATCACCTTAAGACATATCTTTCCAGCAATGTTGTAAAACATTTTAAATTCATTCTAATACTAGTTGTCAGGTGTTTTTTCACTTCCACAGTATTTGTGACAGAGAAATAAAAAACTACAATAGAACACGAGCACAATTTATTTTTCCCTTGCATTAACAATAATAGATATAAAAATCTTCAGTGGATTATTTAGGTCCATGAGCAGTAATAATACTTGGCAACCTTAAAAACCTAAGTATGAAAACAAATCCACAAAGAACTGAAGGGAACTCAAGGAAAACAGGCACCTAAGATTTCAGTGTTACATGAAACAATTCAAAATGGCGGACTTACTTACATTTAAGAAATTTCCGCAATAAGGGCACTAAATACATACTGTTAAATTTTACTCGAAAACACTCAATATTTACCAACGTGCAATTTTTTAAAAAAGTTTTTGGAGTACAAATCCTCATAAAGCACCCGCATCCAATGTTCCAGTCAGTAGTCAGTCAATTCTCCTGCAAACGTATCATTTCTTCTTGGGCTTTCCTTTTCAAAAACAACCTAAATCCAAGTACGTTCTTCTCCGTTCTCTTCAAAATCCTTAATTTTAATTCATGAATTTACATCACCGATACCGAAGCAAAAACGATCCCCGACGCCTGCCCGGTACAAAGCAGCTCTGTTTGCGGAGCGCAAAAGGGAGGTGCGCACGCCCCCTGGCGGCGCGGCCCCGTGCGTCTCCGAGGAGCCCGCGCCGGCCGCGAAAACCCGCCGCCGGGACCGCAGCCCGCGCCGCACCGCTCCACAGCATCCGAGTCGCAACGCCCCCGCCCTGCCCCGCCCCGCCCCGCCCCGCCCCGCCCTCCCGCTGCGAGCCGGCTCCGGCCGCCGGCAGCCGCCGGAGCGGCCAGCTCGGTCGGCAGCTCTGGCGACGCAGTGCCCACAGCGGACGCCGACCCAGCAGCACGGAGCGGGGAGAGAAAGGTGTGAACCCGGAAGTACATCGACTGCCCGCGTCTTAGTGGCAGCACCGGGGCAATAAATCAGGGCCGGCAAAGGAAAGACGCGGCGCGCCGGCTCCCGAACCGCAACTTGCTGCGAGACCTGTCACTTCCCCGCGGTGCCCAGTCCTCGCCCCTCCCTGGCGCTCGCGCCTCCTCTTTTCTTCCTGCTCCTCAGCACGGAGCTCCCCTCGACGTTGCTCACGTGCCAGACTCGGGACCGCGAGCGGCGTCCGCACCCGCACGCACACCCGGCCACGCTCGCACTCGCGCGCCCGCGGGGCCGGCTGCTTACCTCCGGGGCCTCATGGTCGCGTCGCTAGCCTGGGTGTGAGGGGGGAGAGGGTGTGAGGACGTGTGTGGCGTTCAGTCCCGGAGGACGGGGCGGAGGAAGGGGCCTGGAATCTGTCACTTCCTGAGGGAGCGCGGCGGTCGGGAGACCAGTGAGGCGCGCGGCGGGGCCGGGAGGGTCAGCACATTGTGAGCCGGCGAGGGGACGCGAACAGCCGGGCGGCGCGCGGCCACCGGGCGCGGAATCCGTTGTCGCCACCGCTCCGCCGCCGCAGCCCGGCGAGTGGCGGGCGCGGGGAGGAGGGGGCTGCGCCGGGTGGGGGAGCGCGGGGCGCGGCGGCGGCAGCAGGCGGTTCGACTGGAGCTCTGCGTCAGCCGGCGGCACGCGCACACCTGCCCGCCGCCGCTCCCGGCCGCGTCATTGGCTGCCGGCGCCGAGCGCGCGAGATTGAACCTTCCATTCATTCCAGGGCCGGGCGGGCACGCGCGGCCACGGTGGAGCTTTACAGCAGGCGCCCCCGACCCCTCAAGGCGCGTCCCCGCGCAGGCCGTGGGCGCGCACGGCCGCTGCCGCCGTTTGTTCTGGTGGAGGCTGCGAGGGCCTGGGCCTGGGACTCCCGGCTGTGCGCGCGGCGTCGGTCCCGGAGGGGAGTGCACATGGCGGTCCCTAGGGCGCGCCCGGAGGTAGGCGGCGCGATGTTACTCCTTGCTCCCCAACCTAACAACCTCGGTGTGTTGAAACTGTAAGAAGGTACCAAAATTATATCTGAAACCCAGACCCGTTTTTCTTTTACTACAGATGCTCTGGACGTCATTCCTAACAGCACAATTCCAGGTAATAATAGTAATGTATTTCAGAATCCAATGAGCATCGTAGACAATGCCAGAAATTTGGGGAACCTAATGTCAGCTGTCCCTTTTCCAAAACAGTAAGATACGCAACATCAAATTAATAATCATCACTCAAAGAGCCACAAGATCTGTGGCCAAAAATATTGTGACACCCATATATTTCGTGTTGGCATTTTGGTATATGTTCCCAAAATATTACTGCTTTCTGTCCTATAATTTTCTACCTGACAATTTTATACTTCTTTCTGATACTTTGGGTAGTTTCTCATTAGACTCAGAACTAAACAGTACTGGTCAATCATTATCTGACCAGCTACAAATATCGAATATAGGCTTGTAATAATCCCTTTAAACAGTTCTGCTGTTTTGTAGAACTGTTTAAAGGGATTAAATATTTTAGCAAACTAAAAATGTGTTCAGAAGTTTAAAATATAGGATATAAAAAAAATTAAAAGTGGAAGAGTTTTCAAGTGAAAACACTTTCATTTGAAAATGACTAATAAAGGCCAGTTCACTAGCTACTATTGTAGGACTAAAAGGCAAATCAAACCGTTGCTGTGTGATGATGCATATTCTCCCTTCCAATTTATGGATTAGGATCAAGAAACCGGTTTATCTATCAAGGGTAACCACAATCTAGAAAAAAGCATCTCTGGCCTGAAAGTGAGATCATGGTAGGCAGACTGATCAGAAGCAAAATCCTGTTGTGACCCCTCCTAAGAATTTTCCACACTGGCTTCCACCTTCAGCAAATTCCTTAGATGGCTGCTCAACTTTCCATTGAGCCAGTGGAGTGAATACTAGTTACTTTAAACATGCCTTTTCACTGGCAAGTACATAAAGTATCTCTTACATTACTTGTTAAGTAGCACAGAGGATTCTTTCACAAACAATTCTTAATTATAATCATTGTATCAATTTACATTATGATTCCAAATATAATTCGGAGGAAAAGGATGTGGACATTGATTACTAGAAATCAAAAACAATAATTATGTATCAACATCTGAAATGTGATACACTTTGACTTTAAAGCAATATAGTAATTATTTATGAGTGGGGCTTACAAATGATGCACTTCTAGAATAAACCCTGTGGTGTTTTTTTTTTATGGCTATGGGTTTTTTAGGTATCTTGTAAGCCTTTCAGCATTTAAGTGTCATGTATAGTTATGTAATACCTGTTTAAAGTCCTGAGAATAACTGTAAACAGAAAATAAAAATTAAAACACAACCCATGGTTGGTGTCCCAAGCACTCAAGAGGTCATCCTTTTTGATTTCAAACTAGTTATCATCATGCCATCATGCTGCTGTGACAAAAATGAAAAATGGGACATTATAATATTTAATGTATTATTTTATATGAGGTATCTGAAAGGGGAGATGATGAACATTGATAGGCTAAGCATTTATTAAGGAATATGTTGGCATGATTAGAAATGAATGAAAAGCCATAAGAAGAAAGGAATTTATCATTTATGTATGGCTCTTGCAATTTCTTTTTTTTTTGAGACAGGATTTTCCTCTGTCCCCCAGGCTTGAGTGCAGTACTGCAATCTTGCTCACTGCAGCCTCCCCTTCTGAGTTCAAGGGATTCTCATGTCTCAGCTTCCTGAGAGCTGGGATCTTCCCTGCAACACCATGCACAAAAATAACAGCTAATTTTTGTATTTTTAGTAGAGACAGGGTTTCACCACGTTGCCAACTCTGGTCTCAAACTACTGGCCTCAAGCAATCTGCCCACCTGGACTTTCAAAGTGCTGGGGTTATAGGCGTGAGCTACCACACCTCACTTTGGCAATTTCTTTCTAAAAGCGAATCCTGGGACCAGGCGCAGTGGCTCGCGTCTGTAATCCCAGCACTTTGGGAGGCGGAGGCCGGCAGATTACGAAGTCAGGAGATCGACACCATCCTGGCTAACACAGTGAAACCTTGCCTCTATTAAAAATACAAAAAAATCAGCTGGGCGTGGTGGTGCATGCCTGTAGTCCCACCTACGCGGGAGACTGAGGCAGGAGAATCGCCTGAACCTGGGAGGCGGAGGTTGCACTGAGCTGAGATTTCACAACTGCACTCCAGCCTGGTGACAGAGTGAGACTCCGTCCCCCACGCCAAAAAAGTGAATCCTCCTACCTGGGGCCATGGTAATTTGTTTTGCTTTATTTCCAACCCCCCGTTTTTATAGAGACTCTGTCTCACTCTGTTGCCAAGGCTGATGTACAGTAGCACCCTCCTAGCTTACTGCAGCTTCAACCTCCTGGGCTCAAGTGAGAATCCATCTTCAGCCTCCTGAATGGCTGGTACTACAGCACCTAATTTTTTGTTTGTTTGTTTTCTGCCTTTTTTGTCTGTAGAGACAGGTTCTCACTGTGTTGCCCAAGCTATTCTCAAACAGCCTATGGAGGTTGCAGCAAGCCAAGACAGTGGCCCTGCACCCAGCCTGGACAAAATGGCCACCGCTTCTCTACAAAAAGATATCCTTGTGCCCTTGGCCTCCCAAAGCACTGGGATTATAGGCATGAACCACCAGCTTGGCTTCCTTTACTTTTAGAATATGTCTAATAATTATTCCCAAAGGAACAGGGTCTCAGTATCTCCTATGACTCAGTTCCTGGCCTATGATAGTGTGTAGGAAATGTTTTTTAATGTATACATGAGAATGCACCCTGATTATATTTTCAAGGAAATAGCAAGACATTTAGAAAACATAAAAGGCAGTGTTTTATATTTCTCTTGCCCTTTATTTTTTATGGCTGGAGCATATGCAAGCAAATCACAGGCATCACGGCATTTTACTTATGAATTACTAGCATTGAGTGTTAAAATGTTGAAAAACTAGGCTTTTGTTTTTTAGTCTTGCTCTGTCGCCCACACTGGAGTGCAGTGGCCTCGGCTCACTGCAACCTCTGCCTCCCAGGTTCAAGCGATTCTTCTGCCTCAGTCTCCTGAGTAGCTGGGATTACAGGCGCGCACCACTATGCCCGGCTAATTTTTTGTATTTTTAGTAGACACGGGGTTTCACCATCTTGGTCAGGCTGGTGTCGAACTCCTGACTTCATGAACCACCCGCCTCGGCCGCCCAAAGTTCTGGGATTACAGGCGGGAGCCACCGCGCCCTCTTTATATACATATTATACTACATTAAAACAATTTGAAAAATAAGAGTTGGCCGGGCGCGGTGGCTCCCGCCTGTAATCCCAGCACTTTGGGCGGCCGAGGCAGGTGGATTACTGGAGCCCAGAAGTGGGAGAACAGCCTGGCCAGCATGGTGAAACCGATTCTACGAGAAATCACGCTGGCGCATGCCTGCACTCCCAGCTGCTCGTACTCAGGAGACAGCCGGGAGGCGGAGGTTGCAGCGAGCCAGAACTTCGATCCTGCACCCCAGCCTGGGCAAAATGGCCACAGCTTTTCTACAAAATATTTCTACAAAATATTACCTGAGCCTGGTGGTGCGCGCCCGCGGTTGCGGCTTTTGGGGAGGCTGAGGTGGGAGGATCGCGCGCCCGACCGGGAGGCAGGGGTTCTAGTGAGCCAAGATCGCGCCGCGGAACTCCAGCGACACAGTGAGATCCTATCTCAAAATAGAAAGTAAGACAGAAAAATAGAGTTTGAAAATCAACTGACCTGGCGCTGCGGCTCACGCTTGTAATCCCAGCACCTTCCTTCAGAGGCTGACGTGGCGAGTCGCTTGAACTCAAGAGTTCGAGACTCGTCTGTGCAAAATGGCGACCCGGCTCTTCACAAAAACTTCGCTGGGCGTGGTCGGCGCGCCTCTGGTCCCAGCTATTGGGGAGGCTGAGGTGGGAGGATCACTCCGGCGGGGGGCGGAGGTTTCAGTGAGCCCGGATTGCGCCGCTGCACTCCAGCCTGGGCAACAGTGAGATTCTGTCTTTAAAAAGAAGAAGAAAAAGAAAAGAAAAGGAAGAAAGAAAAATCGAGTTCAAAAATAGCTGGCCAGGACCAATAGCTCACGCTTGTAATCCCGACACTTTAGGAGACCGAGATGGGCGGATCGCTGTAGTACAGAAGTTCCAGACCAGCCTGGGCAATATGATAATGTCATTACATTTGCTTTATAGGGTGGCTGAAACAATATGTATTGTCTCACAGATCCGGAGGCTTTGGGTCGATTCCGGACTGTGATGATAATCTGTCCCGTGCCTGTCTTCCTGGCTTCTGGCAGACTCGGGCATTCCTTAGCTTGTAAATGGCTGCTGCTTGTGTCATCATATTGTCTTCCCTCCCTACTTATCTGTCCCCATGCCCCAATTTTTCCTTTTCAGGACGCCAGTCAGATTAGATTAGGACCCACCTAATGATCTCATCTTAACTTGATGAACTACAAAGACCCTATTTTTAAGTAAGTCCACATTTACAGGGACTAGGGGGCAGGACTTCAGCATCTTGTTGGAGGGATGCAGTTCAACCCATAACAAGAATCATTGTTAGAAATCGATGATTTTGCGTCTTCACTGAAAAGTTAATACCATTCCCTAGAGAACTGACTTGCTGCACATAGAAATCGGCCACAAAAGCTTATCTTAGAATGCTACATACCTATCAAAAATATGAATTATTTTCAACGTTAAACGTTAATAAAGCTGGACGCGGTGGCTCACGCCTCTAGTCCCAGAACTTTGGGAGGTGGAGGCGGAGGTTGAAGTGAGCCGAGATCGCGCCACTGCGCTCCACCCTGGGAGACAGAGCAAGACTCCAGTCTCAATTTAAAAAAATAAAAAGTTAATAAAGCAAGCACTGTCACCCAAATTTTAAGGTATCTACTGAGCATTCCCTTGTGTACAGAAGAGGAAAATGAAAAATGAACAGGAAGTTTAACATTAATAAAAATTGTTGGCCAGGCGGGGCGGCTCACTCCTGTAATCTCAGCACTTCGGGAGACTAAGGTGGGCAGATGACCTGAAGTTAGGAGTTTGAGACCAGCCTGGCCAACATGGTGAAACTAAAAATACAAAAATTAGCTGGGCATGGTGGCGGGCACCTGTAATCCCAGCTACTCTGCAGGCTGCGGCAGGAGAATCGCTTTAACCTGGGAGGTGGGGGTTGCAAAGAGCAGAGATTGTGCCGCTGCACTCCAGCCTGGGCGACAGAGCAAGACTCCGTCTCAAAAAATAATAATAATAATTCATGAAAATTGTGACAAACTTGTGTTTGCCTATTGAACTGGCAAAAATCCTCAAGTTTGACTATACACTGTTGGTGAAGCTGTAGGTAGACCCATACTTTGATACATTGCTGGTGGGAGTACCAAGGGGCACAACATTTAGAGAGGGAAATTTGGTGAAATAGCTCAAAATTTTAAATATACTCTATGACCTAGCAATCCCTTTCCTGGGGAATTATCCTACAGATATAAGTGCATCTTATACACATGCAGCAAATGATGTGTATGCCTGGATTGATTTTTATAATAGCAAAGGAATGGAAATAATCTGAGTGTCCACCGGTAAGGGCTGAATAAATAAACAATGGTACATTGAGATGTAAAATCCCTCTGTTTATTTATATGGGAAGAGCTCCACAACACATTGTTAAGTACAGGGAGCTGCATGCCAAACATCACGTATGCTGCGTTTTGTGGAGAAAGGAAGGGGATAATGAGAATATATATGTTATACCTATTTATATACTTATATAATATATTTAAATACAGAAACACTCAGAAGGATATATAAAAAAACTAAACAATTGCCAATTGGGAGCAGATAAAGAGATCAGAATGGATGAAAATAGAGGTGGGAGCAGAATTTAATGTATATTATATAGTTTTGATTTTTGAACTATGTGAATGTACAACATTTAAAAAATTTAGTAGCAACAATAAGGTATGGAAAACTGTTGATGTACTCCTATGAAAAATGCTTTTAAAAACCTATATTTTGAAAACTCAATTGCTAAAACAGATAACCTCAAAAAAAAATGGATATATGAAGCAAATGTGGCAAAATCTTGATAACTGTTATCTGGGTAATGGATATATGGCAGTTTATTGTGCTAGCCTCTCTAGTTTTATCTGTGTTTGCACATTTTCACATTTTAAATGCTCTCTCAATCATCAAAATTTATGAAATTTCATAAGAGGTATTTTTAGTGTTGTTTTAAAATTGTTAATGACTAAATATTCTAGGCTCTGGGGACAATCTATGTAATTCAGAGCTTTAAGGTAGGTGCTAGAAATAGCCAGTAAAGCCTCCTGTGAATAGATAGTCTTGCCAAGTATGTGGGCCAGGAAAAAGAATAATCCTTGGCAGAATGGTTATTTATTATTACAGTTCAGTCATACGTAGATCTACAGACCCCAGCTTTTTAAAATCAAACTTCTTTATCCACCTCCAATGTCTGAAAGAATAATTATTGTTCATTTTTTAAAATCATTCATTATTTTAAAATTTCAAAGCTGTATTTTAAATTATTAGAGCCATGGTGTGAAGGTTTTTATCTTGCACCACTATCAGTTAAAAAAAAAAGTATTATGCACACATATCTGTACAGAAGATAAAAATATCTTATCTTTCCATTCTTCTTAGGTTCATTAGCCAGGACTGTGTAAATTAGACTAACAAATAATGCAAGAGTCTTCATAAGATAATGAAGAACTGGATAAATAGTTTCGTCTAAGTGTTTTTACACTAGGTTTGATGAAGACTGGAGTCTTGGGAAAATGTGATAGGACAAAAAGATCTGAGCTAACAGTGGTAAACTGGGAGAAATGTAGTGTGTTCTCTTTGTTTGGATTCCTCTCAGCATTCTTCCATCTTCAGAGATAAAGATGCCCCTTTCCTCCAAGTATAGGAAGGGCACCTCTCATATGAGGGTCTTATGACCTGCTTCAGGGAAGCAGGGCAAGGTCAGAGAGTCCTAACATCTGCATTTCTCAAATTCCTTCAACTTAAAATATTCAATTGCACCAATGTACCATACTTCAGGGTAGAATGCTCTGAACCCTATCACCTCCAATTATATATATTTATTTATAGAGTGTATGCTTGTGTACTATAGTACATTATATAATTCAAAACATGTACAAGTAGAAATTTAAAAGAATAAGATTTTTAAAAACTGTAATTACACTTTTCCCATTCCTCATTGGATAATCTTGTATGCTTATCCCACTTGGAGGCTTTGGGCATCCTATCATTGTGCATGAACATAGGCTGGAGGTCAGGGACGGTGAGCAGCCCTAATCCTACTCTGCTAATGCTTAAGGCATGATCAGAACAGAAAAAGTGCAAATTAATAAGACGTTTTCCCCCACTTCTGGGAAATTAAGATCTAAGACTTAATGTAGGTGCATTAGTATCATTTTTGTATATTACAGTACAATAATAATTTAGCCCCGTGAGGGCAGGTGTTTTCCTTATTTTCTCTGGCATATGTACACAATAAATAATTGTAGAATATTAGCACTGCTTTCATCTCATTGTCTCAAGCCTTCAAGACATAAAATGATTTATTAGCCCCATTATATAGATGTGAAAACTGGTATCTTAAGTGAGATAGGTGGGCTTTTAAGTAAAAGAACTAGTGTTCAAATTCAGATGACCTGATGCTTAATGCAGTATTCTCTGTGGGCTTCTTCAGTCTGACATATTTTTGTCTGAGATTTTTAATTCACAAGTGAGGGAACATCTCAACAATAATTTTATATATATATACCTATAAAATATTTACATATTCTTACAGCTAGATCTAGTGGCTCACACCCATAAATCCCAATACTTTGGGAATCCAAGGCAAGTGGATCACCTGAGGTCAAGAGTTCAAGACAAGCCTGGCCAACAGGTGAAACCCTGTCTCTGCTGAAAAAAAAAAAAAAAAAATTAGCCAGACGTGAGTTCGAGACCAGTCCAGCCAACATAGTGAAACTCCGTCTCTACAAAAATAAAAATAAAAATTAGCCAGGCATGGTGACTGGTGCCTATAATCCCAGCTACTCAGGAGGCTGATGCAGGAGAATCACTTGAACCCAGGAGGTAGAGCTTGCAGTGAGCCAAGATTGTGCCATTGCCAGACTGGAGAGCCTGGGCAATAAGAGTGAAACGCTATCTCAAAAAAAAAAAAGAAGAAAAAAAAATGTGCATATTCTTCCTCCATTCCATAAACCTCTTAAACTTTCAGATTTTAATCTTAACTTTGCTTGCAATTCCTTGTCCTTTATTCCTGTAATTGGATAAAATTTTTAAGTTTAAAAAAGTATATTATTTAAACTTTTCATTAATTTCATAATTAAATAATTCTAACACTTATTAAATGATTTATTTAAATTAGTGCTCTCATGGCCCTTTTCTATTTTAAAAACATTTCTTCCTGGCCAGGTGCAGTGGCTCACACATGTAATCTCAGCACTCTGGGAGGCCAAGGTAGGAAGATCAATTGAGGCCCAGAGTTTGAGATCAGCCTGGGTAACGTAGTGAGTCTCCCATGTCTACAAAAATAAAGTTTTAATTAGCTTGGTGAGGTGGTGCACACATACATCCCTAGCAACTTGAGAGGCTGAGGCAGGAGGATTGCTTGTGCTCAGAAGTTCAAGGCTGCAGTGAGCTAGGCATGTGCCACTGCCCTCCAGCCTCAGCAACAAACCAAAACCCTTAAAAAAAAAAATGTATTCCATCATCAATCATTGGCATGCAATTAAAAAGAATAAGATTTTAAAAATAAAATTGTAATTATGTTTTTCATTCCTCATTGGATTATCTTCTGTGCTCATCTCACTTCTTGGAGGCCTGTGGCTTTGAGTGTCCTGTTAATATGACCACAGATACAGTCTGGATGCCAGGGATAGTGAGTATCCCTACTCCTCCTCTGCTATTGCTTATGAGCATATTGAGAACAGAAAGAGTATAGGGTAAAGTTATGGCATATTGATACAGACATTCTACTGCCATAAAGAATAATTTAATAGAAGTAGAATTAAAATAATAATGTTGGGTCAGGCATGGTGACTCATGCCTGTAATACCAGAACTTTAGGAGGCCATGGTGGGCAAATCACGAGGTCAAGAGACTTGAGACCATTGTGTCCAACATGGTGAAAACTCGTCTCTTCTAAAAATACAAAAATTAACTGGGTGTGGTGGCATGTGCCTGTATCCCCTGCTACTAGGGAGGCTGAAGCAGGAGAATCGCTTGAGCCCAGGAGGTAGAGGTTGCAGTGAGCCAAGATTGTGCTTCTGCACTCCAACCTGGTGACAGAGCAAGACTACGTCTCAAATAATAATAATGATGTCACTAATAATATCTAACATATAATTCCTATCTGAAGTCTGATACAAGTGCTTTACATATGTACTTTTATTTAATGATCACAACAAACATCTTGGTACAACTGCTAAATTTTTCTACAGGGGAGGTTTTTCCAAGTTGTGCAGCTGATAAGAGGCAGAAAGAAGCAAAGAATGATCATGATCTCAGGTTGTACTTCTTGATTTATTGCTTCTACTCAATGCTGAAATTCTTGGGGCTTGATTCCCACACAGGAATTACAAATTTAAGAGTGCACCAAATGCTAGCTTTTGGTCTGGTAGGGAAGTTGAGACTTTCCCTCTGAAGATTCAAGTCTAAGTCTGCTGAAATGAATTGGCAAAAGACAGATTAACAAGAGAACAACCAATCAAAATTTATTACATGCATAGGCACAGGAACCACATGAAGTATGAGACTCAGAGAAGAGCCAGATGATTAATGTTTCTATAGCATGCAGAAAGGAATAGAGGCTTGGAACGTGGCAACAGCTTATAGGAGGGAGAGGGGAAGAAAGGAATGGTGAGCAAAGGCTGTCTTGTTATGCAGATGAAGCCTCAAAAGTAGCAGCCTTTAGAAAGAATTGGCTGGGTGTGGTGGCATGTGCCTGTATTCCCAGCTACTCCAGAGGCTGAGGCAGGAAAATCGCTTGAACCCAGGAGGCAGAGGTTGCAGCGAGCCAAGATTGCACCTCTACACTATGTGATAAAAATTTCTCTGTTAGACATTTAAAAGCTTTAGACATAGCCAGCCACGGTGGTTCACACCTGTAATCCCAGCACTTTGGGAGGCTAAGGCTGGTGGATCACGAAGTCAGGAGTTCAAGAGCAGCCTGGCCAGCATAGTGAAACCCCCATCTCTACTGAAAATACACAAAATTAGCCAGGCATTGTGGCGATCACCTGTAATTGCAGCTACTCAGGAGGCTGAGGCAGGAGAATCGCTTGAACCCAGGAGGCAGAGGTTGCAGTGAGCTGAGATCATGCCATTGCACTCCAGCCTGGGCTACAGAGCAAGACTCTGTCTCAAAAAAACAAAAACAAAACAAAACAAAAACCAGTTTTAGGCATTTGGTCTCCTTTTCCTGAAGTCAGTCTTTCCTAGGTCTGAATAAGGGGACCCCTGAGAAAGCATCTGTAGCTGCTGTTTATTTCCCTAATGTAGATTTTCCCACAGAACGACAGCTTTTAGGGAGCTATTTCTGTGGTCTGTAGCCCCTCTGAATAGCCGTCTTAAAATATGCCATAGAAGTATATTTTGGGGTGGCATATTTTGGTTTCCTTCTGTCTCTGAATAGATCTTCTGTCTAATCTTCCTCTTTTAAGATTCCATGAAGGGAAGATGACATGCACAAAAGTTTTTAACTGGATTCAAAGATACCAAGTTTCTAAAGGGTCTTCAAGGGGCTCCTTATGCCAAATGTTTTATGTGTGTTCAAGTATACACTTTTGCTGGGATGAGAGCCCATAACCTTCATCACACTCTCAAAGAGATCCATAACCCACAGGAGGTTAAGAATGACTTAGAGGATGTGTGAAGATGAGGTAACAACTCTCCTCTAGGAGTACCAGTGCTCACATCAATGGTAAACTGCACTTCTAAGAAAAGAGGCAGAGAGAACTGTGAGTATGATTATGAATGGCTTGGCCTTCCTGGCCTTCCTGCTTGAGAATGACTGATTGCTGTAGAAATTAGGGGTAGAGCAATCTGGAGAGAACAGTAGCCATGAAAAGATATTCAGAGCTTTCTTGAAAGCAACCACACAAAAATCAGTGAAAGTTATTCTAGAGGTGGGCGGGTTTGGAACTCCTGGCCTCAAGCAATCCTCCTGCCCCCCTCCACTTCCCAAGTAGCAGGGTCTACAGGCATGAGCCACCACACCTAGTACCAGCAGGTCTCTTTAAAGACACTTTGTAGCAGCCCTTGACACTATTCTAATGTTTATTCTGGAAACTGACCCAAGGGCTCTATTTGGCCACTCTACATTTTAATGTAAAATTACTGTGCTAAACCTAAAATTAGAAATCAGGTGGCTGATATCTGTATTTAAAAGCCAGCAAGTTCCTTCACTTTCTCAAGTTGTCATCTCAGTAACATAAAAAATTTTTTTTACTCTGACTTGGACTGGTCATAACAGTGCATTAACCGATTGTTACTTGCACTGAATTGGATATGTTGACTCATCACCACATTATTGTCTGGTTATGTCAAAAAGCCTTAGAGACTGAAAGGCTGCAGAATATAGTATCAAGGTCCCTGATTCCAGAGACAGACTTAGATTTGAGTCTTGGCTTGGTTATTTAGTATGTCCAGTGACCTTTAGCAAATTATTGTACTTCTTCAAATCTCAATGTTCACATGTATAAAATGGGCAGATGCTTGGCATATATTAGTAGTATGCTCTCAATACACATTGGTTGCTTTTTTACTTCAGGGTGAAGACGCATGACACACGCAGTGCTCAGATTCTAAGTTCAAGAGTCAGACTTAAGTTCCGCATCATCATTGTGGGCAGTCAGCACTGCGCTAGTATTCCTGTGTTCCCTTTACCAGTCATCATAAGATTTTAGCATTTTTAATAGAAAGTGCTACTGATCATCAGATGGCTTTTTTCACAAATATACTTGAATTTGTCCATCAGAATGAATGTAGTCTACTTCTTAATACATATATTCCAGCACTATCTGCTTTGAACATATTTGACACTCCTTTTTTGGACTAGCTTTCAGAGGTGACTTTCTGTCCTAAGAAACCTGTCATACTGCTTTGTAGTCACAGGATATTCCCTCTTATCTGATATTTCATTTCTCTGTCTCTCCTAGGCTCAATTTCTTTCTCTTAGGTCCATGCTTTTTCTCATCTACTTCTATGAGTACTGTGGAGTCAATGTCTAAGAATTCTCAGAGTAGGGCTGTGATAACTGATTGGTTAGGAGTCTATGTGTATGTAAGCATCTGTCTGTTTTAAGAATAGGGGGAGACTAAGGGATTTGGAGAGGTGGCCAGGCAGATAGGACAGAGCCAAAAGCCAGGAGAGACTTATGGGGAACAAATGAAGTGAACCATCATTAGGGAGAGAGAGAGGAGGGGAATTAATTAAAACCAAAACAAGCTATGGATGTTATTAATGGCACATGGAGCCAGTAACTAGTTTGTTATCATATAGAAAAAAAAAAAAAGCTTATTTTGGGAGAGTTAATACTCCCAGAGAAATTACTAAATTGGTCTAAAACTGTATAAAACTGCTCTAGACTTAGAACTACTCTTAGGCTTGTAAGAGTCTTTGGTCAGGAAAAGGATTGAGAAACATGGGGAACCTCCAAGGAAGGCATAGTTTCCAACAACCACTTCAGGCATGGCTGAAGAGGTAATAGAAAAGGAAGAATCTTCTGGGGAGGTTGACATGGGACCGGGGAGGAGCAAAGGCTGTAGAGAACAACAAAGGAGCTCCTCTTAAAGAGCAAAATCATGACCTAATCAAGGAAGATTTCCCACACCTTGGTTGGAAGGGCCTCACATCTATCTAGCAGGATTCCAGAATTGCCTTAGACCAGTGACTACTGTGTGTCTCCCAGTTTTCTCCCTTTCAGAATGGGAGAGTTGATTACAGTCCCAGTTGTGCCATCATATACTGGGTGTGGTTCAGGAAGTGAGAAGCAGATATTTTATCCCTTTGGGCCGTATGTAGTGGAATCAAAGGGATTCACATTTGGACCTGATGACAGGACAACTGTGAATCACTGAAAAATGTAGAATTTCGAGCTCCATGCCGTAACTAGTTGGGATTTTTAGATTATCTTTTTTGGGAAGGTGGTTATTGATTCTGCATCTGAGAAGAAGAGACATGGCCTTGTGATGAGAAGAATGGTGGACTATAGAAGATACTTTTGATGCTCACACACATCCACAGCTCTCCTGATAAACAGAAATCTCATGTGCAGTTGGGGAGGGCCATGTACCAGTTCTACCCAATGGGTTATAGATGGAATTGCACATGCTTCTTGTGGACCAGAACATATCATTGCCAGTATAAGAACCCTCAGTATCTTTCCTGATGCTGTGACCAGCAACTTTCCAGATGGTGGGCTCCATCAGCCTGAGTCTTGGGGACTATGCAGGTAGAGTTCCCTGTCAATATAAAATTGACATGTAATAAGATTTGGCCAGGCACAGTTGCTCACGCCTATAATCCCAGCACTTTAGGAGGCTGTGGTGGGTGGATTACCTGAGGTCAGGAGTTCAAGACCAGCTTGGCCAACATGGTGAAACCCTGTCTCTACTAAAAGTACAAAAATTAGCCAGGTGTGGTGGCATGCGTCTGTAGTCCCAGCTACTCAGGAGGCTGAGGTAGGAGAATCACTTGAACCCAGGAGGAAGAGGTTGCAGTGAGCTGAGATCACACCACCACACTCCAGCCTGGGTGACAGAGCAAGATTCCATCTCCAAAAACAACAACAAAAATGAGATTTAAAATTTTTTGTTTGTGCTACTGATATATTTATTATTATTATTGCAATACAACCTAATTTATTGGTGACTGCTACAGTGTTGAATATGGTAATTGATAATGTCAGTATGTTCATTAATGATTTCTACCTGAAATATGTGCAGTGTATCTTAATAGCATTTAAATTCAAATAAGATGCTCTGTTCCTGAAATTAACAGGAATATAAAAAATTAAAATATTTACCTCTAAGAGAAGAGTAACTTCTCAGTAATCTTGCAACTTTAAAAGTTGAAGAAATCGTGTACAAAAGAATGACACACCTGATAACTAGAGCCAATCCTGGATACAAGTGTAAAGAAGATAAATTTATCTCCCGATTCTATGCAAAATTGGTTGCAATAATTCCTCTGCTTGTTTCCAGTCTCTTGGGTAGCCCCCTCCTACACCAACTCT
The DNA here is from genome assembly GCF_048565385.1 of Saimiri boliviensis. Classification (NCBI taxonomy): domain Eukaryota; kingdom Metazoa; phylum Chordata; class Mammalia; order Primates; family Cebidae; genus Saimiri; species Saimiri boliviensis. The sequence continues at coordinate 64,550,320 of NC_133452.1, forward strand.
CAGTTTGTCTATGGCTTGTTTTAGACAACAGGACGTTAGCAAATGAGATATAAATACAGGCTTGAGAAGTACATGGGCAATGGGGCTTGCTTACTGGCTGCTCTTTGGAAACTGAGACTACCATGTGAAGAAGTTCGATGTACTAGAGGATGAGAGAGCATGTGCAGTAAAGATGAAGCATTCCAGCTGAGATCTTCCCTAGAGCAATCAGCTTGCCAATGGCCACAAAAGTGAATAAGGCTGTCCAAGAGCATCCAGCTATAAGGTGAGCCAGTCCAGCCCGGAAGAATCACCTGACCAACTGAAAAATATATGTGAAATAATAAAATGTTTGAGGTTTTTAATTTTAAGAGGTACAGAGGCAATATGGTTGATGGTTTCTGTTGTATAATCATTGTTTAATCTGGAAAGGATCACTTGGAGTTATGTGCTTTTAACTTTTGTCATAAATAAAACATATGTGATAACATATTTCAAAACATTTAAAAATTTTTGTTTTGTTTTGTTTTTGTTGTTTTGTTTTTGAGACAGTGTCTTGCTCTCTCACCTAGGCTGGAGTGCAATGGCTTGATCTTGGCTCACTGCAACCTCTGCCTCCCAGGTTCAAGCAATTCTCCTGCCTCAGCCTCCCAAGTAGCTGGGATTACAGGTGTCCGGAACCATGCCCGGCTAATTTTTGTACTTTTTGTAGAGACAGTGTTTCATCATGTTGGCCAGGCTGATCTTGAACTTCTGACCTCAGGTGATTAGCCCACCTCAGCCTCCCAAAGTGCTGGGATTACAGGCTTGAGCCACCGCGCCCGGCCAAAAAAAAATTTTTTTTAACTATAGAAACCCCCCTCAGGTTTGTAGTTGATGTTGGGAATGAAGATGTCTGTGCTAACTTTTAGAGCCCATTTTCAAGTTTTAGATACTAGATTATCCCCCAACAAAAATTCACAGAGGTTTCAAAGGTTGCCCATAAGAATATATAGCTCAAGGCATTGGATTTATTTCATTGTACCATATTTTGAAATGTCAAGGAAAAAGGAAGATGCTTCAAAACATTGCCAAATTCATACACAGCTTTTCTTTATTTTTAGCATTAACATAAATTACATTAAACTCTTGAATTTGCAAAATCATTATAGAGTTAATTGGTGAAGAATTCCTAAGTGATTATCTGCCCAGGGTCATTTCTTCTATTAGTTCTCCCTTAGTACTTAACTGAAATTGCTGTGCTTTCAGACCTAAAGACTACGCCATGGGAGGTTGGTGTTAAAGTACAAAGGGTGTTTGGTATTTAAGATACATGGTATAAAAGGGATGAACAAGTTAGCTCAAATTATGGGACAGAGGGCCGGGCGCGGTGGCTCAAGCCTGTAATCCCAGCACTTTGGGAGGCCGAGGCGGGTGGATCACGAGGTCAAGAGATCGAGACCATCCTGGTCAACATGGTGAAACCCCATCTCTACTAAAAATACAAAATATTAGCTGGGCATGGTGGCGCGTGCCTGTAATCCCAGCTACTCAGGAGAGGCTGAGGCAGGAGAATTGCTTGAACCCAGGAGGCGGAGATTGCGGTGAGCCGAGATCGCACCATTGCACTCCAGCCTGGGTAACAAGAGTGAAACTCCGTCTCAAAAAAAAAAAAAAAAAAAAAAAAAAAAAAAAAAAAAAAATTATGGGACAGAATTAAAATATGATAGTTATCTTGATTTCCATTTATTAGGACACAGTATAAGGTACCTGGGGCAAATGGCAAATGAATTTTAAGCACTTGGCAAAGATTTTCATAAGTAAATCTAGCTGCACATCAGAATGTATTGTAGTCCCAGCTACTGGGGGGCAGGGAAAAGGGTAGCTGAAGCAGAGGATAGCTTGAGCCCAGGAGTTCAAGGCTGCAGTCAGCTATGATCCAGCTTGAGCAACAGAACCAGACTTTGATTCTAAAAATAAATTAATAAATAAAAAATAATTAAGCAGTTTTCTTTTTTGTATAGTAAAAAAATATCTCCTAAAATAGGAAGAGGTATAGGGTGAAGAATTAACATATGTTGAATCTTTACTAGGTGCCAGATTCTATTCTTAGCATCTATGTACATGATCTCATTTATATCTCATAATAGACCTATAAATTGAGCATAGTCATTTCCATTTACAAAGGAGGACTCTAAGGCTACTCACTGTATGTTTCTCAAAGTGTATTCCACAGATCACTCACACTAAATAACCTAGTGAACTTAAAAGAAGTTTAAATTTCTTATCCTTAAATCAAATTTCCCTCACTCATAATTTCTGGGGCACTTTCAAGAAAACTAGTATATTAAAGTATACAAAAATGTCTGGGTGCGGTGGCTCACGCCTGTAATCCCAGCATTTTAGGAGGCCGAGGTGGGCAGATCACGAGGTCAAGAGATTGAGACCATCCTGGCCAACGTGGTGAAACTCTGTCTCTACTAAAAATACAAAAATTAGCTGGCCCTGGTGGCACATGCCTGTCATTCCCAGCTACTCAGGAGGCTGAGGCAGGAGAATCATTTGAACCTAGGAAGCAGAGGTTGCAGTGAGCTGAGATTGCACCACTGCACTCTAGCCTGGTGACAGCATGAGAGTATATATATATATATATGCAAAAGTTACAAAATGCAGCCTGCACAGTAGCTCATGCTTGTAATCTCAGCACTTTGGAATGCTGAGGCAGGAAGATCGCTTGAGGCCAGGAGTTCCAGATGAGCCTGACCAACATGGTGAAACCTGTCTCTGCTAAAAATACAAAAATAATAGCCAGATATGGTGGCGAAACTACTTGGGAGGCTGAGGCATGAGAAACATTTGAACCCAGGAGGCAGAGATTACAGTGAACCAAGATTGCGCCACTGCATCCCATCCCGGGTGACAGATCAAGACTCTATCTTAAAAAGAAAAAAAAAGTTATAAAATACATGAAAGTTTTCACTTTTCGTGGGTGGATGTTAAAGTCATTAGTTAATACACCTCTGTTCCTGACAGTTTCTTAATGATCTATATCTATAATTACATGACTGTTATAAAAGGCCAATTATTTTTATCTGCAAATAAAAGCAGCATAAGGAAGAAAGAGATTAACATTCTAGACATTAGTGTCTATCCTGTCTCTTTCTCAGTATATTGTCAGAGATGGCACCAAAAACAATTGTTAGTGCCATTTTTGTGACTTATAGTTATTTAAAAATATATATCCTTCTTTTCTGTTTATTTTGTTTTTCTTATTTCAGTCTCTCTTTTTTACTACTTTCTTATTCTACACCAACTTTTCTTCTTCCCTTACTAGCTAGCCTTGGGTTTGTCACTAGTGTCTGGTGATACTTGGTGAGGTGTTAAATAATACTACCTTTTCCCAGTTCTGAACCAGCTAATATCCTATATACAGAGAATTGAGACAGATGGAGATTAAAACCAAAAAGCTAGATTGAAACCTAGGGCTTAGATCAACAACTAATCAAGCTTCCTAATACTTCTCACTAAGTGTAGACCTTGGGATGACCCACTTACCCAGAATCACTGCTTCAAACCTGTCAAGCCCAGAGAGGAGTAACAGGGACAAGCAGCCTACAGCCATGTTTCTAGACCACAGTTTTAAATTAGGTATAGGTATTGACACACATATATTTGTATATGTTTATAATGAATACATATATTCATATATATTGATATTATATGAAAGGCAAATATTTCTACAGAATTTAAACCTAAATGAAAATCAGTCAATCTCAGTTTCAGGGGCAGAGTGCTAGGCTTGGCAGATATGTAAATGTGGGAGAAGCATGTGCCTCTGACGACTGCCTTAAGACCATACCCTCCCTCCCAGCAATAATATACAGGAACAGAGATAAAATGATGCCATAGCAGATTCCCTATCATGTCCACCTTGCTTACAAGTTCATGTTGCTTGAAGAGATTCAGTAAATCATGTAGAATTGTAGAATCATGACTAATTATATGAATTAATGTGAATCTCATGTGAATTAGGTGAAATCATCCAGTGGAAGTTAAGATATAGTTCAAGAAGTTGTATGTTGGCTGAGAAATGAAAGTCACCAGGCCCTAATATCAATTCTCTGTGACAAGTATGGGGTTTTCCCAAAGTTATTGTGACTGATTTTTTTATATACCATGTAGCAAGAAGACCTAATTGGAGGAGTCTAACAGAGTGTGCAGCAATGGGGATGATAGTGGTGGCAATAGCCGCCATGACCCAGACTCAGTTAAAGCTTCAGGTAAAGCTTCCTAAAATGATATACACAGATGAATAAGATTGCCCTGTCCTCACAGAATTTATACTTTGGCAGATAGAGAAGATGGAAACAAACATTTCATAATATAAAGGGTGATAATAGCTAACATTTATTGAGTCTCTGTTATAGTCCAGGCACTGCATTACGTAGTTGACCTTTACTATAGAATCATGATGTAGGTATTAATATAATTATTATTTTAAGCCTGGACAACATGATGGGACACCATCTCTACAAAAAATTTAAAAATTAGCAGGTGTGGTGGCATGCCTTTGTAGTGCCAGCTACTCAGGAGGCTGAGGTGGGAGGATTGTTTGGGCCCAGGAGGTCAAGGCAGCAGTGAACCATGATCACACTCTTGCACTCCAGCCTGGGCGACAGAGCAGGACCCCGTCTTGCTCAAAAAAACCCCTCATTTTATAGATGGAGAAACTGAGAGTGGTGGAGTGTCGGTATTAAGTAGTTTGCTCATGAATGTGCAGAAAGTAGATCCTTAAGCTAGAATTTAAACTGAGGAAAAAACATGTAAAACATTGTGAACACAAAACCCATAGATGAGGAGGAAAGAAAGACTTGGGGAGATGCCTAAGTGCCGTTGCTGCTAAGGCCCTTTTCTCAATAGGCTAGCACCTTGCCTAGATACTGTTAAATATTTTTTGAATTTTTTCGTGTGAATAGTCATAATGAACTCACATGTTTAGGGGAAAGAAGTGCGAGAATCACGCTTTATGTTGGAATCCATGTTTTCCTCTATTTTTCTCTTGGTCTGAAGAGAGAGACAGGAGGGAGAGGCTTTAGCAGCCAGGCTTAAGAACAGAGGGAAGCCGAATCTGCCAAGTGAGGGAAGTGCCAAGAATTCAGGTCCTAGAGATTATGGTGGATTCAGGCATAGATAGCTAGGGCAATTAGAATATGCAAGTAATCAGCCAGAGCTAATTAGTTAACAACAGACTTCTGCTCTAAGCTCTGAAAACCTAAAGTTGCAAAGCAGCTGAAAGAGCTAAAGTAAGGTTTTAGATGTCAAAACTATTTCTAGAGTAGAACATACAAATTGAGTCAGCAAACATAATTATGAATAGGTCTAAAACATCAGAATTGGAAGATTTCTGTTTTTCTTAAAGGTAGTAAAGGAAACCAAAGATGAAAGAGTTGTTAATAAATGTTAAGATTTATTCTAACAGGAATATGATTTGTACCTAAAAGATATAATTCTTTTATAACACTTTTTGTATATTTATTTGTATAATGAATAACTAATTTATAGTATTATTTTAATAAAGGGTTGCATGTTTAGATTTAAACATTTACTTATCAACAAAGCTAACTTGTAGAGCTCAAAGGATTGTCATAAACAGATTCTAGCTAGGAAGCTATGCTTCTGAGTCCTGATAGGGCAGCTCAACACTGTCTTATATGAGGAACTATAGGAAATATCTGATGGGGGCTGGGCTTGGTGGCTCATACCTATAATCCCAGCACTTTGGGAGGCCGAGGTGGGTGGATCACCTGAGATCAGGAGTTTGACACTAGCCTGGGCAACATCGTGAAACCCTGTCTCTACTAAAAAATACAAAAATTCGCCAGGCGTGGTGGTGCGTGCCTGTAATCCCAGCTACTTGGGAAGCTGAGAGAGGAGAATCGCTTGAACCTGGAAGGGACAGGTTGTAGGGAGCCAAGATTGCACCATTCTGGGCGACAGAGTGAGACTCCATCTCAAAAAAAAAAGAAAAAAAAAGAAAAGAAAAAAGAAATATCTGATGGATGGGAAATGGAAGGATGGAGAGAGTGGCCTTGGTTATTAATATACCTAATTCAAAGCTCAAAGGCAGGTTACAAAACTTTGTTTTTGCATAGAATCCTAGGATCCCTTGGAGAAAGCTTTAGGAGTTTCTTTAGTAAGGTCCCTGTGATATTGAAACTGGGACAAATAGAGGAGACAAAATCTACCCAATTCCTATGCAGGATGGGGCTGGGGGTTAATACATCAGGAAAGGAAACAATTTGCCATATAGTAAAAGATTCTTGTTGGCCAACAGAGAAAGGATTTTTTTCAGTTGTTTAGATGGGGTGAAAACATGTATCTGTCCTCAAGTTCAACTGCTTTTATCCTGTCATCTTCATTCTATGCTTGGAGATTCTATGAGCTGATTTAGTGTTGTGTTGTTTGAAACAAAGTCTCACTCTGTCACCCAGGCTGGAGTGCGGTGGCACAGTACAGTCACATCTCACTGCAGGCTCGACCTTCTGGGCTCAAGCGATTCTCCTGCCTTAACCACCACCACCCTCACCTGCCGCTACTGGTCCCTAGTAGCTGGGACTACAGGCATGTGCCACTACACCTGGCTTATTTTTGTAGAAACAGGGTTTCACCATGTTGCTCAGATTGGTCTTGAACTCCTGAGCTCAGGCAATCCAATCACCTCAGCCTCCCAAAGTGCTGGGATTACAGGCGTGAGCCACTGCACCCCACCTCTAGTGGCTTTTAAATTTTGATTGTTGTATTTTTCAGTTTTTTATTTTCCATTTGAATTTTTTTTGAGACAGTCTTGTTCTGTCACCCAGGCTAAAGTGCAATGGCTTGATTTCTGCTCACCACAACCTCTGCCTCCTGGGTTCAAGCAATTCTCCTGCCTCAGCCTCCCAAGTAGCTGGGATTACAGGCACACACCACCACGCCCATCTTTTTTTTTCTTTTTTTTTTTTCTTGCTCTGTTGCCAGGCTGGAGTGCAGTGGCGCAATCTCGGCTCACTACAATCTCCGCTTCCTGGGTTCAGGTGATTCTTTGGCCTCAGCCTCTGGAATAGCTGGGACCACAGGCATGTGCCCCCACGCCCAGCTAAATTTTTGGTATTTTTAGTAGAGATGGGGTTTCACCATCTTTGCCGGGCTGGTCTTGAGAACTCCTGAGCTTGTGATCCACCTGCCTGGGCCTCCCAAACTGCTGGAATGATTTGTTTTTTTAATTTATATTCTTTGCTGAGATTTTCTATACTTCTATTCATTTCAAGTGAAATCATAATTGTTTGTTGATGCATTTTTATAATGGCTGCTCTAAAATCCATTTTAGATAATTCCAACATCTGATTCGTTTTAGTGTTGGTGTAATGCAATTATCTTTTCTCATCTAAGTTGTGATCATCCTGGCTGCTAGTATGATAGGTGACTTTCTATTGTATCCTGGACATTTGGGCTTTGTGTTAGGAAATTCTGGGTTCTATTTAAATCTTCTATTTTAGCAATCAGTCACTCTGCATATGTTTACCACACAGGTTGTGGTCTAATTTTAGACTGTGGTTCCAATGACAATTTAATTTCATTTTCAAGGCCTTTGCTGTGCTATTTTGGCCTGCTTGGTTCCTCTGATGACACCAGGGTTCCCACTGATCCCTGCAGTTACCTCATGTGGGGAGAAAAGGCACTTCCCCAGTCCAGGCCACCTATGCCTCTATGTGGGAGAAAGAAGTCTCCAGCCCCCTGGAAGGAAAAGTAGTTTCCCAGGGTCACTTGTCAAAAGAGGCTCTACTCTATCCCTCTTGTCAGTGGAAGACCTATTAAATCCAAGAGAGGAATAACCCTACTTGGGACATCTTCTGCTACTAGATTAGAGTTCATGAAAAACAGGGACTGGGCTATCTTCTGTTGCTGAGTGGGGAGGATCATAAGATTCCTGGCAACTGTGCTGCTCCTCCCCTCTGATAGTCCTCGCCAGTCTGCCTTGAACTTTTTAACTTCAAAGTGCTCCTGTGGTTACCTCATGCATTATTTCTAGGGTTTATAGTAGTACTTGGCAGGAGCAAGGGGTACCAAGTCTATACCATCTTATCTGGAAAGGAAGCCCACTAGAAGGATTTTTATTTTATGTATTAATTTTTGCCACATAAGGGGTTTCGCTCTGTTGCCCAGGCTGGAGTGCAGTGGCATAATAATAGCTCACTGCAACCTTGAACTCCTGGCTTTAAGCAGTTCCACCTGCCTCAGCCTCCTGAGTAGAGGAGTTACAGATGCAAGCCCTGGGGCACAGCTCAGAAAAAAATACTTTTAAAGGTAATACAGCGCTATCATCATTTAAATTCACTCTAACCAATCTTTGAGGGACTTGAAACAATTGAGCAGGTATTGTTGAACATTTACTAGGTGGCAGACAGTGCACCAGAGATATGGAAATAAACAAGATGGATATGGTGCCTGCTTTCACTTTGAGGGGGCAGGGGAAAGGATCAGTAGAATGTGGAATTATTATTAGTAGGAAGAATCATATTTGGAGGCCAAAAGGGTATCACGGAAAAGAACACCTTATCATTTCTCAGTCTTCCACTATGGTGGCAGTACAACAGAGACCAGAAGCACACTGTGACTACTAGAGCAGGGAAAGAGGGAGGAGGGCAAGGACTGAAAAACTACCTACTGGCTACTTTGCCTACTATCTGGGTGACGGGATAATTCATACCCAAAACCTCAGAATTACACAATATACTTATGTAACAAACCTGCACATTTACCCCTCTGAATCAAAAATAAAAGTTGAAATTAAAAAAAAATTAAAAAGAAACATTCAACAAACAATGAGAGGTTAGAGGGTAGATGTTCTCTTAGCAGGAAATTCAGTGCTGGATTTTTTTTTCAAATTTATGGTTTTATAATAATCAGTGTGCAAAAGACCTAGTGATATATTTTATTGATAACTCCTCTTTTTATAAATGAAAAAGCATTCATGGTCATTTCTATTTTTTTTAATTTTTTAATTTTTGTGGGTACATAGTAAATGTGTATATTTATGGGATACAGGAAATACTTTGATATAAACACAATGCATAATAATCACATCAGGGTAAATGGAGTATACATCACCTCGATCACATCCTTTCTTTGTGTTAGAGATAATCCAATAACATTCTTTTAGTTATTTTTAAATGTACAATAAATTACTGTTGATTGTAGTCACCTCATTGTGTTTTTAAATACTAGATGTTATTCATTCTATTTTTTATTTTTTTAAGAGACGGGGTTTCACCATGTTGGCCAGGATGGTCTCAATCTCCTGACCTCATGATCCACCCGCTTTGGCCTCCCAAAATGCTGGGATTATAGGCGTGAGCCACCACACCTGGCATCATTCTATGTATGTTTTTGTACCCATTAACTGTCCCCACTTATCCCACCCCACTTTCCCTCCCAGCCTCTGGTAACCATCATTCTGCTATCTCTTTCCATGGTTCAGTTCTTTTAATTTTTAGTTTCCACAAATAAGTAAGAATATGTGATGCTTGTCTTTCTTTGCCTGGCTTATTTCACGTAGCGTAATGACCTCCAGTTCTGTTCCTGTTGTTGCAAATGACAGGCTTCCATTCTTTTTTATGGCTGAATAGTACTCCATTGTGTATATGTACCACACATTCTTTTTTTTTTTTTTTTTTTTGAGACGGAGTTTCGCTCGTTACCCAGGCTGGAGTGCAATGGCGCGATCTCGGCTCACCGCAACCTCCGCCTCCTGGGCTCAGGCAATTCTCCTGCCTCAGCCTCCTGAGTAGCTGGGATTACAGGCACGCGCCACCATGCCCAGCTAGTTTTTTGTATTTTTAGTAGAGACGGGGTTTCACCATGTTGACCAGGATGGTCTCGATCTCTCGACCTCGTGATCCACCCGCCTCGGCCTCCCAAAGTGCTGGGATTACAGGCTTGAGCCACCGCGCCCGGCCCACACATTCTTTATCCATTCATCTGTTGATGGAATTCTTCGGTTGCTTCCAAATCTTGACTATTGTGAATAGTGCTGCAATAAACATGGGATTTCAGGTGTCTCTTCTATATACCGATTTATTTTCTTTCGAATATATACCTAGCAGTGAGATTGCTGGATGATGTGGTAGTTCTGTTCTTAGTTTTTTGAGGAACCTCCAAACTGTTGTCCATGGTGGTTATACTAATTTGCATTCTCACCAACAGTGTACAAGGGTTTCCTTTTCTCTTCATGCTTGCCAGCATTTGTTATTACCTGTTTTTTGGATATAAGTCATTTTAACAGGGTGAGATGATATATCCTTGTAGTTTTAATTTGCATTTCTCTGATGATCAGTGATATTGAGCACCTTTTTAAATACCAGTTTCCTATTGTATATCTTTTTTTTGAAAAGTGTCTACTCAGTTCTTTTGCCCATTTTAAAATTGGATTATTAGATTTTTTTCTGTAGAGTTATTTGAGCTCCTTATACATTCTGGTTATTAATCCCTTGTCAGATGGATAGTTTGCAAGTATTTTCTCCCATTCTGTGGGTTGTCTCTTCACTTTGTTGATTGTTTTCTTTGCTGTGCAGAAGCTTTTTAACTTGATGTAATCCCATCTGTCCTGTTTTGCTTTGGTAGCTTGTGCTTGTGGGATATTACTTAAGAAATTTTCCATGTCCAGTGTCCTGGAGAGTTTCCCCAATGTTTTATTTTAACAGTTTCATAGTTTGAGGTCCTAGAATTAAATATTTAATCCGCTTGGATTTGATTTTTGTATATGGCAAGATACAGGGATCTAACTTTATTCTTTTGCATATGTATATCCAGTTTTACCAGTACCATTTACTGAAGAGACCGTCTTACCCCAGTATATGTTTTTGGCACCTTTGTGAGTTCACTGTAGATGTATGGATTTATTTTCTGGGTTCTCTCTGCTGTTTTCATAGTTCTATGTGTCTGTTTTCATGCCAGTACCAGGCCGTTTTCATTACTATGAAATTTGAAATTAGGGACCAGGTGAAGGCATGGTGGCTCACGCCTGTAATCCCAGCACTTTGGGAGGCCAAGGCAGGTGGATAACAAGGTCAGGAGATCAAGACCATCTTTGCCAACATGGTGAAACCCCGTCTTTACTAAAAATACTAAATTTAGCTGGGCATGGTGGCAGCGCACTGAGTAGCCCCAGCTACTCAGGAGGCTGAGGCAGAAGAATCGCTTGAACTCAGGAGGTGTAGGTTGCAGTGAGCCAAGATGGTGCCATTGCACTCCAGCCTCTCAGCTGTCTGCTTGCCTGGAGCCATCCTGACCACTATAACCTCAACAAGTCCAGTTGCTCTGTTGGTCTGACAAACAGAGGTTTCTAATTTTTTAACCACTTATTCCAGAGTGAGGTAGTGGAGGAGTCAGAAGCACATGGCAGGGGATTCTTTAAAAACCCTTGATAAACCGGACCCCTGTGGTGGGCACTCCTGTAGTAGCGACATAAACTTCTCTCTTAGTACTGCTTTTGCTGTATCCCATAGGTTTTGGTATGTTACATTTTCATTATCATTTGTTTCAAGAAAAAGTTTTCTCTTTCTCTCTAATATTTACTTTATATATCTGAGTGCTCTAGTTTTGGGTGCATATATATTTGAAATTATTACATCCTCTTGCTTAATTGACCCCTTTATCATCATGTAATGACCCTCTTTGTCTCTTTTTATAGTTTTTGTTTTGAAATCTGTTTTGTCTGCTGTTTAAGTGTAGCTACTCCTGCTCTTTTTTGGTTTCCATTTGCATGGAATATTTTTTGTATCCCTTAATTTTTAGTCTATATGTGCTTTTATAGGTGAAGTGTGTTTCTGGTAGGCAGTGGATACATTAGACCTTGTTTTTTCTTTTCTTTTCTTTTCTTTTTTTTTTTTTTTTTTGAGACGGAGTTTCGCTCTTGTTACCCAGGCTGGAGTGCAATGGCGCGATCTCGGCTCACCGTAAGCTCTGCCTCCTGGGTTCAGGCAATTCTCCTGCCTCAGCCTCCTGAGTAGCTGGGTTTACAGGCATGCGCCACCATGCCCAGCTGATTTTTTTTGTATTTTTAGTAGAGACGGGGTTTCACATGTTGACCAAGATGGTCTCGATCTCTTGACCTTGTGATCCACCCGCCTTGGCCTCCCAAAGTGCTGGGATTACAGGCTTGAGCCACCATGCCCAGCCTAGATCTTGTTTTTTCATCCATTCTGCTGCTATATGTCTTTTGATTGGAGAGTTTAATTCATTTACATTTTGGTTCTTATTCACACATTGGTAAGGACTTACTTCTGCAGTTTTGTGATTTGTTTTCTGGCTGTTTTGTGGTCTTCTCTTTGTTCTTTTCTTCTTTCCTGTCTTCCTTTTAGTGAAGGTGATTTTCTCTGGTTGTATGTTTTTCGTGTTGTTGTTTTGTTTGCTTGATTTTTGGGGTTTTTTCTTTCTTTCTTCTTCTTTTTTTTTTTTTTTTTTTTTTTTTTTTTTTTTTTTGGTGGTGGTTGTTTCTGAAACAGAGCCTTGCTCTGTCACCCAGGCTGGAGTGCAGTGGTGCAATCTCAGATCATTGCAACCTCCGCCTCCTGAATTCAAGCGATTCTCCTGCCTCAGTCTCCCAAGTAGCTGAAATTAAGGTATGCACCATATTGCCCAACTAATTTTTTTCATATTTTTAGTAGAGATGGGGTTTTACCATCTTGGCCAGGCTGGTCTCAAACTCCTATCCTCAAGTGATCAACCTGCCTCAGCCTCCCAAAGTGCTGGGATTATAGGTGTGAACAACTGCGCCTGGACTGTTTGTATGTTTTATGTCTTGATTATTTTTTCTTCCAGTTTTATTGAGGTATGGCTGACAAATAAAAGTTGTATATGTTTAAGGTGTAAAACATGATTATTCGATATTCATATACATTGTGAAATGACTGCCACAATCAAGTGAACACATCTATCATCACAGTTACTGACCATGTTTTGGGGGCAGGGAGGGAGCACTGAGGACATTTAAGATCTACTCTGTCAGCAAATTCAAGTATACAATACATTATTGGTAACTATAGTCACCATACCATATGTTAGACCCCCAGGACTTATTCATTTTATAACTGAAAGTTTGTACCCTTTGACCAACATCACTTCATTTCCCTGCCCCCAGCCCCTGGCAATTACTGTTCTGCTCTGTGCTTCTATGAATTCAACGTTTTAAAGATTCCATATGTAAGTGAGATCATATAGTATTTGTCTTTCTGTGTCTAGTTTATTTCACTTAGCTTAATATCCTCCAGTTTTATCCATGTTGTTGCAAAAGGCAGGATTTTCTTCTTTTTATGGCTGAATAATGTTCCATTGTGTGTATGTATATGTGTGTGTATACAGTGTATATATGTATATACACGAATTTATTGTTTTTTTATGTATTCATTTATTGTATGATTTTAGATTTGAGGTTACCATGAGACTTGCAAATGATATAAACTATTATTTTAAACTAATGACAACTTAATTCTTATTGCATAAACTAATAAGCAAAAAGAAAACTAATAAAGACTCTGTACTTTAACTTTGTCTCCCCACTTTTAAACTTTTTGTTGTTTTTATTTATATCTTATTGTACTATCTATGTCTTAAAAAGTTGTCATATTTATTATTTTTGATCAGTACATCTTTTATTCTTTTCTACTTAAGATATGAGTTGTTTACACATGACAATTACAGTGTTATAATATTCTGTACCTTCAGATGATTTCTCATTACTCATTACATCCTTTCCTTTCAGATTGAAGAACTCCCTTTAGCATTTCTTGTAGAGATCTGTAGAAGAACAGGTCTGGTGTTGAAATCTCTCAGCTTTTGTTTGTCTGTGAAAGTCTTTATTTCTTGTTTATGTTTGAAGGATATTTTCACCAGATATGCTATTGTAGGATAAAAGTTTTTTCTTCAGCACTTTAAATATTGCATGACTCTCTATCCTGGCCTATAAAGTTTCCATTAAAAAGTTTGCTGCGAGACTTATTGGAGCTCCATTGTATGTTATTCAGTTATTTTGTCTTGCTGCTTTTAAGATCTTTTGTTTATCCTTGACTTTGGGGAATTTGATGATTAAATGCCTTGAAGTAGTCTTCTTTGGGTTAAATCTGCTTGATGTTCTATAATCCTCTGGTATTTGGATATTGATCTCTTTCTCTAGGTTTGGGAAGTTCCCTATTATTTCTTTGAGTAAACTTTCTACCCTTACCTCTCCCCCTCCTCTCTAAGTCCAGTAACTCTTAGAGTTGCTCTTTTGAGGCTATTTTCTAGGTGTTGTAAGTGTGCTTCATTCTTTTTTATTCTTTGTTCTTTTGTCTCCTTTGTGTGTTTTCCAATATTCTGTCTTCAACCTCACCAGTTCTTTCTTCTGCTTGATCAGTTCTGTTTGTTTGTTTGTTTGTTTTTTGAGACGGAGTTTCGCTTTTGTTACCCAGGCTGGAGTGCAATGGCGCTATCTTGGCTCACCGCAACCTCCGCCTCCTGGGTTCAGGCAATTCTCCTGCCTCAGCCTCCTGAGTAGTTGGGATTACAGGCACGCGCCACCATGCCCAGCTAATTTTTTGTATTTTTAGTAGAGACGGGGTTTCATCATGTTGACCAGGATGGTCGCGATCTCTTGACCTCGTGATCCACCTGCCTCGGCCTCCCAAAGTGCTGGGATTACAGGCTTGAGCCACCGCGCCCGGCCTCAGTTCTGTTTGTTATAGTGAACCCCAAGTTTCTCTTCCAAAAATCACTATGTCAGTATGTTCAGCTCTTTTATTATTTAATTCTCTATTTTAAAGTTTAACTTCCTTGTAATTCCAGTAAACAACCTTCTCCACTTGTTCTAATGAGTAGTTCACATCTGCTCCCCATCAACCCCACTCCATCCTGACTCAGCTTGGTCACCTGAGCATCCCTGGCTACCTGATCTACCTGCTCTGATGCACCCATAACTGTCCTTCCCACCAAAGCACCCATTCTGCCACTCCAGCTTGGATCCCTGCTCTTTTTAAAATAGTCAATCAGGATTAGTCTAGCTTGTGCAGTCTAAGCCCCGCCAATAGAGGACAACACAGCAGTAGGGATGACCCCCATCAGGCATAAGTACCCCATCCCCACTTGTCCAAACATGCAGCCACCATTGTTCTATCCATGCACTGCACCCTTCTATAGAAGTAAATTGCCTTGCTGAGATAACATATCTTTGAGTGCTATTTCATTTGCAGCATCGAAATTTTACTTATAACATGGTGTTAGGAGACTCTGATGCATTCTTCAGTATGTCCATTGCATTTTTCAACTCCAGAAATTCAGCTTCTTTTTAATTATTTCCATTTCTTTGTTACATTTATCTGATAGAATTCTGAATTGCTTCTCCATGTTGTCTTGAATTTCACTGAGCTTCCTCAAAACCGTTATGTTGCATTATCTGTCTGAAAGGTCACATATTTCTGTCACTCTGTGATTGGTCACTGTTGCTTTATTTAGTTCATTTGTGAGTCATGTTTTCTGGATGCTTTTCATGCTTGTGGATTTTGTCAGTATCTGGCATTGAAGAGTTAGGTAGTTATTTTGTCTTCAAAGTCTGGGCTTGTTTGTACCTGTCCTTCTTGGGAAGGCTTTTCAAGTATTTGAAGTTGCTTGGGTGTTGTGATCTAAGTTTTTGGTCACTACAGTCATTAGGGGGCACCCCAATTTCAGTAATGCTATGGCTCTTGCACACTTGTAGAGGTACTGCCTTGATGGTGTTTGATACGATCCAGAAGGCGGCCCTGGATTACCAGGGGTAGACTTTTGTGCTCTTCCCTTACTTTCTCCCAAAGAGAGTCTCTTTCTGAGACTTCCCAGAGCTCAGGGAGAGGTGGCAAGCACCCCTGTGGCCACCACCACTGGGACTGTGCTGGATCAGACCTAAAGCCAGCACATCACTGAGTTTTGCCCAAGGCCCACAGTAACCACTCTATCTGCCACCTGTGCTCCCTCAAGACTCTAGGGCTATACAATTAGTGGGTAGCAAAGCCAGCCAGGCTTGTTTCCTTCCCTTCAGGGTAGTGAATCCCCTTGCCCTGGGAGGATCTAGACATGCCATTGAGGAGCTGGGGCCTGGAGTTGGATACTTTAGGAATCTACCATATGTTCTGCTTCTGTGGCTTAGCTGGCACCCAACCCACAATACAAAGTCCTTCCCATTCTTCCCTCCCCTTTCCACAACTGGAGACCACCACTGCGCAAGGACCACACTGAATATTGCCTGGCTACTGTCAATGTTCATTCAAAGCCCAAGGGCTCTTCAGTCAGCTTGTGGTGATTGCTGTCAGACCTGGGACTATTCCTTCAGGAAAGTGGGCTTCCCTCTGATTCAAGGCAGGTCCAGAAATACTGTCCAAGAACCAAGGCCTGGAAGCAGGGACCCCAAGAGCCTACTTGGTGTTCTATCCCACTGTGGCTGAACTGGTACTAAGGTTATAAGACAAAGTCCCCTTTACTCTTCTCTCTTCTTTTCTTTTTTTTTTTTTTGAGACGGAGTTTCGCCCTTGTTACCCAGGCTGGAGTGCAATGGCACGATCTCGGCTCACCGCAACCTCCGCCTCCTGGGCTCAGGCAATTCTCCTGCCTCAGCCTCCTGAGTAGCTGGGATTACAGGCACGTGCCACCATGCCCAGCTGATTTTTTGCACTTTTAGTAGAGACGGGGTTTCACCATGTTGACCAGGATGGTCTCGATCTCTCGACCTCGTGATCCACCCGCCTCGGCCTCCCAAAGTGCTGGGATTACAGGCTTGAGCCACCGCGCCCGGCCTCTCTTCTTTTCTTAAGCAGAAAGAGATTCTTCCCTTAGCCACCCCAGCTGGGAATTTGTTGGGTCACACTTGAAGCTAGCATGTCTCTGAGTCTGACCCAATGCCATGGCAAGTACTGCCTGGCTATATTATTCAGGGCCAAAGGGCTCTGTAGTCAGCAAGTGATGAATCCTGCCAGTACTAAGTTCAAGCTGGCAGGTTCCCTTCTGGCCTAGGGTATGTTGAGAAATGTCATCTGGGCTCTAAGGCCTGGAATAGGCCTCACAGTTCTACCTAGTGTCCTATCCTACTGTGGCTGAGCTGGTATTCAACTTGCAAGACAAGGTCCTCTTTACTCTTCAATCTTTTTTCCTCAAGCAGAAAGGAGTCTCTCTCAGTACTGTGAGCTGTGCTGCCTGGGGTCTGGGGAGGCGTGGCTCAAGCACTTGCTTGTCTGCCCTGGCTAGTATCTCTCTTAAGTCATGTACCCGACGAGTCCAATGGCTCCAACCCGTCACAGCACCAGGACTTGCTTAGGAATTACAAGCCTTGTAGCCTAGACTGCTATTCAAGTTTATTTAGGACCCTAGGGCACTTTAGCCCACAGAGATGAGGCTTGCCAGAACTCAGGTTCTGACTGCTGGGATGGGCAATTCCCCTCTAGTTAAAATTACTCTAAATGGGCCAGGCACGGTGGCTTACGCCTGTAATCCAGCACTTTAGGAGGCCGAGGCAGGTGGATCCTTACGTTAGGAGTTCAAGACCAGTCTGGCCAACATGGTAAAACCCTGTCTCTACTAAAAATACAAAAAAAAATTAGCTGGGCATGGTGGTATGTGCCTATAATTCCAACTTCTCGGGAGGCTAAGACAGGAGAATTGCTTGAGCTGGGACCCAGGAGGCAGAGGTTGCAGTGAGCTGAGATTGCGCCACTGCATGCTCAGCTGGGCTACAGAGCAAGACTCTGTCTCAAAAAAAAAAAAAAAAAATTGATCTAAATGCTCCCTCCATGGGCACTCCTTGAGTTCTGCCCAGTGTTGCTTTCTGCTGTGACAGGGCAGCTCTGAGTTCCAATGCAAAATCCCACAATCACTGCGCTTTCCTTCTCCCAAACATACAGATTCTCTCTTTACGTCATGCAGCTGCCGCTGCGGAATGGGGAGGGGTGGCATCAGCAATTCCAGACTGTCTTTCCTACCCTCTTCAATGCCTTTTTCAGTGATATAAAGTTAAACTAGATACTGTAAATGCTCATCTAAGTTTTGGTTCTTATGAAGGTGCTGCTTTTTGTGTGTATGTGTGTGGATAGTTGTTTAATTTGGTGTTCCTGCAAGGAGGACAATCTGGCTTCTATTCAGCTATCTTGCTCTGCCTCTTTAAAGGCTTCATGTTCTTCCCCTCCCCCAGCTGAATTATATATTGTCTACCTATTAAAAAATAATGATTTTAATAATAATTTAAAATAATAATAATTTTAAAAATAAGGTTGATACTAAAGTATCTATGATGATATACAGTGAAAGCTGTGCTTACAGAAAAATTTATAGCACACATATTAAAAAGAAGGTTAAAATTAACTATCAAACTTTCCAACTTAGGACACTAGAAAAATAAGAGCAAATGATACCCAAAGTAAGCAGGGAAAAAAATTAGAGCAGAAATCAAAGAAATTGAAAACAGAAAATAAAGAAAATAAAACCAAAAGATGTTTCTTTTAAAAGATCAATAAAGTCAATAAATCTTTTTAAAAAGGGCAAAGTCAATAAATCTTTTTTTAAAAAGCAAGAAAGAAACAAGAAAAAAGAAAGAGGACACAAATTACTAATATCAAAAATAAAAAAAGGGCATCAACACAGATCCCATGGACATTAAACGATAATAAAGGATTTTGCTAAACAACTCTATGCCCACAAATTTAGATGAAACACACCAATTCCTTGAAAGATACAGTCCGCCAAAACTCATACAAGAAAAAATGGACAATTTTAATAGGTCTATATCTGTTAAAGGAATTGAATCAATAATAACCTTTCAAAACAGAAAGCAGTAGGCCCAGATGAGTTCACCTGTGAATTCTACCAAACACTTAAGGAAGAAATTTTGCCAATTTTCTATAATCTCTTTCAGAGGATAGAAGCAGAGGGATTATTGTCTGATTCATTCTGTGAGGCCAGGATTACACTAGGACTTTTTCTATAATACCAGACAAAGGTATTACAAGAAAACTATAGACCAATATCTCTCATGAGCATAGATGCAAAAAAACTCAACAAAATATTAGCAAATGGAATCCAACAATGTATAAAAAGAGTTACACACATGACCAACTGGAATTTATTCCAGGTGTTAAGGGTGATTCAACATTTCAAAATGAGTGAATGTAATCCGTCACATCAAAAGACTAAAAGACAGGTGCAGAGGCTCACACCTATAATCCCAGCACTTTGGGAGGCTGAGGCAGGTGGATCTGAGGTCAGGAGTTCGAGACCAGCCTGACCAACCTGGTGAAACCCCATCTCTACTGAACATACAAAATTAGCTGGGCATGGTGGTGGGTGCCTGTAATCCCAGCTACTCAGGAGACTGAGGCAGGAGAATCACTTGAACCTGGGAGGTGGAGGTTGCAGAGTTGAGACTGCATCATTGAACTCCACCCTGGGTAACAGAGCTAGACTCTGTCTCAAAAAAATGATAAAAACATTTTATTATTATATAAATATATGTAGAAAGCATTTGACAAATTCAATGCCCACTAATAATAAAAACTCTCAGTAAATAGGAATAAAAGGGAGCATCCTTGACTTGATAAAGAATATCTATAGAAATCTACAGCTAACATTATACCCGCTACTGAGAAACTCAAAGCTTTCCCATTAAGATCAGAAACAAGTCAAGGATGTCTTGTCTCACCACTCCTTTTCAATATTTTACAGTGTTTTACTGGAAGTACTAGTTAATGCAATACAACAGGAAAACTAAATAAAAGATATATAGATTAGGAAGAAATAAGTAAAACTGTCTTTGTTTGCTGACAATATTATCATCTATGTAGAAAATTCAAAATAGACAAAAAACTCTTTGAACTAATAAGCAATTATAGCAAGGTTGCAGGATTCAAAGTTAATATTGAAAGTCAGCCACTTTTCTATATGTCAACAATGAACAAGTGGAATTCAAAATTAAAAACAAATACCATTTACATTAGCACCCAAAAATGAAATACCCAAGTATAAATCTAACAAAATATGTACAAGATCTTTATGAGGAAAACTAAAAAACTCTGAAGAATGAAATCAAAGAAGAACTAAATAAAAGGATGGTTAGGAAGACTCAATATTTTCAATATCCCAGATTTCCCCAACTAAATTTGTAGATTCAATACAATCCCAATCAAAATCCTAGCAAGTTGTTTTATATATATTGACAAAGTGATTTTAAATTCTATTTATTTGTTTGTTTGCTTATTTGAGACGGGGTCTCCCTCTGTTGCCTAGGCTGGAGTGAAGTGGTGCAATCATGGCTCACTCGCTTGACCTCCCAGGTTCAAGTGATCCTTCCACCTCAGCCTCCTATATAGCTGGGACTACAGGCACACATAACCATGCCCAGCTAATTTTTTTTTTTTTGCCATGTTGCCCAGGCTGGGTTCGAACTTTTGGACTCAAGCAATCTGTCTGCCTTGGCCCCACAAAGTGCTAGGATTATACACATGAGCCACTGCACCCAGCTGATTTGAAATTTTATACAGAAAGGTAAAATACCAAGAATAACCAACACAGTATTGAAGAATGAAGTTGGAGAATTGAAACTACCTGACTTCAAGAGTTTACATAAAGCTACTGTTATCAAGACAGTGTGGTATTGGTGAAAAAATGAAGAAACAGATGATCTATTCACAAAAACACGAATCCAGACACAGATCTTACAGCCTTCACAAAATTTAAAAATGGATCATGGAAGCCTGGCACAGTGGCTCATATCTGTAATCCCAGGACTTTGGGAGGCTGAGGCAGGTGAATCACGTGAGGTCAGAAGTTTGAAACCAGTCTGGCCAATATGGTGAAACCACGTCTCTACTAAAAATGCAAAAAATAGCTGGGTGTGGTGGTGGGTGCCTGTGATCCCAGTTACTTGGGAGGCTGAGGGAGGAGAATTGCTTGAACCTGGGAGGTGGAGGTTGCATGAGCCAAGATTGTGACATTGTACTCCAGCCTGGGTAACAAAAGAGAAACTCTATCCTCAAAAAAAAAAAAAAAAAAAAAAAAGGAAGGAAAAAAATGGATCATAGACCTAAATATAAGAGGGAAAATGTTTAAACTCCTAAAATATAACATAAGAGAAAATCTAGATGAACTTGGATATGGTGATGACTTTTTAGGGACAACACTGAAGACATGATGCATGAAAGAACTAATTGATAAGCTGGACTTCTAAAAATCAAAACTTCTGCCCCAAAAATACAATGTCAAGAGAATGAGAATATAAGCCACAGATGGGGAGAAAATATTCGCAGTAGACATATCTGATAAAGGACTGTTATCCAAAATATACAAATAATTTTTAAAACTCAACGATAAGAGAAAAAATAACCCAATTTAAAAAAATTGGGTGGCCGGGAGTGGTGGCTCATGCTTATAAACCCAGCACATTGGGAGGCTGAGGCAGACAGGTCACTTGAGGTCAGGAGTTCAAGACTGGGTTGGCCATCATGGTGAAACCCCATTTCTACTAAAAATACAAAAGTTAGCCAGCTTGGCATAGTGGCACATGCCTGTAATCCCAGCTACTTGGGAGACTGAGGCAGGAGAATCGCTTGAACCCAGGAGGCAGCAGTTGCAGTGAGCCTAGATCATGCCTCTGCACTCTAGCCTGGGTAACAGCATGAGACTCTGTCTTTAAAAAAAAAAATGGCCAAAGACCTGAACAGAGACTTCACCAAAAAATATAGAGCTGGCAAACATGCATATGAAAAGATGATCCACATCACGTGTCATCAGGGAAATGAAAATTAAAACAACAATAAGATACTACCATACTCCTATGATAGTGTCCAAAATCTGGAACACTTGACAACACCAAATGCTGGTGGTGAGGATGTGGAGCAACAAGAACTCTCATTCATTGCTAGTAGGAATGCAAAACGGTACAACTACTTTAGAAGACAATTTGGCTGTTTCTTACAAAACTAAACATATTCTTACTGTATTGTCCAGAAATCATCCTCCTTGGCACTTACCTAAAGGAGCTGAAAACTTGTATGCACATACATATACTGCATTTTTACTCATAATTACCAAAACTTGGAAGCAACCAACATATTTTTCCATAGGTGAATGGATAAATAAACTGCAGTTTTATAGACAATGGACTATTAACACTAAAATTAAACAAGTTATCAAGTCATGAAAAGACATGGAGGATCTTTAAGTGCATATTACTAAGTGAAAGAAGCTAGTCTGAAAATGTTGATATATAATTCCAATTATATATCACAGAATTATAATGTATGTATGTATCTATGCATGGATGGATGGTTCCAGCTATAGGGCATTCTGGAAAAGGCAAAACTCTGGAGTCACTAAAAAGATCTGTGGTTGGCAGGGGTTAGTGAGGGAGGAAAGGTTCCAAGGTGGAACGCAGAAAATTTTAAGACAGTGAAAATACTCT
Organism: Saimiri boliviensis; assembly: GCF_048565385.1. Lineage (NCBI taxonomy): Eukaryota > Metazoa > Chordata > Mammalia > Primates > Cebidae > Saimiri > Saimiri boliviensis. The sequence continues at coordinate 64,572,758 of NC_133452.1, forward strand.
GATACTAATGATGGATACATGACATTAAGCATTTTTCCAAGGCATAGAATGTTAAACACCAGGAGCTAACCCTGATGTAAACTGTGGACTTTGAGTGATTATCATGTGTCAACACAGATTCATCAGCTGTGACAAATATGTCACTCTGGTGGTGGATATTGATAAAGGAGGGATCTATGCAGTTGTAGGGTGAGGAGATATATGTGGAATATTTGTACCTTCATCTTAATTTTGTTGTGAAACCAGAAGTGCTCTAAAAATAGTCTTTTTTAAAAGATGGCAAGAAATTTAAAAATATATTATCTATGATATTGGTTCATAGAATAGTGTTTTTCTTCTTTTCTTTTTTTAGAGACAGGATCTCACTCTGTTGCCCAGGCTGGAGTGCAGTGGTGCAGTCATGGCTCAGTGAAACTTCTACCTCCTTGGCTCAAGTGATCTGCCTGCTTAGCCTCCCAAGTAGCTGGGACCACAATCATGAGCCACTGTGCCAAGCAGAACAGTGTTTTTATCTAACAACTCACTCTGCTATAGTGATAGTCTGTCTTCAAAGCAAACCCGTGGGGCAGTTAGCCATACAATAAATAGTTGATTCAGAGTAGTGTGGAGATACTTAAGTTTCCTCCTCTCAGATTTCTGCAGGTTTCCCCAAGGGCTTGAAACACAGCCACACTTACTTAGTTGAATCGGTGACGTGGAAGGGGTTCAGATAATAATTAGTGCATTATGAGGAAATTGGTTCAAGTTATAATATCTGTGTGAGTATCAGTAATGTAATCATCATCTCATTGAAACACCTGTAATGTTGTTCAAAGTGCTTTTGATGGATGCCTGTGGTCTGCTGAGCTGGACTAGTTTTCATTGATAATTTGGAAAATCAGAGAATGTCCATAAAACAAAAATACCTCCAGCATCTTTAAACGTTTCAAAATTTCTGAAGTAAATCAATTAACTCAATAATAACATCTAGCCTCCCTCTCCTTCAGTATTTTTCAATTTTACATTGATATTGAATATAATTTTCCATGCATTTCAATACAATTAGAGCCTGCCCTCCATCTATGTACTTGCTGTAGTGTATTTACCTTCATTTGGGATAATGTTCATTACTGCTACTTCTTCAATCATAATTCTATCCCATTTTTTACATAGCTATTCTACATTTGAATTTCCAGTGTATTAAATTTTTATTTGCTGCAATATTAAAGCTGATTAAAAAACAAAAAACTTGAATTCTCTCTCTTTTTTTTTTTGAGATGAGCCTTGCTCTGTCGCCAGACTGGAGTGCAGTGGTGCGATCTCAGCTCACTGCAACCTCCTACTCCCTGATTCAAGCTATTCTCCTGCCTCAGCCTCTGGAGTAGCTGGGATTACAGGTATGCACCACCATGCCCAGCTAATTTTTGTATTTTTAGTAGAGATGGGATTTCATCATGTTGACCAGGATGGTCTCAATCTCCTGACCTTGTGATCCACCCACCGGCCTCCCAAAGTGCTGAGATTACTGGTGTGAACCACTGCGCCCAACCAAAAATTTGAATCTTAAGCCAGGTACAGTGAAGTGTGCACGTAGGCCCAGCTACTCAGGAGGCTGAGTTGGGAGGATTCCTTGAGCCCAGGATTTCAAAGCCAGCCTGGGCAATATAGCAGGGATCATTTCTTTAAAAAAATATTTTTTAACCTTTAATCTTAAAACTATTGACATGAAATAAGTTTTTTGAAAAAGAATAGAACACGATGGAGTGTATAAAGTAATAAGTAGAATTCACAGGGTTAAGAGTTTGTTTTGGCATCTGCTTTTCCAAAGCATCAACAAAGCATCACCCTACTTGAAGTCATTTTGTAGTGTTGTAGGATTACAAGGTAATAAGGCACCCACTGCGATCCCCTATGTTGAAGATGAAGGGCTGAAAGCCTAGAGAGGCAACAAGAAAGGCAAAGACAAGCCACTTGGAGCCCACTGCCTCAATGCAGCTGCTCAGTTGTAATAGACTTTGTGACGACTAGCTACCATATTAAAAATTCTCTAATCTGGCTCCTTAATCACAATGAGAGCTCTGGAGGGGAAAAGAGAAGGGATTCTATATTAGGATCCAAATTTGCTGCAGAGGAACAAAGATGGTTAGATGGAGAAAAGATAAGTTGGCTCACTCGATAAAAAAGAAAGGAGAAAAAAAGGAAAAGCGAAAGAAGAAAAAAAGAAAAGTGGCTAACAAATCATGGGCTGTCACACTAACCTGATTTTTCACAAAACTGTGTAACTCATTCTGAAGCTAAAGAATAAACCAACACCTAAGGACATCCCACTAAATAGGAAAGAAAAAATCATACTTTTCGTAGTTTGTCATAACTGGGCAGTAGTAGATGTTTTTAATGTAAATTCCTAATACTGTGATTTCCTGCAACCCCAGACATTTTACCTACTCCTCTTAGGTAATGAGGGACTAAACAATAAGAAGCATAGGAATGAAACTTCCAGCTCATATTATAAGGTAAGAATTCAAATGGTCCCCAAATAAATAAAAAAAAATCAAGATGATTCTATGGAAAAATAGCAAGGTAATTCGATCTTGATTTTTTTTTTTTTTTTTTTTTTTTTACAAATACCAAGAAACACCCACATAGGACTTGTACAGAAATGCTGAAACAAAACTAGAATGGAATAAAGGATGCAATTTGCAGGTGAAGAGCACATCTAGGAAGAAGAAAATTTTAGATAATTGCTTTGATTCTCAAGGAAATTAAAGAAAACGTAGGCTCTACAAAAATATGAAAAAATGTCAAATAACCCTAATTCTACCTCTAATTATTCACATAATCTTTCCTGACACAAATGAATAACAACAAAAAAATGCACTTTAATAATTTTTTAAAATCATCTTTAAGGGAGAAATGAAAATAAATGTTCATGCTATGTAGTAAAGGAGTAGTGATATATATATATTGAATCTTTTTAAACACAGAAGTAAACTTATACAACTCTGGTGAATGGTGAGAGAGCAGAATGTAAATCTTGTAACTATAAAAGTACACTCAGTGTATAATGATAATTATTTAACTGTAATAGTCTAGGACAAAATTCTCAGTGCATGAGAAGAAAACTTGCAAGTTGGAAACTGGGAGTCATATCCCCTGTCATAAAACACACAATAGCATAGAATAGAAATACTAATTCAGTGATGTGATTTTACTATAATTTTATTTTTAAATATGAGTAAAATATGAACAAAATCATTTTCATTTTCTAAAACTAAATTCAGGCAGTGCAAGAACATGGGGCTTCTTAGCTTCAGGGTGTTATAGAACCTCAGCTATGGAAGAAATCTCTTGGCCTACCTATGAAAATATTTAATGGCTCAACACATTATATTGTTTCATTTCAGACTCTGATCAAAATAATGCCAGTCAGCTGAGCCAAGTGTGTACATTCCTCACTCAACCCCAGACAGCTTCATAGTGGTTCATTAAGCAGCTAATTAGACTCAGCCACAGGCTCACAGATCCCACCCACTGGACACACCTTTGGCATGATCCTTGCTCTTGGTGCCTCTCACTTCATTTTGCTATTCAGAGGCAGCTCAAGAGAGCTTTTTGTGTTCTAGAAAATAAATTTTTTTAAAAAAAAGGTGTTTTAAGCAGCCTTGTTCATGCACTGATTTGTATTTGTTTTGTTGAATATGTTCAAAAGAGGAGTGCTAGGGAATTTAGTGATTTCACAGCTTAAACTTAAAGGAGAAACTCAATTGTTGGGTAGGTGGCAAGGAGGTGCATAGAGAGCATACTTCAGGACCATAACATGCGGCTCTTTTGTGAAGAGGAGTATCTTGCTCTCAGAACCTGAAGAAAATCCCAAATACGTAGTCCACTTTTCAGCTCTTGAGATGATAGAAAATTTTTCTATGTAGAATTTTGCTCTGGTCCTGTTTGTCAAAGTACTAATTTGTGGACCTCCAGGGATTGCAAAATGATCATTTAAAATGAGATTTTAACTGAGTTTATTATTTTCTAAACATATATTTCAAGCAAACATTTTGTATTTTTTTAATGATCTTTTATTATAAATCATAATATTTAAAGAAAAATTAAACCGTCCAAGCAATTCATAAGTGCTGACATCTAGTGGTTGTTGCTATTCTTTGATAAAGTATTATCCAGGTAGTACAGTATTATGATGCTGTCTACGTCACAATATTTGATTTAAAAGTAATTACTTCAGAATTTACGTCACATTATTTCTCCTTAAAAAACTCATGCATTTGAAATACTTTGGTTAAGAAAAATCATTCTGAAACTCTGGAATTAAACACAGAGTTTTCAAACTTTTTTCCCCTACAAGTATACAATTCACAAGTATAGTACTTTTCCATCATGACATCCTGCTGCATGCAATGACTTTCAACAAGGGCTTGGAAGAGAGATGAGAAGTCCTAGGAGATGGGTAAGAAGTTTCCCAAACCTCTTGAAACTATTTTTGAGTTTTTCTTTTGTGTCTGCTTATGAAGGCAGATAGACTTACTGGATAGTTGTGATGCTTAAATTCATTTGGGATTTCCTGGAAGATTAGCTTTAGTACCATTTGATAATCACAAAGAGCATTTAGAATGAAAACATGCAGGCTGGGCATAGTGGTTCATGCCTGTAATCCCAACACCTTGAGAGGCTGAGGGAGGATTGCTCTAGCCCAGGAGTTAGTTTGAGACCAGCCTGGGCAACAAAGTGAGACCCTCTCTTTGCAAAAAAACAAAACAAAACAAAACAAAACAAAAACAAAAAACCCCAGAAAACAGAAAAAGCCAGGTGTGGTGGTGTGTGTGCCTGTGATCCCAGCTACATGGGAGGCTGTCAGGAGGATCACTTGAGCTAAGGAGGTTGAGGCTGCAGTGAACCATGAGCCAAGATTGTACCATTGCATTCCAGCCTGGGTGACAGAGCAAAACCCCAAAGAAGAATGAAAACATACTTATCAGGCATGTGCTATTCCTAGCCTTGCCCTAGGGACACAAAATGAATTCTTGTGAACCATATTGTTGAGCAATTTTAAGGTAAGATAAACAAATGTCATGAAATAATTGCAATTTATTATGATAGGTAGAATAGGTGAACTATGGTAAAGAAATGTAAAGCATATAGGAAGAAATTAGAGGGATGAAGAAAAACTTCACATAGGAGCTATCTCTAAACCAGGTCTTGAACACTATGAATTACCAAGGTGACAAAAGATAGGCATTCTAGACAGTCACTTATTCATTAGCCATTCAATAAATATTTATTGAGCACCTACCATATGCCTCATGGGGTATAGAATGTGCAAAGGCTAGAGATATCAATGATATTTTAGAGTATATTATTGCTAAAGTAGCAAATAGAAGAAATTGGGAGAGCAGTAGGAAATGAAGATATGCAGTGGAGAAAGACAAATCTGATATCAAACCTCATATCTACCACACTTACTTGCTATATAACTTAAGAAAATAGACCAGGCGCAGTGGCTCACGCCTGTAATCCCAGCACTTTGGGAGGGTGAGGCGGGCCGATCGCAAGGTCAGGAATTCAAGACCAGCCTGGCCAATATGGTGAAACTCTTGTCTCTACTGAAAGTACAGAAAAATTAGCCAGGTGTAATGGTGCATGCCTGTAATCCCAGGTACTCGGGAGGCTGAGGCAGGAGAATTGCTTGAACCCAGGAGACAAGAGGTTGCAGCGAGCCAAGATCGCACCACTGTACTCCAGTCTGGGCAACAGAGTGAGATTCAGTCTCAAAAAAATAAATAAATAACATGTGTACTAAATATTATTTGCTCCATCTGTACAATGCAAGACTGTTTCACAAGTTATTGTGAAAGCTAAGTGAGCTAACAGAGGTTAAAATTCCTTGTGTGGATTAAAGACTAAAATGTTAGTCATTGTATTCATCAGCTTTTGCTACTTAATAAACAACCACGAAAAATACTTATGGTATTGATTTTCATGCTCATTGATTTACAGGCCAACTGCAGATCAGCTGATCTAGGCTAGGGTTGGCTAGAGGATTCTGCTTAAGGTTGTGGGTCTAGCCCACTTATCTCATTCTGGGCTCAGACTGTAGGGACAGAGACTACCAGGGTATGTTTTTCTCATGGTAATGGCAGAAGCACAAGGTTTAACCATGCAAGTTCCTTTCAAGCCTTTGCTCATGTCACATCCCTAACATCCCATTGGTCAAAGCAACCACATAGTACAGTCAAAGGGCCAGGAAACTTTCTGTGCTTCCCTAGAGCCATCACATGGTATAGATGTATAAAATACTACCAAGGGAAATAAGATTTTGTAGTCATTTATTTTGCAATATGTCTGTTATCACAATAGCTTTATGTATTATCCTAAAGAGTTTGGACTTCATTCCATAGGCAATAAGGAAAAACCTGACCAAATCTGTGATTTTAGAAAGCTGGTTCTCCTGATACCATGAAATGTAGAATTGAAAGGGAAAGAGACTAGAAGCAAAAACACCAGTTGCAGTAATTTCTTATTGTATATTGTCATCTTCTAGACAAAGTCCTGAACTGGAAATGTCCCTTTCCCAGTACATATGCATAGGGCAGGAGACTCTATTTAAAAAAGAGGAGATAGGCTGGGTGCAGTGGCTCACGCCTGTAATCCTAGCATTTTGGGAGGCTGAGGCAGGTGGATCACCTGATGTCAGGAATTCGAGACTAGCCTGGCCAAGATGGTGAAACTCTATCTCTACTAAAAATATAAAAATTAGGCAAACGTGGTGGCAGGTGCCTATAATCTCATCTACTTACGAGGCTGAGGCAAGAATATCACTTGAACCCAGGGGACAGAGGTTGCAGTGAGCCGAGATCGTGCCACTTCACTCCAGCTTGGGTGAAAGATTGAAACTCGGTCTCAAAAAATAAAAAATAGGCCGGGCGCGGTGGCTCATGCCTGTAATCCCAGCACTTTGGGAGGCCGAGGCGGTGGATCGGGAGTTTCAGATCAGCTTGGCAGCATGGTGAAACCCCCTCTCTACTAAAACTACAAATATTAGCAGGGCATGATGGCATGTGCCTGTAATCCCAGCTACTCAGGAGGCTGAGGCAGGAGAATCACTTGAACCCGGGAGGCGGAGGTTGCAGTGAGCTGAGATAGTGCCCTTGCATTCCAGCCTGGGCAACAAAGTGAGACTCTGTCTCAAATAAATAAATAAATAAATAAATAAATAAATACGAAGATAAAAATAAAAAGGAGATAGCAATACAATAAATTTAAATCTTGAGTCTGAATCCTTAAGGATTTATTAATTTTATTATATTTGCTTTGTGTTTTAAAATTATTGAATGTATCTGATTTGAGCAATTCTTCTTAAGGCCACAGAATTTAGACTTGATGAATTAAACAAAACCTAAATCACATAAACCAATTTCTTTGTCATAGAAATAAAAAGGGAGGCTCTAGCAGAGGTGTGCTAGAGGTGGCTCATACTGGCTTGTGAGTGCCAGTTGTTAAATTTTGGGAAGTCTTATGAGCCAGTTGATTTGCACAGCCATCATTAAAAATTCAATTATATAAGTTTATGATGAAATAAGTTCTACTAAAACTAAAAGTAACTGCTTCTGCTTCCAATAACAGGAACTGGATTTATCTGCTCACCTGAAAGAAGTCAGAAACTCAGATAAAACATAAAAACAGTTTTCTAAATCCTGGATATCTGATAACAAAAGACAGTGATCTCTGAGAGATGAGAAGTAAATGAGGCAAACCCTGTAATTGTCCAAGTGTAATGCCTTTAGAAAGGTCTCAGCCCATGGAGCAGAGAGGCCCAGGCAGAGCCTGGAACTCTGAGAATCTGGGAAACGGAGCCGAGAGTCTACGAAGACCAATAGAGTTCTCAGGACAAAGCACCACAGAAGAAAGATTTGCGCTGAGAGAGAAACTTGGAGCTCTGAAAAGACTTTCTCTGGAGTGTTTAGCAGGGCACTGATCAGCACATGTACATAAAGAAATTACTTGAGGCTGGCAAAATAACTATCTGAAAGGATTAGAGGGAATAGTATTCTGTTCTCACACAGAGACTGAAAATAGTGCCCGTTATCACCAGCCAGACAGGAAAAAATCCATAGTTTAGGTAGAATATTCAGAAGGGTCTTGCCTCAGTAGTGGAGGATAATTAACCCTAAACTAAATGCTGCTCTGACCCCACCTTAAAAAAAGAAAATTAAAAAAACTTAAAACTTAGAAAAACAAAAGGAACAAACTATTTTTAAGTAAACTACACCTCAGAAAAACTCAAGAGATTTTATAGGAATGAAAAAATATACAACACTGAACAAGGTAAAATATATAGTATTCAGTCTAAGACTATGAGGAATATAAAGCAGAAAAATAAGAAAAATCAATCAATTAAAACTAACTCAGAACAGATATAGAGGTTACAATTAGCAGAAGAAGATAGTAAAATGATTATTTTAATCATATGTCATGTGTTCAACATTAAGCACAAACATAGAAGGTATGAAATGACCCAAATAGACTTTCTAGAGATGAAAATTAAAATGTCTGTGATGAAAAAATACACTAGAGTGGATTAATAGTTGATTAGACATGGAAGAAGAAAAGACTGGTGAACTTGACAACATAGCAATGGGAACTGTCCACAATGAAACCCAAAGAGTAAAATAATTTTTTTTTTGAGACGGGGTCTCACTCTGTCACACAGGCTGGGGTACAGCAGTGTGAGCACAGCTCATTGTAGCTTTGAATTCCTGGACTCAAGTGATCCTCTCGCCTCAGCCTCCCAGATAGTTGGGATTGCAGGTGTATGCCACCACATCAGGTTAATTTTTAAAATTTTTGTAGAGATGGGGTTCTGGCTATGTTGCCTAGGCTAGTTTCAAACTCCTGGCCTTAATCAATCATCCCACCTCAGCCTCCCAAAGAGCTGAGATTATAGGGTGTGAGCCACTGTTCCTGGCCTGGATTTTTTTTTTTAATGGAAAGAATATCAGTGAATTTTGAGACTGAAACAAAATACCTGTCAGTAGATTGATGGGTAAACAAATTATCAAATTATATCCATGGGTATAAATGGGTGTATATCTTATTTGCTTGACCACTGATAAAATATATAATTAATTATATATAATTTGTTTTTTGAGATAGAGTCTCGCTCTTGTTACCCAGGCTGGAGTGCAGTGGCGGTATCTTGGCTCACCGCAACCTCTGCCTCTTGGGTTCAAGTGATTCTCCTGCCTCAGTCTCCCAAGTAGCTGGGATTATAGGTGCCCGCCACCACACCTGGCTAATTTTTTGTATTTTTAGTAGAGACGGGGTTTCACTATGTCGGTCAGGCTAGTCTCGAACCCCTGCCAGGCAATCCACCTGCCTTGGCCTCCCAAAGTGCTCGGATTACAGGCGTAAGCTACTGCACCTGGCCAGTTGTATATAAATTTTTAATTCCATGAAACTATTAATTTAAATAATATACCAATGTGTTTAGTTCATGTTCTTTCTCATTCTAGCACTAAATCTAGTATTTTTATTTTTGTGGGTCTCAGATAAAGATTGAGATGGGTACATTTCAAAGGCAGAGATAATGCAACATAAAGAACCCTCTTTCTTGTTTTAGATAACTTTAGTGTTAACTAATATACAGATACTAGCATGTGAAATCAGTTTTATAAAAGGAGAAAAATGAGGTGCTGAGGGGTTAAATGTCTTCATTTCACTCAGCCCTTAAGGCAAAAATGAACTGAAACTATGTCCTTTGATTCCTACATTAATAAACCCTCTATCTTGATTGCTTACCTTATGACCTTGTATCCATTCAAATCACAAAATCCAATCTCTTAATAAATGTTATGGAAGAATATCTTTTTTTTTTTTTTTTTTTTTTTTTTTGACAGGGTCTCATTCTGCTGCCTAGGCTGGAGTGCAATGGCACAATCTCAGCTCACTGCAGTCTAGACCTCCAGGGCTCAAGTGATCCTTCTACCTCAGCTTCCCAGAGTGCTGGGATGACAGGCATGAGCACTAAGCCCAGCTGGAAGAACATATTTATATTACTTTTGGCATTTATTCATGACTGCAGTCTGTGCAGTTGATGGAGATTTTAATGTTCGGAGCCTTTTTACAACAGGTATTAGGGAAATCATGAAGCCTTACAGGGTGGTAGAGGATCTTTTGACAAATCATAAGCCTCTAGAAATGCAGTTTTGCAAGAAAGTATGTTTTTGCATCTCTAATAGTTATCTAGAGACAGAAGACTGGCAAATATATGAAAATTTAAAACACGAAGATTTAAAACACACTTGAATTTCTAAAGCTGCAGAAGCAACTGAATAATTTAGTCCAGTCAGAGGTTTTATAGGGCTCACATCTAATATTAGACAAATCAGTTCACTCATCTCTAGCTGACCTATTTGTTCATCCATCCAAGTTATTACTCTAATCTCACTATAGCTTCTGTGTTCTGTAAGGTAATTAGCACATATGGGATCCATTCATAGCAGGCAGTGTTACTTCCTTGACAATAAGTTTAAATAATCCAAATATTTACATTCATTAAAAAAAAAAACTTCCTTCCCCAAGAGGAGTAGCTGATTGATTACATGGCAATGGGTAAGGTATACCTTAGTGATGGTAGTCAGGCAAACGCAGAGCCCCTTTCACTCCAGATATGAGTACTGCTCTATAAGTGACCTTTTGGCTACATCCCCGGGTATGTCCAGTACCTTATGGGGGTGTACCCAGATAGCTGTTTCCACTTATCAATTATACTATATTAGCACTCTTATATATCTTTTGAAATTATATGAGGCCAGGCATAGTGGCTCATGCCTGTAATCCCAGCATTTTGAGGGGCCGAGGTGTGTGGATAACTTGAGCCCAAGAGTTTGAAATCAGCTTGGGCAACATGGTGAAACCCTGTCTCTAAAAAAAAAAAAACAAAAAAACCAGGCATAATGACATAGTCCTTAGTTCCAGCTACCTGGGAGGCTGAGGTGGGTTAATCACTTGAAAATGGGAGATTGAAGCTGCACTCCAACCTGGGCAACAGAGTCACACCCTGACTCAAAAAAAAAATTACATATGAAAACTGTGTTCTACAAAAGTAGGAACTGTAATATAGAGGAAATGTATGTGTTTATATATTGATTATATATGCACATATGTTATATATCATTAACATACATAAACATTTTACATGTTACACATATAGAAAAACACATACATGTGTATCTTACAACATAATATAGAAGGAAAGTTTTCTTCTCTTTGATTGTTGCTTACAGAGCTCTGATGTCAGAGAATAAGATCAAGAAGGATGAATACTTCACCTGAATTTATCAGCAGTCTATTAGTTTACTCCTACAAACATCATTGCCCATATGGAAAGGACAAATCATATACTTTTCTAAGGGACAAAATAATTTTAGTTGTCAAAGAAACCAATATGTAGATGGTGTGGCCATACCATTCCCTCAAGAAAAGGAGTATCATATCTTCTTTAGAAGTTTATTTCTATTTCCCTGAATTCAGTGATGTATCCTTACCCCAATATTTCCTTTGGGTCAAGCTACTTTAATCTTACCCTAAGCTTTTTCTCTGCAAGAGTTGGCAAACTATGTCCTGTGGACCAAATTTGGTTTGTGGTCTGTTTTTAGACAGACTATAAACTGAGAATGCTTTTTTTACATTTTAAAATAGTTGTTTAAAGGAATTTTTAAAGGATAATATGTGACAGAGAAGACTATGTAGCCCACAAAGCCTATTTAGTATCTGGCCTTTTACAGGAAAACTTTGCTGATCCCTATTCTAGGAGTTAACTCAAAGCCCCTAATCATAGCATCTGCAGAAGAAAAAATTTATCTAGACTTGGCTCTTATTATCTCTAGATATTAGGGAAGACCTGAATATGGTTTTAGAAGAAGTGTATTTTTTCTGTATATCAATAAGCAGCAAATGATACTTTTGATCTAGGAAGATATTCTACAATGAACAAGATACAAATTTGAAGAACACATGGAGCATCGAAGAAGTTTGAGGACATCCCCATAGTCAGTTACATCATATCAAATCCATCATAGAGGTAAATGAAGAGACTTATGCTAGTGCCAGAAGATGTTTGCATCCACAATAATTATACCAGTTATGCAGCAAAATGAAGTGGGTATATGGTCCTCCACTACTTCTGCTTGCTGATTTGCCAGGCTCTTGTTCTTCTGTTTACCATTTCTTCCCACTAGGTTGGCAGCATTGTTAATCTCTGAGAAAGGATTCTCTAATGTTAAGAATCTTATTTCCAGTACTCTTGGTTTGTTTCTACTAAGGAGACTGTCCTTTATTAAAAATATTTAGAAGGAGGGTGCAAAGGTTCTCTTCTTGCCCTAAGTAATTTTATTCTTGAGTAGAAAAAACTTGCTCTGTATACAATGCTTACTTGTTCATTTCTCCCAACTGTGTTGGCATCCCTTTATCCATTTTGGATAAAAGTTAAGACAAAAGTTTCTCTTAACGTATATGCACATGTACACACACACACACACACACACACACACACACACACACACTTGTAGTTTTCTTCCTAAAGTGGGTCCATATAAAGCCATTTTTTGGTCTTGAGAGTTTTTTTTTTTTAATGTTAAAGGGAAATAACTAAGATCAGGGTAAGAATAATCATGTCAGTACTCATCAATTTTCCCTTTCCCAACTACCTCAACTCTTATTCTCATTCGGTTTTCTTTAGCATCTCTGGGTTAATGCAAAAGAATTGGTAGTGAATTAAGATATCTTTTTTCAAATGTCAGGATCATGAGGGCTCCAGAGGACGTAGGCCACAGGTGTAATCAATAGCATCTGTTCAATCCTGTTATGCCTATGAACACTGCAAATCTGTTAGCTCTTATCTGTCCACACCAGGATTACTGCTTAACATCATGATCTCCCTATTATTGACATGCAGTGAGTGCTTGTGGATTTGAATCAATTTAAATTGAATTAAATTCAGATCAAAGGGCAGGAAGACCTCACTCTGGTTGCACCGTTGCGTGGACCTGCTTGCCTGCTTCTGCACTTGAAAGTGCTGTTTCTAGTCCTTAAGTCTGAATGCCTTCCTTTTCCTGTTTTATTCAGCCTTAGCTTGTACTCAGTTTTTCCTTTTGTCCTCAGATTTCATTTTTCTTTTCCTTGAGTCTGACCCAGGATATCAGTTTTTGGATTTTATGAGCCTTATCATGCCTCTGCCTGAATTCTGTGGATGCCAGATTGGCCTCTATAGTTGGCCTCTGAACCTTGCCTGTGCCTTGCTCAAGCTATTACCAAAACACACCAGGGGTTCGGTTTAGGTCCTGCTGCTCACCACACAGAAAGCCAATGACTGAGACAATAAGTATTGTCAGGGAAAAAGGCTTTAATCGAGTGCTGCAGCCAGGGAGATGGAAGGTCAGTCTCAAATCCATCTCCCTGACCAACTAAAATTAGGGGTTTATATAGCAGGGAAGAAATGTAACAATGTGTTGGAAAACAGGAAGTAGGGAGGGGTAAGGAAACAAAATGAGGAGTCTGGTATCTCATTGTCTAGTTGCTGTGATCTGGTCAGTTTCAGTTCTCCAGTACTTTTTGAGAGGTCTGGGGGTCCTTTCTGAGGAAGCAACTCGGATAAAACAAGTGTAAGTTTCAAGCTTTAAGACTAGAAAGGTCAATTTATATGTTTATTTAAAATAATTTTCAGGGGGCCTATTGCGTGGATTTCACATTCACTCCTGATACACAGTAACAGATTGTATGAGCAAATTATGCACAGTGGAGTGGTGATAGGACAGGTGAGGGCACATGCATCACTGTCCATGGTCCTGAATTTGCTGAACCTCTGCGGTGGTGGTGTCTTCTGTGATCTGCCTATACTCCATTCATCTTGTTTTTTAGGCTGATTCATATTCCTGGCCTCTGAGTTCTACTGTGCCACACACTGGACAAGAGCACTATGTTAAGTTGCAAACCACTTCAGGAAGATACTATGTGAAGACATTGAAATAGTGAACTGGGCCTGCAGCTGCTACCTGAGTGTTTTTTATTTGACCAAAAGGTGCTTAGAATCAAACACCATGGATTGAAAGAAAAATTTTAAGTGTGGGCACAACTTTCAAGTCTTTTTTCCAAGCTTTATTGTCTGATCCTCTCTATTATTATTATTATTATTACTATTTATGAGATGGAGTCTTGCTCCATTGCCCAGGCTGGAGTGCAGTGGTACAATCTCAGCTCACTGCAACCTCCCCCTTCTGGGTTCAAGCAATTTTCCTGCCTCAGACTCCCAACTAGCTGGGACTACAGGTGTGCACCACCAGGCCTGGCTAACTTTTTGTATTTTAGTACAGATGGGGTTTCACCATGTTGGCCAGGATGGTCTTGAACTCCTGACCTCGTGATCCGCCCGCCTCGGCCTCCCAAAGTACCGGGATTACAGGAGTGAGACAACGCACCCAGCCTGATCCTCTCTATTTTATTCAACTCTTTATCTGTCAGTGCACTCTGATAGCTTTATATATATGAATATCATTGTAATTCTTCGCCCAGGAATTTTATATTTTTGAATTGTTACAGGGACAGAGAAAATCTTAGGAGACTTGGATTTTAAATAAGTTTGCCACAGATGATTGAAAAACCCTGACAAATAACCCTGTTATTAATGGAAGGGGACTTTTCTTCTTTTCTCTTTCTCTCTCTCTCTCTCTATCTATATATATCTAATATATAGATATATATATATCTAATATATATTTTATATATATATATACACACATACATACATATATAAAATTGCATTTTAGGTTCTGGGGTACATGTAAAGAACATACAGGATTGTTGCATAGGTACATACATGGCAATGTGGTTTGCTGCCTCCATCCCCATCACCTATATCTGGCATTTCTCCCCATGTTGTCTCTCCCTAGTGCCCCCACCACAGACCTCAGTGTGTGATGCTCCCCTCCCTGTGTCCATGTGTTCTCAACAACACCCACCTATGAGTGAGAACATGTGGTGCT
This sequence comes from Saimiri boliviensis, assembly GCF_048565385.1. Lineage (NCBI taxonomy): Eukaryota > Metazoa > Chordata > Mammalia > Primates > Cebidae > Saimiri > Saimiri boliviensis. The sequence continues at coordinate 64,587,784 of NC_133452.1, forward strand.
TGATTCTCTGTTCCTATGTCAGTTTGCAGAGAATGATGGTTACCAGGTTCACCCATGTCCCTACAAAGGACACGAACTCATCATTTTTTATGGCTGCATAGTATTCCATGATGTATATGTGCTACAATTTCCCTGTCCAGTCTATCATCAATGGGCATTTGGGTTGATTCCAAGTCTTTGCTATTGTAAACAGTGCTGCAATGAACATACATGTGCATGTGTCCTTATAACAGAACGAGTTATGCTTTGGATATATACCCAGTAATGGGATTGCTGGGTCAAATGGAATTTCTATTTCTAGGTCCTTGAGGAATTGCCACACTGTCTTCCACAATGGTTGAACTAATTTGCACTCCCACCAACAGTGTAAAAGTGTTCCTATTTCTCCACATCCTCTCCAGCATCTATTGTCTCCAGATTTTTTAATGATTGCCATTCTAATTGGTGTGAGATGCTATCTCAATGTAGTTTTGATTTGCATTTCTCTAATGACCAGTGATTATGAGCATTTTTTCATGTTTTTGGCCTCATATATGTCTTCTTTTGAAAAGTGTCTGTTCATATCCTTTGCCCACTTTTGAATGTTTTTTTTTTTTTTTGTAAATTCGTTTTAGTTCTTTGTAGATTTTGCATATAAGTCCTTTGTCAGCTGGGTAGATTGCAAAAATTTTTTTCCCATTCTGTTGGTTGCTGTTCACTCTAATGATTGTTTCTTTTGCTGTGCAGAAGCTCTGGAGTTTAATTAGATCCCATTTGTCTATTTTGGCTTTTGTTGCCAATGCTTTTGGTGTTTTACTCAGGAAGCCCTTGCCCATGCCTATGTCCTGAATGGTTTTGCCTAGGTTTTCTTCTAAGGTTTTTATGGTGTTATGTCTTATGTTTAAGTCTTTAATCCATCTTGAGTTAATTTAAATGTAAGGTGTCAGGAAGGGGTCCAGTTTCTGCTTTCTGCACATGGCCAGCCAGTTTTCCCAACACCATTTATTAAACAGGGAATCCTTTCCCCATTGCTTTTTTTTGTGAGGTTTGTCAAAGATCAGATGGTTGTAGATGTGTGACGTTGCCTTTGAGGCCTCTGTTCTGTTCCATTGGTCTATATCTCTGTTTTGGTACCAGTACCATGCTGTTTTTATTACTGTAGCCTTGTAGTATAGTTTGAAATCAGGTAGCATGATGCCTTCCGCTTTGTTCTTTTTGCTTAGAATTGACTTGGCTATGCGGGCTTTCTTTTGGTTCCACATGAAGTTTAAGGTGGTTTTTTTCCGGTTCTGTGAAGAAGGTCACTGGTAGCTTGATGGGAATAGTGTTGAATCTGTAAATTTCTTTGGGCAGTATAGCCATTTTCATGATACTGAATCTTCCTAACCATGAGCATGGAAGGTTTTCCATCTGTTTGTGTCCTCTCTTATTTCATGGAGCAGTGGTTTGTAGCTCTCCTTGAAGAGGTCCTTTACATCCTTTGTTAGTTGTATTCCTAGGTATTTTATTCTCTTTGTAGCAATTGTGAATGGCAGTTCGTTCTTGATTTGGCTCCCTTTAAGTCTGTTATTGGTGTATAGGAATGCTTGTGATTTTTGCACATTGATTTTGTATCCTGAGACTTTGCTGAAGTTGCTTATCAGTTTAAGGAGCTTTAGGGCTGAGACGATAGGGTCTTCTAAATATACAATCATGTCGTCTGCAAGTAGAGACAATTTGACTTCCTCCCTTCCTAATTGAATACCCTTTATTTCCTTATCTTATCTGATTGCTTTGGCTAGAACTTCCAGTACTATATTGAATAGGAGTGGTGAGAGAGGGCATACTTGTCTAGTGCCATATTTCAAAGGGAATGCTTCCAGTTTTTGCCCATTGAGTATGATATTGGCTGCGGGTTTGTCATAAATAGCTTTTATTATTTTGAGATACATTCCTTTGATACCTAGTTTATTGAGAGGTTTTAGCATAAAGCGCTGTTGAATTTTATCAAAGGCCTTCTCTGCATCTATTGAGATAATCATGTGGTTTTTGTCTTTGGTTCGGTTTATGCGGTGAATTACATTTATAGACTTGCATATCTTGAACCAGCCTTGGATCCCCAGGATGAAGCCTACTTGATCGTGATGGATAAGCTTTTTGATGTGCTGTTGCAATTGGTTTGCCAGTATTTTATTGAAGATTTTTGCATCTATGTTCATCATGGATTTTGGCCTGAAGTTTTCTTTTTTGTTGAGTCTCTGCCAGGTTTTGGTATCAGTATGATGTTGGTCTCCTAAAAAGATTTGGGGAAGATTCCCTCTTTTTGGATTGTTTGGAATAGTTTTAGGAGTGGTACCAGCTCCTCTGTATGTCTGGTAGAGTTCGGCTGTGAGCCCATCTGGACCTGGGCTTTTTTGTTGTTGTTGGTAAGCTATTAATTGCTACCTCAACTTCAGCCCTTGTTATTAGTCTACTCAGGGTTTCGACTTCTTCCTGGTTGAGGCTTGGGAGGGTGTGAGTGTCCAGAAATTTATCCATTTCTTCCAGATTTACTGGTTTAGGTGCATAGAGTTGTTTGTAGTAATTTCTGATGGTGGTTTGTATTTCTGTGGAATCTGTGGTGATAGCCCCCTTTATCATTTTTTATTGCATCTATTTGATTATTCTCTCTTTTCTTTTTTATTAATCTGGCTAGTGGTGTGTCTATTTTGTTGATCTTTTCAAAAAACCAGCTCCTGGATTTATTGATTTTTTGAGGGTTTTTTTCTGTCTCTGTCTTCTTCAGCTCTGCTCTGATCTTAGTTATTTCTTGTCTTCTGCTAGCTTTTGAGTGTTTTTGATCCTGCTCCTCTAGGTCTTTCAATTTTGATGGTAGGGTGTCTATTTTAGATCTTTCCTTGTTTCTCATGTGGGCATTTATTGCTGTAAATTTTCCTCTAGACAGTCCTTTAAATGTGTTTCAGAGGTTCCGGTATGTTGTGTCTTCGTTGTCATTGATTTCAAAGAACATCTTTATTTCTGTCTTCATTTCATTGTTTATCCAATCAATATTCAAGAGCGAGTTGTTCAGTTTCTATGAAGTTGTGCGGTTCTTAGTTTCTGAATTCTGAGCTCTAATTTGATTGCTCTGTGGTCTGAGAGACTATTTGTTATGATTTCCATTTTTTTTTTTTTTGCATTTGCTGAGGAGTGATTTACTTCAATTATGTGGTCAATTTTAGAGTAGGTGTGATGTGGTGCTGAGAAGAATGTATATTCTGTGGATTTGGAATGGAGAGTTCTGTAAATGTCTATTAGGTCTGCTTGGTCCAGGTCTGAGTTCAAGTCCTGGATATCCTTGTTAATTTTCTGTCTCGTTGATCTGTCTAATATTGACAGTGGAGTGTTAAAAGTCTCCCACTATTATTGTGTAGGAGTCTAAGTCTCTTTCTAGGTCATTAAGAACTTGCTTTATGTAACTAGGTGCTTCTGTATCTGGCATATATATATTTAGGATCATTAGCTCTTCTTGTTGCATTGATCCTTTTACTATTATGCAATGCCCTTTTTTGTCTCTTTTGATCTTTGTTGGTTCAAAGTCTATTTTATCAGAGTCTAGGATTGCAACTCCTGCTTTTTTTTTTTTGCTCTCCAATTGCTTGGTAGATCTTCCTCCATCCCTTTATTTTGAGCCTATGTGTGTCCTTCCATGTGAAATGTGTTCCCTGGATATAGCACACCTATAGATTTTGACTTTTTATCCAATTTGCCAGTCTGTGTCTTTCGATTGGGGCATTTAGCCTGTTTACATTTAAGGTTAATATTGTTATGTGTGAATTTGATCCTGCCATTTTGATGCTAGCTGGTTGTTTTGCCCATTAGTTGACTCAGTTTCTTCATTGTATTGATGGTCTTTACCATTTTGTATGTTTTTGGAGTGGCTGGTACTTGTTGTTCCTTTCTATGTTTAGTGCTTCTTTCATGAGCTCTTGTAAAGCTGGCCTGGTGGTTATGAAATCTCTGAGCAATTGCTTGTTCATAAAGGATTTTATTTCTCCTTTCCTTATGAAGCTTAGTTTGGCTGGATATGAAATTCTAGGTTGAAAGTTTTTTTCTTTAAGGATGTTGAATATTGACCCCCACTCTCTTCTGGCTTGTAGGATTTCTGCTGAGAGATGGGTTTCCCTTTCTGGGTAACCCACCTTTCTCTCTGGCTGCCCTTAGCAGTTTTTCCTTCATTTCAATGCTTATGAATCTGACAATTATGTGCCTTGCAGTTGCTCTTCTTGAGGAATATCTTTATGGTGTTCTCTGTATTTCCTGGACTTGAATGTTGGTCTGCCTTGGTAAGTTGGGGAAATTCTCCTGGATAATATCTTGAAGAGTGTTTTCCAGCTTGGATTTATTCTCTCCATCATATTCAGGTACGCTTATCAAATGTAGATTAGGTCTTTTCACATAATCCCATATTTCTTGGAGGCTTTGTTCATTTATTTTTACTCTTTTTTCTCTAACCTTCTTGTTTTAATTCATTGAGTTGATCTTCAATCTCTGATATCCTTTCTTCTGCTTGGTCAATTTGGCTATTGAAATTTGGGTATGCTTCGCGAAGTTCTTGTGTTTTGTTTTTCAGCTCCATCATTTCATTTATATTCCTCTGTAAGCTGATTATTCTTATTAGCATTTTGTCAAACCTTTTTTTAAGGTTCTTAGTTTCTTTGCATTGGGTTAGAACATGATCTTTTAGCTCAGAGAAGTTTGTTATTACCCACCTTCTGAAGCCTGTTTCTGTCAATTCATCAGACTCCTTCTTCATCCAGCCTTGTTCCCTTGATGGTGAGGAGTTGTGATCCCTTGGAGGAGGAGAGGCATTCTGGTTTTGGTTATTTTCATCCTTTCTGCTCTAGTTTCTTCCATTCTTTGTGGATTCATCTACCTTTGTATTTGGTGACTTTCAGATGGGGTCTCTGAGTGGATGTCCTTTTTGTTGCTGATGAAGTTTTTTCTTTCTGTTTCTTAGTTTTCCTTCTAACAGTCAGGCCCCCCTGTTGTAGGACTGCTGGAGGTGCACTCCAGATCCTGCTTGCCTGGGTATCACCTGCAGTGGCTTCAGAACAGTAAGGGTGGCTGCTAGTTTCTTATTCTATTGTCTTTGTCCCAGAAGGATACCCGCCAGATGTCAGCCTGAGTTCTCCTTTATGAGGTGACTCTTTGGATATATGGGGGTCAGGGAGCTGCTTGAGGAGACAGTCTGTCCCTTACAGGAGTTCAAGTGCTGAGCTGTGTGTTCCATTGCTCTGTGCAGAGCTGCTGGGCAGGTACATTTAAGTCTGCTGCAGTGGAACTCATAACCACCTTTTTTTCCCAGGTGCTCTGTCCTGGGAAAGTGAGACTTTATTTATGAGTTCATGTCATTCTGCTGCCTTTTTTCAGAGATGCCCTGCCCAGCGAGGAGGTAGCCTAGTCACAGTCTGCCGGCAGAGGTGTTGCTGAGCTGCCGTGGGCTCTTCCCAGCTGCTGGGTGAACTTCTTTGCAGTTTTGTTTATAGGGGTGTAGTTAGAACTGCCTTGGTAATGTTGGTCTGCCTCAGTAGTGGCAGACTGTCTTAGTAATGGTGGACTGCCTCGGTAATGGCGGATTGCCTCAGTAATGGTGGACTGCGTCAGTAGTGGTGGACTGCCTCAGTAATGGCGGACTGCCTTGGTAGTGGTGGACTGCCTCGGTAATGGCAGACGCCCTTCCCCCAACACAGCTGGACCATCCGTGGTCCAGCTGTGCTTGCTGTGAAACTCTCATTCCAGAGCATTTCAGATTGCTGGTCTTTGTTGAGGTGGGACCAGCCAAGCCAGATCACTTGGCTTCCTGTTTCATCCACCTTTTTTTTCAGTTGAATGGGTGCCTCTGTGTCTCAGGTGTTCCGGTGTCCAGTTGAAACAGCTCCTGCATTTGTGTTAGTTTTTGTGTGGAGACCCGCTACGCCGGCTGAAGCAGCTACCCTGGAGACTCATGGCACTTTTCCGCCGGGATTCTCCTAGTCTGTGGGCAGTGAAAATTCATTTGGAAATGCGGAGATTGCTCACCCTCTGTGTTTTTGCTGGGAACTGCAATCCAGAGCTGTTCCTATTTGGCCATCTTGGATCCTCTCCCTCTCCCTCTCCCTCTCTCTCTCCCTCTCCCTCTCCCTCTCCCTCTCCCTCTCCCTCTCCCTCTCCCTCTCCCTCTCCCTCTCCCTCTCTTTTTTTAAGACAGAGTTTCTTGTGGTGCAGGATGGAAAGCAAAGGCAAGGTCTCGACTCCCTGCAACCCCCGCCTCCTGGTTCAAGCTATTCTCCTGCCTCAGCCTCCCAAGTAGCTGGGATTACAGGCACCCACCATCTTGCCTGGCTAATTATTTTGCACTTTAAGTAGAGATAGGGTTTCATCACCATGTTGGCCAGGGTGGTCTTGAATTTCTGACCTCTGGTGATTCACCCACCTTGGCCTCCCAAAATGCTGGGATTACAGGTGTAAGTCAATCTCAGCTCATTGCAACCTCTGCCTCCTGGGTTCAAGTGATTCTCCTGCCTCAGCCTCCCAAGTAGCTGGGACTACAGGGCTGCACTACCATGTCAGGCTAGTTTTGTATTTTTAGTAGAGATGAGGTTTCACCATTTTGGCCAGCCTGGTCTCAAACTCCTGGCCTCAAACTTTTGGCCTCCCAAAGTTCTGGGATTACATGTGTGAGCCACCACGCCCAGCTGGAAGGGGATTTTAAAGAGTAATTAGCATTTTTGAGAATGGTGAATGGATCAGAATCCAAATATTCATAAAATGTCTTCTTTGTCATCTGCCGGGAAAAAGATGATTACAAAGAGTAAGAAGTTACATGAATAGAGAAAGAGAAGTTTTTCCTTTGGACAAATAAGGTTGGCCATAAATTGATAACCATTGAAGCTGAGTTATGGATATTTGGGGCTTCTTCATATATATTTCCTCTATTTTTGTGTATCTTTGGAAAACTCCATAATAAAAAATATAAGAAGTTGTTTTAAATAGTTGAAAACAGGATGGGTGTGATGGCTCACACCTGTAATCCCATCACTTTGAGAGGCTGAGGCTGATGGATCACCTGAGGCCAGGAGTTGGAGACCATGGTGGCCGACACAGTGAAACCTCATCTCTACTAAAAATGCAAAAATTAGCAGGGTGTGGTGGCATGCACCTGTAATCTTAGCTACTTGGGAAGCTGAGGCACAAGAATCTTAAACCCAGGAGGTAAAGGTTACAGTGAACAGAGATAGCATCATTGCAGTCTAGCCTGGGCAACACAGTGAGACTCCATCTCAAAACAAAAAGAAAAAAAATAAAGAAAAAGAAAAAGTTGGAAACAAAAGACTTACAAATAAAATTACACTGTATTAATATAATGAAATACCATATACACATTAAATTTACTTCTAGGCTGTTGAGTGTAAACATGCTTGTTGTATATGCTTGTGTCATAGTAAGATAGTTATTAAAGGCATAGAAATCCCTATCTAGTCTAAATCAAATCCTGCTTTTCTACCTCTCAAGACCGGATTTTTGTTTTTGTTCTTTTTTACATGTGTTTGTGTGTGTGCTCCAAATGCATACATAGTTTTTATTTAGAAATAAATTGTTCCACCTTCATAAAGGGGAAAGAGGGGGACAGACCAAGAACATAAACTGTCGTCGACCCAACTGACCAGGTCGTTTGTTTTTTAATTGGCAAGACTAATAATACAACTTGTGATTAAAACAAATACAGAAACACAGAGGTGGCTAACACATAAAAATACACAGAAGAGTAAAGTATAAAGAGCTGTATGTGACCTTAACTTTTCTTCATTCACTATAATGTACCTCTTCAGAGATAACACCATGGCAGACGAAATATTTTCAGCTGAATGAAATTAAGAAAACTGCAGAAGCAAGAAGTTTACTCTGACTTTTCCCTACCTTTCTATTGGGAAGCAGATCACAAAATAAGTCTCTGAGCTACCTTCACTGAAAGTAGGTCACAACACCCTTATGGGCTGGGTACTGTGGCTCACGCCTGTAATCCCAACGCTTTTAGAGGCTGAGGCTGGTGGATCACTTGAGACAGGAATTCGAGACCAGCCTGGGTAACACGGCAAAACCTCATCTCTACTAAAAATACAAATCAACTAGGTGGGCATTGTGGCACGTGCCTCTAATTCCAGCTACTGGAGTGTGGCTAAGGCAAGAGGATCACCTGAACCTTGAGAGGCTGGGGCTGCAGTGAGTGTGACTGTGCCCCTGCACTGGGCAACAGAGCAAGACCCTGTCTTAAGAAAAGAAAAAAAAAATAGAAAAGTAAAAATAACACCCTCCTTCCCAGGGGTCCTGCCCTATACCCAGAAGCCAATATGAATCAGAACAAACTAACCTTGCTAATTTCCCTCCAGTTTATTACCATTAGATCATGCCCTTTTGTCCTCTAGTCATACTTCTGCATGACCATAGAAATACAGTTTTCCTTGAGTCTCTGGGTCTTAATTTCAGAAGCTCCCATATCACGTGAGACTTAAATAAATTTGTTCTACTTTTCCTTTGTTAGCCTGTCTTTTGTTATAGGGGTGTTTGTCATGAACTTTGCAATAAGCATGGAACAGATATTACTTTTCTTCCCTATAGGGGGTATTATCCTTATAGACTTTAAAAAAGATTAATATTGTTGTATAAATTTATAAATATATGGTTCCATTATCATATATATGCTATCATATTTTATAATGTTTTTCTGCCAATTTCAACCTACCGTCTTTGGGAGATAGCAGTTGTTATTAAATAGGAATTTACTCCTCTATTTAAAATACCTATTTCATTTTAGGACTAAATCTGTTGTCTCATTATTCTAATGACAAGCATCTGAGCCTTCCTTGTATAGAGAACAAAACAAAAAATGCTATTTTAAAGACAAAAGAAAATACATACTGTCTTGTTACCACAGTCGGTGTAGGTAAGATAATTTGATTGCCTGAAGCTATAAAACTTCAGGGAGTAGTAATTTTGCAATACTTCTCTACTCTTTCCAGAGCCATGGGACAGAGCCTCTGGTCCTATAATTACAGCCTCATATGCAGAGTCAGGTAGCTTTGTTTTGGGTCATCCATATGCTTATGCCTGCCTATTAGTTATTATTTTTTATTCAGTAGAAAATTATTGCAATTATAGCAACATAAGCACTGGCAGGGACACAAACAGTCACCTGATTTGATCAAGAAGGATGATAGCACAAAACCACTCCATATTATTGACATGTTAATGTCTTAAAACATTTCCTGCTTCCTTAAAACCTGTATTTTATGTAGGTACCATCATCTCAAATATCACTGGGATGGATCAGCTGACTGTAGTATAAGACATTGCTTTTTAAATACTTTATGTTAGACAGAACTTCTGTGTGTACAAATTTTATAAAACCTGGGCAACTTCTCCTGAGGTGTTGAGTAGCCTTCTACCAATAAGAGTTGCTACTAAGGCAATATCTTGGAATATTTTGTACTTAAAATCATTTGTGTCCCAGCTATACATAGAGCTAATTTCCAGAATCAAATCTGCAGTGAGAATTTCTAAGAGGCAATATGCTATGTAAAGGGGCGGGTGGTTATAGTAGAGAGGAGAGGGTAGTGAGTTAGGTATTAAGAATTCTAGTTTTAGTCCTGCCATAATTACTTGTGTAGTTTTGGATAGCTTTATCAATCTGCTTAGATCTCATTTTCATCTGTTTAATGGAATTACTTCCTTTTCTCTCTTCAATGATGTTTTTATTCCCTCTTTAAATATTTATTGAATATTCAATACAATGCAGATAAAGAGATAGCAAGACTCTACCTCAAAGAAATCACTTAGTGGTGGAGACAGAGTAAAATAACCTAATATACGGTGATTGAGCTGTAATATATGTGTGCAGAATTGTTACAGGGTCCTTGGGGTGTTGTTTTGCCAGCTGGTGGCACCTTTTCCTGAATATGAGCTTGTTACACTCACTTGACCTGGCAAACTACACTCAGCTTGTGCCCCCAGCCTGGATTCCACACCTTCAAAGTGTGAGCCAGATGTGGAGCAGCAAGGGGTGCATGAGCAAGCGAGTGTGGGATCTGGCTACTGCACACAGCCAGGCATCCCAGCTGCGGTGGGGTGGGCAGCTTCAGGCACTGGCATAGGCACCAGCTCCCTGTGAGGCTGCCACTGGACCAGGTGTACCACAAGTTTCTTCCACTGTGAGCACCAGGCAATGCAGTGGTGCCCAGAAGCTTGCAGATGCCAGGAACCTTGGAACCCCAAAAAGAATGTCACAGCCCTTGCTAGGGGAGCTCCTAGGTCTGAAATACCCAAAGGGTCACAGCTCTTTTCTCCTTCTCTCTTTGCTCCTTCTCTTCCCACACAACGTAGTGAGTGGGGTGGGGTGGGGGGGCATGTATCAGCCCTGTTTGTGTTGCAGCTCCTTCAGTCCTGCCATTCAGCCCATGAGTTCTTGTCCCATGTTCAGGAAGAATGAGGTACGTGGACAACTGGAGGGTGAGCAAGGTGAAGAGGTGTTTTATTGAGCCACAGTACAGCTCTCAGGAGACCCCAAGTGGGTAACTCCTTTTGGCAGACAGGTCATCCCAGTGTCTGTGCAGCCCTCAATGGAGAGGAGACCTGGGGTGGATAGCTTCTATTTGGAGGCAGGTTGTTCCATCGTCTGCCTGAGTCTGGCTGAGTCCAGAGTTTTTTATGGTCTTCAGAGAGGAGGAAGTGCATGCTGATTAGTCCCTGGGCAGCCATGGGCAGGCCTGGTAAAAGCACCATAAGTTCTCACTCTGGTCTGTGGAACTGGCAGCCTGGCCTCCAGGCTTCAGGCCATCCCTGGCTTGAAGGTGGGGTTTCACTGGAATTCACACCTGGCTTCTGCTGCCCTTCATGGTGCCCAGGCTGTTTGTGCTTAGGGGCACCTGCAGGCCTGTGCTGAGCTACCCTCAGCCCTACCTTGGCCTCGCTCTTGTGCTTGTTGGTGCCCAAAGTCTGAAGGGCTCCGAGGCAGCAGGGGCTGGTGTGTCAGTGCCGCCTCAAGTACAGCTCACCTAGCCGGGTGGTGACAGCACCCGGGCTCAGCCATAACCTTGTTCCAAAATAGGAGCAGGCACCGGGAGCAGGGAGAGGCCAGGCAGCAAGAGCAGGCACTTCAGAGCCTGCAGGGGCAGGAGGTTTCTCAGGCCCCCGTGATACCTGGGTCCACAGCTGCAGTTGGGTGGCTGCAGCTATGCCCAGGAGCATGCCTTGGGACATGCCTGGTCCTCCTGCCTGGCTGTCTAGGCTTCCTCGTGACTATTCTTCAGCTTAAGTCAGTCAGAGCATGTTTCCATTGCCTGCAATGAGGTCTTTAATAGATACTAGAAAACTTGGAGGGTAAAATGGTATGGGGCTGCAGAGAAAATATTTTTATGTTTTTGCACAATGAGGGCACAACAAATATCACTGAAACTTGGTTCTAACAAGCTTGAAAAGTAATTTATGGCTAATTAAATAGTGAGAGAATTCCATGGGATGGCACAGTAAGAAGGTCCTCACCAGATGCTGGTATCTTGATGTTGGACTTTCCAGCCTTCAGAACTATGAGAAATACATTTTTTTCTTTGTAAATCACCCAGTTTGTAGTATTCTGTTATAGCAACACAAAATGGACTAAAACTGAGATTAAGAATTTGGAGTAGTAATAAACTAGAAGAAATGGGATCAAAGTTGTGCTAAGAAAAAAGTTGTATTGGTTGAGGACTAAGAGTTGGGGAGAAACAGGAGAAAAGAACTGAGAGTTCAACAGCAGGAGAATACACATCCTCAAGGATAGGCTCTAATCCAGTAACCAGGAAGTTAGACTATGAACACTTTTCCCCTTAAACCTCATTTATACCAATTTGTGCTCCTGTACTTGCTAGTTACTATGTTACGTTTTGAAGACACGGCAGTGAATAAAAATAAACAAATGTCCTGCTCTCAAAGATCATACATTTGAGTGGGAGGTGACAGATATACAACTGTAGGTGTCAAGTAGAGGTAAATATAATTGGAAAAAATAAAAAAGGATGAGGAATCCAGAAAATGACATAATCCCAGCACTTTCAGAGGTGGAGGTGGCAGATCATGAGGTCAGGGTATCAAAACCATCCTGGCTAACATGGAGAAATCCCATCTGTACTAAAAATACAAAAAAAAAAAAAAAAATTAGCTGCCCTTGTTTGTGGCTCACAGATCAGCCAGAGATATATGTAGAATTTAAACACAAATTGGGACTCTCCTGCATTGGCTCATCCTTTCCAGAATATCCCTACTAACTTTCTAGCAGCTGGGCTTGTCTATAATCTGTTTTCTGGTTCTTCAAGCTGGTAACGCAGTGATTTTCTGCTTTAGTTTTAGCTCTCTTATGCTAACTGGGATCTACTTCAGTTCCTTTAAGAGCAGGAAACTCTTTTTGATCTCCTCTTCCAAATGTTGACTACCTTTCCATTTCTCATTTCTGCCTGGTTTATTCCCTTTCTAGGCCTTTAGGTGGCTTCTTTGGTCTTGTTTTGTTTTTTTGAGACAAAGTTTCATTCTCGTTGCCCAGGCTGGAGTGCAATGGCACGTTCTCGGCTTACTGCAACCTCCACTTCCCTGGTTTAAATGATTCTCCTGTCTCAGCCTCCCGAGTGGCTGGGATTGCAGGCACACACCACAACGCCCAGCTAATTTTGGTATTTTTAGTAGAGACAGGGTTTCACCATGTTGGCCAGGATGGTCTTGAACTCCCGAGCTCATGATTCACCTGCCTTGGCCTCCCAAAGTGCTGACATTACAGGCATGAGTCACTGCACTTAGCCTTTTTTTTTTTTTTTTTGAGACAGATTTTTTTCTCTGTTGCCAGACTGGAGTGCACTTGTTTGATCTCAGCTCACTGCAATCTCTGCTTCCTGGGTTCAAGTGATTCTCCTGCCTCAGCCTCCCAAGTAGCTGGGACTACAGGCGTGTGCCACCACATCCAGCTAATTTTTGTATTTTTAGTAGAAATGGGGTTTCACCATGTAGGCTAGGTTGGTCTCAATCTCGTGACCTTGTGATCCACTTGCCTCAGCCTCCCAAAATGCTATGATTACAGGTGTGATCCACTGCACCCAACCAGCTCTTTTTATTTATATTTTCCAGAGTTTTTTGTAGGAATGTTGGTTTGGTGGGAGCTAGACAGCCAAGCTCCTTACTCAGTTTTGACTCCTCAGTTCATCACTATAGATACTCCCTTGCACCTATTTTGAACTTCTTCGCCTGTCTCTTCCTTCATCATTCCCACTAGCAATACCTGAGGCTTGATTAAATACAACTTTCCACTGCTCTGAAATTACACCCAAGCAGCTGAATTTGGCTGAATAAAAATACAACCCTGGCTGGTCTCACATTAAATGCATGTCCTAAAAGAACTAGTATACTTCCTGTTGATTCCTGCTCTTATTCTCCTAAGTAACTATCTCCATACTGTCTTCTCTGTCTACTAATTCCCATATCTGTTTACTGTGCTCCACTTTCAGCTTGCTATTAATTTAATGATATAATAGAAGTATTAAGAAGAGAATATCTGCTTGTTCCCACTATCACATCTACTAACTGCTGTTTACTGTGCTCCACTTTCAGCTTGCTATTTATTCAATGATGTAATAGAAGTAATAAGAAGAGATTATTTACATGTTCCGAACATCACATCTACTAACTGCCCCTCTACTGATGAATTTTGCACCCCTCCCTCCTGCTACATATGGTATCTGTTCATGTTCTTAACTGAGGCTTCTCTTAAACGCTGGGCTCCATCCTCACTTCCCTATTCACAAATAACTGTCTTCTCTGTCTGGTATTTCCCATTTTTCCCTCTAAATTTATTATTTCTATCAATATACAAACATGTTACAATATTGTCCAACTTAAAAAAAAACTACCTGCCACCACCCCCTCCCTGCATTGAGCCTACCTGCTATCCTCATTTCTCTAGTCCCTTTTAAAATAAAACTAATTGGGTTGGGCACGGTTGCTTGTGCCTGTAATCCAGCACTTTGGGAGGCCACAGCAGGCAGATTGTTTGGGCCCAGGAGTTTAAGAACAGCCTGCAACAGGGTGAAACCCCGTGTCTACAAAAGATAACAAAAGTTACCTGTGCATGGTGGTGCCTCCCTGTAGTCTCAGCTACTTGGGAGGCTGAAGTGGGAGGATCACCTAAACATGGGGAGGTTGTGGCTAGTGCGAGCTGAGATCACGCCACTGCACTCCAGCCTGGGCAACAGAGGAGACTCTGTCTCAAGTAAAATAAAATAAAACTAATTGTGAAATAATCATTTTTCTGTTTGTCACCACTTCACCTCTCACCCTTCCTGTCTTTTTTTTTTTTGTCATTAGGCAATACATTTTTAAAAATTAATTAATTATTTTTTTTTGCGATGAAGTTTCACTGTTGTTGCCCAGGCTAGAGTGCAGTGATATGATCTCGGCTCACTGCAACCTCCGCTTCCTGGGTTGGAGCAATTCTCCTGCCTCAGCCTCCCAAGTAGCTGGGGTTACAGGTGCCTGCCACCATGTCCAGCTAATTTTTGTATTTTTAGTAGAGATGGGGTTTCACCATTTTGACCAGGCTGGTCTTGAACTCCTGACCTCAGGTGATCCATCTGCTTTGGCCTCTCAAAGTGCTGAGATTACAGGCATGAGCCATCGTGCCTGGCCCCAGCAATTCATTTATGTAAGTTCACAATTCAGAAGCTAAAAGAATGTACACAGTATTTCTGTCTCTGAAGCAATTTGTATTTCAACACAGAGGCAACTGTCAGTAGCTGTGCAAACATATACAAGCAAATATGTAGTCTTATCCTTATTTTCTTTTTTCTTTTTCTTTTTTTTGGGGGGGGTGAGGGGAGATGGAGTCTTGCTCTGTCACCTAGGCTGAAGTGCAGTGGCACGATATGAGCTCACTGCAACCTCTGTCTCCCAGCTTCAAGCAATTCTCCTGCCTCAGCCTCCCAACTAGCTGAGTTTACGGGTGTGTGCTGCCATGCCTGGCTAATTTTTTTATTTTAGTAGAGATGGGGTTTCACCGTGTTGCCCAGGCTGGTCTCAAACTCCTGAGCTCAGGCGATCCACTTGCCTTGACCTCTCAAAGTGCTAAGATTAAAGGTGTGAGCTACCAAGCCTGGCCCTTATTTTCTTATAATGTTAACATATTCTAAATTCTCTTCTGCATCTTGATTTTTTTCTCACTTAAAAATCCATCTTGTAGATTATTTTGTATCAGTGGAGAGTTCTATGTCATACAAAGAAGTAGCTTCCTCATTGTTTTTATGACACATGGAAGCATATTATGTATCACCATGTAACTAGTTATTTGAGTAGCTAAAATTATGTTACTTATTTTTCTTTTTCTGTTTTCTCTGCTAGAATGCAAACTCATCAGGACAGGGATATTGTCTGTTTTCTTTTCTTTTCTTTTCTTTTTTCTTTTTGGAAACAAGGCCTCAGTCTGTCACCTAGGCTGGAGTGCAATGGCATGATCATGGCTCACTGCAGCTTTGACCTCTTAGGCTCAAGCGATTCTTTTGCCTCAGCCTACCAAGTAGCTGGGACAAGAGGTGTACGCCACCATGCCTGGCTAATTTTTTAATATTTTTTTTTTTGTAGAAATGGGGTTTTGCCATGTTGCCCAGGGTGGTCTCGAACTCCTGGGCTTAAGCGATTTGCCTGCCTCAGCCTCCCAAAGTGCTGGGATTACAGGCATTAGCCACCATGCCCAGCCATCTGTCTTGTTTAATACTACATTCTCAATAACTGGAACAGTGCCTGGAATGAAATGCACAATAAGTATGTGTTCAGCGAATAAAAATGTACATGTCTTAACTGTTTTCGTGGTATCTTTTTGCCTCTTTCCCATCTGCACTGCCAGCTTTGATTTGTTCTTTCCTTGGGGATAAGGACAGTACCTTATATGTATCAGAATCTCTTTCAGCCTGAAACAGAGGCTCTGCACCTTTTTCATCCGTTGACTACATGATGAAATAAAGATTTGGAGTAATAAAGAGGACTCAAAAGGATGAAATCCCACTTCTTTTAGTCTCACAGTCTGATGATATCTTCCAAAAATATTTAAAGTTATAATCAATATGAGTATAAAAAGCTGTTCAGAAATAGAATAACCATGCAGTTGCCCTAAGCCCATGTGCCAGCCTAGTAGCACTTCTCTGAGCATCAGTGTAAGCAGTACATGGCTTTGTGGTCCCTCAGTGAGCCCTTCCCACCCTCAATGTTCCTGAGCATATTTCCTTCCAGAAACAGGGTGGTCAGGGTCATAGAATCCTCTAACAGAAAGCTCTTCCAAGCAGCACTAGATCTGAGCATAGGAGTGCAGCTGATTATGATTCCTGCTGTTTCACAGGCATTTGATCTAAAGCATCCACTTCTCCATTCATCTGCCCTCCTGTGCCCATCCTCACCTAAACTGTCCCCACAATGACTCAGGAAATATAATTGGATCTATTATGTTAAAATTCAGGAAGAGAAAAACTAAAGATTCTGTATAGATTATTTAGGAAGATGAGAGAAAAATCACTTCTCTTTAGTGCTCAACCAAGAAAGTACCATGAAGCATCAAAGCTTTGCAAATTCTACTTATAAATCTGTATAATTGCATTCCCATGTATACTGGTTATATGTAGTTGCAGAGAAAAGAGATCCAACTATCTCTGTTGTCTTTCTACATGGATTTGCATAAGAAGATGAGCCCCCGGCTTTGTAAATGCTATAGGCATGTTAAGTCATAAGTGAAACTTTTAAAGAGTGCCCAAAATGTTGAAATGTCAGGGTTAAACTTGAAGTGTGGGAATAGACAGGGAGCAGGCGAGGAACAGAAGTCAATGATTAATTATTGTAGAGCTGAGATTAAATAAGGACTTTGGAATAGTGAGATGTATTTAGCTGAAATAAAGCTGCTAAGGAAATTTCTTTTCCTTTTTTTTTTTTTTTTTTTTTGGTAACCTGAAATTCACCAATGTTAAAACTCAGAGTGCGTGGAGGCTCACCAAGTAGTCTTGACCTTGTCTGAAATGGCCAATTTGGGTCAAGACAGTTGTGCAGAAGCACAGCCTCTGATGGTGGCTATTGTGGAGGACATAAGAAACAGCAGCTTCTGTTATATCCACTTATTTTTTCCTAAAAGCAACAATTGCTAAGATACTCAATTAATTGAGAATTCCTGGGAGTATGGTAGTACTAAAAATGAAGGATTAAGGAGATGAATGCAAGGCTAGAAGGACAAATAAAAGAAGCAAAAAATATTAGCAGATGATTTCAAAATGACAGATGTCAAGGCTGGGTGCAATAGCTCATGCCTGTGATCCCAGCACTTTGGGGAGCCAAGGTGGGAGGATCACTTGAGGCCAGGAGTTTGAGACCAGCCTTCACAGTACAGTAAGACCCTCGTCTCTAAACAAGAAAAAAAAATTGAAAATTAGCTGGGTGTGAGAACCAATGTCAGTAATCCTGGCTGCTCGAGAGACTGAGGCAGGAGGATTGCTTGAGTCCGGCCTCAGTCTCTCGAGCAGCTAGGATACAGTGAGCTATCACTGTGCCACTACACTCCAGCCTGGATGACAGAATGAGCCCTGTCTTTAAAAAAAAAAAAAAGGTTGGCCTAAATATGGATGTTATTTTCTAGACACAGACTTTTAGAGTTGGATAAATAAGTGCATATCCAGTACACTAGCCAAATTATTTTACATGTCTAGGCTCTCACCTTTTGGGAAACTGCATCTCTCATGCATATGTTTCCTAAGAGAGGAGCTTATTTAAACAGTTTGATCTTGCACTATGGTTCAAGAATGGGTAATGAAGAAAAGATGCACAATTCGAGACTCTGTTTGTCACCATGAAATACAAAATGAAATAAGGGAAATAAGACAGTACTGTTATTGTTCCCATTTTGCAAATGACAAACATGGAAGCTTCCAGGGGTTAAGGACGTTTTTCCAAGGTACAAGGTTAGTAGGGGCAGAACCAGGAATTCTAATTTAAGCTGTTTTCCTCTGAAACCAAAAGGGCTCAATAAACTGGCAATTGTTATAAGACTGAAAAAGGTTAATTGAAAACAGACAGTGCCAGACTTTGAATGGCATTCTTAGGAGCTTAGATTTTTTTTTTTTTTTTTTTTTTTAGCTGGAATCATACTCTCTTGCCCAAGATGGAGTGCAGTGGTGTGATCTCAGCTCACTGCAACCTCCGTCTTGAACTCCTTACCTAGTGATCACCTCCTTGGCCTCCCAAAGTGCTGGGATTACAGGCATGAGCCACTGAGCCCAGCCAAAAGCTTAGATTTTTAAATGATGGAGAAAAGGGGACAGCTGAGAGATTCTGAGGTAGGAAATAAAATGTTTTAAGTTGTTCTATAGGAAGATAACTCTGACAGAGACCAGAGAGTTGTGATGGTGCCCCCTGCCCTTGGCATTCATGAACTATCTTACTGTATTAATAAATTCCTTATTTAACATAAGCTAGCTGAAATTGCATTTCTGTCAGTTAAAGCTGAAAAAAAAATCCTATTAATACATCTCAGTTTGCAGAGGAGGAAACTTAAAACCAGAAAGTATAAATGAAACACAGTTTTTTGGTGTCAAGGTCAGCACTGGACTGTTCATGTCCTCACTCCCCTAAACCACTGTACCCTGGGCAATTAGACCTTTTACTTTTTCACTGTACTACTTGTCTTGAAGAAAAAGTGAACAAATCAATTCTTCATTGGCAATTGAAAGTGAAGATTTTATGCAAAATTTTATGCAAAAAATTAATTAAAAAATTAATTCCATACTAACAGATGTGGAAAACCAGTATTCAGATGACAGATGCATTTATTAAATGAATCTAGTATAGAACCATCCCATGCTTCCAGCCTTGACAAGGCTCCTCAGAATTCTGCTCCCTAATGATTTGCAGTTAGAAACAAACATAGCATGCTCACATAAATAGTGAAATACACAGTAACATGTGTTCATCAATAAGTCTACTGCACCAAAGTGGAGGAAAAACAGAATCAAACATATATCATACTAATTTCAATGCCTATAACCTAGATTTATGAGAAATGGATGACTTCAAGAACAAGACTCTGTCTCAAAAAACAAACAAAAACAAAAACAAAACAAAACCAAAAAAAGAACTACCTTACTCCTGTCCCTAACTTTGGAGTCATCTTTAACTCTAACCCATTTATCCCACTGATCATCTAGATTCCAGATTCTGCAGGCTGCCAATCAACAGTATCCTCATATACATCTTTTATTTTCACCCCCACCTTAATACAGTGTCTTGCATCCACTCACTGGTATAATTGCTGTAGCCTCTTAACTCATCCAGCTGTTGCCACTCTCTCCCACTACCACCTAATTATTTTGCTCCTCACTGCTTTTAGAACTGGCTTCAAGCTGCTAAGCATGTCATTCAAGGCTAACTGAAATCTGACTAATATGTTAGCCTTAATTCTTCAATTACCCATAAGCCTCAGCTAAATCAGGTATTAATGCTCAACAAGTATCAGCTGTTATTATTTGTTGTTAATCAGATTGTCCTGCTTGTTTCTGTACCCCATGTGTAAATGTGACCTCTTTCAGTCATGAAATCTTCCTGATTCTACTCCCTCACTACACTGAAGTGATGATTCTTTTTCTCACTTCCTCAGGGGTTTTGATATAGCTTGAAGGAGTCTCCAGAGTTTACTGTGTATTATTGTCATATTTGTACCTGTCTTAATTCTCTTTTTAGAAGTTGAACTCCTAGAGCCTAAGAAAAAAGTCTTTATTCTGGGAGTGCATGTGCGGGTTTTTATTCTTTAGTGTACATCTACCTTGCATTTTGAACGTAAATGTATGTGTTGAATTGGAAGCTAAGTTACTGACGATGGAATGAACTCACTAACACCTTTTATCTAATCCAAACAGAATGTTCAAAGGAGGCAACATTTTACTGAAATGAAAAAAAACTCAACACAAATTAAAATAATTAATTTTAAATACACAAGTTAAATGATTTATTTATTTCTTTATCTCTTTCTTTCTTTTGGCTCAAGTGATTCTCCTGTGCTCAGCCTCCTGAGTTACTGAGATCACAGGTACGTGCCACTATGCCCAGATAATTTTTGTATTTTTAGTAGAGACAGGGTTTTACCATGTTGGCCAGGCTGGTCTCAAACTTCTGACTTCAAGTGATCTCTCTGCCTCGGCCTCCCAAAGTGCTGGGACTACAGGCGTGAGCCACCGCGCCTGGCTGATGCTGTTTTTCTTGACACTATTTTAATTTTTTTGTAGGAAACATCTTTCATGCTACTCTCTGAAGTGATTACTAAGGTCACTGAACTTAATACAAAATTCAGAAAACACTTTCATAGGACTAATTACTGATTTCATTTCATTTATTATGAAAGTCACAGGCTTCTACAAATGTTTTAATGGTTTAAAATGTTTA
This sequence comes from Saimiri boliviensis, assembly GCF_048565385.1. Lineage (NCBI taxonomy): Eukaryota > Metazoa > Chordata > Mammalia > Primates > Cebidae > Saimiri > Saimiri boliviensis. The sequence continues at coordinate 64,608,232 of NC_133452.1, forward strand.
ACTTCTCAGTATGAGTTGCATTTTGGATGTTGTCTATTGATATCCTAATGCCTCACTTTGGAAAACATAGCACTGCTTTTAATATTAGCATAAAACATGAAACTTTTGTAATAGGTATATGAAAATTTGAAACATCAAACTTATTTAGGCATGGTTAAAAGCTTCTACTTTATGCAATCACAATTTATGAATTTTGATTCATAGAAATCCCCAAATTTACATTTCTTCTGGGAACAAATACACTTTAAATCCTAACCTAAAAGGCATGTAGGCTTGCAATAATCTACTCCTGAGAAAGTTCTGGTGGCTTGCAATTTATATCCATGAGGGCCAGCTACTGCCGTTAGCATGCACTTCTTCCCATTGTTGATATACTGGGAAGAAGATTGACATCTATCATTCTTTAAATACATAGCATTAGATATGGATTTTTAATTTATTTGTCCTCAGTATAGTGCAGTTAGATTTCTCCAGCATGAAATCCCTTCTACATATTAAGCAATATGCGAATTCTGCAAAAGTGAAGATCTTTTATTCTGTCTGTGTATTATTTCATCATAGTCTCGGAGAAGAAACCTTTGCATTTATAGAATATGTGCTATTAACTTGGCGTGTCATGAGAGGCATTCGGTTGTCTTGAGACTATATTTGCTGAGTACTATAGCATGAACATCTTCAATTTACTAGGTTGTTTTTGAGTGATAGGAATTCTTTGTATGCAAATTCCTTATGAGATAGGTGTTTTCTGAATATTTTCTTCCCTAGAGAATTTACTTATTCATTTTTATAATGGTATATTTTGCTAAGAAGAAGTTTTTAAGACCAATATAAAGTTTTCGCTTTTATGCTTTTTTACTTTGTCCTGTAGGAAGTCTTTGACTTCTCCCAGGTCATGAAAATAGTATTTTAATTTTCTTCTAGAAGCTTTATAGTTGGCTCCTATGTTCAGATTTATGATCCTTTTTGAATTAATTTGTGTGTGATGTGATGTAGGAATTGAGGTGTTTTCTTCTCCCAAATGAATATACAGTTACTCCAGTATCATTTTCATTCACTAGGTCTTCCAGTACAATGTTGTATAGAAGTAATGAAAACAGATATTCTTGCCTTATTCCTGGTTTTAGAAGGAAAGCAATCAATATTTTACCATAAATAAAACACAAAGAGACAGGAGAGGAAGGGAGGGAGGGAGAGAGAGAGAGAGAGAGAGAGAGAGAGAGAGAGAGAGAGAGAGAGACAGAGAGAGATATTGAGGTTCTGGTTCTCAGAAGAGTAAGCTTTTTTTCCAGAAAGTTCTCAGCAACTTCTCCCCGTTTTTCATTGGTCTGAATTCTGAACTATCGACTATCAGTAGTGGCCTGGGATGAGATTACACCTGAGCTACCTGCCCCTAGAGTCAGGATTAGAATCAACATATGGGCAGTGCAGAAGTGTAGACACATGAATGAAACTAGGACTTACAAATACATGTAAAGAGGGTTAGGGAAGAGGAGAGCTATTTTATGAAATATAAGAGGTTTTGCAGTCCTAACAACAAAATGTGATATGTGAGTGTTATTTGGATTCTGATTAAAATAAACCGGTTGTTAAAAAATGTCTAAGACAATTGGGAAAATTTGAAAATTCTCTGGATATCTGACAATATCATTACATCTTTTAAAATATTTTATGTGTAAGGCTGGGCATGATGGCTTATGCCTGTAATCCCAGCACTTTGGGAGGCTGAAGTGGGAGGATCACCTGAGGTCAGGAGTGACCAGCCTGACCAACATGGAGAAACCCCTGTCTCTACTAAAAATACAAACTCAGCCAGGTGTGGTGGTACATGCCTGTGATCCCAGCTACTCAGGAGGCTGAGGCAGGAGAACTGCTTGAACCCAGAAGGTGGTGGTTGCAGTGAGCCGAGATAGTGCCATTGTACTCCAGCCTGGGCAACAAGAGGGAAACTCCATCTCAAAAAATTACCATGCCTGGCAAATTTTTAAATTTTTTTGTAGAGACAAGGTCTCACCATGTTGCTCAGGATGGTATTAAACTCCTGGACTCAAGCGATTCTCCTGCCTCAGCCTCCCAATGTGCTGGGGTTGTAGACATGAGCTACTGTGCCTCACCTTGAGAATATTTTTTATCACGCTTTCTCCTTTGCCTAGATACCTTCTATTTATCTTTTGATTCTTAGGTGAAGTGTCTGTTTTTTTGGAAATCCTTTCTAGAAGTTCTCAGTATTTCACGGAATGGTTTTTCCAGCCTTTCAGAACACTTTATTTATCATTGTATGTCCAACAGCATAATTATTTGAAAAACATTATTAAAGAAACATTTCTATTCCCCTGCTATAGGCAGTATGCTTGTGTTTGTTTACAAAACACAGGAATTTAATAATACTTCTGTATAAATAAATATTTATCTATACATTTTTGTCTTTATTTCAGATTGCTTCTTTGGACTCTATGCCCAGAGGTGAAATGAATGGATCAAAAAGTACACAACAATTCTAATGGCTTTCAGTACATAGACATATATGTTAATAGGTGATGAAATATTCTCTCCCAAAGAGCCCATTAATGAATCAAAGATAATCTGGGAAAGTTTTAGGTGGTAATTTCACTGTGAGTCTTTTTTTTTTTTTTTTTGACTTTTTTTGTTTCAGCATCTTAATCTGTTACTTAAATCTCTACGTAGAAAGGGAGCTTGTCAAATCTGCCCATGATATACAGCAAAGAAGATACCAGACACATGATTAATAGATGCAGGTTCCAACATCTTTTCAGGTTACACTAATGACCTCGGGCCGGGCATGGTGGTTCATGCCTGTAATCCTAGCACTTTGGGAGGCTGCGGCAGGTGGATCACCAGAGGCCAGGAGTTCGAGACCAGCCTGGCCAATATGGTGAAACCCCTGTCTCTACTAAAAATACAAAAAATTAACTGGGCATGGTGGCTGGGCACTTGTAGTCCCAGCTACTTGGAGGCTGGGGCACGAGACTTGCTTGAACCTGGGAGGTGGAGGTTGCAGTGGGGGTTGCAGTGAGTGGAGATCACACCACTGCACTCCAGCCTGGGCAATAGAACAAGACCCTATCTCAAAAAAAAAAAAAAAAAAAAAAAAAAAAAAAAAAAAGAAAAGAAAAAAGAAAAACCTAATCAAGATGAAATCCAGCAGGACAAATGTAGGATCCTTCACTTTGATTAAGAAATTCTATAGCACGGGTACTGGATGAAAGTGTAGTTTAGTGAGACCCGTATCTGCCTCTCATTGCTAACTCCGAAGTCCCTTCTGCTGTCTTACGTATCCCCTGCCTTTCCTGCTGCTACTTCCAGACCCAGAATCTGCTTTGTTTTTCTTTGATAGCTTCCTGTGTCCAATCCATTTCTTGGAATTTTCATCCTACCCTCCCCTGGCTTTGGCCATGGGCTTCCTAGTTACCACCTCATTGACACTATTCTCAAGAAGGGTACTTGGACGCTTTGTATTTTGGTAACTGTAATATATATGCTTTGAAAGAATGTGTATTCCCTCTTCATTAGCAGTGAAGTTGAATGTTCACACATGCCCTTGGATGAGACTTGTAGTCGAAGTTTTTGAATCTTCTGTATCCTTAACTATTTTTTCCTGCTAGCTTTATTCTTTTCAGAGAGAAGGGTGTGAAGAATCTAGCCCCATAGTGTGGAACTTGTAATTCTGTCAAGCGTAGCTTTATTTTTAGTCTATGTTTTTAAGTATAGTTCAGGACTATTACAAACTTTCTGTTGACTCTCTTTGATCCTAATAATGTTTTTTCCTTTAAAATTTATTTTGCTGATATTAATATTGTTCATAATAGTTAATTTTATGTGTCAATGTGGAGGGTGTTTTTGGAAGAGATGAACATTTAAATTGGTTAACTTTGGTTAAAGCAGATTGCTGTCCATAATATAGGTGGGCTTCATCCAATCAGTTGAAGGCCTGAATAGAACAAAAAGCAAGAGGGAATTTTTCAGCAGACTGCCTCCAGACTTCATCTGCCTTGTTGGCTGCCCTGGCCTTTGACTGGAACTGCACCAACAGGTTTCTTGGGTATTGAGCCTGCTGGTCCAAACTGTAGATTTTGGATTTGCTGGCTTCCATAGTCACGTGAGCCAATTCCTGATAGTAAAACTCTTCTCCCTCTCTATACACACATTCTATTGATTCTATTTCTCTAGAGAACCCTACTAAATATATTGTTATAACACATTTATTTGGCTAATATTTTCGATGGTATCTCTTTTTTCCATTTACTCTTAGAGATGGTGGTCCTTTAGAAACAGCAAATAGCTGTTTTGTTTGATCTTTTCATATGTAAGAAATAAATCATATCAAATACAAATTAGGATCCAGGAGATTTTGAATCAGTGGTGAGAAGTTTGCCTTACTGCAGTTCCAGTACAGTTTATAGAGCATAAAGGCGAAGTATTTTGACCTTTTTCTTGATTGGCTGTTATACATTAATTTTTTTAGGGCAACTCTTTAAGCTGATTTGTCTATAGCTGACTGGCTTAGTTTCACCGAGTTATGCTGACAAGGATATAAACCTTATGTTTTGTGTTTATTATTACAGATGGTGTTTTGGGGAAATCAGGATGAATTTTGGTTTGTGGTTATGTGAAGTTGGACTTGGGTATATCTAAACTGTGGCTTCCATTTTCATTTTTCTTTAACACACTAAGATCTCTGTTTTTTAGAGTAAACATTGAGTTTACTCTGTTTATATTTTCTGTGATCATGGATATATTTAGATTTATTTTTACCGTTATTTTATGTTCTGTTTTTATGGGTATTTTTCTTTGCTTCCCACCCACTTCCTGCCTTTTGTTGAACAGATTGTTTTCCTCTTCTCTTTTCAAATGGAGAAACTTAAAGCTTGGGAATCTTCAATAAAACCAGTTTACAGGACGAAAGAAATACCAGTTATAGAAAAAAGAAAGTTAAGGCCACAGAAGAATCTGGGTTATTATAAGTGAAAAACTCTATGCTTTTTTTTAAATGAAACTTACAATACAAAGTAACCTTTTAAAACTTCCATTTGATGTTTCTGGTGTTGGTGACAGGTGAGAATATCTTCTATTCTTTAGCTAATAATAATCTATAAGAAGCTATTTAGCTGTTTTGGTGTTCTCCTGGAAACCACAAGGCACATATAGCTATTTAACTTAGTTAATTACATTAATTACACTTTAATGCAAATTTAAAATTGAGTTCCACCAGCCACATTTCAAGCACCCAATAACTCCATTTGCTTAGTGGATGCTATTTTGGACATTGCACATTATAGAACATTTCTACTATTGTAGAATGTTCTATTGGACGGGAGGTGATAAGCTGATAGAAGTACTGTAGCTTTGTACTTTTGAAGCAGAGCTATTTGGGAGACTGCACCATATTGCAGAATTTAGAACTGACAATCTACATCAGCATTCCATGATGTTCTTCCAGTATCTTCTGCTCTTGTGGTAAACAGTGACCAGCATGAGGTGCAATGCCCACTCTGGAGGCTGCTGGGGCTCCTGCCTCTGTCCACAAACTCCAGGCTTGGTCCTCACAGGACATTGGAGGTAATTTATATAGAGCAACAGCCAAGAGAGCAATGGTGGTAACAGCAGCTGAGAGGCCAACTTCTGTACAGCAGTGGATATCCTGACTTTCTGAAAACTATAGAGAGGCCAAACAAGACTGGAGCATTTTTAGTTGAAGCCAGGTTGCAAAGGGTTGGGCCTGGCCTAGACTGGTCCATAACGTCTGGTATTCCTCCCTCCCTCCCTCCCTCTCTCTTTCTCTTTCTTTCTTTCTGTCTCTCTCTCTTTTTTTGTTTTGGACAGGGTCTTGTTCTGTCACCCAGGCTGGAGTGCAATGGCAGGATCTTGGCTCACTGTAGCCTCCACCTCTTGGGTTCAAGTGACTCTCTTAAGCCTCCTGAGTAGCTGGGATTATGGAGGCACACCATCATGCCTGGCTAATTTTTGAATTTTTTTTTTTTTTTTTTTTTAGTAGAGGTGAGGTTTCACCATGTTGGCCAGGCTGGTGTCGAACTCCTGACCTCAAGTGATCTGCCTGCCTCGGGCTCACAAAGTGCTGAGATTACAGGCATAAGCCACAGCACCTAGCCTCTGGTATTCTTTTGAAGCTTTGACCTCTACTACCTTGTTGCCAGACTGGTTTAGGTATTATCTGATTAGGTAAGATTACAGAGGTCTTTCCTAAGCCTGTGGCACCACTGGCACAAATGGTCACTAGATGGAACTTATTTAGGATGGCATTGGCAGGGAACACACATGCCAACCACCATCTGCCCCTTCATATCCTGCATGGGTAGGTGAGACTCTCTTTATCTTGGCTGGCCAACATACATCATCAAGGTACATATGCCCATTCAGTACAGAAACAGCTTTGCCTCTTTGAGGGAAGAGAAGCTGAAAAAAAAAAACAAACCTTTTGCTTCTCTTTCATTCCAGCATCATCTTGGCACTGGTAATATAGCCAAGATATTCATAGTCAGTGGTGTTAGCCAGGCTCCTATTTACCCCTTTGATTGAGTTAATTTTTTCAAGTTTCAACTTCTGTTGTTTCAAGTGTTTAACTTCTGTTCAGAGCTTACGAATATGATTTTCACCACTGAGTTCCTTTCATTTCTTCTACACTGTAGGTATCCAAGTTTTTTGTAACTTGCGAAGTCAAATCCTTTGGATTTCCCACTAGGCCCTGTCATCACATTGACACTTTAGCATTGTAGCAAATAAATGAAAAAAATTTTCAGGGTGTCATCATTCATATCTTCCCCAAAGTTTTAACTTTGTGCCAGGTGCCTTGTTAAGTACGGGGATACAATACAGTGCAACATTAAATGGTGTCCCTGACCTCAAAGTCGCCCAGCAGGAAAGACAACTAATTAAGCTATTGTTAAGTTATTTACGATGAAGACAAAAGCATATGCTGCTTTTGCATCTGTTTGATTTTATTACTCTTTAAATTTGACATACGAAAATACCATACTTAAAAAGTTCATGTTCCTGGAACAGACGCACTGAACAGTACTATTAACGTCGTGACGGATTTAAGAACAATAGCGACAATTCCAATCTGCTTTATAGGACAGTTAGAGAATTGGAGGAAGCTGCTCCAGTACAACTTTGGAGGGGAGGAGGAGCAGGGCCTGAAAACATCTTTCCAGGGACTTAGAAATACGCCCAGTCGCCGCGTGGCTTCCCGCGCACTCAGCCCCCGCCCGCGTCGGCGTGGCGGAGCGCCCCTAGCGTGACTCCGCCCAGGGCGCTCGGTTCCGCTAACTGGAAACTACAGTTCCCAGAAGGCCGCGCGAGCCCGGGAGGGACGCGGCGGAGTGTAGGCAGGAAAGGCGCGAGTGGAGGCGGCAGCGGGTGTCCACTCGGTGGTCGGTCCGGCAGCAGCCAGGCCCCCGGACGCAGGACGTGGCCCACGCAGCCCTCGCAGCTCAGTGCTCTGGCCAGGGGAAGCCCGCGCCTCTGCCCGCCGGACGGGCCCAGGCGAGATGTAGGGCGCTGGGCGCGGAGGCCGCCGGTGCGGCGGGGGGATCGCAGAGGGCGCACCGAGGATGGAGAGAGCGATGGAGCAACTCAACCGTCTCACGCGCTCGCTGCGCCGCGCGCGCACTGTGGAGTTGCCCGAGGGTGAGCTGGTTCGCGGGGCCAGGCTGGTCGCGGAGCTGGGGGAGGGCGGCCAGTGGGGCAGGAGCTCCGGCCGCGTCTAGGTCGGGTGGAAAAACTAACCCAAAGCTGAGAAAACGCCCACTTTTACTTTCCAGAGCTGAGGGGCGGCCCCGAGCCCCGGACTGCCCTGGCCCCACCCCCGCAGGTGGGAGTTTGCGGGAGGAAACTGGGTTGGTGGGGGTTCCGCTGCTGGGAGGAGCGAGACAAAGATCTCTCACGTCTGTCGATTAGGGAGGGTCTTGGCAAAGGAGCAGGAACACCAGCCTGAGGCCCGAGACCCGGAGTCAGAAAACATGATAGTTGCGGGCCGTTTCACAGTCGCTGGGGATAGAGATGCCCCAAAGATAGTGTTTACTTTAAGCTGCATTAGGGGTCCAGGCGAGTTTTAGTTATTTTTTAAAATATGCGGCACTGCCTTGTTTTGATAACAGGCAGACAAAGGGTTGTCACACATCAAACAGGTACTCTTAAAGTTCTGTGTGTGCAAACACAATACATTTTTCTTTGATACGCATGCCTGCCTTCATTCTTCATTTATTCGTCAGATTGGTATTGAGCAAGCTAGCTGGGAACTAGGACGCATCTGCAAAGAGGAATAAGGCATGGTCCCTGAGGTTCAGGACTTTTAGTTCAGCGTACCAGGGTTCCTTCAGGACAGGCAAAACTCTGCTAATAACAGAGGAGAGAAAATAAGCAGTTTTGTTTGCAGTGTCGTGAATTCAGACGTTTTATTGGTGATGGGAGATGGCAGTGCTGCTTCTAAGAAGCTTTTGGCTCTTTATGCCCAAGTGAGAGAAGGGTTGGGAGGAGGTTATGGCTGGTGAATAGCATTTTTCTTAATTGTAGTAGTTTATCTTATTTTCTAAAAAATGTCTTTGAATTGCTGCTGGGTGGTTTGTAGGATAGGGAAGGAGACTTTGACACACAGTCATGAAAGAAATGTGGGAATGGGTATTTTGGCGATACTTTCCTTTCTTTTATAGAGATGAGGTCTCACTATGTTCCCCAGGATGGTCTTGAACTCCTGGGCTCAAGCGATCTGCACCCCGCTCCCCTCAAAGTGTTGGGATTGCAGACATGAGCCACTGCGCCTGGCCTGGGGATAATCTTGAAAAAATGTTCTCTAGGCCCTGTCTAGAATTCAGATTTTAGTAACTAGATTACAGCTTCAACTTTTTCTTATTTTCTTTCCAACTTCTGCCTTTGAATCCATTTCTTAAGTGCTGCTCTTATTTTCTATAGTCACATTATTGGCATAGGTTGATGAAGACTGCATGTATAATTTATATTGTCTAGTTTGAATCCCCACATTTTTTATATAAATGTGATTTAGAAGACTTTGATAATGTTACTTGGCTTTAAAAGTAATATACTTTCACTGTAGAAAATTTAGAAAATAAAAATAGAAAAAGAAATCTGTCATTCCACCACCCAGGTATAAACAATGTTATTATTGTTACTTCTTTCTCTTTCTCTCCCTAACAAGTTAAGATCATATTGCATATAGTCTTTTATTTTGTGTTTAGAAAACATCCCAAATGTTTTATGTGCTTCAACAGGCTTAATGAGTACAGGATTTCATAGGATGCATGTAACAAATGTTGAATCTAAATACTGTTTTTAAACTGATATTATGAGAATCAGCTTGGTATTTAAGACGTCGTTTGCCCCTAAATATTTCCTTAGGGTTAATTCTTAGAAGAACAATATCTGCAATACATTGCTAAGGCTCTACATATCAGTTTCTCAACTTACACTTAGGAAGTTCCACCAGCAGTCTGAGAGTGCGCAGAAACCAGAGTATTATAAGTAAAAGCAAAACTTTTCTGCATCTAGGCAAAGATGGCATCTTGTTTGCATTTTCTTTTCTTTGATTATAATGAATTTGTTCATTTTGTTTCTTGATTTTACTTTACCTTTGTAAGTTCTAATGAGTCTTTTTGAATTCTCTGAGCTTGGTTCTTTCGAGTATATCATATATATATATATATATATATATATATATATATATATATAAATGAATATATATATAGAGTTCCTACTGTTACAAACTCACATTTTGTGCTTACATTTTAAGGGCTGAACGGAAACGCGAAATCTCTCTTAAGTTTAGAAAATAATCAGATTTTTTTTTGCTTTGTTAGAATTCGATAATCAGTAAGCATCTAATTACAACAGACTACTAAGTTGTAAACGTCTTAGTCAGCTTGTACTTTAAAATTAACTTTGTTGCAAAGGTTAAAACCATGGATGTTTGGTTAAACTGAGTTGGATGCTATGTTTCCTTGAGATAATGAAAACCTGAGTATTACCCTAAGTAATGGATTACCCTAAGTAATGGAGTGCAGGTAGTTGAGTCATCCTAGGCTGGCCTAACACAGGAATATTCTTGAGGAAAGAAAGAGGTGAAGAGTAAGAAATTACATTAGGGATATGGATTATTAGTAGAGTTTATAAGGTTGAGGCTGGGCTCAGTGGCTCACACCTGTAATCCCAGCACTTTGGGAGGCCGAGGTGGGTGGATCACCTGAGGTCAGTAATTTGAGACCAGCCTGGCCAACATGGTGAAACCCCAGCTCTACTAAAAATACCAAAAATTAGCTGGGCGTGGTGGCCGGTGCCTGTAATCCCAGCTACTCAGGAGCCTAAGGCAGGAGAATTGCCTGAAGCTGGGAGATGGAGGTTGCAGTGAGCCATCACGCCGCTGCCCTCCAGCCTGGACATAAGAGCGAAACTAAGTCTCAAAATAAATAAATAAATAATAAAAATAAAAAGTTGATGTGTGTTGTTAGTATATGTGGAGAAAAGTTTAAACTACTATATAGTGAATGCAATTTGTTTAATAAAATAATGAAATTTGAGCCCATTTTAGCATATGTGATCAGGATAATTGTGTTTAAAAAAGTTACTCCCATCTGATGGTTTGAAGAGAAATTGCGTATAATTAAATAGTCTGAGCACTTTTTCTTTTTTTTGGAATAGTTTGGTTTTGAAACTGTAGTGGTGAAAATGGGCCAACATGTCTAATAAAGTGAGACATTAAACTTTTCTTGTCACCCTGGAGACTTTAGTTATATACCTAATCTTGAAGGTGTCTTCAAGAGTAGAGAAGGAAGTATCTGGCAACAAATTTTATTCTGTCCTTTCTTAGTATAGTCTTTCTTGGATAGTCTTCTTCCACCACAGTTGGGGTTAGATTTATTTCTTCATTCTTACCTGTTGATGTATGTGACCTACTTTTTTTTTTTTTTTTTTTTTTTTTTAGGTTAGATGTGACTTAAATAAGATGTAAATTAAATTTTATCTAAAAAATAAAAACCTTACAAATAAAACCAATGTGAACCTTATTATGCTGTCTAATGCTCACTTAAAGTTATGCACTATCTTGATTTAAAGTTTATCTTGATATAAGTGTAAACCCACAAGTAACTGTTTTTTATGACTTCATTATAGAGTGACTTAATGGAAATTCTCATGGTTTCGAAGTTCAGTATTTATTGAGACATGTATTATTATATGCACGATAAAGAATGTTGGCATTTCAAGGGAGTCTTGGTGTAGTATTTTCAACACCTGATGGTGACATATTGGTAGTTTCTGAGAGCAATTAGTGAGTTGCAGTCCGCATTTAAAAAAAGAAAATAAGAGGATAAAAGAGAGTCCGTTTTACATATTAAGAATGTTATTATATTGTGGACCTTCTAGTTATATGGTATATACTGGGTGCACTGTAGGATATATTATTTATGGAGGCTGTGGAATCAGCCACTTAATGCCACCATTACACACAGCTTGTTACTTAAGTAGTACTTCTGTTTCCTCATTTGTTAAATGAGGTTAGTAGTATCTACTTCTTAAGGTGGCTGTGAGGAGAAAAGCAATGATATACGCACCATGTTTAGAAAAGTGCCTTTAAGATAATGGTTCTTAAAGGTCAATTTTAATAGGATTTCCTGCTATTTTACTTTTATAGTGAATAAGTTGTTGCATCTGCATACTGAACTTGCGAATTTTGACAAGGACTAAATTGCTTTTCATGTCTACATCCACAAATAGTAAAATATGTGAAGGAATGGTAATAACTTTTCTCCATTGCCCCTATAAACAGCTCAGTTTGTATTTCTAAACACATGAATTATGTTTTTCAAACACAATTATCATACCATTACTAGAGCCAATACAATTAACAGTAATTTTGTATTATCCTGAAATAAAATACTGAGTCTGTATACAGTTGGTCTTCATCTCAAAAATTTCCCTTTACTTTTTTTTTTTTTTTTTAAAATCACTATCCACACAAGGGCTACATATTACATATGGTTGATTTGTCTCAAGACTCTTATTCTATGACAGTTTCTCCTCCTTTTAAAAAAAATTTCTAAAAGTAATTTTAAACTTACAGAAAACTTGCATGAATAGCACAGAGTTCTGCCCTTGTGCCCTTCATCCACCTTTTCCTAACGTTAGCGTCTTGTACAACCATAGTACAGTTGTCAAAAATAAGAAGTTAACATTTGCATATGCTATTAACTATACTACAGGGTTTGTTAAAATTTTACTGGTTTTCCCACTAATGTCCGTTTTAGGATCCAACTCAAGATACCATATTGCCTTTAGTTATGTTTTTTTAGTCTCCCCCAAACTGTGATAGTTCTTCAGTCTTTTTTTTCCCTTTTTTTTTTTTTTTTTTTTTTTGAGGCAGAGTTTTGCTCTTGTTGCCCAGGCTGGAGTACAATGGTGCAAATCTTGGCTCACTGCAACCTCCACCTCCTGGGTTCAGGAAGTTCTCCTGCCTCAGTCTCCCAAGTGGCTGGGATTATAGACATGTGCCACCACACCTGGCTGGTTTTTGTATTTTTAGTAGACATGCGGTTTCGGCATGTTGGTCAGGCTGGTCTCGAACTCCTGATCTCAGGTGATCCACCCACCTCTGCCTCCCAAAGTGCTGGGATTACAGGCATAAGCCACCGTGCCCTGCTGTTCCTCAGTCTTTCTCTGTGTTTAATGGTCCTGAGAACTTTTAAAGAGGACCTGTCAGGTGTTTTGTGGAATTACCCTTAATTTGAGCTTCTCTGATATTTTCTCATGATTGGATTGAAGTTATACATTTTTGGCAAGAATAGTAGTCTAACCCTTATCTGCAGCTTTGCTTTCTGAGTTATCAGTTGCTGGAGACACAGCACAGTACTTTGAGGGAGAGGGAGAGAGACCACAAACACATAACTTTTATTAGAGTATATTTCCATAATTGTCCTATTTTATTATTGATTATTGTTGTTAATCTCTTACTGTACCTAATGTTTTATTTATTTATTTATTTGAGACGGAGTTTCACTCTTGTTACCCAGGCTGGAGTGCAGTCGCACCATCTTGGCTCACTGCAACCTCCGCCTCCTGGGTTCAAGCAATTCTCCTGTCTCGGCCTCCCGAGTACCTGGGACTACAGGCGCGTGCTACCATGCCCAGCTAATTTTTGTATTTTTAGTAGAGACAGGGTTTTACAATGTTGACCAAGATGGTCTTGATCTCTTGACCTTGTGATCCACCCGCCTCGGCCTCCCAAAGTGCTGGGATTATAGGCGTGAGCCACCGCGCCTGGTCCTACTGTGCCCAATTTACAAATTAAACTTTATCATATAGGGAAAAGAATAGTATACATAGGGTTTGGTACTATCCACAGTTTTAGGCATTGATTCAAGGTCTTGGAATGTATCGCCTGCAGATAAGGGGGGACTGCTGTACTACAAAAGTGATATGCCCTTCTCAGTGGATCATACCAGGAGCTATATGATATTGACATATATTAGGCTGGGTGCAGTGGCTCACGCCTGTAATCCTAGCACTTTGGGAGGCCGAGGCGAGTGGATCACGAGGTCAAGAGATCGAGACCATCCTGGTCAACAAGGTGAAACCCTGTCTCTACTAAAAATACAAAAATTAGCTGGGCATGGTGGTTGTGTGCCTGTAGTTCCAGCTACTCGGGAGGCTGAGGCAGGAGAGTTGCTTGATTGCTTGAAACCAGGAGGCGGAGGTTGCGATGAGCTGAGATTGCGCCATTGCACTCCAACCTGGGTAAGAAGAGCGAAATTCTGTCTCAAACCAAAACAAAACAAAACAAGACATATATTATTTCTGGTGCTATTACCCTTTGTCAGTTGATTAAGATAGTGTCTGCTGGGTTCTTTACTATAAATTTTCTTTTTCCTTTGTATTAGTCAATATTTTTGAGAGGTACTTGATACTATGTAAATATCCTGTTTCTCCTCAAACTTTAGGTTAAACTGAGCATCAGCATTAACGTTTAAAGGGCTGAATGGGGGCTATCAGGGTTTTGTCTCTGTAATTTATTAAAAAACAGAAACCTCCAAAATACATTGAATTAATAAATGACCCTTAGTAATATATAAAAATGAATTCAAAACACTAGCTGAAATGTACATAAGTGTAATATGACATGATGGATGTTGATTTTTAACCTTTTCTTTTGGGTCATGTTTTTGTGAATTTGTCTCCCTTAGTCTGTTTTCTGCTGATATAACAATACTACAGACTGGATAATTTGTAAAGAAAACACATTTATTTCTCACAGTTCTGGAGGCTAAGAAGTCCAAGAGCATGACACCAGCATTGAGTAAGGGTCATCTCATGGTAAAAGGCAGAAGGGTGAGAAAGGAAGACTGAGAGAGGAAGGGCTAAAGGAAAGGAGATTGAACTTCCATTATAACTAAGCCACACTTGCATTAACAGCATTAATCCATTAATGAAAGAGGAGCCTTCATGTCTCTGTTACCTCCCCAAAGCCTCACTTCACACCGTCATAATGGCAACCAAATTCCCAACACACAAACTTTTGGCGACACATTCAAACCTTAGCACATATGAATAAAAATGTCGTGAGTAAAGTGATAAGTACAATGAAGACTTTGGTGCTCTTTCATAAAAGCTTCTAAACTAATTTATTTTGTAATATTGATAAGAAGCCAGTATTATGTATATTTAAGGTTTTAAAATTATTTTAGCATATATATAATATCTATGTATATTTCCAGTTCCCCCAAACTACATGTAAGTATGATAAAACATGATGCCTGTAAACACCTCTTTGGAAGTAAAAGAAGTTTCAGTTGTTAAAGCTACAGGAAAGTTTTTGGATGATGTGCAGGCTACCATACTACACTTTGAGAATTGTTTTTTGATGGCTAATGGGACAAAACCTTCTGAAGAATCAGTCTTTAATTTTCCTTTTATATCCAGAAGCTAAGCTCTTCTGTGATAATGTAAAGGGATAAGCAGTAGAGTGGATGAAAGATTCTGCACTATCATAAATTTTGAATTATCTTTGGTATTCTCCATTATTCTTTCCTCCTCCTTCCTCTCCTTTTCACTTTTTGTATAGAGTTAGGAAAATTCTAAACTAATCTTAAGTATCATCCCTTGGACAAAGTAGGGGATAAATGAACTCTTTCTTTTTTTTTTTTTTTTTAACTCAGATAATGAAACTGCTGTTTATACATTAATGCCAATGGTTATGGCTGATCAACACAGGTGAGTGCTTATTTCATAAATTTATGCTTTTTAAATGTGTACCTGCATGTATGCATGTGCACGTGCGTGCATGCACACACGCACACATACACACACACACAGAGTTTGGACATAGATGTTGTTTTGTCCTGGGGCAAGTTATTTAATTTTTATGTTATAATTTTGTGTGTGTGAAATAGGGAATAAGATTTTCCAAGATCCATATGAGCTGTAAAATTTTATGGTGAGAGATTTTTCTTTTTTTTTGAGACGGAGTTTCGCTCTTGTTACCCAGGCTGGAGTGCAATGGTGCGATCTCGGCTCACCGCAACCTCCGCCTCCTGGGTTCAGGCAATTCTCCTGCCTCAGCCTCCTGAGTAGCTGGGATTACAGGCACGCGCCACCATACCCAGCTAATTTTTTGTATTTTTAGTTGAGATGGGGTTTCACCATGTTGACCAGGCTAGTCTTGATCTCTTGACCTCGAGATCCACCCGCCTTGGCCTCCCAAAGTGCTGGGATTACAGGCTTGAGCCACCGCGCCCGGCGGTGAGAGATTTTTTTAATGAATATTCAGATATTTGGTTGGTCACTGACAGAAAAATATATTGTGATGATTTCTTTCAGAGGTCACTGCTGATCTTATAGCAAAAGATGAGTGCATAGGGACAGCTTATTTCCCTTATGTGCTACTTACTTTGATGTTTCTTTTATTGTTGTAGTGTTGACACTCTTTTACAGGGCATATATGAAGTACAATTATTTGGCTTCTTGAGGTGGTCTTTACGCTTACACCAGTCAGCTCTGCTGTGGCTAGCCATTGGATAGTTTGATATAAGAAGAAGAATGTGAAAAGAAACTATTTTGAAACAAGTTAAAATTTTGTTTCTTTTAAATTTCCTATCTGGTATAATTAAAAAATGTTTTTGTCTGATTTTATTTGGCCAAAATTAATATAGCTAGGCTCAGCTTTTGGCAAGGGGAACAGCCAGGCCTACACCCTTTGTTTCTCAATCTAAGGAGAGCTAAAGCTAACTTACTCTGTTGTGTAATCTGAGCAGGTAACATAGGATGATCCACTGGCAGATGAGGAAACCTTCAGTGCCCTTGTTGGTCAAGGGGTTTGGTTTTTGTATGATAATGTGCTGGCTAACATACTGAGAATAGTGCAGTATTTTGTGGTGGGTGTGGGCCAAAATCTGAAGAATCAATAAGAGTAACTAAAGAGCTGTTAACTTGATGTATTATGTTTTTGAAAGCTTTTTTTACACAGTGATTCCTTTTTTTATTTTGGCATAGGTCTGTTTCTGAACTACTATCAAATTCAAAATTTGACGTCAATTATGCATTTGGACGTGTGAAAAGAAGCTTGCTTCACATTGCAGCAAAGTAAGATGAAAGATATTTTGAGTTAAACTCTAGTCTAGAGCAAGGATCAGTAAGCTTTGAATCAGCATTGTCACACAATATTTATGGGGAGAGATGGGCACAGACAGCCGAGTAGTTCCTTATACCGTTTTAGGGTGTGGTGTGCTCTTTGTTCTCTAGATAAACTGCTAACTTTGAGATTATATGTAAGTCTCATGTCCCTCTTGTCTTAGCATGTTTTATATTGGATCAGAGTAGGTTAGGCATGGAGATTGTCTTTCCTAGATGTACTCAATGATGCAGTTCACCAAGATTTTCTTTTTTTTTTTTTCTCTGTCGCTGAGGCTGGAGTGCAGTGGCGTGATCTCAGATTACTACAGCCTATGTCTCCTGGGTTCAAGCAACTCTCCTGCCTCAGCCTCCCAAGTAGCTGGGACTACAGGCATGTGCCACCATGCCCAGCTAATATTTTGTATTTTTAGTAGAGATGGAGCTTACTGTGTTAGCCAGGCTGGTCTCAATTTCCTGACCTCGTGATCTGCCCGCCTCTGCCTTCCGAAGTGCTGGGATTACAGGCGTGAACCACCAGCCCGGCCCAAAATTTTATTTTCTTCCCACCAATATGAGATTTTTATATGCTGTCTGCTGTCTGCAGATGAAGTCACTGACCTTATATCTTTTACATAGGTGGGAGAATGATTTTTATTTACAGTCTCCTAGTGTGTGATCAATCAGTTAACTAATTGGTACCTATCCTCTTCAGAATTTAGGTAGGTGTGTAGAAATCAGTTGTCCATGAATAATTTGGCTTTGAAAGGCCAGGAAGTTGAAAGTACCATATGGTTTCTTTGAAGTATTTGAGCTTCTCAAATACTTTATAATTTTCATAGTAAAATGAACCATCTTGAAAGTTGGGAATGTTTACTATGTGTGTCAGAAGTTAAATCAAATTATAGGTAAAAAAGGACCTTAAAAAGTGTGTTTAAGGCCATGTACAGGGGTTCACACCTGTAATTTCAACACTTTTGGGGGACAAAGTGGGCAGATAACTAGAGGTCAGAAGTTTGAGACCAGCCTGGCCGACATGGTGAAACCTCATCTCTACTAAAAATACAAAAGTTAATCGGGTGTTGTGGCATGCACCTGTAATCCCAGCTATTTGGGAGGCTGAGGCAGGAGAATTGCTTGAACTCGGGAGGCAGAGATTGCAGTGAGCCAAGATCATGCCACTGCACTCTAGACTGGGTGACAGAGCAAGACTCCATCTTAAAAAAAAAGAAAAAGAAAAAAGTCTAGGCATGGCAGCTCGCACCTGTAATCTCAGCACTTTGGGAGGCTGAGGTGGGAGGATCACTTGAGTTCAGGAGTTTGAGATCAGCCTGGGCAACATAATGAGGCCTCTTCTCTATATATATAAAAAAAAATACCCAAGTGTGATGGTTTATGCCTATAGTCCCAGCGACTTGGGAGGCTGAGGTTGGAGGATTGCTTGAGCCCACTAGGTCAAGGCTGCAGTGAACCATGATGGTGTCAGTGTACTCCAGAGTGGGCAGCAGAGTGAGACCCTGTCTCAAAAACAACAACAAAAAAATGTATTTAATAGAATATTTTGTTTTTTAATTAAACTATATCAAATATGGCTGTACATTGAATTATCTGAACTGTCTTTTAATATTGTTGTAGTTGTGGATCGGTGGAATGCTTGGTTTTGCTGTTAAAGAAAGGAGCAAATCCGAACTATCAAGATATTTCAGGCTGTACACCCCTTCATTTGGCAGCAAGAAATGGGTAACTATTTAGTTTTCTTAAGTGGCTTAAGTTGTATTATCAGTTATTCAACGCAGTTTGCCTTGGTTTGATGATTCCTCCTACACCCCCAATATTTACCTTGGGAAAAACTACAATAATGATGTGCACATTTTATTTTCTATAGTTTTTTTGTCTCAAAGATATTGATGAGATTGTTCTTCTTTATAGTGAATCTTGAGTCATTATATTGAATTTAAAAATAGCTATCATATTTAGTAATTCATTAGATTGCTCTCTAATTTCTTCTTGAAAATGAGTATGTGGAAGTTCATTATTACTTGTATTACAGTGACACTATATTTTCTGAAAAGCATAATTTTCATCTCTTTTTTTAGTGTGCTTTTTTCTAATCTTTTGTCACTTCTAACTCCATGGCTCACTTTGCAAATTGCTTATTCAGATAATTTTATTAATGGAATTATACACATACTTAATATATTGTACACAGTTTATTTGTAATTATTTGTGGATGAACTGTACCAGAGTAATCTTCCTAGATAGTAGGGTAGCTTACTCCTTTTAGTGCTAACATTAGTTTTTATTTGGTCTGACAAATCAGACTGAAATGATTGGAATTACATTTAAAAGGAAAACAAGTAGTTTTTGATTCAGGACTTGAAGAACTGATGTTTTATAAACCTTTCAAACAGATACTTCTCTATGGAGTCCAGGCCTGTAATCCCAGCATTTTGGGAGGCCAAGGCGGGTGGATCACCTGAGGTCAGGAGTTTAAGACCAGCCTGACCAACATGGCAAAACCCTGTCTCTACTAAACACACAAAAATTATCCAGGCATTGTGGTGCTTGCCTGTAAGCCTAGCTACTCGGGAGGCTGAGGCGTGAAAATTGTTTGAGCCTGGGAGGCTGAGGTGTGAAAATTGTTTGAGCCCAGGAGGCTGAGGCATGAGAATTGCTTGAGTGTCCAGGAGACCGAGGTTGCAGTGAGTGGAAATTGTGCCATTGCATTCCAGCCTGGATGATAGAAGAAACTCTTGTCTCAAAACAAAAACAACAAAAACCAGAAAAAACTTCTCTATGGATACATTGTACAAGTGCACTGTGTCTTTTTTTCTATTACTCTTGAAGATGTTTTTGTTTCCTATTCAGAACTATGCTTCTAGATATTTGTATTAGCTGCCTAATAAGATGGATATGGAGCTAAAATTGTCCGTTACATCAATCTGAGGCCAAATTTTTACATATAAAGATTAAAATAGAACAACAACAACAAAAAAGACAAGTATAATAGTGCCTAGGTTGGAGAGGGGAAGGGCATAGTTCTTTGACCCTATCTGATCTGCCCTATTTCCTGATTTAGCACGTGAGCTAGTTTTATTGTTCACTGTTCTCATACGTAACAATGTGCTAAATAAATAGTTGTTTTTATAATTAGCCATGTTAGGTATCTTGTAGTGTGTTACACCCAAGGTCATAGAGTAAATCAGTCATTCCCTTACTGAATTGATCTCAGGTCTAGGTACATTATCCCAAGTGTTGATAGGGTAGTAACAAAGGTCTTGAAAAGGTTACATGTAGGAAAATATTAGTACTCTGTTTCAACAACTGTTAATGAAAAGAGATTAGCGCAGAGCAGGGATTAAAAACTCTGCTGTCATTTCAGTAGGCAATTTACTCATAAGACTTCAGTGTGAGACTTGAAAGACAGGATGTTCTTGATCTGCTAAAAAGAATTTTCATGTACTGTTTTTCAGAAATAAATAAAGTGGCACAGAGAAAATAAATTGTTTTGATCAGTATTTCTGTCAACAGTAATTGAAGACCATTATATTTTAAAGGTGAAGAAATATAGCAGATTCACATAGCCATTCAGCAAGAAGAAAAGGAATAAAAAGAATTCTTGACCCTCTCTTTACTTTGCATGCTTTTCTATTTCTATAAAGATTACTCTTGACATTTAATACCTAAATATTTTGGTTTTTATTATTTATTTAGTGGAAGCCTTGTACAACTTAGAGGTGCTCAGTGTTTGCTAAGTGACTTGAGTACTTCCTGTAGTGGCTGATGTTTTCAGAAATAGCTTTTTACTATAATTTCTTTATGAGTTCACATTTATTCTTACTGAAGTAGAAGTCATAGTAGAGTCCTGCCCATTTTGCTGGTCTGTCTGTGTTTTGGGACCAGCTTTTTGTTTTGTTCCCTCAGCTGTCATCAGATGGCTACTGTATTTCTCTTGGCCTGCTAAATTTAGCATTTTTCTCTTTGCCATTAGTCCTGTACTGGATTGTCCTCCTTTCCAAAAGAAGCCCCCTTAAGCTTCCACAGAGCACTTGGGTGACTGGTCCCTGTGTCATTTGGGTTACCATAATTTCCCTATAATTGGTGCAATATCTGAGCAGGAATGTAGTTGCTTCCTTGTACAGGGTGATTCAGCATTGCTCATGCTCATGTGAGAATGTTAAAAGGAGAGGCTTTGAAATTATTGTGCATTCTTACTTGCATTTTGATTCAGATTTGAAAGAAGAATTTTTTTTTTATTTTTTTAGGTGATTGTGAGCTCATAAAGGGTAGGGCCCGTGTGTTACGTAGTATTTTAGTTCCTGTTAGCAAAATAGCCGCTCATTTATTGGGTTGATTTGACTTACTCAGATCTGGAAAGTAGTAATAATGGTTGTTCGATAGGATGTATTTCTCTCTGATATTGCCCTGTACCTTTTGCAATTCATTTTTGGGAGGGGAAGCATTATAGATTACTGCTTTTCTTCCACAACCCCTACCCTAAACACTTTTTTGGGTCTATTTCCCTGGCCCATTCCTAAGTAACAATTTATTTTGTCATTATTGGCGTTAGGCCAGTGGTCCATGATAGGCATATGAAAGGTTTTAGAAATCCACCCATAGTGGTATAGACACATGAACACACATTTAAACAGTGCATTTATTTTAATGGGACTGTCTCTGTTGTCTCATGATTATTGAATATATATTTCTTAAGATTTTCCTAACAATGTGTTAGACAAAGGAACTTTGTAAATGTTTGATTTTGAAAGTTTACCCGAGCTTTATTTTCCTCCATTTCTTTGATTATAATGCTGATTTTAAATGACATACAACTTCATTACAAGTACAAAAATCAAAGCAAGAAAAGTAACTTGCCAGTTCTTTTTTCTTAAAAGTTATATTCAATCAATGAGAATTTTACCTATTGACTTAAAATATTGAATATTAACAATCAAAAGTTTTATTGAGAGCTATGAGCCTGTCTATGCTTAGTACTGAGTTGATTAAAAAAATATATAATCCATGGCATGAAAATGTTTATGATCCAGTTGAATA
Organism: Saimiri boliviensis; assembly: GCF_048565385.1. NCBI lineage: Eukaryota > Metazoa > Chordata > Mammalia > Primates > Cebidae > Saimiri > Saimiri boliviensis. The sequence goes on from NC_133452.1 coordinate 64,629,928, forward strand.
AATAGTAATATGTATATATAAAATATGCTCTATATATACCATATGCTATGTATAGCATACGATTTAGATTAGTGCAAAAGTAATGGCGGTTTTTGCCATTGAAAGTAACGGCAAAAACTGCCATTACTTTTGCATCAACCTCTTATTATATTACTACTGCATTTATTATATCTTATAATATGTATACAATACACATGTATTATATACATACTATATTGTATATATTACTGCTTACTCACTGGTCTATTTGCCAGTGAACTGTACACTTAAAAGTGGTTATGATGGCAAATTTTATATGTGTTTTACCACAGTACAAATAATGGAAAAAATAATGAGCCTATGCCTCCCCCTTCTCACCCCCAGTGAGAAGAGGGATGCCTAGACATGCATTTTATTGATATTCTGATTATGTTTTTGTAAAATTTTTGTGTTATCTTTTAAATATTTCGCTGTCAACAATGTAGGATACAATGTTGAGACATCATTTTTCTCTATCCATTTCCCTTCCATTAGTCTTATATTTTGTTAAATTTCTAATGAATATTACTATTTTATAAACTTAGCCAATACTAGAAATTTCTCTGCAGTTCGAATGTTGATTTGTCCCAATGATATGAAAACCTGATTGTGCCATTGTTTCATCCTGTTATCTTTGAGTCATAGAAGCAGTTTTGTATTTTATATCAAATAGTATTTGTTTAAATATTGCAGATATGGTGCGATATTGCAGATAAAGATATGTTTTGATGTCATCAGCTGTTATTGATTATACTTACTATTTCAGTAAATTAATTGTCATTTGCATATTTTTTTAGTACCAGTTATCCATGACTCTCTTTTCTTTTCAGGCAGAAGAAATGTATGAGTAAATTATTAGAATATAGCGCTGATGTCAACATTTGTAATAACGAAGGCCTTACAGCAGTAAGTGCTATCAATGTTATTTGATATTTTAAAAGTACATTTTAGAAAATGATATTGAATGTGACAGTAAGGCAAAGTGTAGTAGTACAAGTGTTTCTGCAAGTTACTTTTTTTTTGAGACAGTCTCGCTCTGTTGCTCAGACTGGAGTGTGGTGGTGTGATCTCAGCTCACTTCAGTCTCTGACTTCTGGTTCAAGCAATTCTTGTGCCTCAGCCATCCAAGTAGCTGGGATTACAGGTGTGTGCCACCATGCCCACATAATTTTTATATTTTTAGTAGAGATGGGGTTTCACCATGTTGGCCAGGCTGGTTTCTAACTTCTGGCCTCAAGAGATCACCTGTCTCACCCTCCCAAAGTGCTGGGATTATATATGAGCCACCACCTCTGGCCTGCAGGTTTAGTGATTAAGAAGGTGCAGAATGATTTGAGATAAAGTTTTTAGCTGTATTTAAAAAACGTGTTTTAGCTACATTAAGACAAGTTATGGCTTACCATATTTCCCTTTTCTCCTTTTTAAGTTTATGACTTTCATTTATTTTGAAATTTATTCCCCTAGCCTTTGTCACTGACTTTCAAGGATTTCTTAGGAGCACTCTGCTGAGGTGTGTTAGGTGTTCATTATTGGAGAGCTGTTTTTCATTATGTTCTTTTAAGTACTTTTAATATGTTCATTGTAGAATTAGATGGCTAGTCAGAAAGGAAGAAAAAAGATAACAAAGGGAATGAACTCTCCCTGTATGCCTTGCACTCTGAGATAATCACAGTTAAAAAAAAAAACAACTTTGTATTTTTAGTAGAGATGGGATTTCACCATGTTGACCAGGCTGGTCTTGGAACTCCTGACCTCTGGTGATCCACTTGCTGGCCTCCCCAGAGTGCTGGGATTACAGGCATGAGCCACTGCGTCTGGCCCAAAAAACCTTTTTTTAGAGACAGGGTCCCACAGTCACCCAGCCTGCAGTGCAGTGGCATGTTCATAGCTCACTGCAACCTCAAACTCTTGGGCACAAAAAATTATTTGGCATCGTCCTTCCAAGTAGCTGGGACTATAGGGGTGTGTCACTACACCTGGTTAGTATATTTTATGTTTTTTGGTAGAGGTGGGGTCTTGCTTTGACGCCCAGGCTAGTCTTGAACTCTTGGCCTCAAGCAATCCTTTTGCTTCTGCCTTCCAAAGATATAATCATTGTTAACATTTTATCCTATTATTAGACTTACATTTTATATAAAGTAGTGTTTGCCATTTTGCCATATCACTTTCTTTGCGAAAATAAGTTTATATATTTTTTATTCACATGGAGGTGGTATGGGACACTCCTGAAGAGATTGTTGAAATCCCAGAGTTTTAACCGAATTGTCATTATTTAATAGAGTTTAGAAGTAGAGATAACATAGAATGATGTGACTATTGAGCAGTTATTTTGAAATCATGGCAGAAGATGTTAAGTTTTATTTATTAAATTATACATTCCTTTGAATACTATTTATATTTTGAATATTTTAATTTGTGAATAAAGAATAATATTGAATATTTACTTACCATGCTGGTTTTCAAGGCCTTTATGATAAAAAATTTGGGGGTGAGGCATAGGAAAACAACTTTCCTAAGATTTTGAATGGCTTATTATAGAATAAACTCATCATAATGATTATATGGCATCTACAATTCCTGTAAAAATTCAGATTTTGTTATATATTAGTAATATAATACCATCTATTCTGTAAGGAAAGTCTGTATTCTGAATATCCATAGGATGCATAGTGACATGGTAGGTGCAACAGAGGCTTATGAAACCCTAGAAATGACATCGATCTTTCCTTGGGACACTAACCAGTTTTGGCATGGTAAGGTGTTCAGTGTTAATATAATCTGCTTTAATTGCGTACGTTTTTAATCTGTTAATTTCTTCCCTTCCCTCCTGTACTTTAAGGGAGGTGGAATAGAAAATTTGTAAAAATAAAATTTTTATTTAACAAAATTATTCATGTATGTATTTAAAGAATCAAATACTCTACATGGCTTGTAGAAAACAGTCTCTTGGCCTTCCTCCCCAGCCTCACAACTTCCTGCTCCCTAAACAACTTCTCTCAGCTATTTTAATGAATTTAAAAATGTTATCTCTGTATATCTAAATAGCATGCTAAATGTTACTTCTTGGTTTTTTGGTTGTAGGCGTTACCTATTCACTTTCTGGAAGATGAGATTATTGTTCTCTTTTTCAACACCTCCTCCCATCCTGTTGTGTATACACACATTTCCCTTGAATCCTTTAAATAAAATCACTGTAATTTTAGTTAGGTCATTTTTGGTGTGTGTTTTTATTTTTTTGAGTACATGAGAACTATTCATAGTTAAGCCAAATAGTTGGTTATAGTTGCTTTCTTTTCTTGTATAACATTTTATTTTCCCTGTAGTTAATGATTGCCTTTTTTAAAAAAAATTGAGATAGTTGTAAATTCACATGCAGTCCTAAGAAATAATACAGAGAGATCTCCTGCACTTTTTGCCTAGTTTCCTCTGTACAATTTTGCAGAACTGTATTATAATATTACAATAAGGACATGGACATTGGTATAATCCATCTTCCTGAGATTTCCTCAGTTGTATTTTATTTTTTTGAGACAGAGTCTCGCTCTGTTGCCCAGGCTGGAGTGCAATGGCAATATCTCGGCTCACTGCAACTTCCACCTCCTGGATTCAAGTTATTCTTCTGCCTCAGCCTTCTGAGTAGCTTGGACCACAGACATGCACCACCATGCTCGGCTGATTTTTGTATTTTTAGTAGAGATGAGGTTTCACCATGTTGGCCAGGCTGGTCTTGAGCTCCTGACCCCTGGTGATCTACCTGCCTTGGCCTCCCAAAATGCTGGGATTACAGGTGTGAGCCACTGCGCCTGGCCTTCCTCAGTTTTAATTGTGTGTGTGTGTATGTTTATGTATATTAAGTTCTATTCAGTTTTATTACCTGTGTAGGTTACTTATCTAGTTTTATTAACCTGTGTACATGGTAGGTTTTTGCCACCATAGTCAATATTTTGAACATTTCTAACACCACAAAAGATACGTGTTGTTGCCCTTTTGCAACCATACCTTTCCCTTTGTCCTTCGCATCACATGGCTAACTCATGGCAGCCATTAATTTGTTCTCCATTAGTCATTTCAAGAATGTTACAGAGATGGAATTTTATTGTATGGAACCTTTGGGGATTGGCTTTATTTATTCGTCATATTCCCTAGAGACTTATCTAGGTTATACTTATCAATAGTTTGTTCCTTTGTAATGCTGAGTAGTATTCCATCCAGTAGTGGATGTACCACCATTTGTGACTATTCACCTTTTTATTTTGTGTGTATGTACTTCTTTGGTTGCATCAGTGTTTATAGTTTTCTTTGTAGAGATCTTTCACTTCTTTAATTAAGTTGATTCTTAGGAATTTAATTTGTAGCTGTCATACGTGGGATTACTGTCTTCTTTTTCAGATTGTTTGCTGCTGACATAGGAATGCCACTGATTTTTGTATGTTGATTTCATATCTTGCGACCTACCTATTTACCAGTTCTAATAGTTTCTTGGTGGAGTGTAGGTTTTTCCAAATACAAGATCTTATCATCTGTAGACAAGAATAATTTGACATCTTTCTAATTTGAATGTCCATTTTTCTTTCTTTTGTCTGATTGCTCTAGGACTTCCAGTATTTAATAATGGAGTTAACAGGGTCTTTTGAAGAGCAAAATTTAATTTTGAAGCCAAATTGATCAGTTTTTTGCATTATGGATCATGCTTTTGGTATCAGGAACTCTTTATCTAGTCCTCGATCCTGTAGATTCTCTTACCATTTTTTCTAACAGTTTCATAGTTTTGTGTTTTACCTTTAAGTCTATGATCTCTTTTGAGTTAATATTTGCATAAGATATGAGGCTTAGGTCAAGGTTTACTTTTTTTTTTTTTTTTTGTCTGTGAATGTCCAGTACTAGCCCTGCTTATTGAAAAGGTTGTCCTTCCTGCATGAATTTGGTTTTCCATCTGTCTCAAAAATCAGTTGGGCATATTTGTGTGGACACACTTCTGGACTTTATATTCGTTCCGCTGATCTGTATGTCTCTGCTGATCTCTCTGCTAATACCACACTGTCTCGATTACTGTAGCTGTAAGTCCTAATACCAAGTAGAATAAATAATTCCTCTCACTTTATTTTTCTTTGTCAAGATTATGTTAGCTATTCTGGTTCCTTTGCCTTTCCGTATACATTTTGGAATAAACTTGTCTATGTCTACAAAAGAACCTTGCTGGGATTTTGATTGGAGTTGCTTTAAACTGATAGATCAATTTGGGCAGAATTGTTATCTTTACCGTGTTGATTGAGTCTTCCAATCCATAAACACAGTATTATCTCCATACTTACTTAGGTCTTTGATTTCTTTGATTAGAATTTTATACAGCACAGTATAGGGCTTTTGTGCATGTTTTTGGTAAGCATATAACTATTTCATTTTCTTTGGCATAATTGTAAATGACGTGTTTTTAATTTGAGTTTACGCATATTCAGATAGAAACACATTTGGTTTTTGTGTGTTAATTATGTGTCTTGCAATCTTGCTGAACTCACTCATTAGTTCTAGGGGATTTTTGGGAAATTGCTTGGGATTTGCTTCATAGACAGGTTTTCTGCACGTGGAGACAGTTTTATTTGTTTATTCTTTTATTTATTATTTTGACACAGAGTCTCACTCTGTCACCCAGGCTGGAGTGCAGTGGTGCCATCTAGGCTCACTGCAACTTGCGTCTCCTGGGTTCAAGTGATTCTCCTGCTTCAGCCACCTGAGTAGCTGCGATTACAGGTGTATACCACCATGCCAAGCTGATTTTTGTATTTTTAATAGAGATGGTGTTACACCATGTTGGCCAGGCTGGTCCTGAAGTCCTGACCTCAGGTCATCCACCCACGTTGGCTTCCCAAAGTGCTGGGATTATAGGCATGAGCCACCGTGCCAGGCTTTTATTATTATTATTATTTTCCAGTTTGTATGTCGTCTATATCTGTTTCTTGCCTTACTGCAGCTCTATTAAAGTTTTCTTGTAACTTAGTAATTCATTACCAAAATCTCTTTCAGCTTTGTAAATATCCTCTTAATATGTAGTCAGTACCTTTCATGTCCTTGATTATGTCTTGGAGGAGTCTCTTAAGGAGACTTTTATGCTCTCTTGGCTGGATTGGTTGGACCGAGGTCTGGCCACACAGTTGTTTGGAACGTCTCCTCCTCATCATCCTGGGGATTCCTTTGCTTTTTTCTTGCTTTGGGTTCTCTGTTATGTGGGTCTCATATCTGTCTTTTCTGATAACTGTTCTGCCACTTTGATGGAGCGCAACCTGGACAGTTTCCTGAGAAAATGGGTGAATGGGGTATGTGTTGCCACCTTGTATGTTTGAATATGACTTGAATCTTTGAATCTGTCTGATTATGCAATTGACAGTTTAGCTGACAATCTAGATGAGACATCATTTTTCCTTAGAATTTTGAAAGTTCTGCTTTGTTGTCATCTAGCTTTGTTTTGAAGTTTAGTACTATTTTGATTATTGATTCTTTATATGAAACCTGTTTTGATTTTTCTCTCTAGAAACTTATAGAATCTACTTTGTCCTTAGTGTTCTAAAATCCTATGATTATTATGTCTTGGTTTGGATTTATTTTATCCATTTGACTGGATAATAGTATTGAGACCGTATAAACCTGGAATTTCCTGTAATAGGAACTTACGAGAAATATTCATAAAATTATTACTTTCATGATTTCCTTTTCTGACTTTCTCTGTTTTATTTTTTCCCCTAACCTCTATTATTTGAATATTAGACCTATTCACACTAGCCCTTTACTATTCCTACTTTTTCTCATTTCTTCAATTTTCTTTGTACTTTGAGGGAGACTTCCTCAGTATTATCTTCTAAATCTTCTTATGAGTTTGCATGTCTCTATCATAGTATTAATTTCCAAGAGTTTTTTTTTCCCTTGTCTCTTTCAAAAAATAGTATCCTGTTCTCATTTCAGGGATGCAGTCAGTATGTTCTCTCTCTGACAGTATTAAATATAGTTTTTTCTTGAATATTCATGATTCTTTTTTCCCCCCTACCTTTTGCTTTAAAAACAAATTGTATTTTGTCTTTCAAATTAGATGGATTTATCAAATGTTTGATGGGAATGGTAAAAGCTATTTGAAGGCTGTCAGCACGAGTGAGGTTTGTTCATTAGGGGCTTCAGTGTAGGGTGATCTCCTTGGGCATTTGCCTCTTGGACTTTTCCAGTGTTGATTTCTTTAGGCATTTACTCTTGAGCTGGTCAGATGTCTCAGAGAAGACTCTTCCAACTACCTGGAAGATGTTAACAGTCTGGGTGCTGGTTAGAGAAGACTGCTTTGTAAAATCAGTATTCAGTGTTTAAACTTGCACTAATCTCCCCTTTTTAGTGTGGTATTCTTGGTTCAGTGTGCCTGGTGTCTCTTACCTAGAGACTGTTTTCAGGCCTCTTGCATTCTATCTGATTGAGGAGGGGCTGTTAGTGGCCTTGCACAGTTGGGGAGGGATAGAGATATGAGGCTCTAAATCTTATTAAACTTTCAACCTCTTTTCAAGGGGTACATGGTACTTACTATTGATTCTTGATCCTTTTGGGAGTCCTATGATCTGAATCACATTTTTGAGGGGTTTGTCTAATACTGGGGTAGCATTCTGACAAGTCAACAAGTGTAATCTGACAAGATAAAAACATCATCTACTCTCTGCTTCCAAAACTTGCTGTTTTCTTCTCTGTATCTTTATGGATTCTTTAAGGAAATACTCTTTCCTGTTATTTCATTGGGGTTTAGGGAAGAAGAAGCTGATGCATATATTAAACTTGCCATTTTAAAACAGGGATTTCATGATTTTCGTTTTAAAGAAAAAAAAAATCTTGTGAAAAACTCATAGATAGCATAGTCCAAAGTTTTAACATTGATTATCTTTGAGTGGTAGACTTATAGGTGTTTTATGCATATTTTTATCCTCTTTTTTTTTTTATTTATGTAAGATATATGTGTTACTTGTAAAATACAGGAAGTAAGGAATATAGCATTGCTATGTTAACTACTTTTTAACTTATGTTTGATTCTGAGAAAGGAAAAATATCTAACACCTTTTCTCCAGAGATAAGCTAGGCATAGAGTCCAGGATTATCTAAGAAGCAGAGTATTTGATGATTGTGAGCTGGGCATACTTATTATTTTGAACCATTGTGAGTTATTTTAAAACAGTTTTTCTTTTTTTGAGGCAGGGTCTCACTCTGTCACCCAGGTAGGAGTGCAGTGGCATAATTGTAGCTCATTACAGCCTCAAACTTGTGAGCTCAAGGGATCCTCCCACCTTAGCCTCCCGAGAAGCTAGGACCATAGGTGTATGCTACCATGCCCAGCTAATTTTTAAATTTTTTTTGTAGAGACAGGTCTTGCTACATTGACCAGGCTGATCTTGAACTCTTTGCTTCAAGCAATTCTCCTCCCTCAACTTCCTAAAGTGCTGGGATTAGAAACATCAGTCACCACTTCCAGCCCCATTGAGTTCTTGATTTTGAAATATGTAGTAGTGTAATCTGCATCTTGATACAGAAATTTTCCTCATGTAAAACCTAGTTTCAGCTACTTAAGAGACTGAGGCAGGAGGATCACTGGAGCCCAGGAATTTGAGTGCAACCTAAACAACATAGTAAGACCCCAACTCTAAAAAAAACCCAAACCCATAAATTTTTAAAAAATTTTAAAAAGGGAAAAAATTACATGGACTTAAAATATCTTTAGTTTTAAACAATTACATGGACTTAAAATACCTTTAGATTTGCATGAGCAAATCATGCTCAGCTGAGAAATAACATTATTTATCTGCTGTTTTTATATAAAACACTCTTACACAAATGTTAAGTAATGAAATGGCTTCACAGATACACTGGCTGGCTGTGAATGGGCGGACAGAACTACTCCATGACCTTGTGCAGCATGTCAGTGATGTTGATGTTGAGGATGCCATGGGGCAGACAGCACTGCATGTTGCCTGCCAGAACGGTCACAAGACGGTAAGTTCAGCCATGAGGACTTTAAGCTGCATGTGTTAATATTTAGAAATTGAATTCATGAAAAGCTTTTTACTGTGCATATTTGGGAACATGTACCATTATAGCAAAATCTTATTTTCTGCATTATATGGACTTTTTCTTTTTTGAGACAGTGTCTCACTTTATTGCCCTGGAGTGCAGCAGTGGGATCCTAGCTCACTGCAGCCTTAAACCCCTGGGCTCAAGCAGTCCTCCCACCTCAGCCTCCCAAGTGGCTGGGATTACATGCGTGAACCACTGCACCTGGCCCATAAGGACGTGTGATTAATATATTCTATTAATAATATCTTCCATACTTCTGATAATGGGTAGAGGAAATAGAAAACAGTGCTTTTGGGGTGGGAGCAGTGGTTCACACCTGTAATCCCAGCACTTTGGGAGGCTGAGGCAGGTGAATTGCTTGAGCTCAGGAGTTCAGCTTGCGCAACATGGCAAAATCCCATCTACTAAAAATACAAAAAATTTAGGTGGATATGGTGGCGTGTGCCAGTAGTCCCAGCTATTCCAGAGGCTGAAGTGGGAGAATTGTTTGAGCTCAGGAGTCAGTGGTTGCAGTGAGCTGAGATTGTGCCAGTATACTCCAGTCTGGGTGACAGAGTGAGATCCTGTCTCAAAAAAAAAAAAAAGGAAAATAGTGCTTTTATATCTGTTCAAAATACTTATAATTTGCATTTTGATTTTATTTTTGATTCATATGTTTTAATAGCTGATTATACTAAAACTTTAAATGTAGTATATTCACATTTAATTTTAACATTTATAATGTTCTGTTCTCAGTTTTGGCAAATAAAACTTCATATTTTATATTTTGCCCTTAAGCCTCAATTTTGGGGTTTAGATAGTGAGGATAGTGAGCAGTGACACTGTTTGAATAGTATGAGTCAGATTATCCTATTTTTCTCCTTTCATTGTATATGGTACAAGTAACGGTTCTTTCCTTCCTTTTCTGTCTTTTTCCTTTCTTTGCTTTACTTCTTTTTTTTTTTTTTTTTTTTTTTTTTGAGATGGAATATTGCTCTGTCACCCAGGCTAGAGTGCAGTGGCACGATCTCAGCTTACCACAATCTCTGCCTCCTGGGTTCAAGTGATTCTCGTGCCTCAGCCTCCTAAGTAGCTGGGATTACAGGTGTGTGCCACCACACCAGCTAATTTTTGTATTTTTAGTAGAGACGGAGTTTTGCCATGTTGGCCAGGCTGGTCTTGAACTCCTGGCTTCAAGCAGTCTGCCTGCCTCGGTGTCCTAAAATGCTGGGATTGCAGGTGTGAGCTACTGTGCTTGGCTATTTTCTTTCTTACTCTAGATTTCTACAATCATGCATTTGTTTTATGACAATGCTTTCCTGTTATTCGTGTGTCCAGACATTTGGCTTTTGAAATTGCTATTTCTCTCTCATTAGGAGACTTTACTGCCTTATATAAAGATTGAGAGTTTAAGATTTCAGATTGAATTTCTGCTTTGCTATAATTTTCTACCCAGTTTATATTTTTCAGTTTTTTTTTTTTTTTTAACATTTAACATTATTGGTAATAGAATATACAGGTGTGTGCCAGTAGTCTCAGCTACTTGGGAGGCTGAGGTGGAGAGGATCGCTTTAGCCCAGGAGTTGTGGGTATGCTATGCTGGTTGGATGTCCATACTAAGTTTGGCATTGTTGTATCCAAGCGAGTTAGAAGGAAAGCGCCACACTCTAATGAGTTCCAAATGAAGAGTCCTTTATTAATTAGCTGGTGACTGAGAGATGAGAGTTGGCCAACGCTCAGAATTCTCTTGGCCGGAGGAAGGGGCTTGATTTCCTTTATACCTTGATTTAGGTAGGGGAGGGGGAGCTTAGCTGAAGCAGAATTTTACGGAAGGGAACAAGCAAGTTAGATAAGGAAGCTGGTAACCAGGGGGCAGGAGATTCCTAGGATTGTTGGTTGCTAAGGGTATTTCCATACAATCATCAAGGTGGGGTTGCAGGGAGAACTTTTCATACAGTCAATCACCAAGGAAGGTGTTCACAATAGCAGGTAGACTTGCCAAGCAGAATGTGGTTACAGTGGTTACAGGTACTGTGAACAGTGTGAACCACTCTTTTTTTTTTTTTTTTTTTTTGAGACGGAGTTTCGCTCTTGTTACCCAGGCTGGAGTGCAATGGCGCGATCTCGGCTCACCGCAACCTCCGCCTCCTGGGTTCAGGCAATTCTCCTGCCTCAGCCTCTTGAGTAGCTGGGATTACAGGCACGAGCCACCATGCCCAGCTAATTTTTTGTATTTTTAGTAGAGATGGGGTTTCACCATGTTGACCAGGATGGTCTTGATCTCTCGACCTCGTGATCCACCCGCCTCGGCCTCCCAAAGTGCTGGGATTACAGGCTTGAGCCACCGCGCCCGGCCAGTGAACCACTCTTAACAGTTCAGAGCTTTGAGTGCAGCGCGACCCAGTAATGTACCTGAGGGGGCCAAGGCAGGGATGGAGAAGCCAAGTGGGAGCCTACCGCCAAGATGGAGTCAGTTAGGCTAACACAGCCTAGGTTATTACATTCCCCACCTGTGTTTTTGGAGAGTCAAAGCATTGACTCTTCAGTTACAACAAGGGGGTTATAGTGGCTTTTGAGATACCTAAGTTTGACAGAATTTATACACTGCCTTATGAAAGCAAGGAGCCAGTTTAGTATACAGGGCCCAAAGATTAAGCCTCGTAAGAGGAGATGATGAACTGGAGCCCATGGCTAACTACTTTAATAACTGGGCTATTAAAGTTTAATAAAGTTTAATAACTTTAATAGCCCAGTTATTAAAGTAGTTAGCCATAGGCTCCAGTTAAACATCCTTCGGTGCCATGGGCTCCAGTTAAACATCCTTCGGTGCCATGGGCTCCAGTTAAACATCCTTCGGTACCATGGGGTGTTCTTCTCCCACTCCTGTTGGCGTTTATCTAAATTTTCTTGAACTCTTTTAAGAGTATTTTTTATGACTCCAGATTGGTTAGCATAACAACAGCTCTTTCCCAAAGCAGCACATAAACCTCCTTGAGAGAGGAACAGTAAATCTAAGCCTCATCAGAGCAACTTCAGCTAGGGATTTTACCTGGGTATGTAACATATTTATGGCTGACTGGAGATTTCTTAAATCAGCGTCTACTTGTTGAGATAGGGACATTAGTCCAGTTTTTCCTGGACAAGAGCAGCAGTGCCGATAGCTGCTGACCCAGCTACGCTAAGGCCCGCCAGAAGGGGCACAAGGGGTGGGAGAGCTCGGCAGGTCCTGGAATGCAGTTCAGGGGGAGCGATGACTAGTTGTCCTTCTGGACTGCTGTACACGTAGACCTTGGGAAGCATGTGAACCAACATGCACAGGACAGGTCCAGGTTCAGTCCCACTGATGCAGCAGGTGAGGCCTGAGGTGCAGGTCAGCCAAATACTGTTGGGTGCCTGGTAGGAGACTGAGGGGTTTAGGGAAGTACGTAGAGACTCGTTTACATGTAGCCTGAAATGGAGAAGCAGAAGGTTTATACTCATTGCTAATTAGGCAGGTGGCGTTTCCTGCCACATCCCCTAGTGTAAGGGAACGGGGAGAGTGTCCTTTCCAAGCAGGAGTGAGTCCTTCTTTGGGAAACTTTTGACATACACCAGGTCACTGGGATGGAAAATGTTGCAGGGCCTGCTTTGGTCAGGAACTGGATTAGGGTGTGCTCCCTGGACGAGTGATTGGATGATGTCTTGAACCTGTTGGGAGAGACGGTAGGTACTGTAGCAAGTTAGCTTGGGCTATTTCTGCTCGATGGGTATTTTTTTAGCTTAGGCAAGATAGGGGGAGCCCTCCCATACATGATTTCAAAAGGAGAGAACCCCGCCTCGTAAGGGGTGTATCTGACTCTAAGAAGGGCTAAAGGAAGGAATTTGTCCAACCCTCACCGATCTCCAAGATAAATTTTGTAAGAGTACTTTTTAAGGTTCTATTCGTGTGAATATGGTGACCTCTCAGGAGAAGGGACTGCTAGGTTGCCTGAGGAGAGGTGAACCAGACCAGGTCAGAAACAGAGCACATCAAGAACCTCATGCTGATCAGTTTGTGGGTTCATGCCAGTGAATTGCCACTGTACCTCATCTCTTAAAAAAAAAAAAAAGAGAATGTTATTTATTTTCTTGCTGACCATAATGATGACAAAACCAACTGAAAACAAAGTCAGTACCATTAACTACAAGGATACAAAGTTTGTTTATTTGTTTTTGTTAAAGACTTTCTGAGTCTTATCTCTTGTTAGGAGAATTTCTAGTGGAATCTGGATTTTTATCTCTTCAAACACTTTTTCCTTAACCTTGTTTCAGGGTGTATAATCACAATTCACAGAATATTGGACTTCTTCAAGACAAGTTGACACTGTCTTATGTTTAATAGGTTGTTGGAAAAATGGAGGGATATATGATCCTTTTTCCGTTTCGTGGAATTTTTTCTGAATACCAGTGTTCATGTGCACTTTTTGTCTTTTATCATCTGAAAACTAACCCAGTATTTTCAAGTATATTCTTCTCATTAATTTTTACTACTTAGAGTCAACATTATTAAATTTAAAAAGTATTTTATGTGAGAAAAAAAAGATGTGAAATGTCCTAATCTTGAGTGCTTCAGGTTTTTAAGGCACTATTGCATATTAGACCATGAGTCTAGCTGATAGCGCTCAGAGGGCAGAAGAGCACCTACTTTAACATAAACACCCTCCGCTGTAACAGATGAGCAGAGTGTCATTTAAGTTAAAACTTGCACAGCCTATCTGGTTCCCAGGAACTTGGATAGGAAAAATAGTGGGATTCAGATTAGAAAAAGATCTATAAAAGCTAATTTTAGCTGCTTTGAACTAGTATAGAAGCAAGAATTACTAAGAAAACCTTGTTCAAAACATGTGCATTACAGGCTGCCTTAAAACTTTAGAATTGCCTTCTGAAGTTATTGAAAATTAGGTGGTATAATATACTCCATATGGTTTACAACCTAAAGCAAGTGTGGTAAAGTAATGGAGAATTCCTCATAGTCAGATGCCTTTGAACAATTGTATTCTCAGATTTATAGGGAGCCTGACTTCATTGTGGTGATGAGTTTCACAGAATGAGGTTTTGCTGGCAGAGTACAGGAGGAAGGGTACGAAAAGTCATGTTGATTTGTGGTCGATTATAATTACCAATGGGATTCATTCTGTCATAGTTGGTCAGTTATAGTTATCTGCAATGATCATATGCAGGTAAAGGAATTGTTAGCACTGACTATTTTCTGAATCCTTGTTATCTATAATGATCATATGCAGGTAAAGGGAATGCTTAGCACTGATTATTTTCTGAATCCTTGTTATCTGTAATGATCATAAAAAGATAAGGGGAATGCTTAGCACTGATTATTTTCTGAATCCTTGTTATCTATAATGATCATAAAAAGGTAAAGGGAATGCTTAGCACTGATTATTTTCTGAATCCTTGTTATCTATAATGATCATATAAAGGTAAAGGGAATGCTTAGTGCTGATTATTTTCTGAATCGTTATATGTATTTATTCCTTTTTCAATTAGGACAAGAGGAAATCTTGAAAAATTAGTCTGTTTTTTTGCCTCCTGGCTGAATTACAGTTCTCAAAATCTGTGTTCATAGTTGTGCTAATACTGCCTGTTTCAGAATTGCTCATAGATTTCTAGGACACATTCACATCTCAGTGTATAAGCGTATTGTTTTATCTTGAATTGCATATGATTTACTGGGCTATGAAATAGATGTTATTATAGGATAAGGATTACTGATTTTTTAGAAACCCTTGTATATCTTTCCATATGTTGAACACGGAGTGTGTAATGCTTTGTCAGGTATCTTAATGACTCAGTGGCAAGTCAGAATGGCCTTTCTGTTGTCTCAGAGTAGCCACTTCTTGCATAAATTCATCAAAAAGTCTTCAGAACTCACGTCCATGTAGATATATACCAATGCATGTAAGTTTCAAGATTTTATTTTTAAGCTTAGGAGTTTACATAATTCTGATTATATATATTTTATGGAATACGATAGAAAACTTTAAATGGGAAAGAAACTCCATTAAAAAATAAACCACATCAGTTCTTTTCAAAGAGGCATGGATGATAAATCCTTTGAAGTTTGCCTTCTAATCTCGTTTTAGAGTAAATCTGAGGAGTGCATGAAAACATTTTGAGCAACTAGCTAAGCGCCCTGAAGCTTTGTAGAATATATAATGAAATACTGTATTCTTGCTTCAGTGACAAGAAGTGCTTTTTCAAATTTATATTACATTTTTTAAGGATAAAATATTTGGAAGAAAGATTCATTTTTTGTCATAATTAAGAAATTGAGTAATCTTAATTATGATTTCATATAGATGCAACTGTTGCGTTAGAGGTAAAGATAATAAAGATCCATTTTCCTCTTGTTGGAAAGAAGTGGTTTGGGCAGTTGAAGAGTGAACTCTATTTTTTGTCGTTGTAGCATAGTAGCACCATTATTTTAAACTACTTCTATCTTTATTTAATAATGATGGGATGAAAGAAATCGCAACTTCTTAATAATTTTATTTTTATTTAACTTTTCTTAGATCAACTGTTTAACTTCATTCTTAGCTGTTTAATATCAGTACTGTTGTGTCTTCGGATACTAATTTCAAAAAATCATTTCAGAGTTTGGTTATTCAACTGGAGATGATGTAATTTTACTGGTGATATTATTAAGAAAATGTTGTGAATCCTTTGGAAGGCATTTATCAGCAATAATAACTACTGGCTGCTATTATGATTGTTATTAATATGCATGATGTGATTCTGTAAAAGTACACAGATTACTATCTAGACTTTTTATTCATTTATGCTCATACAAGAAGCTGGGCCCAATGTGGTGTTTGATTTTTAATTTCATTTTTAGAAAGTTGAGTAAAACCTAATGTTTTCTGTAGGTATAACTTACTAACACTTTTTGGACCATAAATTAAACCTAGTTTTTGGTAACTTTTTCTATAAGATTTATGAATGTGTTGAATTGCCAGAAATGATTGATTACAGTCTTCTTGGAATAACATGGATTTAGAAACCCTAGAGAACTGTCAAATGGTTCAGTCCAAATTTCTGTAAGTTAGATTACATGGCAGGATTAGTTAGGGACTAATCTGTAATTTATTTAAAAATAAATTTCATTTTTATCAGAATAAACCTTATTTTCTTAAGTTTATGTAACTAAATACAAAGCTTCACAAACAATATAAAATGATAGTTGAACTCTTAGTATTAGACTATCTTAGAACTGACTGCATTTTTTTACTAACATCATAGGCTTATTAAGGAACAGTGCTCAGCTACGTTCAGTCACCTCTCTTGGTGTCTTTAGCCAGCTTCCAAGTTTTTCATCCAGTTACTGGACAGCCATGCAAACTTAATTGAAAACATTTTCCAGACATTAATTAGATTCAGCCTTGAGCCACAAAGGTAGGTAAACTAACATTTCAGAGTATATTTCTAGGTTCGGAGTAATTTTATTTATTCTAATGCTAGAATTCTCCTTTAATCACTTCTAAGAAGTTGAAACAAATAGTAGAAAGTTCTCTTTTTTAAAGTAAAGTGGTAATACTGACTTTTATAACACAACCAGACAAAAATGATTTTTGATGGATACTGTGTAATAGTTCAAAGTTCTCAATAGGTGAAGGTGGACAGGTTTCTAGAGACCTGTGTAAACCAGTCACTGATTAATGAGTTGGGAATTTTTGTTAGTGTATAAGTTATGTGTGCATTGCCATAACTCATGTCTTCAGAATTATTTTTAATAACAATTAAGGACACTTTTTTTGTTGTTTATTCTCCTTTTAGCTAGTGATAATACCACAACTTTGATTTTTACTTTGATTTTTACTTAGAGTTTTATTGTTGAATATCTATTGCCTTTTACTTTGATCAGTGTTTTGAGAGTTGACATTGATAAAGTAGGGCTGCCTTGGATTTCTTGCTTTGTAATTTATCAGTGTATTGGACACAGGTGGTCTTGGTTAGTCACTGCTTTCAATTAAATGACTTGCGATTGACCTACACATTAGGTTTGTACGTTCATTTTCCACTCAGGATATTGTTTTATCACTTGAAAGGTTATGAAGTCTGTTGAAATATGTTGTTTCTTCTTGAGAATGTCTTGAGGGCCATATGAAAATACTCTGTTTTTCTTTTTCAGTTCCTCTGCAACAGTTTCTTATTTTGTAAGGAGGAGGGAGAAATCCCATAATCAATGACTAGGAGAACAGTTTTTTTTTTTTTTGTAGGGAGGGGAAGGGCAGGGTTGGGCAGGGAATTTGCAATTCTTAAATTTTTTAAAAAGTGTCTTTTGTTGATCCAGTTTTAGGCATATAAAATTATTTCAGTTCAGTGTAGCTCTTAAAATTATATTAATTCGAAAAATACATAGGTAATCAGCTGTCAGTCACATATTTATATTGGCATGCGTTACATGTTTACATTTAGTAAATTGTAAGCTAACTGTGCTAACTTTTAGCAAGTAAATGAGAAGCCATAAAATTTTAAAAGTAGAAGTTATGACCATCATTTTAAATTGCAAGTTATGCTTTTTATGGACTTTATGGCTTACAGATCAGTGCACAGTTTTCACAAAATTATTTGTGTGTGGGATTTTAGGGGCAAGAAATTTGCTAAAATAAATGGAATCCAAATCCTAGAAAATTCTGGTTTGTTTTTCTGGATATCACTGATCACCATCTAGTACATTACAAATTTTGTTTATTTACATCTGGTCACTTTATCTTCCTTTTCTACTATAAATTTCATGAAGGCAGGGATTTTTGTCTGTTTTTTTCATTGTTGTAACTCAAATACCTAGAGTAGTTCATAGCACATAATTCAGAGCAGTGGTCCCTGACATTTTTGGCACTAGGGACTGGTTTCATGGAAGACAATTTTTCCACAGTGGGAAGTTGTGGGGATAGTTTCGGGATGAAACTGTTCCACCCCAGATCATCAGGCATTAGTTAGATTCTCACAAGGAACTTGCAGCCTAGATCCCTTTCACTTGCAGCTCACAATAGAGTTCATGTTCCTATGAGAATCAAATGTTGCTGCTTATCTAACAGGAGGCAGAGCTCAGACAGTGATGCTCATTTGCTTGCCACTCACCTCCTGCTGTGTGATCCAGTTCCTAACAGCCCCTGGGTTGGGGACCCTGATTTAAAGTAGTGCATAACACATTATCTAGAGGTGGGCATAGCACATAATAGATATAGATTTTTGTTGAAAGATGGGAGAAACTGGTGGAGGGTGTCCAGATTCTTGGCATTTTGAACAAAGAACTGGACAAAACACATAAAGATTGAAGCAACAAGAGCAGAGATTTATTGAAAATGAAAGTACATTCCAGTGTGGGAGCGGGCCTGAGCAGCTGCTCAAGGGTCTGGATACAGAATCTTCTGGGGTCCAGATACCCCCTACAGGTTTCCCCTTGGCCACTAGGGGTTCACCTCATGTAAATAAAGTGGTGGCCCTGCAATCAATCAGATGCTGAAAGAAAGTTACAAAGATCACACCCTTGTGCAAACATCTGATTGGTTATGGGAAGCAACCAATCAGAGGCTAAAGTGAAGTTACAAAGTTGTACTTCTGTGCAATCTAAGACTTGACCCTCAGTCAGTCTATATTCTGTATTGTTGATATCTGCAACCAATCAGGGCTGAAATGAAATTACAAGATTACACTTCTGTTACAAACCTCTGATTGTAAATTCCAGTTGTTAAGACCAGGCAGTAAATACCTATGGGTTGCCTTTTGCAACCAATCAGTGGTACTTTCGATTTCCCATCTGCCTTGAAAAAGAGGTGGGGGTTTGCATAGGTCCTTTTGCTACTTAGGCGTGGCAAGTTAGGGTTTTCCTTTCAATTTATTTCTAGGAAGTCAGCGTGAAATTTCAGGCCTTCGGTTTCCTGCCTCTAGACCCTTTCTCCTGCCTCAAAACCACTCAAATGCAATATCATTTTGATCAATATTTTCTGCCATTTTCTTTGCGTTTCTGAATTTTTTGCCACTTTTTTCCTTTTATATCTTTAAGTGGAGTGTATATTGATAGTGCTGATTCTTGAAAAAGCTTGTATCTGATTTGTTTGTATCTACTGATGAAAATCCCTCCTTTTGAGAATCCTTAGGGATTTTAAAAGTTTAATCCAGAATTTGTTCTCTTGAATTATGTTGTGCCTTATGTTTTGATACAATTTAAAACTCTCAGGTAGAGTTGTTTATTCAAGAGCTTTTATGTATTTATTTTAACTTAATAAATGCTCAGGGTACATTTTCTTCTACCTAAGTTTTAACCTTTAGACACACGTGCAGTTTCACATAGTGGAAAACTTTTATTATTTTGTAGCACTTCAGAAGAGTATATGTGGAGTCTTGAAACTCTGTTGTTAAATTCCAGTTGTTAAGACCAGGCAGTAAATACTTTATTCCAGTTTTATATAGCTATTTATCATTCACGATATATCAATATTGTATGTGTGTATTGTCAGCGAGAATATAATTTGTTATTGTGGTTAGACCTTTTGCTTTTACCATTGAAATATTGTTACTCTGGATTATCTGAGAACAAGAATCCATTTTGCATACTAGTTTATGTCCAATTAAACAGTAATAAGGAACTCAGGAGGGCTCACTTTCTGAACATGGCTCAGTAGAAATAGCCAGAATAGTAATAGGGTTGGTTGGGTAAGTGTTACAGCTTCTTTCCCCCAGCCTAACACCAAGTAGATCTTCCTTACTCTTTTTACTACTCACCACTGTGCAGTCTGCTAATTGTTGAGGTGAGTACATCTTAGGTTCCTTCTGTACTTGAATTATCTTTACTTGCTGTCCTCAGAGAAATGACTGGAGAGTTTTTTTGTTTTTTTTTTTAAACTGTAATTAAGGTTGTCTGTGACTTTTTAGCAGCTTTTCTTATTATGTCATTTAATCAATATTGGCTGAATTCTGCATTGTCCTTTCCCTTCCTGTTTTAGAGCTTTTACAAAAAGAAAACGGCAAGCAAACATCTTTTTTTTTTTTTTTTTTTTTTTTTTTTTGAGACGGAGTTTCGCTCTTGTTACCCAGGCTGGAGTGCAATGGCGCGATCTTGGCTCACCGCAACCTCCGCCTCCTGGGTTCAGGCAATTCTCCTGCCTCAGCCTCCTGAGTAGCTCGGATTACAGGCATGTGCCGCCATGCCCAGCTACTTTTTTTTGTATTTTTAGTAGAGACGGGGTTTCACCATATTGACCAGGACGGTCTTGATCTCTTGACTTGGTGATCCACCCGCCTCGGCCTCCCAAAGTGCTGGGATTACAGGCTTGAGCCACCGCACCCGGCCTACATCTTTTTTTTTTTAAGTCACAGAGATAGATGACTGCACTCCTTTCAGTGCTTCAAGGCAATTTTTTATTCTTTCAAATTCCTTTATACATTTTTATCCTTATTCTAAGGGAAGTAGGTTTTTTTCTGTTTTTTTGGTTTTTGTTTTTTTATTAGGGGGATGGGAGCAACATTTAATCTACAAGTACATTATTGAAAACTTTAAAAAATACGTTTATTTTAATAAGTACATATTTTGAGGATCTCAATTGGGCTAATTCTGTCTGTTAAAATAGAAAAGTAGAAAGATTTATGAATGGAAAATAAAATGCTGGAACAAGTAATTTCCTTTTTTTTTTTTTTTTTTTTTTTTTTTTTGGAGACACAGTCTCACTCTCTTGCCCAGGCTGGAGTGCAGTGGTGCAATCTTGGCTCACTGCAACCTCTGCCTCCCAAATTCAAGCGATTCTCCTGCCGCAGCCTCCTGAGTAGCTGAGATTACAGGCGCCCACCACCACGCCCAGCTAATTTTTGTATTTTTAGTAGAGATGGGGTTTCACCATGTTGGCCAAGCTGATCTGGAACTCTTGACCTCAGGTGATCCACGCACCTTGTCCTCTCAAAGTGCTGGTATTACAGTTGTGAGCTACCGCATCTGGTCTTTGATTTTTTTAATGAAGTGTTTTCTCTCTTAAAAAAAATTAATTTCTTTATAGGATATATTCAAAATGATGGCAAAAACCACAATTACTGTTTCACAATATAGGCTATGACAGTTTATATTGTAAATAATACTTTTTTCCCCATGATTTGTTTGAAGTTTGTCTCATCACTTTGTTGAGAACAGTAGAGGAATATGTTAGTCTAATGGCTAAATTGTTTTTATATTGTAAGCTCTGCAGTGTAAATAGAAATACAGAAACACTATAAAACATATATGGTTAAAAAATACCATTACTATTTTTTTGGAGACAGAGTCTTACTCTGTCTCCCAGGCTGGAGTGCAGTAGCGCAATCACAGCTCACTACAACCTGTGCCTCCGGGATTCAAGTGATTCTCCCTCCTCAGCCTCCTGAGTAGCTGGAATTACAGACATGCACCATCACGCCGGGCTAATTTTTGTATTTTTAGTAGAGACAGGGTTTTACCGTGTTGGCCAGGCTGGTGTTGAACTTGTGACCTCAAGTTATCTGCCCACCTTGGCCTCACAAAGTGCTGTGATTACAGGTGTGAGTCACTGCACTTGACCCACTTTTTTTTTATTGTTTATTTTTTTTGGAGACAGGGTTTCACTCTGTTCACCAGGCCAGAGTGTAGTAGTGTGATCATAGCTCACTGTAACCTTGAACTCCTTGGCTCAAGTGATCTTTCTGCCTCAGCCTCCCAAGTAGCTAAGACTATAAGAACACACTGTCATGCCTGGCTAATTTTTAACAAATTTATAACTTTCTTTTGTAGAGATAGTAGCCTTACTGTGTTGACCAGACTGATCTTAAACTCCCTCCTGGCCTCGAGCAGTCCTCCTACTTTGGCCTCCCAAAGCCCTGGGATTACAGGCATAAAAATAGCATTACTTTAAAACTCTACACAAATAGCTGTCTAGGCACTTAAGCTTGACTCTGTAATAGTTATTTAGTAGGGAGTTACTGGATTATCTGTGATTAATGTAGTTTATGAAGATAGGCCAGATTATCCATAATACTATAGTAATTTGAATTCAGAGGAATTATAATGCTTATTTTTTCATAAATGGAATAGTGGTTAATGAACATGGACTTAGGGGTTTTTTTTTTGTTTGTTTGTTTTTTGTTTGTTTTTGAGACGGAGTTTCGCTCTTGTTACCCAGGCTGGAGTGCAATGGCGCGATCTCGGCTCACCACAACCTCCGCCTCCTGGGTTCAGGCGATTCTCCTGCTTCAGCCTCCTGAGTAGCTGGGATTATAGGCACGCACCACCGTGCCCAGCTAATATTTTGTATTTTTAGTAGAGACGGGGTTTCACCATGTTGACCAGGATGGTCTTGATCTCTTGACCTCGTGATCCACCTGCCTCGGCCTCCCAAAGTGCTGGGATTACAGGTTTTTTTTTTGTTTTTTTTTTTATTGAGACAGAGTCTCACTCTGTTGCCCAGACTAGAGTGCAGTGGCATGATCTCGGCTCACTGCAGCCTCCACCTCCTCAGTTCAAGTGATTCTCCTGCCTCAGCCTCCCAAGTAACTGGGATTACAGGCACGTTCTACCATGCCCAGCTAATTTTTGTATTTTTAGTAGCAACGGGGTTTTGCCATGATGGGAAGGATGGTCTCAGTCTCTTGACCTTGTAATCCACCTGCCTTGGCCCCTCAAAGCTGGGAATACAGGCATGAACCACTGCGCCTGGCTGGACTTAGGCTTTAATCCCTGCTTCACTGTTTATTTACGTGTGGGGGTACAAATTGCATGATCTCTTTGACACTCAGTTTCCTGCTTATAAAAGTGAAGAGAATATCACCTTCCTCACAAGGTGCATTAAATGAAATGATAAATGCTTATTAGCACACTGTTTGGTTATATATTAGTGTTATTTATGTTATTATATCATCGTATAATTTTAACAGTATAATTTAGTCACAGACAGCCTTAATCACAGTTTTAAAAAAACTGTCCAGCCATTTCTCTGAGGACAGCAAGTAAAGATAATTCAAACACAGAAGGAATCTAAGATGTACTCACCTCAACAATTAGCAGACTGCAAAGTGGTGAGTAGTAAAAAGTACCTGTTTATGTCCTTTGCCCACTTTAATGGGCTTGTTGTTTTTTGTAAATTTGTTTAAAGTTTCTTATACATGCTGGATATTAGACTTTTGTCAGATGCATAGTTTGCAAAAATTTTCTCTTGTTCAGTAGGTTTCCTGTTTATTCTGATGATAGTTTTTTTTTTTTTTTTTTTTTTGCTTTTGTTGCAATTGCTTTTGGTGTCTTTGTCAGGAAATCTTTGCCCATGCCTAAGTTCTGAATGGTATTTTTTTTTAAAAAAAATCTTTACATTCCTTTATTGGAGCAAGATTCCTGATCGGTATACAGTGATGTATTTACTAAACAGAGACCTGTGCAGAAATTACATACTATCCATCTAGATAGGTTGTTACACTTTTGCCTATTGATGGAATAGTTCCATTTATCAAGTTTTATACATCAAAAAGCTTTTGAATTTCACCAGACTGTCCATTAATTCACCTCTGAAAAAGTGGCATTTAATTTCAGCTACTATATTTTACAGCATTAAAAAGCTTATGCATTAGGGTGCTTCTCTGCACAATGGCATTGAGCAGACAGAGTTGGGTTCATTATCCCACCCAGATTCACATAGTCACATTTGAGAGCTTTATACCAGAGAGCAGGGACAGTTACTGCCAACCATCACAGACTCCTTACTCCGAGAGCCTTTCCCCTTGGCCACATTTTATATAGCCAATGAAGACATGCCAGCAACTGTCCCATGTATAACTTGGCATTAGAGCACCAGGTCTGTTGGATGGTGGTGGCAGGCACTATTATTTTATATCCAGGTAAACGGCCAATTTTAAAAACTGCCACTTGGAGATAAAACTCAAGGGCACAATATACTCAGAAAGTATTGAGCTATCTGGTATCCCAAATGATGTGAATACTTTCAGAAACCAATGGCACATTGTACCCACATTTCCCAGCTATGGAGATATCAATACATTGATTCAGATCCCATTACTCAATCCACATAGCCCTGAGGTCATCCTGCAAAGTGCGTATCAAAAAATACGAAGTTAGGGTGACAAAGTTTGACAGTGATGTTATACAAGTCAAACTTGGAAGGTCATACCTATGCTGAGAGAAAAGCATCAAATCCTTTGTGTACACATTTAGTTTTATTGTAACAAAGCAACTTGTACACTTTTAACGTTTAAAACTGAGCATCATCTTTCCTTTCCAGTGAAACAAAAAGAAAATTTAAAAATAAACAGGAACAAAATTACAATAGAGAATGTCAATTCCAAATAAGATCCTACAGGTTCTGCTGATTCTCTCATTGAGTGGCAGGGCTCAAGTCATCATTAGGAGAGAATTTATTTTAAAAGTGTCATCTTAAACTGCAAGGATGTCTGTCAAATGTCACAATTAAACATGCCAAAGGAGAAGCCATGTTGTCAAAATGCCCACTTACCCCACCCAAACATCTCAAACCCACCCTTTGCTGACCTTCTATAACCCCATTTTTTTAAGTTTTTTTTTTCCTTTTTTCAAACAAGAGAAAGTAGACAGATACATGTTGGTAAATGCTAACTGTCCATATTCACATAGAGACACAGTGTACTCTCTGAGCCCAATATACAGAGAAAGGAGGAAAAAAGCTAGAATTCTATACACTACTACACAGGGGCCTCGCACCCTCCAGCTTCCAGCAGAGCGAAGGGAGCAGGTTTTTCTTTTTTCCCACAGAGCTCGGTGGTGTTGATTCCATACAGTTTTTGTTAAGGCAGGAAGGGATAAAATGAATTTCAAACAGAAAGGGGTAGAGACTCTTTTCCCATTGTATCCTGCTCAAGATATTTTCCCCAAAATAAGTTGAGAACCGTGGTGTAGAGAAAAGAGACCTCAAAAACAGGGTGACTGAGCACAAGAGGGAAGGAAAAAAAAAAAAAAAAAAAAAAAAAGACTGCAACTTGCTCCCAGGGACTGGAGAAAATTTTAAAAAAGGAAGGTTGGAATCCGTGTTCTATTAGTCATCTTCTCCTTCATCCTCCTCTCCTTCCTCCCCTTCATCATCATCTTCATCTTCTTCACCTTCATCCTCATCCCCTTCTTCATCAATATCTTCTAATCCTTCCTCCTCTTCATCATCATCATCATCATCTTCTTCTCCTTCTCCTTCTTCATCATCCATATCAGGAACCAAGTAGTATTGTAATGGGTTTGGCCAAATATCATCTTTGATGATCTCTCCTAATTCATCAGCACCTGCATCAGAATGGTCAGTAAACCAGGTAAAGAAGCTCTCTGGTTCCTCATGCTGCCTCTTCCTGCTGGCTTTATTCTGCGTTTGACTTGAACGTTTCGTTAAATCCTTTCCAGATTTCCATTTGATTTCGGTAGACTTTGAAGATGGATCACCACTCTCATTCAGATGAAATTCTTTGGAGAGAATTTTATTTTCAAAGTAAGGATTTTCATCAAAATAAAAATCTATTCTGTAACCTGATTTAATATCTTCAAATTCTGTCACTTCAACTCTGGTCAAATAATGCAGTGCCTCTTCGTCCTCCTCCCCACGCAGTGCAGACACTTGTGGATGGTTGACAAATGTTGTTACCCAAAAATTTGGGATTTTGGCGATCAATTCTGACCTCTTCTGAAAAAACGGTTGGCGGAGTTTGTTATATTTCTATTCTACTTTCAAAATCTCACTGGCTTGTTCATTAAGTCTGTCTATTTCATTTTGTACTTCATCAATGTGTTCAATTGCTTCTTGCTGTTCTTTTTCTCCCTTCTTCGGCAAGCCTGCAGAGGCCGATGTCTCCTCCAGTCCCTGAGCAGGAGGTGGTCTTGGTTTCTTCTTTTGAGGCGGGAGTGGAGATTGGCGTTTGGGGGCCATGCTGCTGGGGAAGTCCGAGAACCGAAGCACAAGTCTTATAGCTCGTCCGGAAGCAGGCAGAACCTCTGAATGGTATTACCTACATTGTGTCTTTGAGATGAAGCCTCCCTCTGTCGCCAGGCTGGAGTGCAGTGGTGCGATCTCGGCTCACTGAAACCTCCAACCACCTGGTTCAAAGGATTCTCCTGCCTCAGCCTCCTGAATAGCTGGGATTACAGGCACGTGCCACCACACCCAGCTAATTTTTTTATTTTTAGTAGAGATGGGTTTCACCATCTCTACTAAAAATAGAGATGGCCAGGATGGTCTTGATCTCCTGACCTCATGATCCACATGCCTTGGCCTCCGAAAGTGCTCTAATTACAGGTGTGAGCCACTGCGCCCGGCCTACATTTAAGTCTTTAATCTATCTTGAGTTAATTTTTGTATATGGTGTAAGGAAAGGGTTCAGTTTCAGTTGTTTGCCTACAGCTAGCCAGTTATTCCAAGAATAAGGAATCCTTTCCCCATTGCTTTTTTTCGTCAGGTTTATGGAAGATCAGATAATTTTCAGGGTGTGATCTTATTTGTGGGTTTTCTCTTCTGTTTCATTGGTCTATGTGTCTGTTTTTATGACAGTACCATGCTGTTTTGCTCACTATATCCCTGTAGTATAGTTTTAAGTTGGGTAGCATGATGCCTCCAGCTTTTCTTTCTGCTTGGGATTGCCTTGTCAATTTCGGCTCTTTTTTTGGTTCCATATGAGTTTTGAAATAGTTTTCTCTCATTCTGTGAAGAATGTCAATTGTAGTTTAATAGGAATAGCATTGAATCTATATAAATGCTTTGGGCAGTATAGCCATTTTATTGATATTTATTCTTCCTGTCCATGAGCATGGGATGTTTTTCCATTTGTCTGTGTCATCTCTGATATTTTTGATCAGTGGTTTTGTAGTACTCCTTGTAGAGACCTTTTACCTCCCTAGTTAGTCGTATACCTAGGTATTCTATTCCTTTTGTAGCAGTTGTGAATGGGAGTTCATTCCTGACTTGTCTCTTGGCTTGACTCTTGGTGTATAGGAATGCTAATGATTTTGGCATGTTGATTTTGTTTCCTAAGACTTTATTGAGGTTGTTTATCGGCTTAAGAAGCTTTTGGGCTGAGACTCTGGGGATTTTCTAAATATAGTGTTACGTCATCTGCAAACAGGGATAGTTTGATTTCTTTTCTTCCTATTTGT
Organism: Saimiri boliviensis; assembly: GCF_048565385.1. Lineage (NCBI taxonomy): Eukaryota > Metazoa > Chordata > Mammalia > Primates > Cebidae > Saimiri > Saimiri boliviensis. The sequence continues at coordinate 64,657,145 of NC_133452.1, forward strand.
TTGTCCTTTTGTTTCTTTCTCTTGCCCGATTGCCTTGGCCGGAACTTCCAATGAATACATTGAATATGGGTGGTGAGAGAAAGCATCCTTGTCTTATGCTGGTTTTCAAGGGTAATGCTTCCAGTTTTTTGCCCATTCAGTATGATATTGGCTGTGGGTTTGTTATAGATGGTTCTTACTACTTTGAGATATGTTCCTTCAATACCTAGTTTATTAAGAGGTTTTTTTTTTTTAAAACACAAATGGATGTTGAATTTTTATCAAAAGCCTTTTCTCCATCTGTTGAGATAATTGTGGCTTTTGTCTTTAGTTCTGCTTATGTGCTGAATCACATTTATTGGTTTGTGTATGTTGAACCAACCTTGCATCCTGGGGTTGAAGCCTACTTGATTGTGGTATATAAGCTTTTTGATGTGCTGCTGGATTCTGCTTGCCAGTATTTTGTTAGGGATTTTTGCAACAACTTCATCAAGGATATTGGTCTGACATTTTCTTTTTTTACTGTATTTGTGCCAGGGTTTGGTATCAGGACAATGCTGGCCTCATAGAATGAGTTAGGGGATAGTTCCTCCTTCCCAATTTTTAAGAATACTTCAAATGGGACTGATAGCAGCTTTTCATTGTACATCTGGTGGAATTCAGCTGTGAATTCATCTGGTCCTTGACTTTTTTTGGTTGGCAGACTTATTTTTTATAATTTCTATAACAGTAGTGAACACTGTTGCTACTCTCCATCTCACTTCTATTTTGGGACCTTACAGACACAGCTTTTAGGTCAATAATCAGAGGAAAGCCATAATTAGAAGGCCCACATGGACCTTCTCTTATAAAATAGTGACCTAAATACTTGTTTTTCTTATATTTGAAAGCTATACTTGACTACTTGTTTTCAGTTTAAAGGAATTATATAGCTAATAATATAGTTTTATATAACACTGCTTTTATTACATAGATTATAGAATTCATGTTGGGATAGAAGTAAATTTAGGTAGACATGTGAATACTGTTTTTAAAAAAATATTTTATTGGTGTTAAAATCTTCTAATAAGATTGCCAGTCCCTTAAACCAACCATCCTCTTTGTTAAGTCATAATCACCTGAGGCAACTTTCAACTTTTTAAACTTTTCCTTTGATATGTATTTCCAAATGATAAGCTTCCATGGCTCTTTTCTCAGTTTATGACTTTTAAATGTTACTTAATCATTTATTATCGTAAATGATGATTTATAAGTTTTTATTAGACATTGTTTATATATATAGTTAAAGTATTATTTACTGCTCAGTCAAGTAGTGAACTGTAATATTCTTCAACTATTTTTCTTGAAGTTAATAACTGGCTTTGCTCAGTTTTCTTTATACGAATCAGCAATTCTTCATCTATATGCTCCTATATCCTCTCTTCTACAAAGACAGATTTGTTAGTTTGTTAGTTCCATCTTTTTTTCTCCTCTGTATTAATTTGTTTTCTCACTGCTATAAAAGAACTACCTGAAGCTGGATAATTTAAGAAGAAAAGAGTTTTAACTGACTCGCAGTTGCGCAGGCTTAACAGGAAGCATGACTGGGAGGCCTCAGGAAACTTACAATCGTGGTGGAAGGTGAAGGGGAAGGAAGCAGCTTCTTCACTTGTCAGCAGGAGACAGAGAGAGTGTGTGTGAGGGGGAAGTGCTACACGCTTTTAAACCATCAGTTCTCATGACAGCAGCAAAGGGGAAATCTGCCCCCTTGATCCAGTCACCTACCACCAGGTTCCTTCTCCAGTTCAAAAGGATGTTTGGGCAGGGACACAAATCCGAACCATATCACCCTCTAAATCTAGAAATAATCTTAGTGTCTCTCCCATGTTTGAATCTCCATATTCTAGATTCCACGTCTTCTATTTTGGTTTATTCTCTGCTTGGTAGGAGGATATACTTCAGTAGCTTCTTGAGAAAAGGTGCATTGAAGGTAATTTTTAACATCTTATAAAATAGTTAAACATGTTTTTTATTTATAACATATATTTGAATAATAGTGTAGTTGGCTATAGAATTCTGCATATAGAGTAACTTATCTTACAATTTTGAAGGCTTTTCACATTTTAGATTTCTGTGTTGCTGTTGAAAAGTTTAGTGGCCACCAGATTTCTTTTTATCTCTGGAATCTTTTATCCCTGATGTTATGAAATTTCACTTTGACTTACCTTGTTGAAGATCTTTTAATTTAATAGATGGTATACTCGTTGAGGCTTTTAAACCTGGCACCTCATGTCCTTCAGTTCTGGGAACTTTTTTGGTATTATTTCTTGGTTATTCCCCTTTGGCCCCTCACCCACTTCCTTTTCTATATTCTCAATTTCTGCAGTATATGTCCCTTGATTAACAAATTTTTTCATCTTTTCTATTTTCTACTTTTTGTATTTTTATTCTACAAAGTAGAATTCCTAAACATTTTCTTTTTAAACTTCTGTTGAATTTTTATTTATTCCATTATATTTTTGATTTCTCATTCTCTGAATATTTTCTGCCCAACATCCTTTTCTCATTCCATAATATAATTTCTTTTCTGTTTGAGGTTAACAGTTACTTCTCTAATTTTCGTTGTTTTCTTTAGTTCCCTTTATTGTCTTTGTTATTCTGAGTTTCATTTTTCTGTTTGTTGTAATTTTTGTTTTTCAGATTAGAGGCTTGCTTCAGTTGTATTTTAAATATTGTCTGTTCATTCTTGTGTAATTGTGAGGCACTCAAATGCTGACTGGAAGCCTTATGTACATGGGTTGAGTTTGTTTGTTGACTACTTGGTTTAATTGTACACCAAGGTTTCTCTGTCTCAACACTGTTGATATTCTGGATCTGATAATTCTTTGTTGCGGGGCTGTCAGCTGCATTTTAGCATGTTTAGCTGCGTCTCTGACCTCTACCCACTAGCTGCCAATAGCATTCTCCCTTCCCCAGTCATAAAAATAAAATTGCCTCATGTCCTCAGGGGGAAAATTTAGCCTTCATTGGGGACTACTACCCTAGACCCATTGTCCTGATTTGGTCTATTTCTTTATTCTTTATTTTTATTTCTTTTTTGAGATAGGGTCTTGCTTTACAGATAGGGTCTTGTATGCACCACCATGCCTGGCTAATTTTAAGCTTTTGTTGTAGAAATGGAATTTCTTTAAATTGCCTAGGCTGGTCTTGAACTGGCCTCAAATGATCTTTCCACCGTGGTTTTCCAAAGTCTTAGAATTATAGGCATGAGCCACTATGCCTGGCCAAACTGAGCTGTTCCACTGGGGACTTTCTAATGCCAGTATCTTTAAGATTCTTTTCTTATGCTAGTCTCCAGAGGAAGCTTTTGATTCCTTCTACTTGAGATTTTTAAGCCTGCCTGCTGGATTTCTGGGAGCCTAGTAGAACATGGAGGCTGAAGGTTTTCACTTAATTAGTTGTTTTTACCATGGCTTTTCATCTTTTGTTCTACCTGTGTTTCTTGTCTACCAGTCTAGAGCCTCCTGTTCACTTGGTGCAGAGAATAAACTTCCCATCTTCCAAGACAGTATAAAGAGGGATAATAACTAACTGGATGGGATGGGAAGAAAGGTCCTAGGAGAGGGTCTGTTTGTTTTATTGGCTTTCAACTATTCCTTCTGTTTTTAGCTCTACATAACTATTTGTATTTTCCAAGATACCTGGTACTTCCAATTCCACTGTTCCTTTTTTTTCCCCTTAATGTGTGTGTTTTGTAGTAAGAATTTAGTTGCTTATTGTTGAAATTCCATTTGTAGGCAGTTAGACTTCAGCTTTCTTTGATCTGCTGAGTCAGTTACTATTTCTCCATTTACTTGCCGTCTTTCCAAAACTTACTAACTTACCTAGTATGCTGTTGTTTTCTTTCCTGTTCTTCTTCCTTTGGGTATTTAGTCTTATTTTACGGATATTGTACTTTGTTTAAAAGCAGCAATAAAGATGAAGAGATGTGTTCGATCCAGAAGTAACAATCAGTCTAATTTCAAAGTATTTTATTTTAATTTTAGATGCAGGGTCTTGCTCTGTTGCCCAGGCTAGGGTGCAGTGGTGTAATATAGTGCATAGTAGCCTTAAACTCCTGGGCTCAAATGATCCTCCTGCCTCTGCCTCCTGAATAGCTAGGCCTAATACAATGATGTGCTACCATGATAGCTAATTTTTTCTATGTTTTTATAGAAATGGGGTCTCACTATATAGACTAAACTGGTCTCAAACTACTGTTCTCAAGCCACGTATTGCCTTCTCAGGTTTTATGTTTTTACATTTTCTTCCTTTTAGCAGAAAAAACTCAATGAGGGTTTTAGGAATAAAACCATAAAAGTGTTTTTAAAAGGTTTTCAACTGATCGTTAATCATCAGATATGTATTTTTAAGATTTCGTGTTAGTGCACTGTCTTTTAGTATGAGTGAAATGATTGGAGGAGTACAGCTTAGGGGACTAAGTGTATATTAATGGCGATCAGTGAAATTGAGCCCGTGTATGCTACTGTTAATGGCAGAAGGGCGTCTTAGCTTTTTAAAATGTTGTACTTTAATAATTATGCTTTTGACTTTGGGAAAGTTATTACTCTGGTGCTTATTTTTTTGTTTTGGAGGTGAAAAATTCTGGTATTTAAAGCAATTTAAATTCAGGTATCTAAAGCAATAATTGGGTCTAATTCACTAGACACATGTGGCTGTTTAGATTCAGATTAGCTATAATTAAATACAATTAAAAATTTAGTTTCTTAGCTGTACGTAGCCACATTTCAAGTACTTGGTAGCCACATGTGACTACTGACTACTTATGATACAGTGCTGATCTAAAGACTTCCAGATTAACACAGTTTCTATTACATTGATAATTCCACGTATATTGTGTTGTGCCTGAGAAACTTAGAGAGCTTACAGAAAGTTGAATTTGCCCAGCTATAATAATTGTCACGTGCCCACTCAGTTCCTATGTAGAGCTTCAAGTTGTGGGAAGAACTTTATAAGGACTAAAATTGTGGTAACTGTATCTTTTGTTTGACTCTTCTGGCTTTACTTTTAATTATTTTTTTCCCCTCAGACAGTGCAATGCTTGCTAGACAGTGGTGCTGATATTAACAGGCCAAATGTATCAGGAGCCACTCCATTGTACTTTGCTTGCAGGTATGATATTTTATATTTCCAGATGCTCCTATTAAAGAATGTTGTATATATACTCTATTTCCAGACACACACACTTTTTTGTATTTTCTAAAACTCTCTTGTTGTCCCACAAATACTGTGTTCTCTTTTAAAGATGAAGTATACTCTCTCTTTTAAAGTGAGATGCTATGGTTCTATTATTTAACTGCATGAGGAAAAGTATTTTCTGTTAACGTTTAATTGCCATTGCTTTTATGTTATATGTGGGAGCTTTTGATTTGCTTGATTACTTCAATTTTAGACTAAGTACTTATTAACAAAAGACGAATCAGTAATCTAGTAATTCCTATAGTTTACTGTGTTGTGTAACCAGGTCATTTCCAGTGGGATAAGCTGTTGGAATATATATTCTTCCAGAGCCATGTCTTTTCTTTCTCTGTATCTGTAACCAAAAAAAAAAAAAAAAAAAAAAAAACTTGAGTCCATCTTGTTAGATATTGTTATACATGAAGTTATTTTTGTATTTCCATATTGGTTCATTTTCTTGACGTGTACATTTCGTTCGCTTATTCATTCATGTAATCAGCAGATGTTTAATTAGCACTTACTGTGTCATGCATTGTTGTAGGTGTTATAATACAGTAATAAACTCTAGTCCCTAAGGAGCTAACAGTATAATTATACACATACAGTCACACACCAACACCCACACACATATATAAAAATATGTACACACCATATATATTATATATTATGTAAATGTAGTTTGCAATTAGGAGCAGTTCACAGAACAGTATAGTGATTTCTCTTTTTGATTTAAATTATATGAATTGTAATATTTATTTAGGCTTTTATATTCAGATAAAGAGCTCTCCAGAAAGCTCCTCTCTTCTTCTTTTTTCCTGTTTTATATTTTGTTATTGGAGGTTGGTTTTAGGTTGAAAGATCTGCTTTTTTATTGTTTAGTTTCTTGTTGGAGTCTCTGATGTTCCTTTGATGAGACCGATTCAGATCATCTATTTAACAACGTTGTATTAGAATTCAGGGGCTTTTGGATTTCTAGACTTCCAGATCTTATCCAATACCAGCGATTTTCTTACGTTATATTTATGATTTGGTTGCTTGGCCAGAAAACCTGTTCCTTCCATAGTGTCCTGAATTTATGAATAATATCATCATTTGATTCCCTTAAATCATACTCTGTCTTGAAGGATTATTTAGATCAGACCTTTCTTTGAAGCTCCAGATTTGAATGTCCATCTGTCTGATTTATATCATCACTTAGAAATACCACAGAATCTCAGATATTAACATGTCAAAATAGAGCTTCAGATATTCCTCGTCAAATCTTTCCTCCAGTTTTTTCTCATCTTAATCAGTAGAACCCTTATCTTCTCAGTTGTTTAAATTAGAAATGATTAGGTTATTATTTTTAAATTTTTCAGTCAACTTGGAATTTATTAGTAAAGTTCTGTAAATTACACCTTCAAAATATGTTCAGAATCTCAACTTCTAACTCAACCTAAACCACCTTAAAGTTGTTACCTTTTGCCTGGAGTACTGCAATAATCTCTTCACTGAACTCCCTGATTCCTATGTTGTTTCCCTCTAACCTCTTTCCTCAGCAGTCAAAGTGATCTGAAAAGAAAAAAAAAAAAAAAAAAGAACCGGCTCTTGTCGCTTTGTATATGAGCCCTGTAAGTAAAACTTTTCATTGACTCTTTGTTGCATTTCAAATATATTCAGGTTCTACCTCAGCCTGTGAGACTTCCATGATTTCACTCTTGTTTAGCTCACTGTATTTTAACCACATTGATTCTCTTTTGAGTTCCTTAAATGCAGCCAACTTAGCAGGCTTTTCTGCTGGGTGTTTGTTTTGCCTAAAATCTTCTTCCCTAAGCTTTTTACGGGGCTGACTGCTTCTTATTCATGTTATTGCTAAGTTAAGTTACTTTTTAGTGAACAATCTAGGTACTCCATTCCCCAAATTTGTGATTGCAGTATCACAGTCATTTCTTTCATAGCACTTCCTGTTTTGTAGTTGTTTATTTACTTGTTTATAGTCTGTCTTCCCTACATGACTGGAAACTCGATGAAAGCAGGAACTGTATTTATTTGGTTTACTGCTTTATGTCAAAGTGTGGTACAGTGTTTTGCAATTAGATGCTTAGTAGATGTTTTTGAATGAATGAATCACTGTGAAAAATATCTTATAAAAATGCCATTTATAATAGTTGAAAGAATAGAGGTATATTAGTGTTGTGCAGAACTGGGATATTCCTATAATAGTCTGAGCTTAGGGATATGCAAAAGGATTTTTAAGAAATACTTTCTCCTAACATTCCCATCACTTAGTTTCAGTTTAGCAAATATTAGATCTTTTTGAATAAAAATAGGTAAGCAAGTCTGTGATGAAATGTGAAACCAAAAACTAAATTCATTATTATAGAAGAATAATAGATATGAAACGTGGTTCTTCTGCAGGAACACTTTTAATTTTACTTGTGATACCTTGATATAGGTATAAATTAAAAATATAAATTATTCCCAATATGTTGTTTCTGATAAATTAAAGGGAAAGGAATATAGAAAACAGAACAAGTTAACCCCCAAGACAAATTACAGGGCTCTAAGATAAAGGTTAAATGGAATATATGCTTTTTATTTGTTGAGAAGTATTATTAGATATAATATGTTATGTCATATTTAAGTGTCAGAAACTGTTTTCTTTGTATTTGAATTTTGCAATTAAATTAAGAATGGTGTTAAAATACAAGGGAAAGAACCTAGGTTGTGGAGGCAGATTCAAATCCCTGCCTTAAAGCTATACATTAGTCACAATTCTTGACTCCTGAAGCTTTGTTTGTGAAACAGAAGTGCTGATATCTGCCTTGTGAGATTATTGTGGTGATTAAATGTGATGGCTTCTGTAAAGCATGCTGCAGATTATTCAACATTTAATAGTTGATAAGTGCTCACTAAGCTCTGACACACTTCTTTCAGTCGTAAAATCATATTGTCTTCATTTAATTTAGTTGTTCTATAGGGTTTTCTTTCTAAGAAATGATTCTTCTTCTGGCTCAATCTCAGCTCATTGCAACCTCCGCCTCCCGGGTTCAAGCAATTCTTCTGCCTCAGCCTCCTGAGTAGCTGGGAGTACAGGTGTGCAGTGCACTGCCACACCCAGCTAATTTTTGTATTTTAGTAGAGACTTGGTTTTGCCATGTTGGCCAGGCTGGTCTCGAACTCCTGACCTTAGGTGATCTGCCTGCCTTGGCCTCCCAAAGTGCTGGGATTACAGGTGTGAGCCACCACACCTGGCCCTAAGCATTGCTTTATAATGTAGTGCTTCTGTGAGTCGTTTTCAGATGGATTTTGACCTAAAGTTATGATAGAAAGGGTTTTCCAGCCACTTTTCTTATCTGAATACTCCAGGCAGGACATTATAACTCATGTAAACTATATACCTCATGCTTTCTATTATGAAAAATATAGGCACACATTGATTTTTTTTCCCTCTGCCATCTTTACACACCTTTGTTTTCAGGTCTTTTACGTGATTGCTACCAATATTTCAAATCCTGAAATTACTGGATTGGTTTTATATTCAATCCTGATGTTCCCAATTCCATCAACTGGGTTCTTCAAATGAAGGTTGGGATGTATAAAGGTTTTCAGGTATTTTCTGTACCTGTAGATAACTTTTATTTTATTAGGAAAAGCAAGGTTAGTTGGAATTGTATAGATACAGAAAATTAGTGAGACATTAGTGGAGTTTTATAGGTCTCTAATAGAGTCAGAAAGGGCTAAGATTCAGAATGTGGATTTGTAGCTACTGCGAAGCAACTCCTTTCAGTTAGAGTATTCCAAATCAAAGTAGCCATGTAAAAGAGTTCTTAGACTTAAAATTGTAAACTTTTAGCATAGGAAGGGACCTTTATAAAATGTGATCTCTGTTTCGTAAGGCATTCCCAATAATAAATATTTGAACTGCCTGTACTATTTACACTTTGGCCAAATTCTCAAATTTATAATAATGAAAGAGTCTAAAGTTAGGAGGCTGAAAGTTTTTGAGGAACTAGTTCTAAGTGCTTTAGAAGCCACCACAGGTTTCTTATTAAATTTTTGTCAACTTCTTAGTTTTCATGAAATACATAGGCATTTTCTTGAAGACAGTATTATCTTAATCAATATTAAAAAATTGAGACTGTCTTAAAAAATATTAACTTTATTTATAAAGAATGATTATCTGTTGAGTAATTTTTTACAGTTATTTAAACTGAAAACTCTTTTATGCGACACTCTGAGCAGTCTGAAAGAGGATTGTTCTAATTGAATTACAGATGAGGCACTTGAGTCCTTAACCATGTTATGCAGATTTTGTATATTATTAGCTATTGTTTATTGTTTTAAAATCTATTTTAAAACGTATTCTTATGTTTAAATTGTTACGTTTTAGAGACAGGGTCTTGTTCTGCCACCCAGGCTGGAGTGCAGTGGCGTGTTCATAACTCACTGCAACCTCCAACTCCTGGGGTCAAGCAGTTCTCTCATTTCAGCCTCCCAAGTAGCTGGGAGTATAGATATGCACCACCACACTCAGCTAATTTAAAAATTTTTATGTTTAATAAAGTCAAGGTATGTTGTCCAAGTGGCTGTTGAACTCCTGGCCTCAAGTGATCCTCCTGCCTCAGCCTCCCAAAGTGCTGGGATTAGAGATATGAGCCATGGCACCTGGCTCTTAATCTGTTTTTGAAATGAAATGTCAACCGATCATAAATGAGATTTCTGCGTAGTTTTAGAAATGACTTTGGCTTTCTAAAAATGTTATATTAGTATTTCTTTTTCTTCATGCTGATTATCCTTTTTTGCTATGTATGGTACAGAGTTATTTTGAGGCTTTTTTATTTACCTTGTGTATTTAACACTGTCCTGCTTATTCATGGTGATCTTGTCAGTTCCTCCTGTCTGATCCCCACTGCATTGTTCTCATAGCACATATTCTCCTGTGTCTGATACTGTAGTTTTTTGAGTACTAGATTGTTTACTTTTAGAGGGCATAAAACATAGAGGGCAATCTCTATGTTAATTTATCTTGCTAGAGCAGCATGATACAGATGAAAGATTTTGGAGTCAAACTGGTGCTATGAGATATAGCAAAGTTTCTCTTCAAAGAGCCTGCTTAACCTTTTTTTCTTTAATTTCCAGTACCCCCACTTTTTCTTCTCCTTTTCTTCTTTCTGACTTTACTACATGCCCATACATGCCACAACACCAGTGGTGTTATCAACGCCAGCGCACATTCCTTTTATTATTTAAAAACAAAACAAAACAAAACAAAAAACTAGCTCTCTAGTTCGGCACAGACGACCCTTCCTTCTCTCCCCTCCCTCTCATCACATGTCCTTATCTAAAAAAGTTTAAATGTTTAGCCAATCAAGTCTGGTTTAAATTATATAGTCCAACCCTAGCCAGTAAGAAAAAGACACAGAGACAAAAGTCACATTAAAAATAAAAACTTCTACTCTCCTTTGTTCAAAGTACTCTCATGACAACCAGCCATGCAAGAGACACCCATCTGCACAAAAGAAAATTTACTTTGCTAAAAAATCCTTTGTCTGAGTGCTCATTTTCCTTATGACTCCAAGTGTTACTTCTAACAGGTGCAGATTTAAATTCTCCTCTGCCGTGTAACTGTTCATCTTGAGCAACTTCGTTATACTCTTGAGCCATGGTTTTCTCAACTGAAAAATTGAGTGAATACTCTTAAAAGAAAAACCTTAGAAAAGCTAAATTTAAAGCTTATTTAAATGATAAACTATTCATGAATCTCAGAATCAGAAGGGGTTGAAAGAGCTCTTCCCAGCAGTGTATAAATAATGAACTTTTATAAGCTGAATATGGAAGCAAAGTAGAGAAATCACGTGAATGGCTACGCTTATGTATATATTTGCCTTATTTGGGCATGATGTGATGAGGCATTTGCCTAATTTGGTTGTGATGTGACACATTGGCTGTCTGATTGGCTGAAACCTACTCTTTGTTGCAAAATATATACTTCCAAGTTAGGTTGCAGTTTGTTGCAGAGGAACTCAAAAGCATAGTGACAGTCTCAGGCTAACGGCCTCCTGTTTGCTTAATTTAACTATGCTATTAACAATGTCAGTATTAAGTCAGACTTTGGACAGAGGACTGAGCATAATGCTTGTTACCTAGTATATCCTAAATAAATTGTGTTTCAGGTCTCTCGTTATTTTCTATAGTGCAGTGTTGTCTTTAGTACTTATTTGTCAAATGAATGGTGTAAGTTAAAGCCTGTAATGTAATTCATTGAATGTATTGAATACATGTTATAAGACAACTGCCATGCTTGGTGCTATGGAACAAATCTACTGTCAAGGAGTTTATAATTTAATTGGAAAACATTGGACACACGGATATTAAAGAACTGTAAAAGAGATATCATTAAAATTGAACACAGCAGTTTTATAAAATGGATTCCTCAGAACCTTGGCTACTAGCAGAAGTATCACTATATCCCTAAATAAATTAAGCTCAAGTTAGTTGGCCTTTATTGTTAGGCATGTTAAAGAACGGAACAGTGTAAATTTAAAAATAATAACCATTAGCTATAGTTTATAACATTTGGACCAACACTGAAAAGTGTTGGTCAAGATGTTATAATGACAAGTGATGCTTGATGAGGACTTCTTGCTTGATACTAGTAAAGCTGTCTATTGTTGCTTTCAGAGGGATTGCTGATTTACTTACAATTTTGATTTTTCTAAAATAAATTAGGTATTATTCTTAAGTTCTGTCTTATTGGTATTAAGGAAGATAATCAGTATAATAATAAAGTATCAAGAGAGTGATATATCTATAATAACTGTTGCATGGCTTTCTGGCACTAGATTCATAGTAGGATACTAATTAAGTTTCCTTTTTTTAAAAAAAACTTTAATTCCAATTGGCTATAAATTATTCTTCATATTGTGCCATTTTGTGAAAGAGAATGAATGGTGTTTTGTTTTTTCTTAGGCATGGTAAATGTCTGAGAAATATATGCAGTCTTTTTCTTTGTGAAATAACACGCCTCTTTAGGTAGTGTCATTGTGGAAAGTGTATTGGTTTAGAAGCCCAGGTGCCTGAGTTGTAGTTTCACCTGTGCTTTGATTACTTGCTTTTCTCACCTACAAAGTACTTTTTGGATTCATGCTCTTTCAAACTGTACAATTTATTTAGGCCTGGCTTTTGTTTTCTTTTCCTTTTCCTTTCTTTCCTTTTCTTGCTTTTCTTCTCCTTCCCTCCCTTTCTTTCTTCTTTCTTTTCTTTTTTTTTTTTTTTTTGTATTTTTAGTAGAGACGGGGTTTCACCATGTTGGCCAGGATGGTCTCAATCTCTTGACCTCGTGATCTGCCCACCTCTACCTCCCAAAGTGCTGGGATTACAGGCGTGAGCCACCGCACCCAGCCCTTCTTTTCTTACTCTTCTTTTTCTTTCTTTTCTCCTTTCCTTCCCCTTCCTCTTCCCTTCCCGTTTTCCTTTCCTTTCCCCTTTCCTTTCCTTTCTTGGGGTTTTGCTCTTGTTATCCAGGCTGGAATGCAGTGGCGCCATCTTGGCTCACTGCAACGTCCGCCTCCCAGGTTCAAGTGATTCTCCTGCCTTAGCCTTGCAGGTAACTGGGATTACAGGTGCCTGCCACCATGCCCAGCTAATTTACATATATATATATATATATATATAAAATTTTTTTTTTTTGAGATGGTGTTTCACTCTTGTTACCCAGGCTGGAGTGCAATGGCACAGTTTCGGCTCACCGCAACCTCCGCCTCCTGGGTTCAGGCAATTCTCCTGCCTCAGCCTCCTGAGTAGCTGGGATTACAGGCATGCGCCACCATGCCCAGCTAATTTTTTTGTATTTTTAGTAGAGACGGGGTTTCACCATGTTGATCAGGATAGTCTCGATCTTTTGACCTCGTGATCCACCCACCTCAGCCTCCCAAAGAATTTGGGAGAAACTCCTGACTTCAGGTGATCCACCCACCTTGACCTCCCAAAGTGCTGGGATTATGAGCATGAGCCATGGCGCCCGATCATGGGCCTTTCCAAATAATCAGTCTTTAACATTAGTCTCCCTGGATTCTAAGCTTTATTTTTAATTGCCTTTATCTAGGATCAGATGAGCTCATTGAATAAGAGACTGGTAGAAGTCAGTGGCTCCTACCCCCTAAGTAGCTTGGTCTTATCTCATAGTGATAGTTACCAATTCTGCTTCTATAAGAAAGAGAGCAATCAGGGAATGAGGCATATGAATAGGAGAGTTCATTCTAGGACAGATTGAATACCTACCTCCAGAAGCCAAACTGAGTGGGTTGGTAAAATGAAGGTGGAAGGTTAGATAGTATTTTTGAGTAGTAACCCTGCCTCATATTCCCCTTTCCCCCAAATCTTAAAAGTTTTACTTTTCTCCTTCCTTCCTTTTAATTTTTTTTTTCCCCAACATATGCCATAAAATGTACTCTTGTTTTAACTCTTGAGGTTCTTTTGGATTAAGAAGCGTAGAGACTTGGATGTGTGTGGTAGGAAGAAGGTCAGCCTAGAGTTGCAAATGGTCAAGCTAAGTTGGAGAGGGATTAGGAAGTGAGTGTAAGAAACACATAAAGCAGAAGCCTGAGTAGTAGTTACTTACCCCCGAAATATTATGACTTATTTTAGGAAATGTGACACAAATTCAGTTCTAAAATGTAATAGGTCACTTTTTAGTCTACATAGTGAAAGCATGGTGCTTAACACTGAGAAAAGTATTTTTCTGTATTTCACATCCTCCTGTCTTAATTTTTAAAATTGTTAACTCTTCCATTGACTCATATTAACTATCCACAATTTATAGAGAAAGACTTTAAAAGGATTGTATTTTTAACTTGTTTCTATTTCTACACAGTCATGGTCAGAGAGATACAGCACAGATTCTATTGTTACGAGGAGCCAAATATCTGCCAGATAAAAATGGAGTAACTCCTCTGGATTTATGTGTACAGGTATGCTTTTAATTTATATTCTGAGCCCCTTATCTCTTTAATAGAAATTGAGAGTGGTAAAATTATTATTTTTTTCAATGAAAGGGTAGGTGCAAAGTTTTTTTATTGTGTGAAAAGTATGAACTTTAAAAGGGACTGTTTTTAAACCTGAATAACTTTAAGTCTTGTTTTTAGGGTGGATATGGAGAGACTTGTGAAGTATTAATTCAATATCACCCTAGGCTTTTTCAGACTATTATTCAAATGACACAGAATGAAGACCTCCGAGAAAACATGGTAATGTGTTTGTGCTAGTAGCTTGTAGATGAAGAAGCTTTATTCATGCTTAGCATATATGACATTTTACAAACGTGCTTAGCTTAGTAATTTTCCTTATTGTCACAAATGTTCTAATAATTAAATTATCTGCATTATAGCATAAAGGTATATTAGATAATAATTAATATGGTTTTTGCTAATATTTGGTCCTATAAATCTTCTGCCCTCTGGGTCTTTGGTCTCTCCTTAAGATAACTAGAATAGGCTGGGCATGGTATCTCAGGCCTGTAATTCCAGCACTTTGGGAGGCCAAGGTGGGTGGATTGCTTGAGCCCAGGAGTTTGAGACCAGCTTGGGCAACAAAGACCCATTTGCTACCAAAAAAAAAAAAAAAAATTAGCCAAGTGTAGTGGTACATGTCTGAAGTCCGAGCTACTTGGGAGGGTGAGCTGGGAGGAGGGATTGAGCCCAGAGGCTGAACCTGCAGTGAGCCAAGATCATGCTACTGCCCTCTACACTCCAGCCTGGGCTACGCAATGATGCTCTCTGTCTTTTAAAAAAAGAGTATTCCCATGGCAAGAGGAAAGTAATTTGTGGAGGAATATCGTTAGGATTGGTAGTCACTAGTTTACTGAGCTATGTATTTGTGATAGTTTTAGTCTTAGGAAAAATTGCAGAGTTTAAACTTCTCTTTTATTTTAGAAGTTTAGAATTAAATTTCCAAAACTATACTTGATGATTTTTAAATTTTATCTATATTTATTATTGTTTTGTAACTGGGTGCTTTTCAACAAAGATTTTATTATATATCATTTTATCTCTGTATTAGCTTTTAAATTTATGCAAGGCAGAATAACTAAAGGACTTGATTTTGACTAATTGGCTTTAAGATACTTACTGAATTAATAGGTACTTAATTGTTTGATAAGATTTAATGGATTACTATGCAATCACAGTTTTTTATTTATAAAAAATGTAGTTACGGCAAGTTCTGGAGCATTTGTCCCAGCAAAGTGAAAGCCAGTACCTAAAGATTCTAACAAGCCTTGCTGAAGTTGCTACAACAAATGGTCATAAACTGCTTAGGTAAGTGTTTCTGAATAGGAGGAAATCAATAGGTAGCAGTGTCTATTGGCTTCACCTCCTAGTAGCTTATTCTGTGGGATGCCTTTTGTCAGTGATACCATGTTATAAAAATTTGCTGACTTCTGGTTTGTTTTGTTTGAAAGGGCCAGGGTAATCAACTATTGCTAAAGAGATTTTGGTGTCTCTAAAGAGACTAAAAATAGAGCATACGTCAATGAATTTGAGCATATGTGTCCAGAATTTTGTGAAATGATAACTAGACATGTAAGTAAATGTATATGAAGAATAATCAAGAAAGTTGAGAAATCTTGACTGCTAATTAATAAAATAAAAATAGGACAGAGATCCAGGATGGCTGATCACTAGCAGCTCGGGGTTGTAGCTCCCAGTGAAAGCACAGAGAACGAGAGGATGCCACACTTTCAGATGAATTTTTGTTGCTCACGCACCAGGAGATTCCCAGCAGAGGAGCCCCACAGGTCACCAGCGTGACTCTTGTGGCAGGCAAGACGGTTTTGCTGCTGCCTTGGTGCGGCAGTTCTCGGTGCAGAGTCAGAAAAGCACCATCAATCTTAACGCTGCTGTTTTGGCCGGCGCAGTGGGTTGCTTAGATTTTGGCGCTGGGAATCAACAAATGGGACGTCCATTCAGAAATCCAATTATAAAGACGGTAATTATAAAGACCACAGATGGATAAATCTACAACTAAGGGAAGAAACCAGCCTAAAAAGGCTGAAAATACCCAAAATCAGAATGCCTCTCCCTCTACAGGGGATCACAGTTCCTCATCAGCAACGGAACAAGGCTTGATGGAGAACGAGTGTGTTCCATTAACAGAACCAGGCTTCAAAAGGTGGATGATAAGAAACTTCTGTGAATTAAAAGAACTTGTTCTAACCCAATGCAAAGAAACTAAGAACTTTGAAAAAAGGTTTGACGAAATGTTAACAAGAATACACAATTTAGAGAGGAATATAAGTGAATTAATGGAGCTGAAAAACATAACACGAGAACTTCGCAAAGTATGCACAAGTTTTAACGGCCGAATTGATCAAGCAGAAGAAAAGATATCAGAGGTCTAAGAACAGCTTAATGAAGTAAAACTAGAAGACAAGATTAGAGAAAAAAGGATAAAAAGGAATGAGCAAAGTCTCCAAGAAATATGGGACTATGTGAAAAGACCTAATTTACGTTTGATAGGTGTACCTGAATGTGACAAAGAGAATCAATCCAAGTTGGAAAATACGCTTCAGGATATTATTCAGGAAAACTTTCCCAACCTAGCAAGGCAGGACAATATTCAACTCCAGGTAATACAGAGAACACCACAAAGATATTCCTCAAAAAGACCAACCTGAAGGCACATAATTGCCAGATTCACCAGGGCTGAAATGAAGGAGAAAATACTGAGGGCAGCCAGAGAGAACGGTCAGGTTACCCATAAAGGGAAGCCTATCAAACTCACAGCAGATCTCTTGGGAGAAACCCTACAAGCCAGAAGAGAGTAGGGGCCAATATTCAACATTCTTAAAGAAAAGAACTTTCAACCCAGAATTTTACATACAGCCAAACTAAGCTTCATAAACAAAGGAAAAATAAAATCTTTTGTGAACAAGCAAGCACTCAGAGATTTCATCACCATCAGGCCTGCTTTACAAGAGCTTCCGAAAGAACCACTACACACAGAAAGGAACAACCAGTATCAGCCTTTCTAAAAAATACCAAAAAATAAAGATTATCAACATAATCAAGAATTTCTATCAACTAATGGGCAAAACAGCCAGCTAACATTAAATGGCAGTATTAAACTCACATATATTATTATTAATTCTAAATTTAAATCAACTAAATCCTGCAATCCAAAGACACAGGCAAAAAAAGCCAAAACCCATCAGTATGCTGCATCCAGACCCATCTCACATGCAAGGATACACAAAGACTCAAAACAAAGGGATGGAGACAGATTTACCCACTAAATGGAGAATAAAAATAAATAAATAAAAAGCAGAAGTTGCAATTTTTGCCTCTGATAAAATAGACTTCAAAGCAACAAAGATCATAAGAAGCAAAGAAGGATATTACATAATGATAAAAGGATCAATGCAACAAGAAGAGCTAAAGATCCTAAATATATACACACCCAATATAGGAATACCCAGATATATATGACTTATAAAGAGACTTAGACTCCCACACAATAATAGTGGGAGACTTTAACGTCATTGTTAGACAGATCACTGAGACAGAAAATTAACAATGATATCCAGGATTTGAACTCAGATCCGGAACAAGTAAACTTAATCAACATTTATAGAACTCTCCACTTTAAATACACAAAATATACACTCTTACCAGTACCACATCACACCTATTTACAGGTTTATATGAAATATTGGTTGACTGCTTGTTTGTTATTTTCTTCCCTCATTTTTTTTTCCATGTCTATTATTAAGCACAATTATAGGCATACCCATTTTTAGACTGCATACCAGCCCGGGCAATAAAGCAACACCCCCGTTCTCTCTCCCGTTTCCTATTCCTCTTTCTTTCTCTCCATTTTTTTTTTTATTCTTTATTTTCTTTCTCTCTTTCTTGTTTTTTTTTTTTTTTTTTTTTTTAAAAAACAAACTAACTAACTAATAAGATTAACCAGGGCCGGGCGCGGTGGTTCATGCCTATAATCACCAGCACTTTGGGAGGACGAGGCGGGTGGATCACGATGTCAAGAGATCGAGACCATCCTGGTCAACATGGTGAAACCCCGTCTCTACTAAAAATACAAAAAATTAGCTAAGCATGGTGGCACATGCCTGTAATCCCCCCCAAAAAAATAAAAATAAAATAAAATTAGGTATAAACTACTGTTTAACCTTTCAGTGTACCCTCATGACTCCTTATAAATTTTTATCTCTGAACTGTTTCCCTCATTTAAGTTTTTTCTTCTTTTCAAAAGATCCTGTGATTTTAATGGCTCATCACTAAGTTCATGGAGTTTTAATGCCTTATATGACTTGACTTTATATATAAAGTGTTTTCCTGCAGCTACCCTTCTATGTGGCTGGCTACCCCAATTAGGAATAAGCAGCCATTGAGAAATGATTATTGTCTTATTATTTCTTAGCCTGCAAATTTGACCCCCTTCTGATTTGGATGCTTTCCCCTTCATATTATTTATTTTATTAATTACTTCGACTCTTAATGGATTGACATGTCATGATCTTATCCCACCTCTGTAGTTGCAACTGAAATTTTTTTCTCCCAACACCATGCTACTTCTTTAAATCAGCTATATTATTAAATTTATTATTTTAGCCATTTGTTTCTGTCTTCTTTGGGATGTTTCATGTATTTCAGATTGGAATCCCGTTATATACTATTTACTTAAAAGAACCTTTGCTAGGTTCCTTAGACTTCATGATTTCAAGATCATCTTCTTCTGTTCTTTTAACCATTTAGTCTTTTTCAGCAGTTCTACCCAATATGCCATTTGTTCATTTAAAAAAATTATTCTATTTCTACCTTTGAGACTGCTGTACTTAATAGACTTTGTCTATAACAGTCATTGAATTCCAGCTTTCCATAATGCTCCCACTTAGTTATTCCCAGTAATTTATGTATTTCATGGAACCCTTGTAAGATTCAGATACGCTCATTAAAAGCATGGGCTTTGGAGTCAGCCAGACTCAGGCTTAAATCCAGATATTGTCATTTACTATGTGACTTTATCAACTAACTTTCTGGAGTTTTCCTTCAACATCCACCCATCCATCTAATACTTTTTTTTGAGAGAGAGTTTCACTCCGTTGGCCAGGCTGGAGTGCAGTAATGCAATCTTGGCTCACTGCAACCTCCACCTCCCATGTTCAAGTGATTCTCCTGCCTCAGCCTCCCAAGTAGCTGGGATTACAGGCATAGACCACCACCATGCCTGGCTAATTGTTTTATTTGTAATAGAGATGATGGTTCGCCATGTTACCCAGGCTGGTCTCGAGCTCTTGAATTCAGGCAGTCCACCCACCTCAGCCTCAAGTGTTAGGATTACAGGCGTGAGCCACTGCGCCCAGCCAAATGCATATTTTTGAGGGCCTACCATCCATTAGACCATCTGTGAGGTGATCATAAATAAAACAGACAACTTCTCTGTGTTGAAATTACATTCTAGTCAGGATTTTATTTTGATTTTATTCCCTTTTGTTGGAAACTGGTAATAAATATCTTAATGAGTTGTGAGAATGAAATAAGATAATGCTGTGTAAAATGCAAAGCTTGGGAGGTCCAGTATATATTAGAGGTGATGATGGTTATTATTTTAAGTTCCCCTGTAATACCATTTAGCCTGCTTTCCTACATTAGAAAACTAATTTTTTGTTCTTAAATATTTGTCATGTTGTTTATACTTCCACAGTAATCAGAAAGCATTTATGTTTTTATTGTATCTATGAAAATTTACTTTCATCACTTATTAAGCAGGTACTAAGCTAAGGAACATTCAAATATAATATTTCACTTAAACCTTACAGTAACTTTATAATGTAGATGTGATCTCCATTTCATGTATTAAAAAATTGAAGTTAAATGATTTGCCAAGCTAGTAATAAACCTGGATTTGTATCATCAGTAGTAAATAGCAGATTCAGATTCTAGGTTCTAATATAGCTTCTAAAAATGATGGGGGCTGCGGGGTGGTTAGTGGGACAGAAGAAACAGGGTAGGAGAAAGGAATCTGAGGCCAAAACAGTAGTAGCTTTTTTTTTTTTTTGGAGACAGTCTCTCACACTGTCGCCTAGGCTGTAGTGCATTGGCGTGATCTTGGCTCACTGTGATCTCTGCCTCCCAGGTTCAAGCAGTTTCCTGCCTCAGCCTTCCGAGTAGCTGGGACTACAGGCATGTGCCACCATGCCCAGCTAATTTTTTTTGTAGTTTTATTTGAGACGAGGTTTCACCATGTTGGCCAGGATGGTCTTGATTTCCTGACTTCATGATCCACTCGCCTCGGCCTCCCAAAGTGCTGGGATTATAGGCATGAGCCACTGTGCCTGGCCAACAATAGGAGTTTTTTAAAAATTGCTGACTAGGCATGGTGGCTCACGCCTGTAGTCCCAGCACTTTGGGAGGCTGAGGAGGGAGGATCATGAGATGAGGAGATTGAGACCATCCTGGCCAACATGGTGAAACCCCATCTCAACTAACAGTACAAAAATTAGCTGGTCGTGATGGCACATGCCTGTAATCCCAGCTACTCAAGAGGCTGAGGCAGGAGAATCACTTGAACCAGGGAGTTGGAGGTTGCAGTGGGCCGAGATTGGGCCACTGCAGAGTGAGACTCCATCTCAAAAAACAAACAAAAAAAAATTACTCTGCTTAACTGTACTGTCTCACCACTTACAATGCTATGTTCCAAATGCTTTATAGAATCTGCTATTTGGCCATTTTTGGCCTGTAAATATCTCATTGTTGGGATTGGTAGTGAGTATTGGTTATCAGTTAGAATTTATTGTACTGTTAAAAAGGTTATGTCTTTTTTTTTTTTTAATTGCATTTTAGGTTTTGGGGTACATGTGAAGAACATGCAAGATTGTTGCATAGGTACACACATGGCAGTGTGGTTTGCTGCCTTCCGTCCCCTCACCTGTATCTGTCATTTCTCCCCATGCTATCTCTTCCCACCTCCCCACCCCCCCGTCCCTCCCCCATTTCCCCCCACTGGACCCCAGTGTGTAGTGCTCCCCTCCCTGTGTCCATGTGTTCTCATTGTTCAACACCCGCCTATGAGTGAGAATATACAGTGTTTGATTTTCTGCTCTTGTGTCAGTTTGCTGAGAATAATGGTTTCCAGGTTCATCCATGTCCCTACAAAGGACGTGAATTCATCGTTTTTGATGGCTGCGTAATATTCCATGGTGTATGTGTACCACATTTTCCCTATCCAGTCTATCATCATTGGGCATTTGGGTTAGTTCGAGGTCTTTGCTATTGTAAACAGTGCTGCAATGAACATTCGTGTGCACGTGTCCTTGTAGTAGAATGATTTATAATCCTTTGGATATATACCCAGTAATGGGATTGCTGGGTCCAATGGGATTTCTATTTTTAGGTCCTTGAGGAATCGCCACACTGTCTTCCACAGTGGTTGAATTAATTTACATTCCCACCAACAGTGTAAAAGTGTTCCTATTTCTCCACATCCTCTCCAGCATCTGTTGTTTCCAGATATTTTAATGATCGCCATTCTAACTGGTGTGAGATGGTATCTCAATGTGGTCTTGATTTGCATTTCTCTGATGACCAGTGATGATGAGCATTTTTTCATACGTTTGTTGGCCTCCTGTATGTCTTCTTTTGTAAAGTATCTGTTCATATCCTTTGCCCATTTTTGAATGGGCTTGTTTGTTTTTTTCTTGTAGATCTGCTTTAGTTCTTTGTAAATTCTGGATATCAGCCCTTTGTCAGATGGGTAGACTGCAAAAATTTTTTCCCATTCTGTTGGTTGCCGATTCACTCTACTGACTGTTTCTTTTGCCGCCGTGCAGAAGCTGTGGAGTTTGATTAGGTCCCATTTGTCTATTTTGGCTTTTGTTGCCATTGCTTTTGGCGTTTTGATCATGAAGTCCTTGCCTACACCTATGTCCTGAATGGTTTTGCCTAGATTTTCTTCTAGGGTTTTTATGGTATTAGGTCTGATGTTTAAGTCTTTAATCCATCTGGAGTTAATTTTGGTGTAAGGTGTCAGGAAGGGGTCCTGTTTCTGCTTTCTGCACATGGCTAGCCAGTTTTCCCAACACCATTTATTAAACAGGGAGTCCTTTCCCCATTGCTTGTTTTTGTCAGGTTTGTCGAAGATCAGATGGTTGTGGGTATGTTGTATTTCCTGTGAGGCCTCTGTTCTGTTCCATTGGTCTATATCTCTGTTTTGGTACCAGTACCATGCTGTTTTGATTACTGTAGCCTTGTAGTATAGTTTGAAGTCCGGTAGTGTGATGCCTCCTGCTTTGTTCTTTCTGCTTAGAATTGACTTGGCTATGCGGGCTCTCTTTTGGTTCCATATGAAGTTTAAGGTGTTTTTTTCCAGTTCTGTGAAGAAGGTCATTGGTAGCTTGATGGGAATAGCGTTGAATCTGTAAATTACTTTGGGCAGTATGGCCATTTTCATGATGTTGATTCTTCCTAGCCATGAACATGGAATGTTTCTCCATCTGTTTGTATCCTTTCTTATTTCGTTGAGCAATGGCTTGTAGTTCTCCTTGAAGAGGTCCTTTACGTTCCTTGTTAGTTGTATTCCTAGGTATTTTATTCTCTTTGTAGCAATTGTGAATGGCAGTTCGTTCTTGATTTGGCTCTCTTTAAGTCTATTACTGGTGTATAGGAATGCTTGTGATTTTTGCACGTTGATTTTGTATCCTGAGACTTTGCTGAAGTTGTTTATCAGTTTCAGGAGATTTTGGGTTGAGATGATAGGGTCTTCCAGATATACAGT
The DNA here is from genome assembly GCF_048565385.1 of Saimiri boliviensis. NCBI lineage: Eukaryota > Metazoa > Chordata > Mammalia > Primates > Cebidae > Saimiri > Saimiri boliviensis. The sequence continues at coordinate 64,680,110 of NC_133452.1, forward strand.
CATGTCATCTGCAAATAGAGACAATTTGATTTTCTCCTTTCCAATTTGGATACCCTTTATTTCTTTTCCTTGCCTGATTGCTCTGGCTAGAACTTCCAGTACTATATTGAATAGGAGTGGTGAGAGAGGGCATCCTTGTCTAGTACCAGATTTCAAAGGGAATGCTTCCAGTTTTTGCCCATTCAGTATGATATTGGCTGTTGGTTTGTCGTAAATAGCTTTTATTGTTTTGAGATACGTTCCGTCAATACCTAGTTTATTGAGGGTTTTTAGCATAAAGGGTTGTTGAATTTTGTGAAAAGCCTTCTCTGCATCAATCGAGATAATCATGTGGTTTTTGTCTTTGGTTCTGTTTATGTGGTGAATTACGTTTATGGACCTTGCGTATTTTGAACCAGCCTTGCATCCCCGGGATGAATCCTACTTGATCATGGTGGATGAGCTTTTTGATATGCTGTTGCAATCGGTTTGCTAGTATTTTATTGAAGATTTTTACATCTGTGTTCATCATGGATATTGGCCTGAAATTTTCTTTTCTTGTTGAGTCTCTGCCGGGTTTTGGTATCAGGATGACATTTGTCTCGTAAAATGATTTGGGAAGGATTCCCTCATTTTGGATTGTCTGGAATAGTTTCAGAAGGAATGGTATCAGCTCCTCTTTGTATGTCTGGTAGAATTCGGCTGTGAACCCATCTGCACCTGGGCTTTTTTTGGGTGGTAGGCTCTTTATTGCTGCCTCGACTTCAGACCATGCTATTGGTCTATTCAGGGTTTCGGCTTCTTCCAGGTTTAGGCTTGGGAGGATGCAGGTGTCCAGGAATTTATCCATTTCTTCCAGGTTTACTAGTTTATGTGCATAGAGTTGCTTGTAGTAATCTCTGAAGATGGTTTGGATTTCTGCGGAATCTGTGGTGATATCCCCTTTATCATTTTTTATTGGATCAATTTGGATATTCTCTCTTTTTTTTTTTTTTAATTAATCTGGCTAGTGGTCTGTCTATTTTGTTGATCTTTTCAAAAAACCAGCTCCTGGATTTATTGATTTTTTGAAGAGTTTTTTGTGTCTCTATTTCCTTCAGTTCTGCTCTGATCTTAGTTATTTCCTGTCTTCTGCTAGGTTTTCAGTTTTTTTGATCTTGCTTCTCTAGCTCTTTCAATTTTGATGATAGGGTGTCAATTTTAGATCTCTCCTTTCTTCTCATGTGGGCACTCATTGCTATATATTTTCCTCTAGAGACTGCTTTAAATGTGTCCCAGAGATTCTGGTATGTTGTGTCTTCGTTCTCATTGGTTTCGAAGAACATCTTTATTTCTGCCTTCATTTCATTGTTTATCCAGTCAACATTCAAGAGCAAGTTGTTCAGTTTCCATGAAGCTGTGCAGTTCTGAGTTAGTTTCTGCATTCTGAGTTCTAACTCGATTGCACTGTGGTCTGAGAGACTGTTATGATTTCTGTTCTTTTGCATTTGCTGAGGAGTGATTTATTGCCAATTATGTGGTCAGTTTTAGAGTAGGTGTGATGTGGTGCTGAGAAGAATGTATATTCTGTGGATTTGGGGTGGAGAGTTCTGTAAATGTCTATTAGGTTTGCTTGTTCCAGGTCTGAGTTCAGGTCCTGGATATCCTTGTTGATTTTCTGTCTGGTTGATCTGTCTAATATTGACAATGGGGTGTTAAAGTCTCCCACTATTATTGTGTGGGAGTCTAAGTCTCTTTGTAAGTCATTAAGAACTTCCCTTATGTATCTGGGTGCTCCTGTATTGGGTGCGTATATATTTAGGATCGTTAGCTCTTCTTGTTGCAGTGGTCCTTTTACCATTATGTAATGTCCTTCTTTGTCTCTTTTGATCTTTGTTGCTTTAAAGTCTATTTTATCAGAGATGAGAATTGCAACTCCTGCTTTTTTTTGCTCTCCATTTGCTTGGTAGATCTTCCTCCATCCGTTTATTTTGAACCTTTGTGTATGCTTGCATGTAAGATGGGTTTCCTGGATACAGCACACTGATGGGTTTTGGCTTTTTATCCAATTTGCCAGTCTGTGTCTTTTTATTGGGGCATTTAGTCCATTGACATTTAGGGATAGTACTGTTATGTGTGAATTTGATACTGTCATTTTGATGCTACCTGGCTGTTTTGTTGGTTAGTTGATGCAGCTTCTTGATTGTGTTGATGCTCTTTTACCATTTGGTGCGTTTTTGGTGTGGCTGGTACTGGTTGTTCCTTTATATGTGTAGAACCTTTTTCAGGAGTTCTTGTAGAGCAGGTTTGGTGGTGATGAAATCTCTGAGTGCTTGCTTGTTCACAAAGGATTTTATTTTTCCTTCACTTATGAAGCTGAGTTTGGCTGGATAGGAGATTCTGGGTTGAAAGTTCTTTTCTTTAACGATGTTGAATATTGGCCCCCAATCTCTTCTGACTTGTAGGGTTTCTGCTGAGAGATCTGCTGTGAGTCTAATGGGCTTCCCTTTGTGGGTAACCTGACCTTTCTCTCTGGCTGCCCTTAGCATTTTCTCTTTCATTTCAACCCTGGTGAATCTGAGGATTATGTGCCTTGGGGTTGCTCTTCTTGAGGAATATCTTTGTGGTGGTCTCTGTATTTCCTGGATTTGAATATTGGTCTGCCTTGCTAGGTTGGGGAAGTTTTCCTGGATAATATCCTGAAGAGTATTTTCCAGCTTGGATTCATTCTCTTTATCACATTCAGGTACACCTATCAGACGTAGATTAGGTCTTTTCACATAGTCCCACATTTCTTGAAGATTTTGTTCATTCCTTTTTGCGCTTTTTTCTCTGTTCTTGCCTTCTCTTTTTATTTCATTGAGTTGATCTTCGACCTCTGATATCCTTTCTTCTGCTTGGTCAATTCAGCTGTTGAAGCTTGTGCATGCATGCTTCACGAAGTTCTTGTGTTGTGTTTTTCAGCTCCATCAATTCACTTATATTCCTCTCTATGCTGTCCATTCTCGTTAGCATTTCGTCCAATCTTTTTTCAAGGTTCCTATTTTCTTTGCATTGGGTTAGAACATGTTCTTTTAACTCACTGTAGTTTCTTACTACCCACCTTCGGAAGTCTGATTCTGTCATTTCATCACCCTCCTTCTCCATCCGGTCTGGTTCCCTTGCTGGTGAGGAGTTTTGATCCCTTTTAGGAGGAGAGGTGTTCTGGTTTCGGGAGTTTTCATCCTTTTTGCGCTGGTTTCTTCCCATTTTTGTGGGTTTATCCACCTGTTGTCTTTGTAATTACTGTCTTTCAGATTGGGTCTCTGAGTGAGCTTCTAGTTCGTGGATGCTGAAGTTACTTTTTTTTTTTTTTTAAGCTTTCCTTCTAACAGTCTGGCCCCTCTGCTGTAGGACTGCTGAGGTCCTCTCCAGGCCCTGCTTGCCTGTGGATCACCTGCAGCAGCTGCAGAACAGTAAGGGTTGCTGCCAGTTTCCTCTTCTGCTATCTTTGTCCCAGAAGGATGCTCGCCTACTGTCAGTCCGTTCTCTCCTTTATGAGGTGAGTCTTTGGATCTATGGGAGTCAGGGAGCTACTTGAGGAGACAGTCTATCTTTTATTGGGGCTTAAGTCCTGAGTTGTGAGCTCCGTTGTTCGTTCAGAGCTGCTGGGCAGGTATGTTTAGGTCTGCTGCAGCTGAACTCATAAAGCACTTTTTGTTCCCAGGTGCTCTGTCCCAGGGAGTTGGAGCTTTATGCGTTTCCGTTGCACTACTGCCTTTTTTGATTTTTCTTTCAGGTCGGACCCGCCCAGCTAGCAGCACGCCTAGCCACTGCCTCCCCGCAGGGGCTTTGCTGAGCTGCTGTGGGCTCCGCCCAGCTGCCCTGAGCTCTTCCCTGCAGTCCTGTTTATATGGGCATAGTTAGAACTGTCTCGGCAACGGTGGCCCCGCCTCTGTTATGGCGGACTCTCTCTGTTGTGGCAGGTTGCCTCGGCAACGGCGGGTTGCCTCCTTAGCGGTGGAGAGTCTCAGTAATGGCGGAAGCCCCTCCCCCACCGAGCCGGACCGTCCCGGTTCAGCTGTGCTTGGTTTGAAGGGCTCAACCCAGAGTGTTTCCAATTACTGTTTTTGTTTTCGTTGTTGTTGGGGGTCGGGGGGTGGGACCAACTGAGCCTGATCACCTGGCTCCCTGACTCAGAGTCTTTTCTTTTAAGTTGAACGACCCCGCGTTCCAGTCGCTTGTTATAAAGGCGCGGGGATCTCCCGTGCTGCGACTCACTGAGTCGGCTCGAACTGCGGCGCCGGCTCCTGGCGGATTTTTTGCCTAGGAATCTCCTGGCCTGACTCGCTATTTCAGATGAATGGGCAACTCTGCCGTCTCAGGGCTCTGCTCGCCAGCTAAGAGGGCTCCCAGACCAGTGGCTTTTGTACGGAGAACCGCAGCAACAGGGCGTGGTCACAGCAGCTGTGCGGGCGGAATCAGCCCCGCGGGGGCCAAAACAGCCGCACCGGCTGGGACTGCGACGCTGGCGTCCCCTCTGCCTGGGTATCTCCTGGTCTGTGGGCAATAAGAGTTCGTCTGGAAATGCGGCGTCCACTCACCCTCTGCACTTTCACTGGGAGCTGAAGTCCTGCGCTGTTCTTAGGCGGCCATCTTCCCAGCATTCCCCAAAAAGGTTATGTCTTAAGATGATTTCAAATGCAGATTGTTTCCCCTTGCTAATTTATGTTTAATGATATTTTTTAGAGTATCTCAGTTTTGTTCATTTATTTGTGAATCATTTTATGTTTATTAACCCACTATGTGAAGTAATTTTGACCTTTGTTTTAACAGAAATTTTCATTAAGAAAGTAACTGATTCAAATATATGTAATTAGTGACAACTAAGGTGTTATCCAGCATACTTCTTGAAAAATTGGTAGCCTGTTATCTAACTGATTTCAGGGATATTTGCTAAAGATAATAAACATTACTGAGACTTTTGCACATAATGTTATATTTATATTGAAAGATTTATCTTCCTTTCTGTATATTTATGATTGAAAGTAAAGGTAGTTAATGATGTGGAAATGAACACAAAAATCATAGCAATATGCTAAGTAAGACACTAAGAAGATACCCAAATAAACCAAAGGTGAGGATTTTATAGTGATAGGGGTTTGAGTTAGGAAATTAATTTTTAAACTTTTCTGTTAAAACATGTTAACGTTGGAACAAATGATTATTTTATGATCAACTGGAGAAGGGTGTATGAGGTTTAGATTTTACAGTCTTTTTATATAATACGAAAGAGACACTTCACTGGTTGAAAAGTTGAGGAAATGATATTTTTTACAGCAGTGATTCAGCTTGGAAGAAGTTTCAATTGAGTAAAGTAATATAAAATTGTTAGACTATATTTATAATTAATAATATTAGATTCCATGGTTTAAGAAAATACTTTTTACCTTAAAGTAAGATAACTCCTGATGTATTTCCTAGATCAGATATTTAAAACAAATATTTGTATATGTGGTAATTTTGCAGAAGAAAATCAAATTCACACCTCTCTTACAGAATTTGAGAGTCATCGTATTTAACTTTTCCAAAAGCTGCAACACTGTAAAAGAAGGAGATGGTTACAAACTACGTTTTAATTTTGTTAGTTCCATATGATATACAATTAGAATCACTATTTCATAAAGACAGATGTGTAAAAATCAGTGCAAGCTAAATTAATCACTCTGTACACATTTGATTCAAAATTCCTGAAGCAAAAAAGGCTTTGCTAATGTCTTATAGCTGTATGGACAGCAATAGCTATTGATAATTTGTGAACACTGGTAGCTGACAGCTAATTTTTATTGACTTTTAAAACAATTTTATGAGTCTCACAATGATAAAATAGCATGAATATTAAAGTGAAAATGTCAAGAAATTTTGATTCATGTCACCCGGATTGAAAATACCCTCTCATTTGACATTTATTAAACAAATACTTTAAAGTAGACATTTGTCATTATCATCTTACTATTTTTTAAAATATTAATACCTATAAATATCATAAAGGAAGATTTCAGTGAACTGAGTAAAATATATAAGAGAAGGGACAGTAGCTTTTGATAATTAAATTTTAAAAAAGGGCAGAAGCTTCTGCCATTCTGCCCAGAAGTTTATGCAACTCTTTACTTTGCTCCAACATTTGTTATATAAGATAACTGATGTTAGAGATATCAAAATAAAACCACCATCAACCAACAAAAATAAAATTCAATACAAATTTAGCCTAGCTCCTACAGTTGTTCCGTGGAAGGATAATGATTGGTATTCATGATGATGACCAATCCCAAGGTACTGTGGGATTCTTAGGGCTTTCTGATTAAAAAGTGAGTTTGTTACATTTAATATGATTTAGTGTTAATTAATTTTAGTCTTTTCTTTTTTCATGGTAGGGGTATATTTCCTACCTGTATGTAGAGCCTTAAGACAGCCCATTCATTATATAGAGAACAAACCTAAAGTAGACAGCAAGTTTAAAATTATTCAATTTGTGAATGTTCTATATGTGAACAATTGGTTACTATTCTGAGGTGGGAAGGGGATATGGGATTAGGGATATAGTGGCAGACAGTTTAGTTTAAGCCTCTTTGTTAAAACAGTTGTGGGTTGGCCTAATAATATGATGATTTATACCTTTGCTTCTCTGAAATATAATCAGAGTTCTAAAGAATAAATTTAATTTACAGATACACTTTCGAAAGTAAAAGTTTAGGGGTTGCCTTGAAGTTGTTGCCACAGGAAACCAACTATTCTAAAGGAGTGATTTTCTTCATATTTTAAGTTTTGATCGTTGGTTATATTTTGGGTGCTTAAAAAATAGTAATTCATTTATATGCAATTCAAATAATGTAACTTCTTGTTAAACCATTCTGTCTCCTATCATGATAGGAAAGGAATTTTACTCCAACTATATTATAATATGAAACAGATGGTCAGTGGGATGAAAATGTTTTAAAATAAGCGTTTTAAGATGTAATTTGTTTTACTCCATCTAATCTCATATTTTAATTTTTATTTTCAGCCTATCTAGCAATTATGATGCTCAAATGAAGAGCCTGTTAAGGATTGTGAGAATATTTTGTCACGTCTTTCGAATTGGTCCATCCTCCCCCAGTAATGGAATTGATATGGGCTACAATGGGAATAAAACCCCAAGAAGCCAGGTGTTCAAGGTGAGAAACGTAGATGACATTCTTAGGAAGACAGACGTAAAAGAGATGAATTTGTCAAAGCATGCATTCATCAATCAGGATGTAAGTTTGTTTTATAGCCATACCACCTTTAAAATTAGGCATACCTTTCTCTTCTCTGTCTAACAGCAAGTTGGTGAGCTTTCTGTATTTTTCTTACAGATAAACTTTTTTATTTCATTAATGTTTTATTCTAAGGGTAGAGATAGTTAATGTTTAAACTTAATTTTATTAAGTTATAGGTTTTTAATATAATATACAGCCAGCATGCTTTTGAAAGAAATGTATTTCTTATCAGGAAGGAAATCAATGAAGTTTTAATTTAGATTTTAATATGATATGTGTGTTAGGTATGTGTCTGTGTATGTGTTTTTAAAGTAAGGTTACTTTCATTTACTGGATTTACTAACAGTTTCTGAGATCACTGCAAGGAAGAATTGTTGAGTTATTTTCTTAAAATATTTTGTATTGCTTCAGCTGCCTTTCTGTATAAGCACATATGGATTAAGTCCTTGGAAGAATGAGTTCATGTAAAACCCAAGGGAGTATTGCTACTCATACTAAATTATAATTTTATGAAGTAAACAAAGAATATGACTATAATTGCTTTTGTTACTGTTTTCTGGATGACATTTTAAAATAACAGATTTTAGAAAAATGTGTAATTTAATAACTTCATGTTTTTTATTTATTCATGTATTTATTTTTGAAACAGAGCCTCACTCTGTTGCTTAGGCTGGAGTGCAGTGGCATAATCATGGTTCACTGCAGCTTCAACCTCCCAGGGCTCAGGTGATGCTTTCACCTCAACCTCCTGAGTAGCTGGGACTAGAGGTGCATGCCACCATATCTGGCTAATTTTTATATTTTTTGGTAGAGATCGGGTTTTGCCGTGTTTCTCAGGCTGGTCTCGAACTCCTGGGCTCAAACAGTCTGCCTGCCTCTGCCTCCCAAAGTGCTGGGATTACAGGCGTAAGCTACTGCACCCAACCAACTTATTATATTTCTTTAAACAATGATTTGAGTATAAAATACAGGTTATTTATCAAAAAAGTGATATAAATGTTTTTATGTGCTACTTCCTTGAAAACTAGTTAGGATTGACAGCTTTGCTGTCTGTAAAATTCAAAGCTAAATTAATGTTCTATACTAAATGATTCATTTCTTACATGGAGAATTTTTGCAGAAAGGTCAAAATGCACAGTTTGCAAGAACTTTGACCCTATAGATTAATACTTTACGGTAGTCTTTTAGAAAAGTATGTATAAATGTCTGTCCATCTGTTTTATTCTCTTTAAAAAAAAATCAGTCTAGGAAGGAAAGTTTTCAGCCATATATGTATGCCTGTGTGTGTGCATTTTTTTTTTTCTTTTTTTCTTATTGTGCCACCTCCTGGAAGAATGAAGTTAGGCATTATTGTAATTCCTGTGGCTTTTCACATACCACTTCCTTGAACTTAGGAGTGACAACTTAACTGTCTTTGTAAAATTTTGATCTATGTTATTGACCTACTTTTTTTTGTCAGTACTGTTTTAAGCGAGCTTTACTGCTCAAACATTCGTATCACACAAAGTTGTTTTTAATGTGTTCTGGCATGGCTCACTCTGATTGGGAGGGAATCTACCCATGATTTGACTTTGACTCATCCTTTCTACTGACCTGTAATGATGAATATAAAATCAAATCAGGCATAGAAGTGGTCACCATTATTCAAATTGAGTTAGATTATATTCAGTTTGTCTGATATTTTTGGTTAAAATTTGAATCTGCTATTAGCAAATATCAGAAAGTATATGTTAAGTAGCTTCTCTATAGGTGTTTAGGTTTGAATGTTAGTTTTCTACCTACACAGTCAGTACAGACATAACAGAGGAGAAGAGGTTATCTCTGTTTCTCCTTTTTAGCTTATGCTTAAAAAATAGAATCCAGACTTTATGTTTTGTCATACATCTATGATATATGTAATATCTAAATACTTTTAGTATCTTTGTTTCATTTTTTTAAGGTAGTACTTTCTACAGCATTCACAACTACAATTTCTTCTCATCACTTATTTTCTCTTAAATTTTGAACTTTCATTTTGGTAAAACACTAATTGCAAAACTCAGCTAGTTTTTAAACACATTAATAAGTTTTAACTCTTAAAGAATTTACTAGTCTCTTTTCATCCAGTTTTATGAATTAAACATGGAATCTTTGGGGATTGGCAAAATGATCTGCCCTTCCATTTACAAGGATAAAAATAGAAACTATACATTGTCATCCATGCGAGTCAGGTCTCCTGTTCATTGTGGGGTGACTCAAGTTGTAAAAATCTTTGCTATTTACTGAGTTGCTGTGATGTTAGACTGGAAATACCCTTTTAATTCTTACCAGATTTTGTCTGAGGTAGCAATTGATCCCTAATTTCCATTTCATTAACAAGGTACTCTAATGCTACTTTATTGTTCAAATTAACTAATGGGTTTTCCATTAAGAATGAGTTGGGTTTATAGGCCATATGTTTTTAGTAGGTGAAATTGTTTAACATCCTGTTATTAGTTTTCTGATTTATTTTAGAAGTTCTTTAAGTTAGTCTTAACACATAGCCATTCTTTGAGCATTAAGAGATTTTTATCTAGTGCCTTGGGAACTTTGGAGCATTTGAAGGAGAAGGTCATTTTTATTTTCGAAGCACAGTGAACATGGGGAAGACAATTTAGGCTTCCTGAGTCTTGCTGTGTTCTTTTATTGTGAATAGTAGGCTGTGACTATTAATGGTTACATAGACTTACAATTTGGAAAATTTGGTAACCAAGAAATACTGTGAAACTTTTAACTTTAAGACCTTATCTTGTGGGTTGTGGCATTTGACATTATCATAAGTTAAGAATAGCCAGACTAACAGGCTATCAAGGTACTGTTAATGAACATAAGGTAGTAAAACTTTTCTGCCAGATTTATTCCTCATTTCAGCAGCTTGAAATTTTAAAAATATTTCAGTAAGTTTGAGATTGTATATTATTGTTTCAAAATATGACTTAGAATGCTTATAAATCATTTATGATTGTCATATCATTGTACAATATAATTCTTTGGTAAGGATCACTCAATAATAATGAATGAAGCAGTATTTTCTCAGTACCAAGAAACCTGCTAATATTTTCAATAGTAATGGACTCATTGTTCAGTAATAATTGGTATGTATGGTATTTCTTATTTAATGTATTTGATTATGAATATAGAAAGCATTATAGATATAGTATGCAGTGGTTTATTTTTAATTTTAAAATGTATTTGAATCCTTTTTGTTGGTGGCTGCTACCACAGTTAGAAATTAAAGCTATTTTCATAGGATTCTTTCTTCGTGATTGAAGAATGAATTTTCTGAGCAGATCTTCAAATAGAAAAACCCTAGGTAAACTCACCGCAAGGTTGGGATTTAGTTTTAGTGCATGTATGATTGAAGAAATAAAAGGTGAGAAAAGAGAGAAAACTGAAAAAAGGCCCAATGTGGTTTTACTACTTATTTTTTTTTTCTCATTCTTCTAATTCTTTGCTGTGTTTCTTTATTAAAAACTCTGGCTTTTTGATACTTTTAATGTCATTTTTACACATACCATGTTTTTTTTCCTTGGTGTTATTTCTGCACCACTCAAAATTTGCCTTTGATTTTTTACACATTGTCAGTATTTGAAAATAGGATTGCTGTTGGTTGAGACTCAGTGCTCATCTGCATGATCAGCTGTGTCATTTCTTGCCTTAGGCCTTACCTCCTTTCAGTGTGTTGATTTTCTAGGTTTTATCTTTTCTCTATTTAGAGGCCAATTACTCTTTTTTCTTTTTGTTTCAAGCAGTTTTATATCACCACCTGTTCTTTCCATTTCAGAAGTTCATTTTCTGATATAAAGCTAAATAGTTTTGCTGACATAAGTTCTTTTCATCTTCTACAGCAGGTTCAGTGTTTTGCTCATAAAGAGAAATTATAGTTTCATGGATCATGATTAGAATTTGCAGTGAAGGTATCTGTCAGAATTTATGGCAGCTGGTACTTCTTCCCCTTCTTAAAGCAGTTCAGCGACCCCAAATCTGTCAGCCCTTGTGAGTTTGGAAGTACCATTATTGTGGCTGAGAGAGATGCTTACTTCAAACTTCAAAGGAGGGTATAGTTTCTTTTAAAAAAGGAAACATTGTACTTACCTGCCTGCCTAGTGCATACTACTGGTTGAGTGAGTGAACTATGTTTTTGTTGATTATAGTAGTGGTGGTTTTGTTTGTTTTGCTGTGTTTTCTGTCTTTTGGTTTAATGTGTAAATGAAGGCCTGGGTGATTTAATTATTTGCAAATTTAGTAAGTAATATATTTTCAAAAAGGGAATGTTACAGAAATCTGAAGAAAGGCTAAAAATGACAGTGAAGGTATTTGTTAGATAATGGTTATTCAAACATTTTCTAAGGTTCCAAATAGGGTTTTATAATCTCCTTCCATAGTGGTCTTTAAAAGAAAGATTATTTCTTTCCTTGAAATATTTTAAAGGTGAGTCTTTCTGTCGCACATGGTCTAGTTTGTAGCATTCTATAATCATATAAGATTCAAAAAGTGAGATTAACTTTTGTATTTATTTGCAGAAAGATATCTCATCATCTCAATAAGAATATTTAAAATAGTATAGGATGAAGGGATTGTTTAACCACTATACCACTCGTAAACTATTAATCTTTATTTGGTATTAAAAATATCCTAGCAGGTCTTTTATTTTGGTGGGTGAGGGGTGGTTGGGGGCAGTGTAGACAGTGTCATACTCTTTGGCCCAGGCTGAAGTTCAGTGGCAAGATCACGGCTCACTGTAGCCTTGACCCCTGAGGTTCAAGCAGTCCTCCCACTTCAACCTCCCAAGTAACTGGGACTACAAGTGCATGCCACTGTACCCAGCTAGAATAATAATAATAGGAAATAGCTTATTCTATCTCTTTTTCTTTTAAAGCTGTTAATCTTTACTTGGAATTAAGAATTTGCTACTCAGAATTTTTTTTTTTGGAAATGGAGTCTCACCCTGTCACCAAGGCTGGAGTGCAGTGGTGTGATCTTGGCCCACTGTAGCCTCCGCCTCCCAGGTTCAAGTGATCCACCTGCCTCAGCCTCCTGAATAGCTGGAGTTATAGATGTGTGCCACCACACCTGGCTAATTTTTTGTATTTTTAGTAGAAATGGGATTTCATCATGTTGGCCAGCCTGGTCTCAAACTCCTGACCCCAAGTGATCTACCCACCTCAGCCTCCCAACTGCTGGGATTACAGGCATGAACCACTACCCCCAACCTACTAGTCAGTATTTTAATAGAATTTTGGTAATTATATTTCTTGTTTTTAAAAAACAGTAGTTATTAGAGATGGATTGTGTGTGTAAATGTATGTATATATGTGTGTATATATACACAAATTTGCCACATTTTATAATTTCTTGTCAAACGTTATCAAGATTCTAGGAGTTATATGTAAAGAAAGGAGTACAGTAAACTAACCTGTTCATTAGTTTCTTTAGGGATTCTCTTTCTTTTTTTTTTTTTCTTTGAGACGGAGTCTCACGTTGTCTCCAGGCTAGAGTGCAGTGGCACAGTCTCTGCTCACCGTAACCTTCGCCTTGTGGGTTCAAGCGATTTCCCTGCCTTAGCCTCCTGATTAGCTGGAACTACAGGCCCACACCACCATGCCTGGCTAATTTATTTCTTATTTTTTTTATTTTAGTGGAGACAGGGTTTCATCATGTTGGCCAGGATGGTCTTAACCTTCTGACCTCATGATCTGCCTGCTTCAGCCTCTCAAAGTGCTGGGATTACAGGTGTGAGCCACCGCACCTGGCCAGGATTCTCATTTTTTAACTGAAAAAAAATATTTGTTTAATTGAAAGTTTTTTGACACTGATTATATGAATACAGAAAATATTAAGAGTGATTATATATATTTAGGGATTCTCAGTTTTTAATTGAAAAAAGTTTTGTTTAATTGAAAGTTGTTAAGATTGATCATATTAATACAGTAAATGTTAAGAATGATTATGTATAATGGTAATGTGTGCTTTTAAAACAAAACGTGAAAATTAAAAGAAGAAAGATTGCTTGTGAATTTTTTGTTGGATTTAGTTTTTTCTTTTTATTCCAAGGAACACATACATACAAACTAAATTATTGCCATAAATGAAGAAATTGTCATTTATCTATGGTATTTATATAGCATTCATGTAATATTGTTACTTACCTTTAGGCATTACCATCACATTAACTTGGGAAGATAGAAATAACTAGAGTAAATTTTGTCTTTTATAATATTTGTCTAGATAGGAGGGTGTGTGTGTGTGTGTGTGTGTGTGTGTGTGTTTTATCCTGTAGTTTAAGAATGATGTTTAAAAAACACTTTTGTTTCAGCCGCTGGAATTGCTTTGGCACTCATTAGATGAATGGCTCGTTTTAATAGCTACAGAATTGATGAAAAACAAAAGAGACTCAACAGAGATCACTTCTATTTTACTGAAACAAAAAGGCCAAGATCAAGATGCTGCTTCTATTCCTCCATTTGAACCTCCAGGACCTGGGAGCTATGAAAATCTGTCTACTGGCACAAGGGAATCTAAACCAGATGCTCTTGCAGGGAAACAGGAAGCCAGTGCAGATTGTCAGGATGTTATTTCTATGACAGCTAACCGGCTAAGTGCTGTCATTCAAGCTTTTTACATGTGCTGTTCTTGTCAGATGCCTCCAGGGTAAGAAAGTTTTGCCTTTTTTTTTTTTTTTTTTTCCTCTGATAGATGATGAAAAGCAGTGAGATTTTTGTAATTTCAGAAACAACAAATAATAATTTGTTGACTTAAAGTTCTATTTTCTTCTCATTTTAAGATATACTAATCTAGATCTAGTAGGGAATATTTAAATTTTAAACAAGTCATATATATTATTGATTTATATCATAAGAATTATGAATGTCATCTTGTATAGAATCTCTTAACTGTGTATTCAAAATGTGTAGAGCAGAAATGTACCAAATTTCAAGATTTTAAAAGTCACTTTTTGCTATCGTCTACTGATGAGAAGTTAGAATCATTTTACAAATTGGCTAGGCATGCCTCAGTTTTCTAAACTTAGAAAAAAGATCCAAACCCAGATTCTCTTTGGTTTAGAAGCCAGTCCAATTCAATATATATTTATCAAATTTGCTATATTATATCACGAACTTTAGCCTGTGTATTCTGATGGATTTTTACCCCCGACAGAATGACTTCACCTCGTTTCATTGAATTTGTCTGCAAACATGATGAAGTTTTAAAATGCTTTGTTAATAGGTAAGCTTTCTGGGGTTTGTGGACTACCCTGGTAGTCTTTCCTCTCTTTACCTACAGTTTCTTCTAAACAGAAAAAATGTTATTTCTCTTACTATTCAAAATATACTCCATTACAAATGAAACTTTAATAAATGTGGATTATTATGTGTTTTTCTTTTGTTTCAGTATCAGTGTATCTGAATTTGCATTTCACTTAATGTTACTTATTCCTCTGTCCATTTAAACAAAATACATTTTTCTTTTAGAAACCCCAAAATTATATTTGACCACTTTCACTTTCTCCTTGAATGTCCTGAGTTGATGTCAAGATTCATGCATATCATAAAAGCGCAGGTAGAAATTTTTCTTCATCTTTTCTTTTCTATCTAATAAAATTAATTTATAAAATTCTAATATTGTTTAGTGGAATAATTATTACACTTCAGAAATTCTGTTATAAGAGGAATGATTGCATGTTACTTTACTATGAGGAGTAAGTTTTCTTCAAGAAATATGTATTGAGTGCCTACTATGTGCAGAGGTCTCTACAAAAACGGCAGAACACATTGCCACATTTCCTGAAAGGAGTTTAATGAAATTCCTTAGTCCTATAAGGCTGATTGTTTTCTTGAAAAATGATTTTAGTCCCAAATAGATTTGGGAAATTACATAACATATACGCTTTGGAAATTTGTACATCACATTGGCAGCATGTTAAAAGGCTTTGAGAAGCCCTTTAGTAAAAAGAGTGATTTAGCTTTGTTAATCCTCCAAAATTATTTGACCTGACCACCTTTCTCCTTCCAGATTTGTACCTGTTCATTCCGTATATCTCATGTTATGTGAAGGTAGCTGGAGGAAAGCTTGGTTTGCTCCTTACCAGCTGTGAACTTTGGGCACATTTCCTAACATCCTTGAAGCCTTGTTTGCTTCATCTACAAAATAGAGATAATGACAGCAGCCTCATAGAACTATTGTCAAGAATGACTGTGATATATGCTCAATAAATGGTAGTTGTTTTAGAGATAGAAAACTTACTCCCTTTCTCCAAGAGGGTTCTAATTCAGTCTAGCTGTAGATATAATAAACATATCTATAAAATAGTAACTACAATATTACCTGGTTCTTTAGGAGTTTAAGGGAGGAAGAACTGGCTCTGGCATCTGTAGTTGGGAAATTTCAGAGAAGGCAGATTTTAAGTTACCTTGAGAAAGCTTGAAAAAATATGCAGCATTTTGATGGGAATAAACAAAGAGGGAGAACATTCTAGCCAACATGTGGGCTGGGGCATGTAAACAGAAAGTATATAAAACTGCAGTAGTTGCAGCAGAAATTTTGTGTAGATAGGAGCAATATAGAGTTCTGGAAGGGTAGACTGGGGTCATATACCCGATGGTGAGCCTTGATTTCCAGATTGAAGAATTTTCCTTGTTTGCTAGGCTGTTAGGAGCCACTGATACACTTGCTTTAGGAGAATGGCATAATTCTGGCAAAATTTTAGAAAATAATTTACCAGATATGTAGGATAGACTATAGGCAAAGGTTTGGTTAGTAGTCATAATAAATATATACGTGGTTTTTAATGTCCTTAGGGACATTTATCTTTTCAGAAGTTAAGCTGTGAACTAATTTTGATAAAATCATACATAACTATGCAGAGGGCTCTTTTGACATCTTTAATAAAGATAATGTACAAGAGAAGGCAGTAGTAATAACTCAACTGAATGCTAATTTTAGGTCAGGCACTATATATTTGCTTCCATGAATTATTTTCTTAACTGTCATGGAAGATGGCTATTCTTTTTATCTAAGCTGAAGTGGTTGAGTAACTTAAGCCATTCAGCCACTAAATGGGAGAACCAGAATTTAAAAGACTGTCTGGGTTCTCAAGTTCAATTTCTTTCTCTCTCTCTCTCTTTTTTTTTTTTTTTTTTTTTTTGAGATAGGGTCTTGCTCTGTTGCCCAAGCTGGAGTGCAGTGGTGCTATCTTGGCTCACTGCAACCTCCATCTTCAAGGTTCAAGTGATTCTCCTGCCTCAGCCTCCTGAGCAGCTGGGACTACAGGCGTGCACCACCACTCCCAGCTAATTTTTGTATTTTTAGCAGAGACAGGGTTTCACCATGTTGGCCAGGCTGGTCTTGAACTCCTTGGCCTCCCAAAGTAGTGAGATTACAGGTGTGAGCCACTGCACCTGGCCTTTTTTTTTTTTTTTTTTTTTTTTTTTTTTTTTGAGACAGGGTCTCTCTCACCTGTCACTCAGGCTGGAGTGCAGTGGTATGATCTCAACTAATTGTAACCTTTGCCTCCTGGCTGAAGCAGTCCTCCCAGATCAGCTTTGAAAGTAGCTGGGACTACAGGTGCACACCACCACACCTGGCTAATTTTTGTAGAGACGGTATTTTGCCATATTGCCCAGGCTGGCCTTGAACTCCTGAGCTCAAGCGATCCACCCGCCTTAGCCTCTCAAAGTGTTGGAATTATGGGCGTGAGCCAAATTCACACCTGGCCAACTTCAGTTTGTTAACCTATGGTATGTGATACTGTTCTGGGTAAATGAGAGAATAGGTGAAAGAAGATTTTAGTTTTTGAGAGATAGTCTGCTGTTTTAGGTTGGTGTAAAAGTAATTGTGGTTTTTGACAATTACTTTTGATTGCCAAATTAAAATTGTCAAATTAATTAAAATGGCAAAACCTGCAATTAGTTTTGCACCAACCTAATACTGTCTGTACTTTTTACTTTCTATTCCTTTCCCCTTCCTGAACAATTTAGTCAAAAAGCATCTGTATTAGGTATCCACCTTATTGACCCAGAGAGGTGGATTTTGTTTCCTGACCAGGATGAGGAGGGTGTCTGCATGTGTACTGGTGGCCTAATGTGGGGTTTTGGAGTTTGGGTGTGGTAAGAAGGGTGTCCGAGTAGAAGAGGTTCCCAGTGTGACTTACGTGGGCTGGAGTGGCATAAGGATGTCCATGTTGGGGGTGGTGGCAGCTGATCAGTGCTGTCTGATGGAGCCCCAGTGGGGTGGAGGGCATCTATACAGTAGAGGAGCCATGTCAGCGACTGGAGATTGGTTACATATCAAAGGAGTGGGTTTGTAGATCAAATAAGCAAGTATGAGAGTCTAACTTCATTTGGGATTGCAGGTCGATCAAATAAGCAAGTGTAAGATTCTGATTTCTTGTTGTTGGCGAAAGGAGTTACAAAATGGAGGAAACTAGAAAGGAACCTTGTGCTGTTGTATTTGAATTGGAGTTATCAGTTTGAATTTAGTTTTAAATCTACATAGATACATATAGCAAACCTGGCACCTAGCTCTTCATCTCTCAGTGCCATTCTCAATGAACCAGGGCTCCTTGGAGAAATGGCCAATTCCAGGACTAGATCAGGGAAGGTATAAAATAAGCCTGAAACATTGTGTGAGAAAGTAAGAAAGCGTTCAACAAATGATAGGTTTATGTTAACGTGACTCAGAGGACAGCTTGAATGGACTCCCACTACCAAATTTGGAAGAATTTGAACATGAAAATAAATAATGATGGCAACATAGTTATAAATAGGAACCTATGAATCTGTACAGAAAAAAATTGATTAATAAATGGAAAGTTTGATGAAGGATGGGTTGTTTACACAGTCTCAAGTTATCTCGCAACAGAATAATTACAAAGAAAAAAGGGGTCTTCCAGTAGAGAAGCTTGGCAGCGATGAAAGCAGACATAGCAATGTGCCAGCTGATAGGATGCTCTGAGGATGCCATGGCGTCACTTCTGTGATATTCCTGCCAAGTATGCACACCTTAAATCTAATCATGAGGAGTCACCAGACTAAATACAGTTGAGGGACTTTGCACAAAATTAACTGACCTGCAGTCTTTAAAACTATCAAGGTCATTAAAATTAAGAAAACATTGAAGCAATGTTCCAGAGTGAAGGAGACAGGACAAAACAAAGTCAGTTCATGAATCATTTTGCAATAAAAGGACATTATTGGAAAATTGGCAAGACTCGAAATGCGGTCTAAGGATTACATGTAGTAACGTTATCAGAGTTAATTTCTTGTTTTGATATCTGGTTATGGAGGAGAATTCCCTTGTTTGTAGGAAATAAACACCTGAATGTTTATGGGGGACTGGACATTATATTGGCAACTTACTCTCACATGAGAGGAAAAAGAAGTACTTTGTATTCTACTGTACTTGGAAGTTTTCTGGAACTTGGAGATTGTCCTTCTTTAGAAAGTTAAAAAGAACAACTACCTCTGCTAAGGGATTGACTTCTGTTAGTGGTTTTCAGGTGGCCAGTGGTTAGAGGGAGAAATGTTTTGTTTTGCTGTACAAATGCTATTAAGAGGAGCTCTATATAATCAGTCCTATTTTGTGAATTATTTATGGAAATGCAGGTACTCTAGAAAGTTTACATACAAAAATGTGTCATTTGGCTATGTAGGCTTCTGTGTATATATACATATATATATATATATATATGTATATATACACACGTGTGTGTGTGTGTGTATGTGTGTGTGTGTGTGTTGTCAGAGATACTGTGTTAGCTTTTGACGGTAGCAGTTTGTACCTTTTAATGGTCAACTTAATTGCTTGAAAAGATTTACATTTGTTTTTATTCTTTGGTTCACATTTCACAGATAAAGGACATAGTTTAATATCTTATAGTGGGCAATAAGTTTTCTTTTAAATAGTTATTGACAATAATTTTAACATTGTTGTGAATGACAGAACAATATCTATTTATTGAGTGTTCTAGATATTGAGTATTAGAGCATTAGTATAAATGCTTTTAGTGTATTTTTCTCTTTGGTAAAATGGGGACAAAAGTCCCTTTTTCTCATAGTGTTGTGAGGGTTGTATGTGGTAATGCATTGTGAAGTGCTTCGAAAAGTACCTGGCTTATAGGTGCTTAATAAATGTTTGCTAATTTATGATTACAATTATGATTATTATAATTATTGTAATGATGTTCTTTATTTGCATTATTTAATTCTAACAGTTAGCTCTTGAAGTAGGTATTCTCTTCTGTTTTACAGATGAGAAAACTAAAATTCTGTGAGGATTAGTAATTTCCTTAAGATAAGTCTAGTAAGTGACAGAATATTTCAAACCATGTTTATCTGACTTCAAAGCCCATATGCTTCTGTGTAATGTTTTTTCTCTCCTTTTATACCAAACCTTTAGAAATAATTAGCATTAGAATTTCAAGTAGTTTATATTCCAGTCTGTTAAATAAAAATGAAATATTTAATTTATATGCACAGTAGTGCATATAACATGTAACAAGTGCTTTATTAAAAATGTGGAAGACTGCTAAAAGTATGGACAAAATTACACATTTAACTTTTAAAAGGTAGCATTTATTCTTTTCTAACTGAAAGAGCAAATATTAAAAGGCAGAAGTTCATCTCTCAATCATATTATTTTTATTAAGAATTAATAATAAGTGATATTTGAATCTTTTAAAGTAGAACTATTTAGTTTAGCTCAGATGAAGAAGTTTATTGATGTCCTAAAAGCTACCTGGAAGACAAATTTTTTGTGGTGTTAAATGGTATTCATCATATTTATTTCCTGAAACTCTTAGCTTTTGTGATGGTATTGCACCACCTTAGTTCTCCTTTGACTTTTCTTGTCTGTAACGTTTGTAAGCAAATTCTCAGTCATGGCTTGTGATCATAAACTCCTTTGTTCTTGGTGTTCTCTGCATCTTTCATTTCTTAAACCTTATCCTGTCTCCAACTTTACCTTTGTTCATGGCTTTACTTCCAGTGTCTCAGCTGCAGCACTGTTCAGTATCTCTTTCTAAAATCCCTAATAGTTACATCCCACAATATCTTAAAACTCACGATACATAAAATCTTACTCACTGTATCTCCACCAGTACCTTCTAGGAGTGTGGGGATAGGTTGTGGGGAAAGGGATTTTCCCCTTTAAGTTATTTGTGTTAATAAGTTCTATCTGCAGAGATCCTTCCTTCCTTTTTTTTTTTTTTTTTTTTTTGTAGAGATAGGGTCTCACTTTGTCACTCAGGCTGGAGTGACAAAGCGAGTGCGCTACAATTATAGCTCACTGCAGCCTTGAACTCCTGGGTTCAAGGGTCTTCTCACCTCAGCCTCCGAAGTAACTAGGAATACAGGTGCATACCACCATGCCTGGCTAATTAAAAAAAATTTTTTTTTTTTTTTTGGTAGAGACAGGGTGTCACTGTTGCCCAGGCTGGTCTCAAACTCCTGGGCTCAAGCAGTCCTCCTGCCTCGGCCTCGCAAAGTGTTGGGATTACAGGCATATGAGCCACCATACCTGGCCTCTTCTCTTACTTTTAATGCTTATTCAAAGGAGTAGTATCTCTCAGATTGACTTCATTGTTCCTCTTCATTGCTGCCGTGACCAGGACTTCTGTAGCTCATGCTTCACTGTTTAGAACTTGATATTATATACATATTGCGTTATTCTATGTTAGTCTCATCTGTTTAACTGTATTAAACACTTTTAGCAAGTTCATGGAGATTTTTACTGCTCGTATGTTACATGCAGTGTTGGTACATACTAGGTAGTCAATACTTCCTGATTAATCAAAAATTATCGATCAATTACAATTTACTTACCTGGTAGAAGAACAAAAGGAGAGACTTCCTTTGCTATTCAAGAGATCTTATTCTTTAATTTTTAGGGTAGAGAATGAAAAGAGATAACAAATTCCATTCCAGTTTCTGCATATATTCTAAAGGAGAGAAATAAGAATAAAGTTAGGAGTAATGGGCTGGGCGTGGTGGCTCACGCCTGTAATCTCAGCACTTTGGAAGGCTAAGGTGGGTGGATCACCTGAGGTCAGGAGTTTGAAACCAGCCTGGCCAACATGGTGAAACCTCATCTCTACTAAAAACACAAAAATTAGCTGGGTGTGGTGGTGCGTGCCTGTGATCCCAGCTACTTAGGAGGCTGAGGCAGGAGAATCACTTGAACTCAGGAGGCAGAAGTTGCAGTGAGTGGAGATCATGCCACTGCACTCTAGCCTGGGCAACAGAATGAGACTTCATCTCAAAACAACAACAACAACAAACTGAAAAAAGAATAAAATTAGGTGTAAGAGATTATTTTCATGAAAAATTAAATGGAACATGCAATGTGATTTTCTGGGTGTGAAAATTCATTGTAATAGGCTTAGATTTAAAAGAAATTGAGAATAAATGTGTTCAACTATGTATCTGATATTAAGTTCTTAGACATAACCAAATTTATCTTCTTTTGTATTGAAAATGAAGGAATTAAAAAAAACACAGTCTCTAGGTAGTCAAACTATTTCAGCTATGATCTGCCTTTTTGTGAATAGTTATTGAAATGTTAAAACATTTATCTAGTAATTCCTTATTATACATAAAGATCTAAGAATGATTATTTGTAGAAAAGGCATTTAGCATGCTAGCAAAATCTGGTAATTAGATAACTGATATACTGCTAACATATTTTACTCTTATTTTTTGAGCTAGCCTTTTAAAGATCGCTGTGAATGGTTTTATGAACATTTGCATTCAGGCCAACCAGATTCAGACATGGTGCACAGGCCAGTGAATGAAAATGATATTCTGCTGATTCATAGAGGTATGTTTAACAAAAGAACTGATATATGTGTGAAGCACAGAGTGCTTGTTATTGTAAATTTTAATATGTAAAATTAACCAATGCTACATATTTAGATTCTATTTTTAGGAGTAGCTGTGAAGTTGTGTCAAAAGCAAACTGTGCAAAGCTAAAGCAAGGGATTGCTGTACGGTTCCATGGAGAAGAAGGCATGGTGGGTACCAAGGAAGATGATGTAGAAATCACTGTATATGAAGAAAGATTGAAATGCCTTTTGAATAAAGTTTGATATTTAGTTGATAAAGGAAGAAAACTTTATATTTAAATTTTGTTATTTAGAAAAAAATTCCTGGTATAACATATTTCTGTTGATGCTGAATTTTATTTTCTTGAATTTAGGGTCAAGGTGTTGTGCGTGAGTGGTTCGATATTCTGTCCAATGAGATAGTGAATCCTGATTATGCATTGTTTACCCAGTCAGCTGATGGTAAGTTGTACGGTCTAGATGACTTTTTCTGCAACTTGTCGCATTTTTCATACTATTCCAGTACACTTTATCTTTGATTTGCGCAGTAGACCTGTGAGCTAGGCGGGATGCTCTTTATTTTATAGATGAGAAAACTGAAATTCGGAGTTTTTATCTGCATTCGCAGGGTTAATAAGTGGTAGAATCCTAAGTGGAACTTGACTCTTGGCCCCAAGGAGGTTTCTTACCAGTCCTTTGTAAAATAAAACTAAATTTGTTCAATTTAAGTATTGTTCTTTAGTCTACTTTTTTGAGGTAAAAATTGTTTTTCATAGATTCTTGGTGCTTGTAGATTGACTTAAACAAGTAAAGGTCCCTGTTTGGAAAAATAAAAATTTGCTAACCCTGTTTGAGTTTTCAAGTTTTAAAATATATTGGTTTTGGGAAAACCAAAGCTGAGAAATCATGGTGTAAAATTTCAACTCTTAATCTATTTATGTATACTAACTATTTTCAGTCATTTAAAGAGATCAAGACCTGTCTACTACAAAGCTCTTATTTAACTATATCATGCAGATAATTAACTCTCTGTTGAAATGGTGCTTGTGACCTATAGAGTTGTAATTTAATATTGTAAACTAAATGGCATTAGTTATCACCGCATTTATGTGAGGCATATTTGAGAACTCTCTAACTTAATAAAGATGTATTCCAAGTAAGGTGGGATTTCAGTTTTCAAATGCTCTGTACAGTTGCTTGTTTTTCCTAAAAATCTTTTCTTTCCCCAATGTTTACATTCTTTTATCAGGAGAGAATACTTCATTAATTGTAGCTTCTGATTGCTTCCAGCCAAATTAGCAGTAAATCCCCATTTGATAAGAAGGATGATTTTAGGGGAGGCAAGTGGGAGTGGGCTGCAATAGAGCTAGGCAGCTGCAGGCATTCATCCCTGTGATGGGCTTCTTGGATACACCTTGAGTATTTGAAATCACCTAGGAACATGGAACTGCCTGCTTTAACTTGGTAACTTTTGATTCTTTGCTCTGAGGTGAATTTGGTGTCTTTGTGAATGACAAGTTCAGTGAAACCTGAGTTTAATTATTTAGTCCTAATCTTTGAAGCTAGATCTAGCATTATATTTTAGACTTACTTCTCTTTATATCCTTTATTCTAAGTCGATTTAGTTCAGTATCTCAAAAACAGATTTGGTGTGGAATCATTAGTTGAGGTACTTCCTTAATGTAACAGATTTACAGCAGAGCAAATGTTGAAGTACATAGACCCATAAAGATTTGTTTGTTTGAAACAGATTCTTGCTCTGTCACCCAGGGTGGAAGGCAGTGGCATGATCTTGGCTCACTGCAGCCTTGACCTCCCGGGCTCAAGTGACTCTCCCACCTCAGTCTCCTGAGTAGCTGGGATGGCTGAGGTGGGAGGATCACTTGAGCTGGGAGAGCTGCCACGGCGCCCAGTTAGTTTTTGTATTTTGTAATTTCTGTGTGTGTGTGTGTGTGTATTTTTCTGAGACCATGAAAATAATTGGGAGGGTCAGAGCTATGCATTTTTTTGAATTTAAAATTTGACATAAACTTTTAATTCTACTTAAACTAATTTTCAAGCTAAAAACTGTTGCTCCTTTTCTGAAGATTTTTCTCCCCATTTCCTTTTCTTTTTAAATTCTTCTTATCTATACTTTTAAGAATCTAGATTTTTAAGAAAGTAATTAGAGAAGAAATTAAACAGAGCCAGGGGAGGAAAATAGAGTCATCAGAAATCTTTGTTGGTACATAGCCCTAATCATTCATTATTTTTCAGGTAAAAAATATTTGTGATTATTCTCAGAATATTATATTTTTGGGATGATGATTATATTTGTCTTTGAAGTCTGCCTTTATCTCACAAAGCTTTGCTTTGGATTTTAATATCGGGTCTTGCTTCATGACAGGGAATTATTCTCCAGAGGTCCTTAACGGTGAATGATGAGACTCACATGACTTACTGAAGTTATTCCCATAGATTTCCAAATTTGTACCTTATATCTAAATAAACTAGTCAGCAGTTTAACCTTGTGTTAACACTGAGAAATCAAAGACCGATGAAACACAGAGTAAATTATTGTCAAAATATATATGCTAAATGACTAAACATTTCACTTTCCAATACATTTCTACCTTTTATTTTTCTTTGATGCTATTTCGTTAGGTTTATCAGTTATTCTTTCTTTTAGCCCAAGCGTTTACAATAGTAGTATGTAGATAAGCTCATGATATGTTTGTTGAATGAATTTGTAGTATTAATTAGTGGCCATCACAGAAAAGTAGGAAAAATAGGAACAGAAAGTTATTTAAAGTTGAGGTTTGGGCATTAGGTTTTAACATTTAATTAATAGTAGTTTTTTGGTTTTGAGAATTTTTTTTTTTACTGTGGTAAAATCCACATTAAAATTTACCATTTATATTATTTGAAAGTATACAGTCAGTGGCATTTAAGAAGATTAATATGTTGTGTAACCATTGGCCGCTATCTATTTTCAGAGCTTTTTCATCACCCTAGGCAGAACTTCCATACCCATTAAGCAATAGCTCCCATTTCCCCTTTCTTCAGCCTTAGGTAACTACTAATCTACTTTATATATCTATAAATTTCCCTATTCTAGATATTTATAAAAGTGGATTCATATTCCATTGCACTAGATTTTCAATAATTGGTAACTATTGTCCTTGCCATTTTTACTTTCACCTCAGAGGTAATTGTTTAAACTTAATTGTTTCCCGTTACGAAGACCTGGTTACCTTGTGGACTGGGGTGATTTTCTAATCATTATTAACAGGCATCAAGTTCATTGACTAGGTCTGTCACTTAAGAATAGTTATACATTTAAAATTTTTAGTTATTCTCATAGTGTTCTACTCCTAAAAAAGCAGAAACTAGCAAATACTGCACTGGCATATACAGATGAATGGAATAATGTCTGTCCTAGTGAACAGCCTATTGCCATACTGCCTAGGAAATTGTGTATATATGCGCGTGTGTGTGTATGTGTACCTGCGCACGTGTGCATATGATCTTTTGCTGTATTATTTCCAGGGTGTCTCTGATGATCTTCCAACTAAAAATTTCAGTCAGAAGTACTCTAAAATTTTCTCTCTGCCATAGACTTACTGTGATAAATACGTGTGAATTAATGATTATCGTCTGTACTTAGAATTCTGCTTACCACCTGTTATATATTCCACAAAGAACGTTTTCTGGAAGTTTATACGTAATGAAACCTTAGCTTTGCTGAAGTTGTGTGTGAATTAGTTTATCTTCATTGAAATTATCTTTCTTCTGCATATAGATTCTTAGTAATATTTTGTATTTATTTCAATAGGAACAACTTTTCAGCCTAATAGCAACTCTTATGTAAATCCTGATCACTTGAACTATTTTCGTTTTGCTGGTCAGATCTTGGGATTAGCTTTGAACCACAGGCAGCTGGTCAATATTTACTTCACGCGATCCTTCTACAAGCACATTCTTGGTATGGCTCTAGTATTATTTATGCAGACATTTATTTATATTGTTTTTCTTTCAGTTTGAGGAAAACTAGATAAGCAGTGGCATTTTGGATGAGATAATTTTTATTTTGATTGGAGGCCATCTGTATATATAAGCATTCGGGTTTGAGGGAGAAAGAAATGACCTACCTTTTTTTTTTCGAAACACTTTTAGCTAATTTTTTTTTTTTTTAAATTTTAGTGTGTGTATGTTTATGCTAAGAATATATTCCAATATGAGTATACTTAAGATAATTGGTGCTTTGTAAGTTTGTAATAACTTCCTGAATAGCTATTTCAAAGAAAGATTACATTGTAACAATGTGAAAGAAACACAGGCTTAATTTAACAGACTTTCAAATTCAGGAATCCATTTAAAACATGCTGTGAATAGGATTATATTATATTTTGCAGTTTTTCAAAATATCTGTAGAGGGCAGTATTTTACCATTAAATAGAGAAGGGAGGCAGAAACAGACTATAACTACTGTATGTTTGCATTTTGTAGGTATTCCTGTAAATTACCAAGATGTGGCATCCATTGATCCAGAATATGCCAAAAATTTGCAATGGATTTTAGATAATGATATAAGTGATCTGGGTCTAGAACTAACTTTTTCTGTTGAGACTGATGTGTTTGGAGCAATGGAAGAGGTGCCTTTGAAACCTGGAGGTGGAAGTATTCTTGTGACACAGAATAACAAAGTAAGTACTTCAGTTTTTACCTTAACCATTGTTTGTAACTTGGCCCTGATAGTTTGCTAGTTACTCTAAGTTCTTCTGGCATTTGTAGAAAAGCCTTTACTGTTGTAGTTTCATAACAGATAAAACATTTAAGTTAACAAACCCATCAAATATTAAATTTTGATTTAGAAAGGATTATTTTGTTAATTGTGCTAGTTATGCTGAGGTGGTTCTAAAAAGTCTAGAGCATTTCAGCTGATAGTATAAATTAGGCATAAGCATTTTGAGAAATCTGATTAGAAATATAAACTTAATTTATAATTTTAAGCTGGTGAAACTTAAATTTCTTGCTAAACTTGTTAGAGGGCCTATGTAAACCAGTCTCCATGTGGGGGAGTCACTTATTCCCAAATTTTATTAAAAGGCTTTGGTGATTATAAAGTGAAACCAAATAGATGAAAATACCTTAAATTTAAAAAGCAGTATTTTATATAAATAAATGCAATTAATATAGGCAAATGTATATATATTAGTTCCACATTTGAAATATAATGCTCTTAAATTAGATGTAGCCTCTTTTGCTCATATCTTCAGTTTTAGTTTTTAGAATTGAAGCTATAGGGGTTTAGATGTTAGCATCACTTTTATAATACTAGTCATAAAGTTCATCCAGGCTGGGAGAAAAAAAAAGAAGATAGTAGAGTGGGGCAGGATATCAGGGAATGAAGTGGTATGGAAGTTAAATTATAGAGGTGAAGCATTAAGTGGTCAGGTAGGAGTAAGGATGGGAAGAAGGAAATGTTCTGGGCTTACAGGAAGGCACCGAGATGACACAGAGCCTGATGTGTTTGGGAAACCACAAGTAGATCAGAGTTGTGGAGCTTAGCTTAGGTTACAGAGTAAGCAAGTAGAAAAAGATGATATGGGGAAGGGAGAAAGTGGCCAAATTCTGAAAGACTTTGCATCCACAATTAGTAATTTGAAAATGATTCTGAAGTCTGTAGGGATGATTGCAGATTTTTTTTTAAATTGCATTTTAGGTTTTGGGGTACAGATTGCAGATGTTAAAGAGAGAAGTGACGTGATCAAATTTCAGTTTAAAAAAAAAAAAAAACCCCAAGAAACAACCGAATCAGCTTGGAGTGTGAAGAATGGGTTGAAATGGGGCAGTACTGGAGTCAGGGCAACTGAGAGGAAGCTGTGGCATTTTGGTTTGGGGAAGCATGCATGAGGAATTAAGGCAGTGGCAGTGACGATGGAGAAAATGGTATAGCTTTTAAGCTTATGAGAATAATTTTTAGAATTTGATAATCAATTGGGAAGATGTGAAAGAGGAAGAACTCAAGGATGACTGCCACTTTTGTGGATTGGGCGATCTAATGACTGAAAGTGTTGCCCTCTTACTCTTCATCAACCTCATTATCATTAGTTCTGTTTTCTAGTGATAGTAATTACTACTTATTGAGTACTTTGTGTGTTTCATGTATCTGAACTATGTTCTTTATGTTTCTCATTTCTTGTAACAGCCTCTTGAGATAGTTGTTTCTCTTTATTCAGTGTGGAAATAGCCTTAATGTTAAAAAATTTTGATACTAGGTTTTTATAATGTGCTAGGCACTGTTTGACATGACTTATGGGTATTGTGCTTAACTCTGTGAGGTGGGGATACCTCTTCCTACAGGTGAGGAAATGGAAGCATATAGGAGCTAAATAGCTCTCTCAGTGCAGTCTGTACATTTCAAGACTGCTTGTGCAGGGGCCATCCTAATCTCTGTATCCATCCGGTTTTAGTATGTCTGTGCTGCCAAGGTGAACACTCAAGTCTGCTTGTAACTACAACACTACATTTCTTTAGAAGTTGAATAACTGCCCAGGGACACAAAACTTATAACTGATGTTTTATTTTAAATGGACATCTGTAAGACAGTGTAACTGCTAGGCTTCTTGTTTACTAAGGCAGTGAGTATCAACAAAGTAGCAAATACAAATTTGGTATGTTTTATCAATTTCATTTTAATATGGTTTTATTGCTACTTTTATATGGTTAAGTTTTTATGGCTAGTTTTGCTTGACTTATTTAACATACACATTTAATGCACATGCAAGCACAAAACACAGGCTTTTATCCATAGATTATTTACTTAAAGTGGATTCTTTATATGCATCTTTACAAAAGTATACAGGGGCTGGGTGCAGTGGCTCATGTCTGTAATCCCAGCACTTTGGAAGGCCGAGGCAGGTGGATCGTGAGGTCAAGAGATTGAGACCATCCTGGCCAACCAACATGGTGAAACCCTGTCACTACTGAAAATACGAAAATTAGCTAGGCATGGTGCCGTGCACATCTCTACTGAAAATACAAAAATTAGCTAGACATGGTGCCGTGTGCCTGTAGTCCCAGCTGCTTGGGCGGCTGATGCAGGAGAATTGCTTGAACCCAGGAGGCAGAGGTTGCAGTGAGTGGAGATTGTGCCATTGCATTCCAGTCTGGTGACAAAGCAAGACTGTCTCAAAAAAAAAAAAAGAAAAAAGTATAGAGTTTGAGCATCCATAATTCAGAGTGCCCCAGAGTCTGAAACGTTTTGAGTACTGACATGAAACCGTAAGTGGTAAATTTCTGATCTCATATGACCAGTGGGCACTCAGAACACAAGCATACAACATATAGTTGATTCAGTATCCCCAAAGGAAAAAAAACCCTCCCAGCCCCCTTCTGCTGCATGTATATGTTTTTTTCACACACCAGGATTCCCTCATAATGAAGTGAAAATGGAAAGGAATTGTGACTTTTCAGTAGTCTAGTTGCAGTAATATAAGAAAAGATGTTAAATTTTTAAAGATTTGTGGCCATAGAGCATCTGCTCATCACAAAACTGGTGAAATTCATTGATGAATTTGCCAAGGTCATTGCTGACGAAAATCTGATGCCAGAACAAGTCTGTATTGCTGTTAAAATATCACTGTTTTGTTGCTGTTGCCTCAGAAACACACTGACAACAGCTGATAAGGCATTTCTTTCGTTTGGACCTTGGGGAACCTGATGTGAAGACACATCTGATTATAGTTGATCTTTTTGTGGAGTATCTTACTGGGGTTCTCTGCATTTCCTGAATTTGAATCTTGACCTGTCCTGATAATTTTGGGGAGTTCTCTCTCCCATATGATATGCTAAAGTATGTTTTCCAACTTGATTCCATTCTCCCCATCTCTTTCAGGTACCCCGATCAGTCATAGGTTTGGTTTCTTTACATGATTCCATATTTCTTGGAGATTTTATTCATTCCTTTTTGTTCTTTTTTATCTGTTATTGTCTGCCTGTCTTTTTTTGGAAAGATAGTCTTCAATCTCTGAGGTTTTACCCTCTGCTTGGTCTATTCTGCTATTGATTCTTGTGATTGTGTTGTGAAGGTCTCCTGTTTTGTTTTTCACTTCTATCAGGTCTATTATGTTCCTCTCTAAGCTGACTGTTGTGGCTATCAGCTCTTGTATTGTTTTATCATGATTCTTAGCTTCTTTGCATTGGGTTACAACATGCTCCTTTAGCTCGGTGAAGTTTATTATTATTACCTACCTTTCAAAGCCTATTTCTGTCAGTTCAGCCATCTCAGCATCAGACCAGTTACGTGCTTTTGCCGGAGAGGTGTTGCAGTCATTTGGAGAAGAGGCTTTTTGAGTTTTCAGCATTTTTGTGTTGATTCTTTCCCATCTTTTTGGGCTTGTCTACCTTTGATCTTTGAAGTTGCTGACCTCTGAGGTTTTTGTGAGGTCTTTTTGTTGATATTGTTGTTTTTTGTTCGTTTGTTTTTCTTTTAGTAGTCCGACCACTCTACTGTAGGCTGGTGTGGTTTGCCAGGGGTTCTCTCCAGACCCCAGTTGCCTTGCTTTCTCCCATACCTGGAGGTATCAGCAGTGAACGCCATGAAACAGCAAAGATGGCAGGCAGGTCCTTCCTCTAGAAGCTCTGTCCTAGGGGGTGCTTACCTATTGTTGACCTGCACGAACCTGTAAGAGGTGGCTGGAGACTCCTTGTTGGGAGATCTCAACCAGTCACCTGCCAAAAGAAGCAGTCTGGCTGCTTTTTAGTAGAGCACGTGTGCTGCATTGAGGGGGACCCTTCCTTGCTGGACCGCCTGTATTCTCCAAAGCCAGCAGGCTGGAGCAGGCTGGAGCAGGCTGGAGAACTGCTGATAAGGCAGTCACCCCTCACCCTTGGAGCTCGGTCCCAGTGAGGGTAGCAAAGCTCTGTTCTTAGAACCATTAGTCAGTGTATTTCTACACAACATGAATGCTTTAAGTGTTACTGGGTAAAAGTACTGAGTGTGCTTAGTAAAATTTGTATTGTCATGATAATATTAATTTGTTTTATTCTGTTTGAAGGTGTACTGTTTAGTGAGGCAAGGAAACAGAGTTTGACTTAGATTTATCTGTTAAACACAGCTATCTTTTAACTGTTTGAAAAACTTTTTATTACAGAAAAGTTAAGAAGGGTTTATGATAGCTAGATTTCATTATTTTATTGAAAAATACCTTTCTGCCCGTGGATGCCGCTGATGAAGCATTGTTAAAGTCTCTCTTCTCCCCGTAATCACGTGTAAGTCAGAGTCTCCTGAAGAGCCCGAACAGCTGAGAAAGCTGTTTATTGGAGGGTTGAGCTTTGAAACAACTGATGAGAGTCTGAGGAGCCATTTTGAGCAACAGGGAAGGCTCCCAGACTGTGTGGTAATGAAAGATCCAAACACCAAGCACTCCAGGGGCTTTGGGTTCCTCACGTATGCCACTGTGGAGGAGGTGGATGCAGCCATGAATGCAAGGCCACACAACATGGATGAAAGAGTTGTGGAACCAAAGAGAGCTGTCTCAAGAGAAGATTCCCAAAGACCAAGTGCCCCTTTAACTGTGAAAAAAATATTTGTTGGTGGCATTAAAGAAGACATGGAAGAACATCACCTAAAAGATTATTTTGAGCAGTATGGAAAAATTGAAATGATTGAAATCATGACTGACCTTGGCAGTGGCAAGAAAAGGGCTTTGCCATTGTAACCTTGATGACCATGCCTCCGTGGATAAGATTGTCATTCAGAAATACCACACTGTGAATGGCCACAACTGTGAAGTTAGGAAAGTCCTATCAAAGCAGGAGATTGCTAGTGCTTCATCCAGCCAAAGAGGCTGAAGTGGTTCTGGAAACTTTGGTGGTGGTCGTGGAGGTGGTTTTGGTGGGAATGACAACTTTGGTCATGGAAGAAACTTCAGTGGTTGTGGTGGCTTTAGTGGCAGCTGTGGTGGTGGTGGATATGGTGGCAGTGGGGGTAGCTATAATGAATTTGGCAATGATGGAAGCAACTTTGGAAGTGGTGCAAGCTACAGTGATTTTGGCAGTTACAACAATCAGTCTTCAAAGTTTGGACCCATGAAAGGAGGAAGCTTTGGAGGCAGAAACTATGGCCCCTATGGTGGTGATGGCCAATACTTTGCCAAACCATGAAACCAAGGTCACTGTGGCGGTTTCAGTAACAGCAGTAGCTATGGCAGTGGCAGAAGATTTTAATTAGGAAGCAAAGCTTAGCAGGAGAGGAGAGCCAGAGAAGTGACAGGGAAGCTACAGGTTACAACGGATGCCTAGCTGCTACAAAGAAGACATGATTTTAACAAATACTCATGTGTATGGGAAAAAACTCGAGGACTGTATTTGTGACTAATTGTATAACAGGTTATTTTAGTTTCTGTTCTGTGGAAAGTATAAAGCATTCCAACAAAGGGTTTTAATGTAGATTTTTTTTTTTTTTGCACCCATGCTGTTGATTGCTAAATGTAATAGTCTGATCGTGACACTGAATAAATGTCTTTTTTTATTTTTTTTTTATTTTTTAACGTGCTGTGTAAAGTTAGTCTACTCTGAAGCCATCTTGGTAAATTTCCCCAACAGTGTGAAGTTAGAATTCCTTCAGGGTGATGCCAGGTTCTATTTGGAATTTATATACAACCTGCTTGCATAGAGAAGCCATTGTCTTCAGAAACCTTGATGTAGTTAAACTGATAGTTACTGTTGTGACCTGAAGGTCACCGTTAAAAGGGTGTAAGCAAAATCGTGGAATTATTGGTTATAAAAATGATTGTTGGCACATCCTATGCAATATATCTAAATTGAATAGTGGTACCAGATAAAATTATAGATGGGAATGAAGCTTGTGTATCATCCATTATCATGTGTAATCAATAAACTATTTAATTATATTGAAAAAAGCAAAGAAAAATAATTTAGTTTAACTGCCATCCACATTTAAATTACTTAATTAGCATGAAGACTGGGATGTGAAGGAGCTGATTTTCACAAATTGGTATCAATAACTATAAACTGAGTTACTGCAATACATGTGGAAATAATAAATATTAAAAGAAATAGAAAAAGGAAGATGAAAGTGTATTTGTAAAAATTAATTTAAAAATAGAAAGGAGGAAATAAGTGATTAATTAGTGAAAAGAA
Source organism: Saimiri boliviensis (assembly GCF_048565385.1). Taxonomy (NCBI): domain Eukaryota; kingdom Metazoa; phylum Chordata; class Mammalia; order Primates; family Cebidae; genus Saimiri; species Saimiri boliviensis. Next base: position 64,713,329 of record NC_133452.1, read on the forward strand.
TGTATACTATTCTGATAGATATGGAATGCAATTAAAATAGGTAATATTTACATGAGCAATTCACAAATCTTTTATTTTCATGCTTCATGATTTGTTGAAGTCTTCAACAGAGATTATTGAGTCACACTTTAAGATTATAAAGCCAGAACCTCTTGGAAAAAAGTCAGTTTTAGGGAAGCATAGGGTCTTTTCTGGCATCTTAAAAAATATAGGTGTATAATTATAGGAATGGGGCAGAAAATTTTTAGTGCATCCAGTCAACAGTTTTAGTGAGAGTAGATGTAAACTAAATTATAATCATGTGCTAATGCAGATACTTCTGTAATCACTATAAAATGTTTTTTGTATGTTATTTCTTGGGCTGGACTCTGGAAATTTAGTGTATGTTTCTGTTTGACTGTTGGGCACACATTTCTGTCTCCCTCTCTGTAATAACTACCTGTATGAAACTTGTAACTGATTAATTCCTATATAGTAGAGAAAATCTTATACCTTTGGTTGGTGGGAAGTAGAATTTGGGGTGAGAGTAGATTGATAGCAGAGACGGTAGCTTTCCTTGCATTAAATTGTACAGGGAGCCACACAGGGTTTAAGGAGAATGTGAGGAATCTACTGTGACAGGTCTGTAGCTCTGAGAGCTATGGAGAATTCATAGCTGGCAGTCATGTAGAACTTGCTGGCTCAGTGCCTTTTTTTGTTTTTTTTTCCCTGTTTTTTGTTTGTTTTTGTTGTTGTTTGTTTTTGTTTTTGAACAGAGCATCAGATTAGTGCCAAAAAAGAACAAAGGAAGAGGCCTAAAACAGACTTCTTCCCTGTTAAGAGTATTAATTCCTAGTAGGTGGGAACTATATACCTGCTATAGCATATTGCTTTTAACTCACAAAGTTTCACTTACAAGTAATTAAAAAATATATAAATGATAACATCTGATAGTTTATATATGTATACACACAGATACTTTTTCTCTCTCTCTGTATATAATTCATTTTGTTCTAAGCCAAAATACATTTTTAAAATTACCAGTTCTTTTTTTTTTTTTTCTTTAAGAGACAAGAGTCTTGCCCTGTTGCTCAGGCTGGAGTATGGTGGCACGGTTATAATTCACTGCAGACTCAAACTCCTGGGGTCAAGCAATGCTTGCACCTCAGCCTCCCCTAGTAACTAGGAGTACAGGCATGGCCACCATGCCCTGCTTATTACCTGTTAAATTTTAAGTAACAATATTTTCTATGATTATGATGCATTTTAAAAAACAATGTGTGAATATAGCTTAACTTAGAATTGGATTGGCTATGTATGCTACAAGCAGTGATTTTATCAAGTTCTAAGTATGTGTTAAGTGAGCTTGATGATTGTATGCATTCATTCATCACATACTTTTTGAATACTTACAAAGTGGCATTCACTTTTTAGGAGTTTCGGTATATATACTGGTAAAACAAAGCCCCTCTCTACAGAGAGATTACATTCTAATGAGACATTTCAGTGAGAATGACCTAGAAGTATAAACATACTGGGGCCCGGACAAGCTTGTATTTCAGGAATAGCCAGAAAGCTAGTGAAACTAGAATTGAGTGAATGAATGAGCTAGGTAGAGAATGGAAAGAAATGAGATCAGAGAGCAAGGCAGAGACCAGATCATTGAGGACCTTAGAGACTAGGAAAGGAATTTGGATTTTACTCCAGGTGTCATGAGAAGTCATTATAGGGTTTTGAGCAAGAGAGTTGCCTGATCTGAATTATTTACATATACATACACACACATATATTTCTATGTCTATATATACATATATATTTTTTAAAATGACTCTAAGGTGTAGCAGCAGTACAGGGACAAAAATGGAAACAGGGATACCAGATGTTGCAGTAATCCAGATGGGAAGTGATGATGATGGCTTGAACCAGGATGCTGAAATGGAGGTAGTGAGACCAGGTCAGATTGAGAATATTTTTTTAAAGGTAGATCTGATAGCAAGCATCAGCTGAAATAAAGTGTGAGAGAAATCATGGATGATTTGATTCCCTAGAATTTTTGCCTAAACAGCTTAGTGAATGGTGGCTTGTGGTTTGCTGAGATGTATGAGTGTTGGTGTCAATTTTGTTTTAAACCTTTACGCCTTAAATAAGAAATAATTATATTAACATTATATTAACATCTTAAGTATGTAAGATGTTTTTTAAAAGTCATTATGAAAACTTCTTTTTCAATAGGCGGAGTACGTCCAGCTTGTTACTGAACTTCGAATGACAAGAGCCATTCAGCCTCAGATCAATGCTTTTTTACAGGGCTTTCATATGTTCATTCCACCTTCCCTCATACAGCTTTTTGATGAATATGAATTGGTAAGGAGAAACATCAGTTCTTATGTCATTACACGGCAACACAAAAAAATTATATCTGGTTGATATAATTCAGATATAATTGTGGAGTACTATAATGAATGAAAAAATGTATAAATAAGACAAAATGGTTGAATGCTCATTTTTAGAGATTTGATATAAGATTTATGGATGTGCTTCTCTTAAGCTTAATAACCAGATTAACAACTCCTTAATGTGAAGTGATTGAGGTGGTGATGAACCAAAATGAAATATATTTCATTTCTTCTGTATGGGAGATGTTGAAAGCTTCCTATATGCAGTATTCTACATTATTTCTGAATTCTTTATTTGACCACATGTTGTAAAGGATGCTGATACTAACATCTTCAAACTTCTAAAAAGAATTAAGAAGCTTTTTCTTATTGTATAGTATTCTCTTCTTCAGTTCCTTATATTGCCATATATATAATTTTATAGTTCTTCATTTCGAACCTATAGAGTTCATCATCTTTGCCGTCCTCTAGTCCCTAATGAATGTTTGGTTTTGCTACTTTAATTTGCCTTTCTTATACTATGATCCAACAGGATTTCTAATTTTGTGTGATTTATGTCTGCATTATTCTCCATTTTCTTTTTCTTTTTTCCTTTTGGTAATTTGGAGAATTATTTTGAAACTCTTTATCTAAATCTTAATAAAGCCCAGTATCTTAAATAGAATATAGCTGCTTTCTTATCTAAAAAATTATAATTTGGAATAGTAAGTTCCAGACCTGTGGAAATGTTTTCTTTGGTTTTTATTCTGTCAGAAAATTAGTTTTACCCTATGCCTTTCATTTTAGTAAATGGATACAGATACCAATAGATCCTTTTAATTTTACATATGTATCAGTATTTTTAATTTATCACTCATGGTATATCCTAGTATAGTAGTGCTAGGCTGCAAACCCATGTTCCCTGACCCCAGATCCCATCAGTGTTGCCAGTCTGCTTCTTGGTGGCATGAGAAATCAGAGGGACTTGGCTTTTGAACTTTTTGTGTGACTTTGTGTCTTCCATAGGGGAGGGCTAGGCTACACTGAGAAAGGAACCTTTTAAAAAATTTGGTGTAAACATCTAAGCTAGATGTACATCTGAGTTAAAGGATTCAGGTTAAATTCTAGAGTTTTGGTGAGTAGGAGGTATCGAGTAGCTCCACTGTACTGAACTGGACGTGTAGTCATCCATAATAGACTGTTCTTCCATACTGTGCTGCTTGTGAATTTATCCATGATAGAACCAGAAGATAAAAACATTGAGTCGTGCAATACCAGGTAAGTTGAAGGCTATGAATACTTACCTAACTATTAGTATGAGTTATATACCTTACACGCAGTTCCAACAGAAGAATTCCATTTTTTTTGTGTTAAAAAAATTTATTGGGACTTACTTGCTTTATGTACTTTTTATTCTGGAATTCTCATTTTATCTATTTGTTTTTGGTCAGTTTAATAACTTTTTTGCTCAGTAGTTAGATGGGACAATAAAGATCCTTTCTTCTTCTTCTTCCTCAAAAAATCATAACAATGTGATATTCATGAAGGGCTTCAAATTTCTTAAGAGAATATAATGTTAGTCATTTTTATTCATAATTATGAATAATGAAAGCATACTTAGTATTATTAAAAGCTTATCTTCAGCCTAGAAGGGAAAAGGATTAAACTCATGAATTATAAGACATGCATAAAGCCTATCCCACTCCTTTTAGCAGATCTGTATCAGAGTCCTGCCAGAGAACAGAATTTCCCCGGATGGTTCAAATATTGAAACTTTAACAAAGAGACTATTATAGAGATATGGGCAGTGTTATGAATAAGCAGGGTCTAGTGAGACATCCACAGACTGGCAACAGGGAAAGCCTTTATCATCCCTAGGACTGAAGAGACAGGTAGAGGAATTCCTGTGAAGAGCTCTGTGGGAGCTTCACCCACCAAGGAGGGGCCACCTGGCAGTAGCCATACTTGAGGAGCCGTAGCTACTGCAAAGAGGTACTGAAGCAGTGAGGGAGCATAGAATACCCTCACCTCCAGACTAACTGCCTAACTGCCTGTGTTTCCCAGGCTCCAAACCCAACCCGAAAGTGCAAAGGAAGGTAGAGAATGTATTTGAGGTGGTCAATGGAGACTAATGACCATCTAGGAAGAGGATTCTGTGCTTTTAGTACTCTGACTAGGAGGACTAAAACACACCCTATACTAGCAGTTCTAAAAGTTTTTGGTCTTCAGACCCCTTACAACTAAAAGTTTTTGTTTATGTGGGTTATGTCAGTGGATATTTACTGTACTTGAAATTAAAACAGAAATGTAACATTTTATTCACATGAAGTAATCCATTATATATGAACATAGATAACATTTGAAAAACTAAAATTGCATTTTCCAGAACAAAACAAAAATAGTGGGAAGACTGGTACTGTTTTACATTTTTGCAAATTTCTTTAATGTCTAGCTTAATAGAAGACAAATGGGCCCTCATAACTGCTTTTGTGTACAATCTATTGTGATATGTTGTTTGGTTGGAAGATATGAAGAAAATCCAACCTCATACAGATAAGCTGGAAAAGGGAGAACCTCATGGACCCACTGAATAGATCTCAGAAACCCTCAAGAGTTCTCAGTTGTTGCCTTATATTAATCTTATTCAAGGTACACGGTCAAGTATATGTTAGGAGTAGTTACTATAGAAGACATGATTTTGAGTCCTGGGGTAGCTACGTCCCTGAAATAACAAATCCTGATGTTCTGGCTTATCAGTGTAAATGTAGTTGAATCATTGCCTCCCCTGACTATGTAAACATATCTAACTGTGAAATATGGACTGATTCAGAGAAGTGGACAAGCTCTTTTCATGTCCTCTTTTCCCTTGGAAAACAAACAGGTAAATACATTGTCATTCTTAGTTTTATTTTTCCTTACATGATTGAGATTTTGTGCCTTTGTTTGATGATCTTCCTAGAAAAAAACCTATCAAGTCATTAGGAAAATTGCTTTTTTTTTTTTTTTTGACTGGAGAAAATTGACTTTAAAGTATCCAAATTATTCCAGAGTAGAATTCCTAAAAGGCCTAAATATATTTACAAATGGTAACTATTTTTGTATTACCTTCTTTTTCCTCATGATAAGGATTTCTTGATGATTTTCCTCTTGTTTAGTCAAGTATGTATTCAGGTCTTTGTTGTCACTTTCATGTTGATAATACTGTCTCCTTACAGAAGTTAACAAATTTGCTAAGAATTGTAAAAATATAAAGTAAACCAAAGATAATGTTCATAAAACTTTTGCACATATAAACTGTTGTATATGTTTGCATATATACATGTTTTAATGAAATTATATCAAGGTGGAAACATCACATCTTATAAAATTTGAGATTATTAGCATCAAGGATTCTCTCTCATGTAATGCTTGTTATTGATGACACGCAGGAACTGTCACAAAAATATATCAGTTTTATGTGGGATTAGTTTCTAATTAAGGGAAATTTACCATTAAAATGTAATAACTTTTTTCCCCAAAGAAGATTATTGAAATATTTTTTCTTCCCCCAAGGAGCTACTGCTTTCTGGTATGCCAGAAATTGATGTGAGTGATTGGATAAAAAATACAGAATACACAAGTGGCTATGAAAGAGAAGATCCAGTTATTCAGGTAAAATTTCTCTAGAGTTTAGAATGAAGTTAAGTTTTGCCATTTAATTTTGTAAGCTTTTCAGCACCGTTGGATGAAAACTTAACATTAATTAACAAAGTAAAGTGTTTCTTTAAATTATTCTTGTGGGAATAGTGCATATGAAAACTTTGCATGAAATCATTTTTGATTAACAAGTTTCATAGATAAAATGCTTTATGAATATTGCATATTTATCTGGTATTGAGAAATCTACAATGCTCTGAAATATGAGCTAAGGGTTTTTTGTTGTTATTTTTGTTGTTAGTGGTTCTGGGAAGTTGTGGAAGACATTACTCAAGAGGAGAGAGTTCTTCTCTTGCAGTTTGTTACTGGCAGGTAAGAAGTATTTTTATGATAATATGGAAATAATTTAATGTATTCTTTTTTTAATGGCTTAGAAATGACTAAAATGAGGAATTATTATTCTGAATTGTCAGTAACTTACCACTCTTCCCACTGTTTTAGGTATTAAAGATTTATTTTAGTATTAAAGTTAAGACATTTATAGTAGTGATCATTATGTTTATTTAAAAAGCATCTCCAATCAGGACTATCAAAATATTGTACTTCCTAATTTGGAAATCTTTTTGCTGTGCATGTAGATCAATGATAGTAGCCAAATTTTTAACATCTGTGTATTACTGGTTTGGTTTAACAGTAAGACAAGTCAGTTTATCCTGGATAACTTATACATATACTCTATATTACCCATACACAGTAATTTTTCTGTAATTTATAGTAAACTTTAAAGTGTCAGGATTCATGGCCTAAAAAATAATTTGTGGTACCACACTTCTTTGGAAAGTCCACGTTTAGAAGCAGTTAAATATAATAGATATTAGAAAACTAGATGATTTGAAAACTAGATGATTTAACCATCTTTTAGCTTATATTTCTGAAAGATGTAAAAAAAAAGTCTGATTTTCACTTTTGATAACAGAATTTTGTCTTCTGTTTGTGAAAACAAGTTCACTTTTTTCGTTATAAATGTACATATTTCTTCTAAGAAAGTTAGAAAACAGAAAATTAGAATAAGAAAAACCACAGCCCATCAGTAATAACCACTATAAACAATTTGATGTGTTTATGTCTGTATTTTTTCTGCATATTTAAAACCATAGTTGTGGCTGTATATTTATCTAAAATACATACATATATAATTTCTAAAACCATATTTTTAAATTTTAAAAGTAGTGTTTAAGCATTGTACAAAATTTGGAAAATTGAGAAAATAGAAGAAAATAAAAATCCTGTTAAGTGATCCCACTGTTCAGAGATAACTACAATTAATATCTTGCATTTTTAAAAAAGACTTTTTACTGTATAATTAGAAAAGTAGTTGGAGTCACACTAAAGATCTATTTTTTAAAGAATAAATAAATAGGCTGGGCATGGTGGCTCGTGCCTGTAATCCTAGCATTTTGAGAGGCTGAGGTGGGCAGATCAATTAGGTTCAGGAGTTTGGGACCAGCCTGGGTGACATGGTGAAACCCCATCTCTGCAAAAAATACAAAAATTAGCCAGGCATGGTGGTGCATGCCTGTGGTCCCAGTGACTCGGGAGGCTGAGGTGGGAGGATCACTTGAGCCTGGGAGGTGGAAGTTGCAGTGAGCCGAGATTGTGCCACGGCACTCCAGCTTGGGTGACAGAGTGAGACCCCATCTCAAACAATCAATCAATCAATCAATCAATCAATAAAACAACTATTAATAGGTTATGGGCTAAATATATGAAAGAAAAACTTGTTATTTTGTTTTTTGCCTCTGAATGCCAAGAAATACTCAGAGCCTTAATAACTTAATAAAAAGGATGAAAAAATAATTATATTTTCCATGTAAGAAGGTTGACAATTTGACAGTTCACATAGGAGAGAAAAAAATCACCTCCAATCTGTGTTCCTAAAAATAATCATCATTCTCAGCAAACTGACACAAGAACAGAAAATCAAACACTGCATATTTTCACTCATAGGCGGGTGTTGAACAATGAGAGCACATGGACACAGGGAGGGGAGCATCACACGATGTGGTCTGTTGGGAAGAAATAGGGGAGGGACAGTGTGAGGTGGGGAGTTGGGGAGAGACAGCATGGGGAGAAATGCCAGATATAGGTGAAGGGGAGGAAGGCAGCAAATCACACTGCCATGTGTGTACCTGTGCAACAGTCTTGCATGTTCTTCACATGTACCCCAAAACCTAAAATGCAATTAAAAAAATAATAATAATCACTGATAACATTTTTGTTATTCTTCTGGAATTTTTACCACATATATAATTTTTACTTTAAAAACCATTATGACTTGTTGAATTTAGCAATATGTTATTAAAATTATCCCATTTATAGATCTATGTAATTTTTAATGGCTGTCTAGTTTTCTTTTTAGGGGCTTCCTTTAATTGATCCTTTATTGTTAAATTTTCCTATTTATGAATAATGCTGTACAAATAAGGAATTCTTGTGCTTCTATCCTTGAAGGGCAGTCTGATTATAGAGGATAAATTCTTAGAAGGGAAATTTTTGTATATGAGAATATGTAAATTGTTATAATCTTGATACATATTCATATATCTTCTAGAAGAAGGGTATTGATATCAATAGAGAATGAGAGAACTTATTCCTTTATCAGCACAGGGTATAGTCATTTTTATTTTCATATAATTTCTTGTATATAATTTTTTTGTGTGTGGTATAAATTACCTTTATTCTTTGGTAATTTACAATTATTTTAAAAAATTCAGTTTTAGGTGTTCTTTATATATTAGGGGTATTAACTCTGCAAATAGTTTTCTTCGTTTATCAAAGTTAGATATACACATTTCCATGTGTTTAAATTTATAATTTGAAAGTTTTAAATTACCATATTGTCAAGCTGATTATTGTTATTTTCCTTTGTGGTTTTTGTAAATCCTTCCCTACTCCTAAGATTTTATATATATGTTTATATAAATTTCTTAATGTAAGTTTTCATAATTTCTGTTTTACATACCAATTTTTAAGCCATCTGGAGTTTATTTTGGTTTATTTTGTTAAGTATTTTTTCCTAAATGGTTTATACTTCAATTCCACCTAGTGAATTATTATATTTTCCATGTGATTTGGTCAGTATGAGTCTTTAAGATGCAGAAATCACTTATTCAAAATTTTTAGTACTAAGTTGTCTCTTAGGTGGCTGCTCCTATAGTGTAAAAAAAAAAAACAAAAAAAAACACTAGAATTTACAGTAATGCACAAGGCTTCTCCACTTTAACTAGAACAGTCATTATTAGCAATGCTGAGGTCATCAAGTGTGGCAGATCCACTTGAATAGAGGTGAAAGATGTGGGTGAAGAGTAGAAGCCAAGGAAGCTGCGGGAAACCACAGAGCTAGCTCCACCCTCAGCATGAAGAATCCACTCTTCAACATTGAGTCTAATTAGAATCCTGTATTTTGAGTTCAGACTGAGAAAGTTTTAAGCTTTTTAAAATCTTAACTTTTACCTTGAACTCCCCAGTCATTAGTATAGATACAATACTTGTTGTTCAAAACCAAAAGTGTAAATTTTTTTCTTTTTTAATTTTTGGAAAATTCTGATTTTGTATTTGTTTATATTTTAGATACTGAAGTATCTTTCTACAGGTCTGTAGTATTATTTAGTACAATCTTACTGAAAAATCAAATGTTTTCCAATTGTTGAACCAACAATTAATACAAAAGTGATTTTCAAATATTTTTATTAGTATTGACATTAATATTTTGTTGCTCTATAAGACCGTCTTAAATGTTTTACTGTTTTATTATCCCTTAGGAATCAGACTTGATTATTTCTTTTTTCTTTTTCTTTTTTTTTTGAGAAAGAGTCTTGCTCTGTCACCCAGGTTGAAGTGCTGTGGCATAATCTCGGCTCACTGCAACCTCTGCCCGCCAGGTTCAAGCGATTTTCCTGCCTCAACCCTCTCGAGTAGCTGGGATTACAGGCACCTACCACTATGCCCAGCTAATTGTATATATTAAATAGAGGTGGAGTTTCACCATGTTGGCCAAGCTAGTCTCAAACTCCTGATCTCAAATGATCCACCTGCCTCGGCCTCCCAAAGTTCTAGGATTACAGGCGTGAACCACTGTGCCTGGCTTATTTCTTTTTTATTTTCTTTTGGGATGAAGTTGCTCTGTTGCTCAGGCTGGAGTGCAGTGGCTTGATCTCGGCTCACTGCAACCTCCACCTCCCAGATTCAAATGATTCTCCTGCTTCAGCCTCCCAAGTAGCTGGGATTACAGGTGCGCATACCATTATGCCTGTCTAATTTTCATATTTTTAGTAGAGACAGGGTTTTGCCATGTTGGCCGGGCTGGTCTCTATATACTTACTGATCTCAAGTGATCCACCAGCCTCAGCCTCCCAAAGTGCTGGGATTACAGGCATGAGCCACCACACTCACTCCATTTCTTTTAAATACAATAGAAGTATGCCATTTTTGTTGACTGTAATTTTATACTGTATAATCTAAGTGTCATAATATTCAACCAAAGACTGTTTTATTAATTTTTCTCACACATACTTATGCCTGATAAATTATGATCTTAACATGATAAGATCTGATTATATAAGTATCGGGCCAGCCATATTTATTCATAGTGCAGGAAAAGAGGAGTAAGGTTTCAGGAATGGGTCATGAATATCAGCTTACAGAATAATTTTAGTTAAGATGTTAAAACTAGAGGATCTTTTGAATTTTTAACTTACCTTTCAAAATTTACTTGTGTGAGGGACATTAGATTGATCATACTGATATTGAAATACTGTGCTAGAATTTGTATAAAATCAATGTCAACATTTATTTTATCATCTTGATAAAATAGTTAAATTTAATTTGAAATTCTGTATCTTAGGAAATTCAGAACAGCTTGATTTTTATCCCTTTTCATGTTTGGTCACCTTGTTAATTTTTTTAGGCAAAAGTTAAATATATAAATGAACTAATGTTAAATTTTATTTAAACTTGCAAAGAGATATAGCCAGGTCTTCTTTATATATTCTCTTGCTGCAAGTAGGAATTGTTTATGCATTAGTGTCTTATAAGCAAAATTCAGGCATACTTTTAATATTGGCTTGGTTTACTAAGGTAAGTTCAGGAATTTCATCAGCAAACCAAACCAGACGACTCATTTAGGGATGCTTTATATGGGATTGTTAAATGTTTTTTTCCCCTGTGGATGTATACATATCATCAATGATTTCAAATAGACAATCTTGGTGCATTTTTTTCAACTGTTGGTGGGTGTGTGTGTATGTGTGTGTGTGTGGGGGGGTTTATGTTTATGAAAATGCATATCATAACGTGTTTAAACAAAAATTAAGTGTACACTTTTGTGGCATTAAGTATATTTGCATTAATGTGTGACTACCACCACCATCCATCTCCTGCATTTTTCATCTTTCCAAACTGAAACTCTGTACTCATTAAACACCAACTCCCCATCCTCCTTTCCACCCAACTGTCTCTGACAACCACCTTTCTACTTTATGTCTCTACGAAGTTGACTACTCTTAAGAACTTCATATAAGTAGAATCATACAATATTTGCCCTTTTGTGATTGCTTTATTTCACTTAGCATAAGTTCTTCAAGGTTCATCCATTTTGTAGCACAGGTCAAAATTTTCTTCCTTTTTAAGGCTAAATAATACTCCCTTGTATATATACACCACACTTTGCTTATTCAGTCTTCTATTTACGGACACCTGGGTTGCTTCTACCATATGGCTATTGTGAATAATGCTGCTGTGAACATGGATGCGCAGATACTTCTTTGAGTCCGTGCTTTCAGTTCCTTTGGATATATACCCAGAAGTGGAATTGCCTGATCATATGGTAATTCTGTATTGTAATTTTGTTAATTTTATTGAGGAACTGGCATACTTTTCACAGAGGCTGAAAAGCCTCTGTGGAAATTTCATTTTTACATTCCCAGCAGCAATTTCTTTACATCCTTGCCAATGCTTGTGATTTTCTGTCTTTTGTCTTTTTAAAAAAAAATTTTGCCAATAGTCATCTTAATGAGTGTGAAGTGGTTTTGATTTTCATTTCCCTAGTAAATAGTGATGTGAGCATCTGTTCATGTGCTTATTGGGCATTTGTGCATCGTTTTTTAAAAGAAATGTCTATTTCAATTCTTTGCCCATTTTTAATCAGGCTGTTTTGTTGTTGTTGTTGTTGTTTTTGCTGTGGAAATTCTTTATATATTCTGGTATCAATTTGGTGTCATATTCAATAAATCATTGCAAAATCTGGTGTTAAGAAGCTTTTCCCTTATATTTTCTTCTAAGAATTTTATAGCATTATCTCTTACACTTAGGTCTTCAATCCATTTTGAGTTAGTTTTTAAGTAACTTAGTACAAAGTAAGGGTCCAACTTCATTTTTGTTGTGAATGTCCAGTTTTCCCAACACACTTCATTGAAAAGACTATCTTTTCCCCTTTGAATGTTGTTGGCAGTCTAGTTGAAAACCATTTCCTATGTATGTGAGGGGTTATTTCTCGCCTCTGTTCTATTGGTTGGTATGTCTCTTTTCTTGGCAATATCACATTGTTTTGATTACCACAGCTTTGTAATAAGTTTTGAAATCAGGATATGCAAATCTACCACCTTTGTCCTTTTTTTTCAAGACTGTTTAGGCTATTTGAGGTTCACCTTTTTTTTTAAGTGAACTAAACTATGCCTTATGTTATAAATCATATATTTTTTAGAAAATACTTTAAGTCTTCAGATATTTGCAAGTATGTTTTTAGTAGTCTATACACTAAATGTTCTTTTGTCATTATTCTAATTTGTCCAAAAAGCACTACAGCACCTCATTTAAAAAGCAGTAGAATTTTTTAGTATCAGTTTAATCATGATACATACACAAGCTAACTTTAGAAGAAATATTAATTTTGTTTTTGATGTATATAGAACTTGAGAAGTTGTCATTACGTCCTCTACAGCCATATACCCAAGATTAATTTTCTACTGATGTGTTAGGCATTATATGTTAGCCTTCCTGTGGCCTCATTATGTTAGTTGATGTTTGAAAAATATATTTGATATTCTGGATGTCAAAGAGGAACATAAAGAATTTTCAGTTTTTTCACTATGAAAAACAAAATAAAACAAAAAACCCTTAGGGCCTAGATATTTTTCACAAACAAGGAAATCATTTGGATTACATATCAGAGCATTTATTACTCAAATTAATCAATCAAATATTAATCTATTCAGCAAACACTTAATGAATATCTACTACAGGTATTTTGCTAGCCCCAGGGATATAGATGTAAATATGACATGTTTGGGCCCTCAAATCAGCCCCATTTCAATAGAGAGATACATGAAAGGAAACAGTTGTGAATGTAGCATGCTAAGTGCAGTATTGATGTATGTGCTGTGTCCAGCTGCAAGCATAGTATAGCTTATGGAAATGCAAAAGGGTGTTTCCATGAAAGCCTACTGACTGATCACAAAGGAACTTAAAGTAATGAGTTGGAGTTTTGTAGACTGAAAAATGTCATGCTATCATTGTCCTAGAGTTGGATATATTCCTACCCTAACTTAAAACTTGAAATTTATCTGTCCCAGATATCTTTCTTTCATGATTACAATGTATTAAGATATAAACTCTTAGTTCCAGGGTCCCACACGGAGGGTTTGCTAATATCATGGGTGGAAGTGGATTACAGAACTTTACAATCGCTGCTGTACCATATACTCCAAATCTTTTACCAACTTCAAGCACATGGTATGTTAAATTTGTTTATTTAAATGCATTACAAATGTTTTGATTAATTTTGAATAATCAAAGGTCTAACTATTGCTGTATTGAGAGGAAAACCTCAGCTGTGATCTCTCTCCAGGATTTTGGCATCACCGATAAATAATTATGTAGCTTTTTGGGCCCCTGTTTTTGGTAGGGAAAATGGTTGTGGAAACCCTAACATCCTATACAATTTAATTGACTGTAGTTCAAGTATCACTAAAGTTACACTCTCATAAGTAGCACTCAGTTATACACCAGCATTTCACATGAAATTGCCCTATTGCTTATTTATTTTAAGCTGAAAGGAACTGACTTTTCCACTGCATTTGCATGCTGAAAGAAACTGCAATGCAGCAGATTTTTTCTTCTTTTTAAATACTACTGTAGGGTTTTTCAATTTGAATGCAAATTTGAGAGGATGGTTTTATGTTAATTATGAGTAGTGTTTTCACTGCTAGACAAAACAATGAGAAATTTTATAGATTTCCTGTTTAATGGTGTATTTTTCTTTTAAAGCATCAACATGCTCAAGTTACCTGAATACCCAAGTAAAGAAATCCTCAAGGACAGACTTCTTGTGGCACTACATTGTGGTAGCTATGGTTATACAATGGCTTAATGAAATCTGGAAAACTCATCTGACTGCTGATGCACAATTCAGAATGGCAGAAGTAATTTGGGAAAATGTCAACAGAAAAGCAGCCTAAATGCAACCCATAGGCAGGGCTGATGCTTCAGATTTATAAAGGATCATCAGGTTTTCTGTTTCTCTCTCTCTCTTTTCCCTTTTATGTTTTCTCTGTTTGTGATACAATTAGAAAATACGCAATCACAGTAGACTTTATTTTTTAAAATGCTAATTGAAAGTAGTAGAGACTGTTCTTTTTCATAATTAATTTTATCCAAGATTGTATTAAGACAAAATCTTATTCTACATTCTACTTCTGCTCTGTAACTGTCTGGTTAAAAGGGTGTTTTCTCCTAATTTTCTGATAGATGAATTCATCCAACTCGTATGTTCTTTTGCATGTAAAGTGCCATTTATATTTTAGAAAGCTGTTGTATAGAATGGATTAATTTAGATTGTGTATAAAGCCACAAATATGTATTTTCCCACAGTGTATTCTATTATTACAATGATTTTTTTAGCATTTTAATATTTTAATATATATTGTAAAATTTAGACTGATGGTACTAACAGCTGATGAAATGACATCTAGTTTATATATTAAAGCTTACAGTATATTGTATGAATTATTTGCATCTTTCAGTGGCCAGTTTTCCATATGTATATATTGTGGTCTCAATGTTTTCCTTATGCCTCATTTTAATTTATAATGAAAGTAAAATTAAAATGTATTTTACCACATTTATTTTCATTACTTTTATCTGTGAGCTCTGACACATCTGAAGAAGTAATCTGATGTGCAGATTACAATTTAAATATGTTAATTTTTTTTACTTCTTAAATTTGCTTTTGTCATTAAAATGTCAATCAAGTTCAAGTGATGTGTGCCTAATACTGAGTGTTGGGTTTTTTAATTTTTGGATGGTTTAATCAGTTTTCTTTTGAAAAGACTTACTTGAATAGTTACAGCATATGTTTGAACAGGAAGTAGGAACATGCACACATGAAGAAATGCCATCAGAAGGATTTGTAATGTTCAGGATCTTCCCTTGTAAACTAAAAATAGAATATTCAATGACATTATTGTTTGTAGAATGACATACACAGACTTTCTCATAAGTAGTCATTATGTTTGTCAGTAATGTTTGAAAGACATTTAAGTTGAAAGTTTTGCTAAATTATAAAGCTTCATTAATACATTGGTTTTGGTTATCTTGTTCCTCTTGTGTTTTCTAAATGTTAACAAAATATATCAGATTATGTGAAATTTAGGAATTATTTAAAAATTACCATTAGCTCTAAAATTACGACTCAGATGCTTTATTTATAGTAACTGAAGCCAATAATGTATAAAGTTTTGATTTTTAAAAATTTAATTGTAAATTTAATTGTAAGTCACTGCCATGTTAGTTTTCAAATAGATAACCACCTTTAATATTACATTGCTAATAATACTAAAGTTTACAGGTATCTGTTTCTAACCATACAATACATTGGCTTTTTCATATTAGTTATTTTACAAGTAGTTGCATAAAAGAGATAGATAATAAAATATTAAATAGCTGAGTGTGATGGCTTCTGTCTGTTCAATCTCAGCATTTCGAGAGGCTGAGTTGGGAGAATTGCTTAAGCCCAGAAGTTCAAGACCAGCCTAGACAACCTAGGAAGATCCCATGTCTACAAAACGTAAAAATAAGCTGGGCATGGCGGCATGTGCCTCTGGTGGGAAGGCTAGTTGTGAGATCGCTTGAGCCCAGGAGGTCGAGGCTGTAATGAGCCATCATTGTGCAACTGCACTCCAACCTGTGAGACTTTGTCTCAAAAAGAAAAAAAAATTAAATCTGATATTTTAACCACGAATTAGAATATTTTTAAATACAGATCTAGTTATTTCAGGATTTATATTTTCACATTTTAAAAATAAGAGTACAGTTAATATAAAGAGATTTTACAAAGATTAAAAATACTATTTAGAGGCAGCATCTTTTTAATTTACTCCATTCCCACAATTTCTTCTATATGTAGATGGATATGTTGAATGCAAAGAAGTATTAAAAAATGATTAGATTTTTTTTCCTTTGGGTAAAAGATTATGTTGATAGGAAAATGACTCATTTCTTAACATGTAGTTTCCTATAAAGAAGAAGACAAATAAAATACTCGAAAGGAATAAAAATATAAAGCAAGGGAATGTATTGCAGGAAACTGATTAATGAAAATATCTGGACAGAGTAGATGAAGTTATCTCAATAGTTTGAAGGGATAGTGACCATATAGTTAATAAAATTCATTTTCTAGTTAACTCAAAAGCAAAATGTAATAGAAGGAAATCCCAGCTTGCAAATAATCTGCTGAACGCAGCCTCTGCTATTGAGGCAGTCTTTTGGATATGGGGGAAATGCGGGCTTTAAAAGATAGGTCACAAGTTGGAGGCCCAGGAGATGATTCCTACTCAGGTTTTGTTTCTCCTACTAATTCTAAAATTTTGAATGAGTTATCAACATTTTACAAAACCTGAAGATTTCATACAGAAGTCAGTAGTTTTGGGTTCTTTGGAGCAATGTGAGAATATTGGGCACATGGGTGCATATTCCTGCAAAGCATTGTTAGTATTCTGGAATTGAGTAAACGCTCCTACTTTGAATAACTGAATGTGCTCTCCAGTTTGCCATTTCCTTTCTTGTTTTTTTTCTGAGACAGAGTCTCACTCTGTCACCCAGGCTGGAGTGTAGTGGCATATTGGCTCACTGCAACCTCCACCTCCTGGATTCAGTGATTCTTGCTCCTCAGCCTCCTGAGTAGCTGGGATTATAGGAGTATGCCACCACCCCGACTAAATTTTGTGTTTTTAGGAGAGATGGGGTTTCATCTTGTTGGTCAGGCTGGTTTTGAACCCCTAGGGATCGCAAGTGATTCCCCCCACCTCAGCCTCCCAAAGTGCTGAGATTACACCACCACGCCCAACCAGTTTGCCATTTTCTTAGCCCAGTGTGCTTCTCTAATTTATGTTATCTTCCTGGCCCTTGAAAGCACTGGAGTCTGCTTTAAAGAATCTATGTTGATCAGAAATGTTCCCTTGGAGTGTAAATTGGTACAGATTCTTTGGAAGACAATTTGGTAGCACCACAGATTTTTAAAATGTACACATAATCTCTGACCCCAAAATCCTAAGAATTTATATCTTAGGGATCCACTTGTTCATGTACATAAGGATATTTGTACAGTAATATTCACTGAAGCCTTGTTCATCATAGAGAAAAACTGAGAATAACTTCAGTGTCTAATATCAGTAGGGAGCTGACTAATAATGTGTTACAACCATAGAACAGAATACTAATAGGTATGTACAAAGGATGCAATGGATTAATACATACCGATATATAAATGTTTCTCAGGTATAAATGAAATAAAGTATATAACAGAATGACTAATGTGAAATACAATATATATGGGATTATGTGCAAGGAAAATTTCTGGGAAGGTGAATAAGACTATTGCTATATCTGGGAATGAGTTTGTCATGGGATGGACTTTGTCACTTCATAAATTTTTTCCCTGTTTCTCTAAATTATATGCCTGCTATTTTCTGTATTTTATATATGTGTGTGTGTGTGTGTGTGTATAAACATCTATCTTTAATCGAAAAAGAAAGTATCAATAAGTTTTTTTGAATCTATAAAGTGCTATAATAGTAACAGTGATAAACAGTATTTTTATAATCATAAAACTTACCATTTTAGGTTTAAAACAAGTTTAATTAAACTCTGTAAACAGTTAAAAAAAAGGAATGCTCTCTTGGCCACAAGGTCAATTCCACATGCCTGATAATGAGCACTGTTTTTAGCTGTCTATAATTCTACCAATTAAAGATTTATGAACACTTCTCTCTCTTAACTTTTTAAATAACGAAAGGGCTACTTAACTGATATGAGAACATCTGGAAAACATAGATTAGTGTACTAACTGGTAAAAAGCAATAAATTATAATTCTAACACCACAATTGTGTTATATTTGCTTCTATAGCAATGCATTTTTTACACAGTTGAGTTCATAAAGAACATAGCACTTAGTATCTTATTTTCTTAGCATTTTGTTTTAAACATTTTAAGTCATTAAAACTTTTTTAATTAAAAAAATGCTTTTTCTAGAGATGGAGGTCTCTCTATATGTTGCCCAGGCTGTATTCAGACTCCTGGGTGCAAGTGATCCCTCCACATCAGCCATCCTCATGACTGGGACTGAGGCTGAATGCTACTGTGCCTGGCTTGTTTGTAAACATTTTGTGGAATGGTAGTAAAATATTCTGTTGTATGGATGCATTATAATTTATTTGACTATGTCCCTAAAATTAACATTTAGATTTCTAATATTGTTGCTTTTATAAATAACACGAGTTATTATGTTGCCTGGGTTATTTGTTGAAATGTCCATCGCTCTGTGATCATAGAATTACTGCTTAAAGGCTCAAAAAAGGGGTGTTGGAAGGAGGAATCCTTTGTTAGGTAGGACAGCAGCACTGTTAGGCCTACCAGGGTTTAGGTTAGAAAGGGAGCCAAAGCTGCGGGATGAGAGTCAGTTATTTTAATTATTGCCAACCTTTAGTCTCTTATCCAAGAACAGGGAAAGAAACTCATCTTCTGTATGACACAAGCCCCATTCACAAGACTCAGTACTTGAGCATTTGCTGTTATAATATATTGTATAGTTAGCTATGTCAAGGATCATTTATGCTTTTGTGAGTTGAACTAGGAACTCAGCCTTCATTTATAATTTTTCCAAAAATCAGATTTACAAGCTTTTGGGGTACAACACTTTTGTCAATTGGAGAGTAATAGCTGTCTTTGTCAATAGGTGCTTAGCTAATAATGAAATTTTGAGGCCAGGCACAGTGGGGCTCACGCCCGTAATCCTGACATTTTGGCAGACCAAGGCAGGAGGATTACTGAAGGCCAGGAGTTCAAGACCAGCCTGGGCAACATAATGAGACCCCTGTCTCTATTTTTAAAAAACAATACAAATGTGGTTATTTTCTCCACAATTTAAGGTATATCAGTGTGTGTGAGTAGTCAAGGTTTTTTCATGTGAAACATGTTTCTCTGGTCTCCTGCACTTCCACAGTTCTTGGGCAACAAAATTCACTTTTAAGGTTAACAATAGCAACAGAAATCCCCATTTTACGGTTTGGTTTAAGCTATTTTAATGTGAGCAGATTTCTGTTAGAATGTCTCTGGTGAAAGTCTTAGATACTGAGTTATTGTAACCTGCCTACTGGTCTGGTGTTAATTGGCACATATTTCTTCAATTTATAATTAGTCCTTTCATTTTACAGATGAGAAAACTGGAGACTCAGAGGTGGTGACTTGTGCAAGGTTTCTGGGATATTTGTTATCCAAACAGAATTTAAAACTTAGATTTTCTGATTCTTAGTCCACTAGGTTTTCTGTTATTCCATGCTGTCTTTTTATGACATAACTACATTATAAAAAGACTTTAGAGAAACACCTGCAGCCTATTAATAGTCATGTATGACAAGCCTGCTGAGAAACTATAACTTAATAAGCTGATACTTAAGAGTGATTAATAGACTGTATTTCTTCTCTCTTATTGTGCCACAAGAAGCTAGGGTGGGTATTTTATCATCTCAAAATGAGAAAGAACAGATGTATTGTCAGATCGTAGATCATGGGTAGTCATTAACTTTTATTATCTTTATAAAAATGTTCAATTTCAAATATAGTTGGTGCTTCAAAATATAATGTGCATCTGATGTTGCAAAACCATTAAACTATAAACAGAGAATCTAATGACTATTACTATATGTAGTACTTGTGTGAGTGAATTGGGTCTAGTTGACTGAAATGGAGGAGTGTGGTCCTGAGTGGCGTGCTGGATACATAGTTAGTGCAGGAAACTTTCAAATTAGCAAATTCCATTTAGTGCCTCCCACATACTTAACCCTAGTTTAGGGACTGTGACCCAGTCTCTACCCTTAAAGGAAATAAAATTCACCTGGGTAGATGAAAACTATATTTGAAACAGTTTTTAAAACTGTACAGTATAGCAAATGTTTAAATGTAAAAACCAGCTACAGAAACATTGGTGCGGGGAAAGAGGGGCTTGATGTAAACTGTCCAGTGCAGCTTCAGACATCTGGCATAAATGAATTACCACATTATTCTCAAATTTAAAGACAAATAAGTTGATCAGCCTGTTGATGGAACAAATAACTGAAAAGGATAAAAAATGATAACCATAGTAAAATAAGGCTAATATGTGTGGCAGCCATTCTTTAAATTGTTCTCAAATTTTTCAATGGTGAATTATTAGCTTTCTGAGTTCTAGATTCTGGTCATTCCTCGAGAATTCAATATCCTGGTAGTTTTCATGATTTGGAGACTTTTGTGTTCATATTGCAATCATATTTGGAGCTGGCTGTACGTTTTTCTTAGAAAATTGGTAAAATCTTATTTTTTGAAAGGAGCTTATTGCAGGAGTGGGGAGGAGTATTTAAAGTGGTGTGTGTACAGTATTCCTTTATATAATACTTCTCTTTTCCTAATATCTAGGAATAGAGAAAAAAATAAATTGGTATTCAAATTCCAATGTTATATATACAGTGACCTAGTTTACTTCTTCACTTGGATGTGTTTTTAGGAATCTTAGACTTTAAATATGTCCAGAGAGGAACTTTTGTTTCCCTGTGATCGGCTGCCATCTGTCACCCCATCCCAATCTTTCCTGTCTCAGCAAATGGGTACCACTTAATTGCTCTGGCCCAAAACTGAGACGACATCTCTTTCTCTCATCTAATATGCCCAACCCATCACCAAGTCTTGTTGAACTTACCTGTCCAGTATATATTTTAAATTAGTCGACCTTTATTGCCCTTGTCCAAGCCACCCACCTTCAGTTCCTCAGACTGCAACAGTCTAACACAAAAGAGGGCAGTAGAGCACCATGGCTAAAAGCACAGAATGGAGGGGCTAGGCTACCTGGATTTGAACTCTGGCTTTGACTCTATTAGCTGTAGTCAAGGGCTTAGCTGAGCTGCAAGAGAGAGGAGCTGTCAGGTGTTAGAGCCGCCAATTAGGCCACAAATGTAAGAGTTAAAGTCTTAAATCACTGTGACGGTATAAGCAAGAGGCTAAAACTGGAGAAGACACCGACTTCCTGTTCCATTTCCCCCTAGGAACTGTGCACTGCTTGAGGATTAGGTAGATGAGTACAGACTTAGGGTCGTCTCATTGCTGAAGGAGCCCCTGCAGTTTTATGGACTCTGGGGTTGGGGATAGTGAGTGAGAAGTTGGGCAGGAGGGTGAAGGGGGAGAGCTGGGAGTTGAAAACTACTGGGGACTGAGTCAAAGTGGGAAACATGTTTTCCAGATCCCCCCTCCCATTTTTTTTGAGATGGAGTCTTGCGCTGTTGCCCAGGCTGGAGTGCAGTGGCGCCATCTCGGCTCACTGCAACCTCCGCCTCCTGGGTGCAAGTGTTTCTCCTGCATGAGCCTCTTGAGTAGCTGGGATTACAGGCACGTGCCACCACACCCAGCTAATTTTTTTATTTTTAGTAAAGATGCGGTTTCACCATGTTGGCCAGGTTGGTCTCAAACTTCTGACCTCAGGTGATCTGCCACCTCGGCCTCCCAAAGTGCTGGGATTACAGGCATGAGCCACCGCGCCCGGCCCGAGGTTTCCCCTTCTTATCCCCCATAAGGAGGCTTTTACAGAAGCACCTGAAGAAGCTCTTTGCCCAAGGTCGCAGATAAAGAGACTTAGGAATGAAGGTGCCTGGGATAGGAATGCAAATATATGTGTATAAGAGCGTGGCTCCTCTTATGGAAGGAATTTCTGAGTTCGACATCAGCTCCCTCCAAAGACTGGAGTGCATTTGCAGTGCACCAAGTCTATAACCGCAGGTTCCACAGGGCCCACTGCAGAACTTGAATATTCACAGATTTTGGTATCCTTGAGGGTCCTGGAACCAATTCCTCACAGATACTGAGTGTAGTAGAATACTATCCAGCAATAAAAAGATACAGACAACAGCATAAAAGAACCTCAAAAGCAAGGCACAAAAGATGACATTTTAGAAAAGGCAGGCCGGGCGCGGTGGCTCAAGCCTGTAATCCCAGCACTTTGGGAGGCTGAGGCAGGTGGATCATGAGGTCGAGAGATCGAGACCATCCTGGTCAACATGATGAAACCCCGATCTCTACTAAAAACACAAAAATTTAGCTGGGCATGTTGGCGCGTGCCTGTAATCCCAGCTACTCAGGAGGCTGAGGCAGGAGAATTGCCTGAACCCAGGAGGCGGAGGTTGCGGTGAGCTGAGATCGCGCCATTGCACTCCAGCCTGGGTGACAAGAGCGAAACTTTGTCTCAAAAAAAAAAAAAAAAAAGAAAACAAACAAACAAACAAACAAACAAAACAGGTATATATAGAAAAGGCAAAATCACTGGAACAAAAACCAGATCAGTTGTCATCAGGGCCTCAAAATGAGGGGAGTAAGTACTTTAACTACAAAAGGACACGGGACTTTTTGGAATGATGAAAATGTTCCATATCTTGATTGAAGTACTGGTCACATGGCTGTGTGCATTTGTAAAACGACATCAAACTAAACTATAAAAGGTAAAGTTTATTTCTATAAATTATACTTCAAGCAAAAAAAAAAAAAAAAAAATAGAAAACTCTATCTACTCAATTAACAGAAAAAGCCTGCAAGTTTCAGAGGTATACAGGGGGAAAATGTGAGCCATAAGCTAGAAAAGGAAGTTTGTAACATCTGTCTGACAGGATTTCTGTGCATAAAATGTTAACACCTTGTTAACAAAATTGTTAAGAAATGAGACCTACCCACATATAATCAATTGATTTTAAACATGCTCGTTACCTCCCAAAGTTTTCTGCAGTCTCTTTATTATTATTATTATTATTATTATTATATTATTATTATTATTGTAAGAACACTTATCCTAAGCTCTACCCTCTTACCAGATATAAGTATACGCGGGATACTGTTAGCTATAGACACTGCACTGTCTGGTAGGTCTCCAGAACTTCTTTATCTTGCATAACTGAAACTTTGTACCTTTTGACCATGACTTCCACGTACCCCTCACCCTGTGGTTAGTGCTTTTTTTGTCCTGTCAGAAATCTTTTTAAAAAAACATTTAGTCATGAAGATGTTTTCTAATATTATCTCCTAAAACCTTTATTGTTTTGGTTTTCTCATTTAGATCTATAATCCACCTGGAATCGGTATTTATATCTTTTGTGAGGTAGGAGCATGTTTCCTGCCTATTGATTGACCAATCTGTCATCTTATTCAGTGTCCATCTGTGCGTGGGTCTGTTCCTATTGTGCTGCATAGGTTAACTGGCCTTGTACAGTGTCTTAGTTACTAGAGCCACGTAAGTCTAGACATCTAGTAGTGCAAATACTCTTGTCTTCTTTTTCTTGGGATCTTCTTGACTTTTTGTGTTTCCATAGAAATTTTAGAGTCAGCTTGCAAAATTTCACAAACAATCCTGTTTTGCAGTGAGACTTACAAAACATTTAACCAACAGCCAATTCAAGTCATTCCATAAAAGAGGGGATGTAGAAAAGTGCTGACTCATTTTATGAGGCTAGGCCAATTCTGATTCAAATTCCAATGAGGATAATTTTAAAAGACTACATGCTTATTATACTTATGGATATGCTTATGAAAATTCTAGTGAAATATTGGCTAATTGAATCCAACAATGATAAATTAGGTTTGACTTCAGAAGTATATAATGGTTCAGCATTGGAAAATCAGTATAGTCTGTTATTAATACATTTTTGGAATATGGGAGAAAAATCATATAGATTACATCAGTTGCTGTAGAAATAAACACTTGATAAAACTTCAACCCCTCTTAATAAAACTATAATAAAATTCAAATAAGATTCAAAATGTAAAGGTATTTCCTTGATTTTATAAAGACAGTATATCACAAATTCTTCAGCAAATATCGTGTTTATGGGGCAACTGCCCTTCTCATTTAGATTGTTACTAATTTACATAATACTGAAGGTTTGACCAATGCTATGATGTAAGAAGAAGAATTAAGCGTTATCAGGACTGGGAACGAAGAGATGAAATTGAAATTCTTTGAGATGTTATGATTTTATATATATAAGAAATATGTGGAATGAGCAGACTGTTAGAACTGTTGGGAGATAAGAATGATAGCATTCATCTTTATCAGCAGTAACCAAGCAGAAAATGTAATTGGAAATTAGATACTACCTACAATAGGGGCTAAAGCTGTAAAGTAAGAAATAACCTCTCAAAGAATGGGAAGAAAATCTGCAGATAAAACCTTGAAACTACGTAAAAAAATTATGGCCTGAGAATGGGGAAAACCATAAATAAGACTTTAAAAGCATAAACCCTAGGGTGAAAATTGTTGACTGCAAAATTATGAGTTGTTTTTCTCACTTGAAGGATATCACAAAGTTAACAGAAGATGGCAGATCGGGAAAGATATCTATAATGTCTAAGTCCAATGAGGGGTTAACATACAGAATATATAAACAAATCTTGCATAGCAACAAGAAAGGAAACTCAATGGGCAAATGGACAAAGGATATGGCTAGGCATTTTATAGCAGGATAAATCTGACTGGCCAACAAGTATATGAAAAAATGCAAATCAAAAAAGAGGTTTAAAATAAAAATTAGATTCCATATCAGAATAGCAAATACGGTATTAGAAAATAGAAAATACCACATTTTAGTGAGGAGATAGCACAGTGAGAAGTCTTGAGCCAGGCTGTTTAGAGTGTTTACTGGTAGGGACATTCTAAAAATAATTCTGAAAAAGTTTAGTGAAATTAAATATGTATGTACCTATGATCCAGCATCTCATGCTTTATATTTCCCAGAGAAATTTTACACATGTTCATAGGGACACTATTATTTGTATATTGAGGCCTTATTTATGGTAGACATTTAGATTGCCTCCTGTTTTTACTATTAAAACAATATTGCGACCAGGTGGGGTGGCTCATGCCTCTAATCCCAGCACTTTGGGAGTCTGAGGCGGGTGGATCACGAGGTCAGTAGTTCGAGACCAGCCTGGCCAATATGGTGAAGCCCCGTCTCTACTAAAAATATAAAAATTAGGCAGGTGTGGTGGCACTCGCCTATAGTCCCAGCTATTTGGGAGGCTGAGGCTGGAGAATCGCTTGAACCTGGGAGGTAGAGGTTGCAGTGAGCTGAGATCATGCCACTTCAGTCCAGCCTGGGCAACAGAGTGAGACTCCATCTAAAAAAAAAAAAAAAAAAGGAAAAAAGAAAAAAAAACAATATTGATGTGCATATCCTTATACATCTATATATGTGCCAGAGTTTTTCTGGTGGAATTGCTGGGTCGTAGTTAATGTACATCACCAACTAACTTTAATAGATTATCCCAATTATTTTCCAAAGTGGTGATACTCTCTAGCAGTGTCTAAGAGATGTGGTTTTGCTAAATTCTTGTCAGCACTTAAGGCTCTCAGATTTACAAAATCTTGCCAATACAGTTGGTATCTCTGTATATTTTAATTTTAATTTTCCCAATTACTAAAAAGTTAAACAGCATTTTTATAATTAACTGGCCATTTGTGCTTCATTCTATGAAGTGCTTTGTGCCAAAGAATATAATCTGTATGATATCAAACCTTTAAAATCAGTTGAATTTTGTTTTGTGACCCAGAATGTGTTCAATATTTTTTTTCCCTCTAGATGGATTCTTGCTCTGTCACCTAGGCTGGAATTCAGTAGCATGATCTCAGCTCACTGCAATCTCCGGTTCCTGGTTCAAGCAATTTTTCTGCCTCAACCTCCTGTGTAGCTGGGATTACAGATGTCTGCCACCATGACTTGCTAACTTTGTATTTGTAGTAGAGACCAGTTTTCGCCATGTTGGCCAGACTGGCCTCAAACTCCTGATCTCGTGATCCACCTGCCTCGGCCTCCCAAAGTGCTGGGATTATAGGCGTGAGCCACCACACCCGGCCAAATGGATTCGATTTTTATAAATTACTGTTTCAGCTTAAAATGCTTCTCCACTCTTTGAAAAAAATGTTCTATATATGTCAACAGGTAAAACTTCTTAACTGTATTATTCAAATCTTCCATATCCTTTTGATATTTTTCTGCTTGATTGAGTGAGCTATCTACCATTGAGGTGTGTTAAAATCTTCGGCATTACTGGTATGTACATATTTTTGCTTGTAATTATTTTAAGTTTTGCTTATATAGCTTAAAGTTATATTATTTGAAACTTAGTTTGGAATTTTTATATCTGGCTGGTGAATTTATTTTTTCATTATTTAGTTTCATTGCCTTTTGCCTTAAAGTCTATTTTGTCTGATATTAATATAGTAATATCAGCTGGAATTCCAGAAGGACAGAATAGGGAAATTTTGAGGAAACAATGTTCAAAGAAGTAATGGATGAATCTTCCAGATTGAATGACTCAAATCATCAGATTGACAAATCCTAAATTACTAAAGAAAAAACATAGAAAAGCTGAGCAAGTAAAAAACATAAATTAAGATGTAGAAATAAATTACGATGTAGAAATAAATATAAATGCCTAATAAATAAATGCAAATGAGAAAATAAACCTATTTAAAAGTTAAAATTATCAGATTGAACAAAAAATTTTAAATCCACCAGTGAAGTATTTTAAAAAGAAGCCTGTGACATAAGAATAACAAATGGTTGAAATTAGAAGGATGAAAATATAGACTTATTTTAGAGAGAATTAGAAAAAAATAACTATTGGGTACTAGGCTTAGCACCTGGGTGATGGGATTCCTGAAGGACAGAAACTGCCTTTTGTAGATATTTGCACTCTACCACTTTTTTCATGTTCCACATACGCCTATGTCTCTGTTCTGCATTATGCAAAGTATTTTTATTTACCTTCCAGTTCATTAATTCTTTCTTATACTGTATCTATTCTTTTGTTTAACCACCCTTTGAATTTTAAATGAAAATGATTTTTCATTTCTATAAGTTCTATTTGGTTCTTTTTTCCAGATACTTCTGTTCATGTTTTATAGTCTCCTGTTCCTTATTCATATTTTAAATTCTCAAGCAGATGGTTTCTTGAAGTAATCCCAGGGAACAGGAGTAGGGAACTGGAGAAAGTGAAACAAGAAGAGAAAGCCAACATGAGTCTGCCTTAGGTATGGTCCGCTATGGGCAGGTGGGGCTTAATTTCATCAGGACCTTTCCAAGAGCTGACATCTCAGAACTGTCTACCAAGAGTGAAAGATGGAACTTATCTATTAACTTTCGTAGCCCATCAGTCAAAGGTTCCCCAGGGATGACGATGTCCCCATACTTCCAGATAATACATATATGAATGCCTAATTATTTCTGAAGGCTTCTAACTGCTGTCAGAGAAGTGCAGGGTCAGAGCAAGAAATAAGTGCAAAGCACTGTCAGGTTATGCCTCTCATTCTCTATTATATAATTGAATTGGGGTTTGATTCTTATATTATCATTTCTATAGGCTCTACACATGGTGCTTTGTTTATTTGTGTGTTTTATTAGAGCTTATTCTTTTCTAAGCTTTTATTCTTTGGTGGTGTATCTGTGGGAATTGTTTGATGACTCCTTTACAGTGGATTTGCTTTTTGATTCTGCCAGGTGTCTGTCAACCTAATAATAGAAAGAGATTCTCCAAAGACAATGAGTTTGTTTGGGAATATGCAGGGGATTTGCAAATTTGGGATCTGTGGACTGTGGGGACCAGAGTTATATCCAAAGTGGTTAAGGCAAGGGGAAGGTTTTAAAGGTAAATGAGAGAGTACCCATAATTTGTTTTTGTTTTGAAACAAAGAGAACATGGGTTACTGGGGCGTATTTTAGGAGTCAAAGTCAGTTCATGAGTGGAGATGGTGTGTCAGGTAAGTGTTCTTTTGCATCCTGCTATCTGTCCTATGACACATGCAGCAAGCTGCAATTTTGAAAGTCTTTGGTAAAAATTTTTGTTACAGGTATATGTGCATGAGAGCCCTCAGTCTTACCATAGGCTTGT
This sequence comes from Saimiri boliviensis, assembly GCF_048565385.1. Taxonomy (NCBI): domain Eukaryota; kingdom Metazoa; phylum Chordata; class Mammalia; order Primates; family Cebidae; genus Saimiri; species Saimiri boliviensis. The sequence continues at coordinate 64,741,823 of NC_133452.1, forward strand.
GTATATGAGGTGCTCTTTTCTTTTTCTTTTTCTTACTCTGTTGCCTGGGCTGGAGTGCAGTGGTGCAATCTCGGCTCACTGCAACCTCTGCCTCCCTGGTTCGAGCAATTCTCCTGCCTCAGCCTCCTCAGTAGCTGGGACTACAGGCGCATGCAACCATACCTGGCTAATTTTTTTTTTTTTTTTTTTTGGTATTCTTAGTAGAGACGAGGTTTCACCATATTGGCCAGGATGGTCTAGATCTCCTGATCTCGTGATCCACCTGCCTTGGCCTCCTAAAGTGCTGTGATTAAGGCGTTAGCCACCGCTCCCACCCAAGGCTCTCTTTTCTTAACCTCCTATTTTATTTGGGTTTGACACAAGTGATTCCATCTTGATGTTGACAACTTTCACATATCTGAGTGCATTTCCAACAAAGAACCATTTTAAACCACATTCTTAATCTGTAATTTTGGGGGGAATTTGCATTAGAAACCCAAATGAAGGTCTATTTTGTTGTTATGAATTATTTACATTGAGGTCTTTTATTAGACTCCTGGCTTTGCCTTGTGTCCCCATATCCTATGACCTCATGAGAAACAAGAGCCAGGGTTCTCATGGATCAGTGCACATCATTAGAGTGAAAACTGACTTCAGTGTTCAGCATGCCTCTCCGGGTCCGCATTTTCATGTAATTTTAGGCATCTCAGTGTTCGTTACCTTCTTGCCAGCTTATCAGCACATTTTAAAAAGTTTTTTCTTTTAATTTTGTGCCTTAATTTTGGGTGCTTTTAGTGGAAGGGTTAATCAGACTATCTAGGTTGTAATACTGCCTGAAATGAAAATATTCATTATTGTATTGTCAGAAAACTAATGAAATTTCTCATAATTCAGAAAGCCGTCTCAAATTTGTTATAAGCATCATACCATCAGCAGAGCACAAGTTGGCTAATCGGTTTGCCTAGGTTGAAAACTTGACTCTAATATTACTAGTTGTGTGGTCACAGGTAAGTTAATCAACCTCCCATTGTCTTAGTTTTCTCAGCAGAGAAATAGTACCTACTTCATAGGTTTGTGATGAGCATTTAATAAATTAATATGTATAAAGCACCCACACTGATGGAAAATCTTAAGTGCTCCATGTGAATTAGCTAGTATAATTATTATTATTCTTTCAAGGTTACCTTTGAACCAGTCTACTCTTCCATCACCCTTTGACTGAACTAAGTATACATCATTTCTCTTAAAACAATCCTCCAAGTGTTAATAAGAAGAGGTCATTCTCAACACCTAGCCCAACTCTTAGGGAGAATTTTCAACTCTGCCCCCAACCAGAACCCACTCAGCAAGCTGTCTCCCCATTCACTCTCTTCATTACCTAATCTAACATTTGATTGGGTTGTCTGTGGGAGCAGAGGGTCCCCACTTGGGGACGGGACTCTCGACACTCTTAGCCCACCCTATCCCCTTACCTGTTTCCTACCTCCTTGTCCTATCCTGTTTTGTGCTGCTGTAACAGAATACCTGAGTCTGGATAATTTATAAAGAATAGAAATTTATTTCTCACAGTTATGGGGGCAGGGAACCCAAAATCAAGGTGCTGGCAGGTTTGATGTCCAGTAAGGTCTTGGTCTCAGCTTCCAAGGTGACACCTTGAAGGCTGTGTCCTCCACAAGTGGGAAAATGCTATTCGTTACATGGCAGAAGACCAGAAGGGAATGAAATCACCCTCAAAAGCCCTTTTATTGCAGCATTAATTCACTTACGGAGGCACCCTCATGACTTAAACACCACCCATTAGACCTCCAATCCCCAACACTGTTGCATTGGTGATTAAGTTTCCAACATGTGTTTTGAAGAGGACAAGCTTCAAACCATAGTACCCAGTAACCCTAACAATAGAACAAAAAACTTTAATAATATGATTTAAGGCATCAGAAAGACCTTAAAACCTGAAACTGTCAGATCAAAGTTTGAGTCTTAGTTCCGTCATTTACTAATGATGTAAATGATGTAACCATCTACACACCTCTCAATGTTGTGATAATTAAACAAGGTAAAGTTCTTAAAGTTCTTGGTAATTATAAAGCCCTACATCGATACAGGTTTTATTAAGAGGTTGGTGACCCTGTTTAAAAGATAGGAGGTGAGGCTGGGCATGGTAGTTCAGCTGGGCATGAGTTCAACAGTAATCTCAGCATTTCAGGAGGATGAGGCAGCAGGATCACTTGAGGCCAGGAATTGGAGACCAGCCCCAGCAACATAGCAAGACCCCAATCTCTACAAAAAATAAGTAAATTAGTGGGGGTGGTGGCCCATGCCAGTTATCTTACCTACGCAAGAAGCTGAGGCAGATTGCTTGAGTCCAGGAGTTCGAGGCTGCAGTAAACTCTGCTTGCACCACAGCACACCAGCCTGGGTGACAGAGTGCGACACCGCCTCGAAATGAATACATAAATAAATAAAAGCTAGGAGATCATTAAAAACAACTACACAGTTTATTTTCATCTAGAGGAATCAAGCATACTATTGATCATTGCTTGTGAGGACAGTGGGTTATGAAACATGAAGTCTAGTTGCCTTAACATCATTAAACGTGAATTGACATTACCACACAAGACTTTTACCCTCCACCAGACTAAATGCAGTGATCATTAACTTATGCATGGGAGGCTAGAGTGTGTGTGTCAACACAGAGTTCAGCTGTATGTACTTATTCCACTAAGTACTTGTGACACGGTATGTCAAGAGTTCAGTGGCTGAGTTTCACATAGGGCAGCATGATTCATCGGGATTATTAGGATCCTCCTGGAATAACTTCCCTGAGTTGATTGTCTTTGACAGATCAGTTTGCTTAGATTAAAAAGCAATTGCTGCTGTCTAGTCAAATTTAAACACTTTGGGTGGAAGAATTTGATCTCTAACTCTGTCTAGTCTATAGAAACACCTTGATGTGAAAATTACATCGAATGTAGTGAAGAAAAAAACTGAGTTAGCAAGACTCCAGGGCATGGTTTTATAATAACATGAGGAAGCGTAAATGCCAAACACAAGTGACCCCAGGCATATGTGAAGGAGGCAGGAGTACATTGCTTTTAATAGCAACTTGATCTGTGTCCAACGTACTGCTAAGTCAATAACAGTGTTTGAGGTACCACTCTGCTCTATGTTCATGTAACATTGACCACCGGTAGAATCTGGATAGAAAATATTTGTCTTCTGGGATGAACAATTAAAGATATTTTGGAATCTAAACATCTCCCTCTTTCCTCTTTCTGAATGGACTCACAAATTTAATAGAAGAAACAATAGCATCAAGGGGAATGAAACAGCAGTATGCTAAAATCCAATCCCTGTTTTAAAAAGCTGAGTGGAACATCTGATTTCAGTGAAATGTAAGCCTAATTCCTGAAATTACATTTCTGGCCTGCATGAGCTGTAGATGAAATGGAAGCTGAGATGACATTAAGCTGACATCCAACTTATCTGCAGTGGATCATCAAATAAATAGAGTTTTGAAACTAGTATGAGCAAGATTTCATACATAGCCTCACTTTCATCACAGCCTTCGTTTATGTTTATGTTTCTTTATCTCTTTGGGTCTGGAGGCTAACTGGGATGTTCAAAGTGGAGAAGATAAGCAAGTTTGTTGGTTTCCTCTCCTCTGAGTATAAGATCCCCCAAGAGTGTAATCCTTACATGGACCAAGGCTACAGAAAACATTAGTTATACAGAATTTTATTGTAGTGAATTTGGTGTCCATTACCCTCACAACCAAGAGCATTGTTACTGTTTCTGTCTGTTAGTATATTCATGGAATTATGCAATCATCACAGTGACCTAAGTTTAGAACATTTTCATCATCCAGAAGAAACCCAGGTATGCATTAGTAGTCACCCCCATCCCCAGTCCCCCAGTCCTAGGCAACCACTAGTCTGCTTTCTGCCTCCATAGATTTGCTTATTGTGTACATTTCATGAGTGGAATAATATAAGATGTGCTTTTGATACAACTTTCTTTAACTTAGCATAATATTCTTATAACTCACTCATGTTTAGCATGTAACAGTGCCTCACTTCTGTTGCTGAATAATTATATATTAATTGTATGAGAGAACATTTTATTTACCTATTTATCAGCTAATATAAATTTATATTAGTTTTACTTTTGGCTATTATGAATAATGGTGCAACAAACACTCCTGTACATGTTTTTGTGTAGAAGTTCGTTTTCATTTCTCTTGGGCATATACCTGAGAATGTAACTGCTGGCCATATATTAATAGTAACTCTGTATTTAACTTTTTTGAGCAATGGCCAACTGTTTTCCAAAGGCGTAGGGCATTTTACATGCATGAGGATTCCAATTTGTTCACATTTTTGTCAACACTTATTAGTATTTGTCTTTTTGATTATAGCCATCCTAGTGGGAATGAAATGTTATCTCATAGTGGTTTTGATTTGTATTTTTTTTGTTGCTGATGAGGTTGGTTGTGTTAGTCTGTTTGTATTGCTATCAAGGGATACCTGAGACTGGATAATTTATAAAGAAAAGACAGTTTATTTGGCTCATGGTTCTGCAGGCTGTACATGAAGCATAGCGGCAGCATCTACTTCTGGTGAGAGCCTCAGGAAGCTTACAATCATGGCAGAAGGCAAAGGAGAGCCAGTGTGTCACATGGCAAGAAATGGAATAAGCACGGGGTTGTGGGTGGGTGGGAAGCAAGCAGATCTCATGTGAACTCATCACCACTCATTACTGCAGGGAGGGTACCAAGCCATTCATGACAAATCCACCATTATGACCCAATACCTCCCATCAGGCCCCACTGCCAACACTGGGGGTCACATTTCAACATGAGATTTGGAGGAGCAAACATCCAAACTGTATCATTGTTTGAACAGTGCTTCATGTACTCAGTGGCCATTTTATATCTTTGTTTTTGGAGAAATTGTTACTCAAATCCTTTGCTTATTTTAAAGCCGAGTTGTTTTTATTGAGTTGAAAGAGTTCTTTATATATCTTCAATATGAGCCCTCTTATCAGATACATGATTTGCAAGTATTTTCTATCATTCTGTGATTATCTTTTCACTATCTTGAAGATATTGGTTTCATTACAAAAATTTTAAAATTTGGTGTAGTCCAATTTACCTATATTTTCTTCTATTGCTTATGCTTTTGGCATTATACCCATTATATCTAAGAAACCATTGTCAATCAAGGACAGAGATTTATATCTAAGTGTTCTTCTGAATTTTATAGTTTTAGCTCTTACATTTGGGCCATTAATTAACTTTGAATTAATTTTTGGGTGTGTTTTAAGGAAGGAATACAACTTATTTCCCTTTCCTTGTGGAAATTCACTTATCCCAGGACCATTTGTTGAACAGACTATTTATTCTTTGCCCATAGAATCATCTTGACACCTTTGTTGAAAATTCAATTGGCCATAGATGTATGATTTTATTTCTGGACTCTCGATTTGATTCTATTGATCTATATTCTTATCCTATTCCAGTCTTGTCTTGTCTTAATTACTGTAGCTTTGTGGAAAATTTTGAAATCAGCATGTGTTAGTCCATCAAAACTTGCTTTTCTTCGTGAAGTTTGTTTTGTCTATTCTAGGTCCCTTGCATTTTCATATGAATTTTAGAATTATCGTGTCAATTTTTGCCAAAAATCTCATTGAGATTTGACAGGAATTGCACTGAATTTATAGATAAATTTGAGGAATATTGCCATCTTAACAATAACAAATCTTCTAGAGACCACAAATATGGGATGTCTTTCCATTTCGTCTTTAACAATATTTTGTAGTTTTCAGTATACGAGTGTTACATTTCATTTGTTAAGTTTATTCTTAAGTACTTTAGTCTTTTGGTGCTATTGTAAATGGAATTTTCCCTTAATTTTACTTTCAGAATGCTTACTGCTAGTATATAGAAATAAATACAACAAATTTTTGTATATTGATCTCAAGTCTTTGCAAATTTGTTGAATTCATTTGTCATTTCTAATAGCTTTTTGTGAATTCCTTAGGATTTCATATATACAAGATCATATTATCTGTGAAGAGAGATAGTTTACTCTTTCCCTTCCAATGTGAATGTCTTATTTATTTTCTTGCCTAATTACCCTGGCTAGAACCTCCATTATGATGCTGAATAGAAGTGGTGAGAGTGGATGTCCTCTTCTTGGATGGACACCCTCATCCCTTCTTGCTCTTACAGGGAAAACATTCAGTCTTTCATCATTAAATATGACGTTAACTTTAGGTTTTCATAGATGCTGTTTTTCAAGTTGAGGGAGATACCTTCTGCCATAGGTTGAATGTGTCCTCCCAAATTCATGTTGAAACTTAATTTCCATTGTAATAGTATTAAGAGATGAGACCTTTTGGAAAGTGGTTGATTCATGAGGACCTTGCCCTCATGAATGGATTAGTGCCTTATAAAAGGGCTGGGGGGCATCTCGCTCAGGTCTTTTTGCCCTTCTACCTTCTACTATTTGAGGATACAGTATTCACCTCTTCTGCCATGTTAGGATGCAGCAAGGAGGCCTTCAGCAGACACTGAATGCAGACTTCCCAACCTCCAGAACTCTGAGACTCCTTGGACGTCCCAACCTCCAGAACTGTGAAAAATAATTTTTTATTGTTTGTAAATTACCCAGTCTGTGGTATTTTATTATAACAGCACACATGGACTAAGACACCTTCTATTCCCAGTTTGGTAAGTGGTTTTATCCAGAAGTGGTGTTAGATGCAATAGTTTTACTGTGTTTATTGAAATGATCATGAGGTCTTTGTCCTTTATTCTGTTCAAACGGTTTATTACACTGATTTTTGTTTGCAAACAAACTCTGTTAACTTGCATTCCTTGGATAAATCCCACTTGGTTATCGTATATAATCCTTCTTATATGTTGCTGGATAAGTATGCTAGTATTTTGTAGGTTTTCTAACTTATATTTACAAGAAATCTTAGTTATAGTTTTCTTTTTTGTGACACTTTTGCCTGATTCTGGTATCATAATGATACTGATCTCAGAATGAATTGGGAAGTGTTCCCTCTTGTTCTTTTTAGAAAACTGAAAAGAATTGGCATTGTTTAAATTAATGATAGAATTCACTCAGAGAAGCTATCTAGTCCCGAGATTTTCTTCATGGAGAATTTAAAATTAGTAACTTAGGCTTTTTACCTGTCATACGTTTATTCAGATTTTCTATTTCTTCTTGAGTCTTGTTTTGTGTTTGTATTTTTAAGGACTTTTTTCATTTCATCTAAGTCATCTAATTTATTGGTATATGGCTTTTCATAGTATTCCTTCGTAATCCTTTTTATTTCTGTAAGGTTGATAGCGATCTTTTTCCCCCTGTTTTTAGTAGTTTGAGTCTTTGTTTTCTTTATCAGTCTACACAAAGGTTACAATAATAATTTATCTATAGGGCTTTTTTTTTTTTTTTTTTTTTTTTTTTTTTTTTTTTTTAGACGGAGTTTCGCTCTTGTTAACCCAGGCTGGAGTGCAATGGCACGATCTCGGCTCACCGCAACCTCCGCCTCCTGGGTTCAGGCAATTCTCCTGCCTCAGCCTCCTGAGTAGCTGGGATTACAGGCACACGCCACCATGCCCAGCTAATTTTTTGTATTTTTAGTAGAGACGGGGTTTCACCATGTTGACCAGGCTGGTCTCGATCTCTTGACCTCATGATCCACCCGCCTCGGCCTCCCAAAGTGCTGGGATTACAGGCTTGAGCCACCGCGCCCGGCCTATAAGGCTTTTATGTGTAGAGTTTGCTTTAATTCAGAAATCAAACAGAAATTCCTGAAGGCATTTCTTCTCATTTATTGGTCTTCCCAGGATGTAACCTTCCCCCTTTTTCTCTACATGCTTATAAGGATTGCTTACTCCTTCCTTTTATCCCTCAGTTATGCCCATCCCCTTCTTTGTCCTTCAGTACACAATTTTGATCTCACATTCCAACATCGAATCAAATCAAGGGGTCCAATGAAGTACATTTCAGTGTATGTATGTGTTTCTTCAGTGTCTTTGCCCAATCTTGTGTAACACTACTGACTGCAGCCTTATTCTTTTAAATTACCACAATTTAGAAATTCACTTTACTTCATAGAAGTATTCTAAGTTTCATTCTTGGGAAGTCTATTTTGTTAATGCCATTTGAATTCATAGTTCAACAACAAACTTGCTGCAATCGTATTTAGACACTCAGGATCTTGTTTCTGGAAGAATTTTGGAGATTATCCAGGATTAGGTAATAGCCACTCAGTACCAATCAGTTGTTACCAGATGGGAATGAGAACTGTGGCTGGATCTTCCCACTAAAATAAACAAACAAACATAAATCTGGATATTCATGGGAAAGCTTCAAATTTTTAAATGAAAGCAGTGAATTGAAAACTTTTAAAACTCTGTTAACATCAAGGACCCTGTTCTTTTAGTTTATTTGTATCCTGCTTTGTCCTCAGCATGCAGTGGATTGGTGATATTTCTGAAGAGTTTAGTTGAAGGGATTCTAGGAGATTATATGTTTTGCTATGTCTTAAGACTGGCATAAACAGGAAACAGTTATTAGCTTTAGCCTTCTAATATAAATATAGGCTATTTGGGAGCAGATGGGTATTAAGAAGCTATGTGAGTGAACTTTCTTCCCTCCTTAAACTTTTATACTTGATTAACCAGTCATTTACACAGTTGGATCTTCAAAGACACTTTTTATTAGCCCTGGGAGTTGTCCCTTCAGCTCAGCTAGAAATTGAAGTGATACTTTAAAGTCAAGCATATGTTCTCCTATTCAGCTCAAGTTTTAAGGATTGGTGTCTTCTGGAAATGAGGTGCCCATAAAGTAGCATCCTGGGCAATCTGACATTCAAAGAAAATGGCTTTGAGTCCAGCACCATTTTTCAAAGCAAAGCTGTCAACATGTCTAAAAGTCATCCTGGAAAGTGACTAAAGACACTCACATTTTAAAAATTGAAAATGAGTGTTATTTGTTTTGGAGATAGAGATAGAATCTCTCTTTTGATCTTTTTCTTTTTCTCACTGGCTGATCTTGGGATTTGATTTCTCTATTCGGAAAAAGAGCATGGTTCCACATTTTGCTCTTTTAAGAGTTTTGAGCTCTTTACAGCTGAATGGCATAGTCCATAGTTTCCTGATACCTTTCTTAAGATTTCCTTCCTGAGGAAGCTGTCTCACAGGGGAGGAATGAAGCTTCTGACCACATCCTGCTGTTCTTATGTGTGGTTGAGAAGCTTTTTTCAGATCTCAGGGAAAGGCAAGGTGAAGTCACCTCTTAATACTTCTCTTTTTTTTCCTATAGACGTTTAGAACTAGAAGCCTTTGAGCCAGCACAACTGGATGTGTAAATATGTTTTGCCAAGTAAGGAAATCCATTTAAACAGGGACCATTTCACGGTGAAAATGAAAATCTTAACTGATGCTGGAGAACTCCAATAAATGTAGTATAAGAATCTCTTTATTGAAAAATCAAAGTGCTTTTACACCCTTGTTTGTGACTTCTGTTTTTAATCCGTTTAGGCAATGTTGATTTTTTCCCCTCTTAATGAATAGCAATTAGGCTGTACATTTTACATACCAGTAAGTGACTATCAGATCTATCAGATGCTTTTGAAAATTAGCCACTAGCAAGTACATTTCATGTCTGAAGCAACATTTTGGCAGATGGACTCAGCTTAAAATCGGGGCTGCCGTGAACAGTCCCAATTTCAGAATCAAGTTAATTCCATGTGGAACCCCACCAAACCTTTAGGCATTAAACAGAGCATGGTGTAAATCCTCGATGTGTACATTGCACTTGATGAGATGGCTGGCCATCCTAATAAAAAGCAAGTCCAGAGGCTAGACATCTGGTGTGGTTGTTTATGCAAAATACATTGTCACATTGTAGCATATAGAAAAATAATAATTGTCATTCTCTTTTGCTGACATTCCTCCCAGGAGTGTGTTTTTGTCTGCTCTCTTGTTGAAATTATGTTAAACAGTAAAAATAAAAACTACGCTTTACAGTTTTCCAAACTTATCTTTCTCAGTGGGTTGCTCTTAAGGAATGTGACTTATGACCTCTGCTTTGGGATGCGGCAGCTTTCTTCTTTCTCACGCATATAGGTAAGATCTGCTCAAAGGGTAAAGGAGGAGGATGTGTGTTTTTCAAATGCTGACTTTCTTTTACTATCTGTTTGTATTTACATCAAAGAGCACATTGTATTTCCTCCTTTTCTGAAAGTCACTAACTCCACTTGATTTTGCTTTCCAGTTCTGGTTAATATTTATTATTTCGAAGTCTTAGTTTATTTTTTGTGAACGTTAAGATCTGTGACTTCAAATTATTATTCACTTACCCATTATAAAAATTTTTTTTCTTTTGTTTTTTTTTTTGAGACAGTCTTGCTCTGTCGCCCAGCCTGGAATGCAGTGGCACAATCTCGTCTCACTGCAATCTCTGCCTCCCTGGTTCAAATGATTGTTGTGCCTCAGCCTCCCGAGTAGCTGGGATTACAGGTGCCTACCACCATGCCCAACTAATTTTGTATTTTTAGTAGAGTTGGAGTTTCACCATGTTGGCCAGGCTGATCTTGAACTCCTGGCAACAAGGAATCTACCCGAGTCGGCCTCCCAAATTGCTGGGACTACAGGCATGAGCCACTGCCCCCGGCCCATTATAAATATCAATTGTAAGTGTTTAATTTACTGGAGCATCAAAATACTTAAATTGATGAAGTTAGCACGGCTTGTTTACCATGAATTCTAACTTCGAGATGTTCTGAATGTGAAGTGAAGTAGAATGTGATGATTTGATCCATACAGCTCACCTCTTCAGACCAAGGTCTGTAACTTAGAGGTTAGAGTGGGAAAAGGGGAGAGGTGTTTTGTTCACCTGTCTTCTGTCTGGAAAACTTCTGATCCTATTCCTTTGTACATTTGTCAAATCCTACTTGTCCTTCAAGCATGTTGGTGCACTGGAAGCATTCATCGTGTGTTCTACAACTCCTTACGTTGGTGCACAATGAAAAGCCTCTTTCATGCAATGTTTCTTTAAATGTAGGAAGTTTCAAATGGACACTGGGGACCATGCCTTCAATTACACTTTGAAGAGACTTTCCCCAAATGGCTATTGTCAAAGAGAATCCTATGTGAAAAAAGAGAAGACAAAGCAATTTATATCAACGAAAAAGGAATCTGAACTTTATTGAAATCACTGTATTATGCACCAACAAAAAAGTAGACTGTCATTTTGAAGTCTTCTTCTAGAGACTGAGCTGCCATTTGGCTGAATTGCTCTGGCCTCGCTGTGAGTGAATCTCTGCCCCTAAAATGAAATCTTTTCCTTGCTTGTGGTTATACGTTTTTGTTCTTTCATAATAAATCTAGCCCAAAGACATTTCTTTACTGTAAATTTGCCTCCACTGAGGTGCTCGTAAACAGAATCTGCTTCCGTAACCTGTGGTATGGTAGAACCAAGTTTGAGCATTTTGTAGAGTAAGCATATACACTAAGAATCAATATGTGTTTTAATAGCACCAAGAGACTCATTGGATTGATTTTTTTTTTTTCTTTTTGCCTTTATGGGCAATTGCTATAAAAAGGTAAATTAAAAAGTTAACCATCTGCTACCTCACTTTTCATTTAAAATCTTTTATTTGATTACTCTTTCTAGGTAATCAATGCTTTCTATTTTGCTATTATGCTAGCTAGTGAATGAAGGTGGTTTTAATTTATAGCTTTTATTTATCTAACGGTATTGTCAGAGTCACAATCTTTATGCGTCCTATTAGTAGTCTGGAAAATATTTCTTACTACGTCGAAACAGAACAAAATTCAATTTAGAAATATAATTTCCTGCCATGGAGACACTTGATAACAGGGGGGAGATTAATGGAGCCCAGTGACAGAAACTTGATTTAAAGCAGGAGATTAATACTGCTTTATCAGCCTACACTGCAAGTAAATTGGCTCCCAAAGAAAAAAAAATCTGTTTGAAGTTGCTGAGTTGTCTGCTTGTCGGTTGGAAAAAGGTCTCTGGACATCTATTTTGTTATTGCTGAGTATTTGCTGCACGCTTGTCTATTTGACAACATCGGAACAAACCTGCACACAACACCAGCCTTGCTTATTTTACAGTAGTAACATGTTTCTTATTATTCCTTTTGATCCCACAGGAAGCTTGAATGCTGTGGAGGTCAGCCGCGGACTTAAGGGGATTACACTCAGTAAATCACGTCAAAATTAACGAATAGAAATTGCGCTGACACTCCAGTTTGGTTGGATTTAGGTAAAATGTTTAAATGGTATTTTTAATTGCAAAGCTCCGGCCCCTAAGTCCCATTATAAATATTTTTTTTCTGTCCTTGACAGAACTCATTAATTTCCTTTCCCAACTGTAAAAGTATGAATCTTCCAGAAGAACCTCAAGTAAATCTGAAGATTACCTTAATAGATTGAAACGCTCACTCTATATGTTCTGAAACAAAATTTGGAGCTTAGTGAACTGTTAGAAATAAGTGCTAAAGGAAGTGGGTCCAAATTTTGAGCTTGATTCCTGGGAAATTAAAGCATTTATATTGCTGGAATTAAATTTGTAAACTTGCTCTTGAGCTATGTGAATTTTTAACTTTATATTTGTCTGGAAAATAAAAAAGAAATAGAATGAGTCCTCACCCAGGGGCTTCACGATAATGGCCATGCTTTCTTCAAAAGCTTGAAATTTTAAACTAATAGCTTAGTTACCTTATTACTGAAGGAAAACGACATGTTTAACAACTTCTGCTTGTTTTTACTGACTCTGAAATTGTGTAGAAATGAACCGAGAATATTTTTCATTAATTTTGTTAAGTTCTGTAATGGAGTATTTTGCCAGAAGTCAGAATATCTGAATTGTAGTACTAGGTCACTTAATGACTTTCTGTGTTGTTATTTTTAAACCACTTTCTATTTCCAGGAGAGTTGAAGGGTAATAATAATACCTGTCTTACCACATCACACCGTTATTGAGAATATCAAATGAAATGATTTCTGCAAAATATTTAGACATTAGGCTATAGGAATATAAACAGTGTGACCTAAAATATTATTAGTATGTATAAACTACTTTAAATATATTGCATTTAGGAATTTCTTAGGGGAAGATGCATAATTTCACAGACATCTACTTTAATTTTATGTTGATGTGACTGAGACCATTAGCAGTTATCGGAATGGATCCATTGAAGGCTGTTTACATTCTTTTTAATATATGGAGAATGATAACTAAGCTGTAGTGAATTTCTCCTTAGAAGCAAACATGTGGAATAACTGAACTAAGCGAAATGGAGGGTCCATTTGATTTGCTCATTGTGAGCTCTCAATCCATGGAAAACAGGAATGGTATGACTGAATAATAGTGAAAATGACGAGCCTGAGGGACATGAGTTCTAAGGACTCCCGGCCAGATTCTTAGGGTGCTGATCTGTCTAATGTCAGCTGTGTGGCCTCTTTAGGCTTCATTAGCTTGTCCACTTTGGTGCTTGAAACAACACTTAAGCCTGCAGGGAACATTAGGCCCTGTTAAAACGATTTTCCTGGCTTGCAAGCACATAACAAATTCCCAGGTAAAGCACATTAAAGTGGCTAAACATTCACTCAGAGGGGAAGGAGTTGCTTCCAGGAATTTGAAACCATTTCTAAGCCTTAGAATTTAGCAGAGGACGACGTAAAAACGTTTTTAATTTCAACGAACCTGCATGTGCTTTCCTTTCCTCTTGTTTCACTGATCCAGAGGGACCCTCGGCGAATATGCCCCTTTGACCTTTTCCTAGTCATGCAATTACCCTCATCCTGCTTTTTCTCTTTTGCACTTCCTTTCCCAAATGGCTTTTCTTTGGCGGTGCGGTTTGAACTGTGCGGTGCCTACTTCAGACATGGATGCCTGGATTAACTTAATCCCCCATTCTGACTTGGCTGGGACCTGACCATCAAGGGCACCACCCTCTTGGGAACCAGTCTGGGTTTTGCCTGAGGTTCACAGTAACACAAAATATTTACAAACATTTCGTTTTCCATCCTTGGGAATGCAGTATTGAAGATTTTTACTTTCTCTTTTACTTTTCTTTTTTAACTCCCTCTTCTCTGTGCTGAGTGACACTTGGGAGCAAGAGAACCAGGTACGAAGATTACCAACTGTGACAGCTCAGCAGTGGTTATGAGTTTGAGATGGCAAATCAGGCCCAGGAGACACATAGGCTTTAATCTAACACCACTTTTATTCAGCTTTCTGGAAGGAAACAAGGCAGGAGACACAGCAAAGAGATTCAGGATCGTCATCGTGGGGAGGCCCGCCAGCTCCACCAGCGACAGTTTTTTTTTCTGCCTTTTCTCCCTCACATGGCCAAGGTGTGACAGCCAAGGTGTGTGGGGTAACCCTGTCACAGTGAGGCCAGTTCCCTTGCCCCACCAATGTTGCGTATGGTTTTCATCAAGCCCGAGGTCTGCATGCCAGCTCGCAGATCCCCCAACCCATTTTCTTTTTTCTTTTTGTTAACACAATAAAAAGGGAGAGACCCTCATTTATCTCAACTCTACTGTTTCCAAGGAAACAGGGCCCTGGGAGCTGAGGTCATTCTCAGGCAGGCCTGCCTCAGCTGAGGCCTGATGTTAACCCTTTATTCATACTCACGTACACTGCTGTAGAGATGCTAACCCCACTAATGTACAATGCTAATGCTCAGCTTCCATGTGCTAGTAGAATATCTTTAATATCAACTTTACCACTGTCTTATTTTTTAGGGCACTAAACAGAAAGGAAGAGGCTGAGATAGAGATCATCTGTCCCTTTATCCAACCATTCGACTCTCCAGTTACTTGAGTGTACAGTGTATGCCTCTCCTGAGTTTAGAGACTGAGGATAGACAAATACACAGAAGAGAATGCAGACCTAATCACTGAATGCTTCAGAATCTGCAGGGTGACTTCTCTGCATGTGAGTTGCTGTAACGCCAATCTCCAAGTTCCATACAAAACAGTGCTGTGAGAGCACAGAGAAGAAAGTCATTCATTTTTTGGCCAACATTTTGTAGCTTATAGACTTTATTCAGCATTTCCTTAACAAACATGTCCACATAGAACAGTAACTGATCTCCACAGTGGTACTCTGGGATATTGCAAAATCCTAAGGTGCCCTCTGGATCACTAAAAACAGACTTTTGACTTAACTGTATTTTATTATATTCTAGACCACAAATATTAAAATATATGTTGTATTTCCCACCCCCCAACCCCCGCCGCCAGAACATTAACAGTATCATGTGTCTAGGAAGTGAATGATAAGGGTTTGTTGAATTAAATCTAAATAATACCGCTAGGGTCATTTCCTGATAGTCAGGACATGAAGTTATGGACAAGTCAATAAGATGTACTTCAATTTCAAACTTACGGAAGTTACATCTTCCAAGAGTTCATACTTACTGAAAAAAGGGACTTATTAAAAAAACATGTTAAGGCTGGGAGCAGTGGTTCACACCTGTAATCCTAGTACTTTGGGAGGCCAAGGTGAGAGAACTGCCTGAGGCCAAGAGGTTGAGACCAGCCTGGACAACATAGCAAGACTCCATCTCTACAAAAACAAACAAACAAAAACACATTAGATAAGTCCATTAAGTGTTTTTCTGTAGTGTTATATTAAGTGTTACATCTCCAACTTTGAAACAGATGTCAAGGGCGTAACTGCTCCCTTCTCCAACACAGTTCTTGGCGTCATCATCAGATACAGTTCTAATCTGGGGAAGCCATGGATCTGATCCAGTTATTCTGATTTCATTACATAGGATACTTGTTCGTGACATTCACATATATTTGTCCTTTTATTATTTTTCTCTGAATACAGTAAAAATTCATGAGTCTTTTGCCAGCTTGGGGGAGAATCCAAGTTTAATGATTAATATCCGGGTTTAGTTTCAACAAAGAAAGGAGCATAAAGTTGAAGAAATCAGCCAGAATACAGACCAAAAATAATTTAAATAAAATTTAAAATATCCTAGAATTTAACTTAAGGTTATGCATTTCCAGAATCCAAGAGCTCATGGACCCACAGGAGGGTAAATGGACTCTAACTAATTTGGAAAACAGTTTTTCATTGCCTGTGGAGTAGAAAGTAGGCATTACATAGGAATAGTGCTATCATAACAAGATCGATAGCCTCGTTTGACCATTTAAACTCTATGCATGTATAACTTCATTAACAATAAATTATTTTAAAGAACGCTATTATAATAGTTGCTTGCTTTTCATAACAATAGTAATTATTTTACTGAAGACATTCTGTCTGTTAGGCATGGAGACAAACTTTTTTCAGGCATTATTTGTACGTTTTATATGACCCTGCAAGTGAATTTTTATCATCAACATTTATAGAGACAAACACTACCCCTAAGAGAAGTTAAATGACTTTTCTAATACTACATCTATCTTGCTGTAAAGCTCACTTTGGCTGGGCGTGGTGGTTCATGCCTATAATCCCAGCACTTTGGGAGGCCGAAGCGGGCCGATTACCTGAGGTCAGGAGTTCAAGACCAGCCTGGTCAACATGGTGAAACTCTGTCTCTACTAGGGCATGGCGGTGGGTGCTTGTCATCCCAGCTACTTGGGAGGCTGAGGCAGGAGAATCACTTGAACTCAGGAGATGGAGTTTGCAGTGAGCCAAAATCATGCCATTGTGCCCCAGCCTGGGTGACAAGAGTGAAACTAGGTCTCAAAGAAAAAATAAAATACATAAATAAAGCTCACTCTCTGCCCTCTAGACCAGTCTTTATTTCTCTGAGGTAGTTCCCTAGGACCCAAATTAGGAATATTCCTTTTATTCCTGGGAATAAAGAATCCTGGGAACTGAGGCTCACACAATTTTGCTTTGTGACACACATTCATGATGGTGGCAGCAATAACAGGGTGTTCTGAATTTGATCACAAGAAGTGACAACTTTGTTCTTTTCTAGCAGCTGGAGGCATTTGGAGGGCTTTTCTGATGGCCACTGAAGGAGAGAGAGCCCTCAGATGTCAGGGGGCTTCCCAGTGGAGAAAGATGTTGAGTAGAACCACAAGGGTTGGTGGCAAGTGTTAACATGTGGATGAACTATGGCTTTTGATTCCCTTTTTTGGAGAGCTAGTCTCAGACTGCCGAGTTCTGCATGGGCAACATCTAAGTAAACTAGAACTGACAGACAATAAACATATAGCTACTGCTGTAGCAACAAAAATCAATGCATTTCAAGTTCCACACAAGAGAAAGCAGTCAAGGCGTTTCAAGTCCTTTTAGAGTGATGAATGCAATTTACACAATAAGCAAGAAATCATGATTGGGAATAGATGGTGTAAGAGCCCATCTAGGAGAAGGAAAAGAAATCTCTGATGGGGCGATGTTGCTAACCTTAGAAACTGCTGGCAAAATCAGCTCTGAAAGTTATCAGAAAGACAAACACACACTAAACCTTGTGAATATAAGCCAAAGAAACGGGAAGAGTTTAGGTTGTGTGTTGATCCACGTCAGCCTCATATTGGAGATAGGGCCCAGCCTGGACGAGTCTACCTTTCTTGCCTGATGGAAGTGGAACCAAATGACAGCCAGGTCTAGAGACACATAAAGATACACATAAAGACATTTTATGCAGGTAGGGGCAAGCTGAACCTATATGTTTCCAGAGAGCTTTTGCCATGTCACTGCCAAATCTTAGACTAGTAGCTAGTTCATCAGAATGGCACAGTCCTCTGATAGGAGGCCTTATGGGGCATAAAATAAACTCACTGAAGTTTTTTTTTTTTTTTAAATGACATCTCTTATAAAATAGGCCTCATGTATCCTCAAACAGTAAAGTCCATGCATTTCAATAATCTAATAGCAGGGTGATGGGAGTTGAGGGAGATGTCCGCCTATGCCCTCCAAAGACCAAACTCCCGATGTTGGGGTAAATCCTTCCCCTTTCCTCTTCTGCAGAGGAAGCTTTTCATGGAGGCAATAGAGTGTCCCTTGGGCTGAGCCTGGGCTTCGGAGTTGCTCCAGTAGAGAGGCTCTGTGTACAGTTTTGGATCAGCGTCCCTGCTCTGCTATTCTGTGACCTTGGGCAAATTACCTAACCTCTCTGAAGGAGAGTATCATCTGTTGTCAATGGGGATGATGTGATTCCCTCCCTCAGAGCATGACTGAGCATTCAGTGGGGTAATGCATATGGAACACACAGCAGAGCCCGCACACAGTCAGCACTCAATAGTTGTTACCTTTATAAAGCTACTTTGTGATTCTAAGCTTCCCTTCCTAACTTTTAAACCGAGCATAATACAACCCTCCCTGTGGAGCTGTCTGTGAGATTCAAGCTAGTATAGGTGGGGAGTCTGGCTCACAATGAGTCCTTGCTGAATGGTGGCCATTATCCCTTGGTCCTGCAAACCCTATCAGAGGTTAAAAATGCTAAAGAAGTCCAGGTGTCGTGGCTCACGCCTGTGATCCCAACACTTTATGAGGCTGAGGCAGGTGGATCACTTGAGTTCAGTAGTTAGAGACCAGCCTGGCCAACGTGGTGAAACCCTGTCTCTACTAAAAATACAAAAATTAGGCAGGCATGGTAGCGGGAGCCTGTAATCCCAGGTACTGGGGAGGCTAAGGCAGGAGAATTGCTTGAACCTGGAAGGCAGAGGTTGCAGTGAGCCGAGATCGCATCCCTGCATTCCAGCCTGGGCAACAGAGTGAGACTCCTCTTAAAAAAAAAAATAAATGGAAAAGGATTCAGCAGTCTGAAGGTTAATCCCAGGACACACACAAACCAAATGAAGATGAATTAGGTGAATACGGTTCTGTGTCTCTTCACTCTCCTCACCTCATTCAGTTAGGCTCTTCAGGTTGATGCCCTATAGGTTCATCTGGCTTCAGGTTCAGGCTCCATCCCACATTGTCAAGATGTGCTTGTTTCCTGGGTCCCAGGGCTACGTGCTCTCCTAAACTATATCCCTTTCTTGCTTAATAGCTAATAGCTGGAGAAAATGGTCTAAAGAAGTGTTTCCACCTGTCCTTATCTGCGCCTCTCTTCTTTATTGCACACAAAAGATTAAGAACCCATGGTTCAAAAAATCAAATATGATCAGACATAATCCCATCTTCCGAATCACTATTATTTTGTAAAAAATCAGCCTAAAACTTTAAGGCTTAGCACACTGGCAACTGTTTTATTATCCTGCTGATCAGGATTTGGGAAGGGTTCAGGCGGGCAGGTCTGGCTCTGGGTTTCTCACGTGCCTGCAGTCAGACCGTGACTGGGGTCTCAGTACTTCTCCATCTGGGCTCCTTGAAAGCAAGTGCTCACCAGATGGCTTTAGTTCTCTGGCATGAGTGTTCCAGAGAACCAGGAGGAAGCTGCATCGCTGTTTATGACCCAGCCTCAGAAGCAGGACTGATTCCATACTTCGTGGGACCAAGGCAACGTGAAAATGTAAGTTCCTTGTTTGAAAATTATCAAGAAGTTCCAGATTGCAACAGCAGAGCATCAAACCAAGCGCAGGGCTCTTCTGAGTATGATTTCATAGGTCTCATGCCTATGAAAGTCACATGGTGTCACTCTAAGCATACTTTATTGGTTTACCAGTCACTAAAGTCAGATTTGAGGGGGAAGGGATGTAGAACCCACTTTTTTTTTTTTTTAAAGTTTCACTCTTGTCTCCCAGGCTGGAGTACAATGGGGCGATCTCAGCTCACTGCAATCTCCACCTCCCAGGTTCAAGCAATTCTCCTGCCTCAGCCTCCCAGGTAGCTGGGATTACAGGCACCTGCCACCATGTGCCCAGCTATTTTTTGTAGTTTTTTTTAGTAGAGACAGGGTTTCACCACGTTGTCCAGGCTAGTCTCAAGCTACTGATCTCAGGTGATCCAGCTGCCTCGGCCTCCCAAAGTGCTGGGATTACAGGTGTGAGCTACCGCGCCCGGCCAGAACCCACTTTAAAAAAAAAATTATTTTTTGCCAGGCGTGGTGGCTCATGCCTGTAATACTAGCACTTTGGTAGGCCAAGGCGGGAAGATCATGATGTCAGAAGTTTGAGACCAGCCTGACTAACATGGTGAAACCCCGTCTCTACTAAAAATACAAAATTAGCCAGGCTTGGTGGCAGGTGCCTGTAATCCTAGCTACTCAGAGGGCTGAAGCAGAGAATTGCTTGAATCCAGGAGGCGAGGTTGCAGTGAGCCAAGATTGTGCCATTGCACTCTAGCCTGAATGACAGAGTGAGATTCCATCTCAAAAAAAAAAATTAATTTTTGTGGATACATGGTATATACGTTTATAGGGCACATCAGATGTTTTGAGACAGGCATACAATGTGTGATAATCACATCAGGGTAAATGGGGTATCCATCCCCTCAAGCATTTATCTTTTGTATTACAAACAATGCCATTGTTTAGTTATTTAAAATGTGAAATTAAGTTATTATCAACTATTGTCACCCCTCGGTGCTATCAAATAAAGAGCTTATGTATTCTTTCTATATTTTGAATCCATTAACCATTCCTACCTTCTCCTCTTCCCACAACCCTATTACCCTTCCCATCCTTCTACTCTCTATCTCCATGCATTAAATTATTTGACTTTTTAGCTCCCACAAATAAGTGAGAAAATGTGAAGGTCATCTCTCTGTGTCTGGCTTGCTCCGCTCAGCATAATGACCTCCAGTTCCATCCATGTTGTTGCCAATGACAGAATCTCATTTTTTCTTTTTTTTTGTGTGGCTGAATAGTACTCCATCATGTTTATGTACCATATTCTCTCCATCCATTCATTTATTGATGGATGCTTAGGTTACTTCCAAGTCTTGGCTATCGTGAATACTGCTGCTACCAACATGGGAGTGGAGATGTCTCTTCGATGTACTGATTTCCTTTCTTTTGGCATATAGCTAGCAGTGGGATTGCTGGATCAGAGGGTAGCCCTGTCTTTAGTTTGAGAAACCTCCAAACTGTTCTCTACAGAGCTTGTGCTAATTTACATTCCCACCAACAGAGTACGAAGAGAACTCGCCTTTTGCAGACTGGAGTATAGAATAATTTGCAGAGGTGTGTTACCATCTTCACATCCAGCTTTCCTGTGATGCCTCTTCTCTTCTACTTTTCAGTGTTCTGCTAATCATTCACTGTTTTAGATTATTTCTTGCTGCCTGTGGCTTATCATTAGCTCTGTATCTGCGGATTCTATATCCTCAGCTTCCACGTTCTCTGATACAACCAACTACTGATGGAGATATTTGGTGAAAAAAAACCCCAATATAACAATAAAAATAATACAAATCAAAACCAATACAATATAACAACTATTTACATGGCCTTTACATTGTTGTAGGTATTATAAGTAATTTAGAGAATGTGCATAGATTATATGCAAACACTATGCCATTTCATACCAGTGATTTGAGCATCTGTTATTTCACTGAAATTCTTGGAGGTTCCTGGACCCAATCCCTCAAGAAGACAGAGGGATGACTTTATTAGGGTCCTTAGTACTTACCTACAGATTTTTTTTTTCAGTTTTCATATGAAATTAGTTAAATAGCAAGCCTTTAACAACTTTCTGGAAATATGACTATCTAATTTCCTTGACAAAATGCTTCCCCCCTACCTGGAAAGAGCTTGTCAGAGTTTTCTGCCTTTCAATGAGCTCTTTGCTCCATGCCAGCTGCCTCTGGGCTGTGTCCCTTTGTGTTTAACATCTGCCAGTATAGAGGGAGGGGTTGAATTCATTGAATTACTCAAAGAGAAAGAATAACTTCTTTATTGGGGTTCAAGCTGAAAAGAAAAAATGTATGCATTCTAGTCCTACCCCAGTGCGCGCACGCATGCACACACAGACACACACACACACACATATCACTCACCACTCTTTGGACGGATGTGTGAACAGTGCTTTCTACTTGGGTACACTGAACATCTTTGTCTGCTGCAGCTGAGGGGTCTATTTAATCTTCATTGTCATATGGCCTTCATTAAGATTTTCCAGATTATTTTCTTCTACTCAGAACACTGAGTTTCTAATTTCTTTTTTTTCTTTTTCTTTTTTCTTTTTTTTGAGACGGAGTTTCGCTCTTGTTACCCAGGCTGGAGTGCAGTGGCGCGATCTGGGCTCACCGCAACCTCCGCCTCCTGGGTTCAGGCAATTCTCCTGCCTCAGCCTCCTGAATAGCTGGGATTACAGGCACGCGCCACCATGCCCAGCTGATTTTTTGTATTTTTAGGTAGAGATGGGGTTTCTCCATGTTGACCAGGATGGTCTCGATCTCTTGACCTCGTGATCCACCCGCCTCGGCCTCCCAAAGTGCTGGGATTACAGGCTTGAGCCACCGTGCCCGGCCTGAGTTTCTAATTTCTTAAAAGTTAATTAGATATTAACTAGCTTTTTTATGTCACTTGATGCTTACACGGCATTAAATTCTTAGAAATTAATTAGATGTTAACTAGCACATTTATGTCACTTTAAGTTTATATGATACTTTCAGTTATATTACCCAATTTTAACCTCAAAAGAAACCCCTGTCTTATTAGTCCCTATTGATAGCTGAGAAACTCGAGGTTCAAAAGCGTAAGTGCCCTTTTGAAAATCACACAGCTTTTAAGGCACGGAACTGGAAAGTAAACCAAGTCTTCTAACTCCAAATACCTACTGTGCATATGCACTGTATCATGCTCATTCCTACTGAATTTCAGACTTCACTGACTTTCAGTGCAAAATTCTTCATAATTTGTGTCAACAAGGCTCAGTGGTTTTGGCAACAGATAATCTGCCCAATATTTCAAGGCCTTGCTTGAATATTTTTTCTTTCTTAATTTTTTTGATAGATAATATGTGAACATGATAAAAAAAAAATTAAAGAATACAAGTTTTCCTCCTTCCTTGATCCTAAAATGTACATATACAGCTATATACGTATATGCCTAATACACATGTAAATAGTAGAATACCATCTGCTCTGTTCTACACCTTGATTTGCTTCACATAACAGTATAACTGGGAGCTCATTCAGGGCACCTGGAGCTATCTCACTTTAATGACTTTAGAATCTATTTATTTATTTCTTCCCTTCTTCCTCCCTTCCTTCCTTTTCTCTCTCCCGTCCTACTTTCCTCTGTTCCTTCCCTCCCTTCCTTGCTTTTTTCATTCCTCCCTTCTTCCCTTCTTCCCTTCCTTCTTTCCTTCTTTCTTTTCTTTTTTTCAAAACTGGGTCTTGCTCTTTCACCTAGGCTGGAGCGCACTGGTATGATCGTAGCTCACTGCCCCCTCGCACTCCTGTGTTCAAGAGATCGTCCCGCCTTGGCCTACTACAGTGCTGGGGCTAGAGACACGCACCGCCCACTTGGCTACTCTTTAAATGTTTTGTAGGGATAGGGGTCTTACTTTTTTGCCCAGGCTGGTCTTGAACTCCTGGGTTTAAGCGATCCACCCGCATCGGGCTCCCAAAGTTCTGGGATTCCAGGCCACCATGCCTGGCCTGTAATTTTTCAGAATATTTCATTGCATGTATGTGCTGTCGCTTATTTAATCAGTCTCCAGCTGAAGGATATTTAATTTGTATTATTTTCTATTACCAAAAAATATTGTACTTATTTTTCTTTTTTTGTATATATGTGAAAATATTTTTATTAGATATAATAGGATCAGAATATGTATATATAAAATTATAACAGATGTTTAATTTTGATGTAAGTAGAATTTGTGGGTTAAAAATATGTACATTTATAATTTTGATAGATACTCCCAAATTTCCCTGCATAAAGATTGTTCTAATCAGCTTCCCACCAATATTATATGAGAGTCCTTGTTTCACTTTTCTAATATGTGACCACATTTTTGTTTTTCACCAATCTGATAGTTAAAAATGGAATTGTATAGTGTTATTTGAGTTTCCATTATTTTGAGTAAGGCTGATTACTTTCTCATATCCTGGAAAGCCACTTGTATTTCATTTTTGTGAGTTACTGTTTTTACCAATTTTTTCTTTTGTATTGTTGATATTTTCTTATTGATTTGTTGGAATATTTTTACATATTGCAAATAATTTTCCTGTTTGCTATTTGTAAGCTGGAGAAAGAGCATTTTCATGCAGAGGGAATAAGCAAATGAAAAATCTTGAGTCATATAAGAAGAAAAGAAAGAACCATGGGGCAATTTTTCTCCATGTGTGATTTCTTTACATGTAGAAATTAAAAATTATTGTATAGTCAAATTCATTTTTTAAGCATTACAGCAGATTCTACATGGTTTCAAGACTACCTGATTTTTAGATTGTAAAATTTTCTCCCATATTTTCTTTTAGCAATTTTAATGGCTTCATTTCGTATGTTGAAATATATCCATCAATAATTTATTTTTGTGAAAGGCAAAAGTCAAAATGTATTCCCTCCAAATGGCTATTCAGTTATTCTAACATTTATTGGACAATCCATTTTTAACCTACTGATTTGAAATGACACTTTGATCATATCTGAAATTCTTCCATGTATTTGAGTCCATTCCGGTACTCCCTGTTGTGTTCTATTGTTCTGTTCTTCTAGGCATAATACCAAATTGTTTTAATCAGTATAGCTTTATAATATCTTTTGCTCTCTTCTTGGACTTACCTTCTCATTACTCTCTTTTCTCAGAATATTCTTGACTATTCTTTCAAGTTCATTTTTACATATTAACCTTAGAATCAGCTGGTTTCATTCTAAATAGTCTTGTTGGTGCCTTTTTTGGGATAGCTTTGAATGGACACATTTAATTTAATATTGAGTCTTACTAGCTATTCCTCTGAATTTTAAGATGAGTTTTCTTCAAGTCAACTATATGAGGACAAGCATTAATAATATTCTCATTTTACAGAGGCAGA
Organism: Saimiri boliviensis; assembly: GCF_048565385.1. Taxonomy (NCBI): domain Eukaryota; kingdom Metazoa; phylum Chordata; class Mammalia; order Primates; family Cebidae; genus Saimiri; species Saimiri boliviensis. Next base: position 64,766,698 of record NC_133452.1, read on the forward strand.
AGAAATCTTCTGAGAGGTTGAAAACATTCCTTATTCCTCAAGTTCACAAAACTGACAAGCCTTGGAGAGGGCTTAGGCCAAGATGTTCTCCCTTATACGCTTGATCTTCTATCTACTGAGTCTCATCTATGCCCTTATGACAGGGAGAGGTAGCTCCTGGAGACCAAGGATACACCTGTTGTGGCTTGCAGTCAGGCAAACCAGCATAATGTGGCAACATAGCGTGGACTTTGTGCCCTGCAAGACCCCAGTTTCCGTCATGATTTTGCTGTTTCCTATCTGTGAGACCTTGCAGAAACTATTTATTAGACTGTACTTAATTTGCAGAGGATCAGGAGAGTGTGTGGCACTTGGAGGCACTCAATAAATGGTACGTTCCCCACACCCCTTCAGAAAGGTGTTAAATTCTTTTCCCATGTGACACTGTGATCCTAGTAATCTCTTTGTAATGTTAAGCTTAACCAGACTGGTGATTTTCCCTCACAGATGAAGTTTCAGGCTACAGAATAAAGGGATAACCTTTAGGTCATATAGGGAAAGATGCTCTGTTTAGGGAAGCCTTGCTCTCCACAGCTTCCCCACTCAGCTGTGCTAAGGCCTCTTGTCTGCCCCTTTAGGATCCTTCCTGGGGTCTTCATTGGAGGCTTTCCCCTGCCCACCCCCAATCCTTTTTCTAGGGCTAATTTTTATGAGAAAACAGCCATTTAAAATGAATCCACTTAGAATAGGGACCCAAACTCCATAGTAAATAGTAGAAAACGTCTAAATTGGTTATTGATTATCTTGAAAAATAAAAAGAAAAATTATAAAAATGTTTTCTTTTTGGGATAAAATTAACACAATAATTACAAGTTTAGAGTGAACAAAGAATAAATCATGATTGATTCATTTTTGGTAAAAAAAATGTTTCAAAGATAATTGTATGATTATATACATTTATTTCAGATGCTTGCATCATCAGCAAAAAGCTGAGCACTTCATCCATTTCCCTAAGGCTCTGTCTTCATCAGGAGGAATTTAATAATACTTCCTTTGCTGGATTGAAGAGTTCTCTCTCTGCAGTAGCCTCATTTGTCAATGGCTTTGCTCATAATTCCAGCAGCTCTCAACTATAACTTTGGTCAACTTTATGAATTCATTCACCTTTTGCAAGTTTGGCAGTTTCACATTGAGGTTGTGTTGCATGAATTTGTACCGATTTTTTAAATGAAGCTTGTGGCATTGTGAGAGCCAGTGTAGTAGGCTGAAATAATAGTCCCCTAGTCATGTCCGTGTTTTAGTTCCTGGAACTTGTAAATGTTACTTTATAGACAAAGAGGACTTTTCATATATGATTAAATTAATGATCGTGAGATCTTAAGGATCTTACCCTGGATTATCCAAGTGGGTCTGATGTAACACAAAGGTTCTTAGAAGAGGGAGACAGGAGATCAGAATGAGTAGTAGGAGATGTGTTCACAAAAGCAAGAGAGTGAAATGAGAGATTAGAAGAGACTGGAATTTCCCATCAGCCAGGAAAAGCCCACAGCCTATAGAAGTCAGAAGAAACAAGGAACAGATTCTCTTCTGGAACTTTCAGAAAGAACAAACTCTGCCAATACCTTCATCTTAGCCCCAAGAATTCTTTTCAGACCTTCAGAACTGTAAGAGAATAAATTCGTGTCACCTTAGGCCATTAAGTTTGTCTAATTTGTGGCAGCAACAATATGAAACTAATACTGTCAAATAGTGACCAAAGTTCTGATGAGAGCACAGGAGTGAATAAATCTTGTCACGAGGAGTGTGGGGTAGAGAGTTCATACTGAATACTTTAATGACTTTGTCCTCTCCATATAGCCTATTACTGTGATGCATGAGTGTCTGTAGGTGTACCTGTGTGTATGTGTGTGTGTGTGTGTGCGCGTGTGTGTACAAAGGAAAAGCAAAATTCAAAGGGCAATTGATATAAACTTTCCCCCTCTTCTGTCTTATCAGGAGTGGGAATTCTTCCTCGCAGAATGCCTGTGTCCAGTTAGGGAAATGACTGAAGACAAAAATGGAAGAAGCCATGGAGGACTGGCGACTGCACTTAAACAGTCCGAAACTACCTGAAGCCTAACGGAAGATGCTGACAGGTTAGTGAGAAGTCCAGCCAAGTGATGCCAGAATATTTTCAGAGACAGAGAATGAGAATAGGTGCAGCTGTGCCAAGAGGGAGGAATTTGGGGGGCAGAGAGAAGTCAGGAGGATTTTAGAAAGTTTTACTGTGTACTGTGTATTGTGATTTATACCTCTGCTGCTGCCTAACCAGCTCTTCTTCATGGAAATCTTTAATAACAATCCAGGGTTAGGCTTTTATTTGTTTAAAAAATTGCTCTGGAGTGTAGCTGGTCCTAAAGCAGGAGGAGGCGCAATTTCATCTGGATTGCATGTTATCAGAGACTTTTATTATTTCTTACCAGAGGCTTTTCAGCCTGGTCTTTCTGACGTGCCATCTAGGCTGGGACCCAAAATGCCTGCAGCTCTGGTCTTTGGCATTTTGAGTAAAGCCTTCTTGTTGACTGTCTTCTCAGAAGCTGCCTTGATGGCAATTTGTGCTTTCTGAGCAGCCGCTTTGTGGGCAAGGCCTTCGAGAGGGAAGCCTCTTTAACCTCAGCTTTATGCTTCTGTTTCTCATTTCCTCTGCTTTTCTGAACTTGTAACAAACATCTGTCATTTTGGAATTCCTTTCTCTGGCCACAGTCTGCTTGGTTCATCATGTAACTGACCGCTTTGGATGGATATCCTTTTACGGGGCAGCTCCTGTACTGTTTGATGAGCACTATGTGGAGATCTGTGGGTAAAGTCAAGGAACTGTGTATGCTTGCACCCCCAAAGCTCATATCATCATACTACTTCAGACACCATCAACCAAGGTTTGGTTCTGATCAGTAATAACGGTGATCACAACCAGATTCCCAGCATGTGGCCCAAAGGAAACGCAGACTCCCCAGCCAGCTTCCGTGTAGTGTTTGGTGACTTCCAGCCTGAAGCACTGGAGGCTGCTGAGCAGTTTCAGTTCGATGTCTCCTTTACTGTGTCCCTGTCTTGGCCCCAGAGAGAATTAAATATGGTTTTTAACTTTGAAATATCCTCTCCATGTTATTGGGCTTGTGGGTGCTGCTTGAAATTATCCTAAAATGTGCTGTGTGATTTGAGTGGTTTAATTTTATTACTACTTTTTCCCCAACTGAAGTTTGGCTGAATGATGAACAGTTGGTTAGAGGGGTCATTCAGGAGGCACACTGACTGGGAATTCCGCTGCAGACCCTCCTGTGTCCAGCTTCCCGTTCCAGCAATGAAAGAGGGGCTCTGTCTGTGTATTTATGATCTGAACAAACCAAGTCAGGGAGAACATAACAGGATTGATTTTCCCTGCAGTCTGAAAGTCCTGCGCTGTGGTGTTCATATGGACCATCTTGCCTTGCCAGTGCTCTACGAAATGCGCCTTAGTCCAAAGAGCTGGGGCCTCCAGCTGGCCCGTGTACCATGAGGCAGGCACGTGGTATGGCCGTGTATGCAAGTTTATGGCTTTGAGGGTATAACTAAGTCCTGAGTGATGACTGCAGAAAACTAATAGCTCTGGAAGTGTAAAATAAGAAAGGAGTCTTCAGTACAAATGAAAAGCAAGGACTTGAATCAGGAATTTTTGACAAAGGGAAGCAAATGGACAAGCCTGAGTTACCTTTTTTTTTTTTTTTTGTATAGCTTTGGTGAGCAGAGGGATCTGTGACCCAACAGAATCATTTAATAAGCGAAGATGAAAATTCTTAGATAAATATCTATGTTTTGCCTGGTAGCTGGCATGGTAGGATTATTTTGACAGAAAGTAAATAGCAAGGTAATATGTGTGACTTGAAAGAAAAAAAATTGGGTCAACTCATGTTATTCTGTGAAAAGAGCCAATCAATTTCACTCTCATTGCCAGAGGAAGAAGTGACGTAGCCACGTTGGGTAAGGCTCACAAATTACTCTACAATCAAGAAGTAAATAATATCTATACCCTACAAATTGAATTTTTATTAAGAAATTCATCTCTGCTTACCTCAGGGTTTATAAAATCTTTTAGAGCTTGTGGAGAAAGGCAATATATCTCAATGTACAAAACCAGATTGATTGGGGTGAGGAATTTTAATTCTTAGGGTCAGGAATATGCCTCACCTTTTAAAATAGGCGTAATGAGAAAGGAGCAGACAAATGTTGCTTTAAAAGCGATCCTAATTCTCATAGTGTTGTCTTTTATCTATATTACCACTCCTGTTGCTAGTTTCATGTACTTTACAAATTGGGATTAATGGCTTTTTTTTTGCATAAGAGTTTCAAGGTCACGATTTCACAAATTGAGTAAATAAATAAATCCCTCTCTATCATTGACTTTCTGTATACTTAACATCTATATATTTATTACTTTTTGCATTCATAATGTGCCAGAACTGCTGTTAATAAAATTTATATTTCCTGTACCAGAGCTTATTGCTTAACCAAAAGCTATAAGTGGTGAGGCTTAGCATAACATTTTTCAAAGATGAACAAGTGAAAATGTTTATTCTGCTTTTGCGCTGCTCTTTGCCAGATTTTCTTCTATAGGAATGGATGATAAAAATATGAGAACACATGGACAGAAGGAGGGGAGCATCACACACTGGGGTCTGTTGCGGGGGTGACTAGAGGAGGGACAGTGGGGGTTGGGAGGTTGGGGAGGGATAATATGGGGAGAAATGCCAGATATAGGTCAGGGGGATGGAGGCAGCAAACCGCATTGCCATGTATGTACCTCTGCAACAATCTTGCATGATCTGCACATATACCCCAGAACCTAAAGTACAATAAAAAACATATGCATGTATATATATATATATAGCAGCTATAGTTTGAGAAGTTATGTGGAAGGTATTTTGCATGTAGGTGTTCATTTAAGAAAGGTATTATTATTCCTGTTTTATGGTGGAGGAAATTGAGATTGAGAGAGTTTAAGAAACTTGTTTGTGTAATTAAGGATGTTTTCAGAGCCAAATTTTGAATGCTGGTCTATGTTGACTCTGAAAGCCTGGCTCTGTCTACAATTTCCCACCATATTTCAAAAACGATATCCCTTCAGACCCAAGATCCAGGTCATATATCCCTTTATAGCTCTATCCCTTGGCCCCTTCCCTTCCCTCCACCAGGTACAGAGGTCTGTGTCATGGAGAATTGTTGAGGCAAGAATTTCTGATGTGGCATCAGCCAGGGTAGGCTGGGTTATGTTGTGGTATAAGCAACCCTGATATCTTAGTGGCTTGAAATAGCAAAGACTTATTGCCCGTCATTTGTCCAAACTACATGTCCAACTTGGAGGTGTCTCTAATTCAGGATTTCCCTAGGATCAGACTGTTGGAACCTCCAACATATGGTACATCGCTGGACCCTGTGACAGGGTGAGGGAACAGGGTCAGTCAGGCATTGGCTCTCCAAGGCTTCTGATGGGAAGTGACACATGGACTTCTCCTCTAATTTCCTTGTCCAAAGCATTTCACTTGGCCCCACCTAACTTCACAGTGCCAGGCATGGCATTGTGTCAGAAGTGCCAGTGAATGGCAGGGAACAAGCAGTGTCAGTGAATGGCACACATCTATGTGTATCCAAAATAAAGCTATGTTGATTTTAAAATAAATACGTTAGCTTTAAAAAGTTGCAGTACATAATAATTAAAATTTAAAGAGTTCCCTAGACCCATTCCTAAGGACCAGAAAAGACATGACTACTCCAGAGATTGTTCTAATTTGGTAAGCTACATTAATGACTTCCTTGTAGCAGAATTGAGAGGTAATATGTTTTCCTTCTCCAAAAAGGCACTACTTATAATGACTTGTTTGTTAGCTGGATTTTAAGGAAGAGATAGAGGTAGATTTAAAAGTAACCAGCACAGATGTGTTGAAAAAAATAACTGAAAGGGCAGAAACATTTTCCTAGTTCATCTGTGCTTCTCCCCTCAGGGTTCCCATTTATGTAATCCATATGAGACTGAAAACTGGAATTTAGTCTTTTAATTCAAGTGAGATAGATCACTAGGTACCTTCTTCTGGATTGTTTTTGTAAAACAGGAAGGTGTAAATTAACTCTCAGGTGTCAATTTGAACAAGCCCATGAGGCAAATGACAGGAAGACTGGTTAAAGAAATTTCTCCAGCAGAGAGGACGATGTTGGTTTGGGCTTGGAGGCAAAAGAAACCTTAGCTGTCTTAAATAAAAATTCTGTGCAGTGATTGCAATTAATAGCCCGTCATATGAAAATAGAATGAAATCACCTGGAACTCTGTCCTGTAGTTGAGTTCAGAATTTGTGATTTTTAACTTTGGCATTTTAATTTTGTGCTGCTTTCAACATAAGCTAAGCATAGCAATCCCACAAAGGCATAATATAACTACTGGAGCTCTTAGCTTCTGCCTCGCAGTGCCCCAGTGCCCGGCGGTGCTCTTGCATGCTCTGTGAAAGATGCAATCACACAATCAAAGTAATATTTTCCCTGAGGTTCCCTGGGGCGGACTGGTTCTGCAATTTTCCAGTAATTGTTTTAGACGGACAGCCCTGGATTTGGTTTTTCTATTAGATGTTTCCCCTTGGATTCTCCACACTGTGTGTCCTGGCTTCTTGGTTGCCGGCCTCACTTAAGTACCCGACATTTGGGTGGAATGGCCTGTACCGTTAATTACCCAGTGGGATTTGGTGCCTCTCTGAATGGACTTCCTACTCCACAAATCCCACCATCTGTGCAGGCTGGAACATAAGTATCTTTCCGAAGTACGTGATAAGGTTACAGAATTCTTGGGCATCCGGATTCTGTGGCATGAGGAGTGAGTTGCTCTTTAAGATTAATATATTTTTTGTTTAGAGTTCACAACCCCAGAAATTGCTAAGGTTTGTGCTTTTTTTGTCCTTTTACCTATCAGCCTCTGTGGCAAACCTGTGAAGTGGATAAGCCACCTACGATTGCTATGATGATTATTTTTCCCTTCCATTTCACAGGTAAGAAAACAGAGGCTCTGGGTGTTTGGCCAAGTCAAAAAGCCACAAAATGCTAGAATCTGGCCTTGAGACTCCAAGTCCTGTGCTCTTTTCTTATACAATGCTTGTTAGCATTCTGACCATGAGGTTTTAAAACACAGGAGCAATAATAATAAGAATCCAGCGTCCCCTCCCTTCGTGGTGCCCAGGGTCACCCGCGGTCACAGGCCCGGGCTTCCGGCGCGGCGCCGCTGGTGGTCTGGCGCCCTCTGCTGGTGGAGCAGTGTGTCACTCTTAGAGGAAGGTAAGAAGCCATTCTGCTGGGCACGTGACTTGAAGACACACTCAGAAGATCAAAGCAAGCAGGACCTGGCATTTCTTCAACAGTAGACCCCTGGGTGTGGGCGCTCCCTGTTTCCCTGCTATCCGCTGAGGGGGCACTTTCGAGTACCCAGTTCCCACCGTGGCCCTTGCCTTGCTCAGCGCTGGCATTCATTCTTTCAGTTCCCTCTGAAAGACAGTGACTATTCTCCAGAGCACACCGGGGGAGGCAGCCAAGAAGAGATGTGCGCAGAAGTCTGAGGAGTTAGGCAGGAGCGCCTCGTTCTCAGGGAGCCAGGATGGAGAAGACCCATGACCGAACCCTAGAAAGGCAGGTCAGCTTCTGCAGGGTGGTAGTGAGTTCATGCCGGAGAGAGGCAGGTCTTCATGGACTGGGCCCAAGTCCAAGAGATCAGCCGAGGCGACAAGGCAGGCAGGCAGGCAGAAACTGAGTGGAAGCACTTAAGCCAGAGACAGATGAGTGAGTCAACTAGTTAAGGTTTGGTTAGTAAACACCTAGGGTTCTCACATGCTCATTTGAAATTTTTGTTGCATAGTCTTCTCTGGGAAAATAGAAACTAAGTGGTGTGGTTGTCCTGCCGCTGTCAAAAGGAGTTGTCAGTTTGCATTGTTTCTAATACGCCGTCTCGAGGTTGTTATTAATAATTAGGATTTTGGCTCTGATGAATCATGGCACAATTTATATAAATTACAACACACAACATTATCTGGAACAAGCATCAGAAGAAAGGTGGCAAATTACCTATATCAGTGGTTCTTGAAGTGTGGTCCCTGGACCATCATCATCATCACCTGGGAACACATTAGAAATGCAGATTCTCAGGTCTCATCCCAGACTCACTGAATCAGAAACTCTGGAGATGGGCGGTTTAACAAGCCCTCCAGGTGATTCTGATGCACACTCAAACATGAGCAGCACTGCCTTAGGTTATAGTATAAATGCCAAATACCAGATCAGTTTCACTAAGGAAGGCCTGTAAATGTGATGGTTGGAGTGCGAGGAGGCAGGAATATAAGGCTATAAGGCAACAATTTCAAATACACATGTCTGCTATGTATTGAATAGTAAAGATTGCTTGAAGTTCAACTGTGAGATAAATTGAGCTAATAAAAATATTATACAGCTTAAAGTTAAATTGCCACGATCACAGAAGGACAAGGTGGAAAGTCTGAAAGAAATCATGATAACTGGAATTGATCGGGTCCATTCTGTGATTGTTCTAGGGCATCGTTGTGAGGCTGCCCTGTGTTCTGACACTGTGACCTTCTTTGATAGAATTGCGGGAAAATTATATCTTCTTGAAAAGGTCAAGACCAAAACGATTTCATAGAAATTAATTTTCTTAGGGGGGAAAAAGGAATTGACAATGTCCTGTGAAAATTTTATCAAAAAATGTTTATTCAATTTAGGTAATAATAAATGATACATATCAGAAAGGTCTTCTTTAATCTTTTATTAAAAGTATAATTCATAAGACTTCAATTTAAAAAAAGATATAAAAGGGCCATCAGCATCATTCTCATCTTCACCATCTAGTTATTTCTTTCTTGAAAAAAACAGCATTTCTTTAACATAGTGTGAGATAATAAAGGGCTTCTGGAGAATTTAGTCCTTATGGCTGAGATTCTCAAAATTGCCAGATAAGTCACTGATTGTCATTTCGTGTGAAGGAGATGAAGAAAAACCTGTTCTCAATTACTGGGCAGCTGGTATGTTTTAATTGTTTGCTTTTTATAAGCAGTAAAATAAAAGGAGTATTCCTTAAGTATCCTTCTATGCTACTAATGCCATGTTTCTCACACTTACTGTGCGTCATGATCCCCAGGGAACTTGTTAAAAATGCAGATTGCTCGCCTTTTGAGGTTTTGATTTAGTGGGGATATGATTTTTAACAAGCATCCAAATGATTTTGGTGTAGGTGGTTTGAGTACCACACTTTAAAAACCCCTGCCCAGAGCCTACCCATAATTTATGTGCTCATTATTTGAGCGTATCTGAAAGTGACTGACAATTTATAAAAAGCCAGTTTAGTGTAGATAAAGACTTAACGGTGAGCAACAGCTGCTTATTCCAATAGAACCTTGCTATTTGGCATTTGGGGAAAATGAGTATTATACATAGTTTTTTTTAGATTAATACTTTATTTTAGAGCAGTTTTAGGTTTACAGGAAATCGAGCAGATAGTACAGAGAGTTCCCATGTATTTCCTCTCACCTTCATCTCAGTTTCCCTGGGTACGCTTGTTACAGTCGAACTGACACTGATACCTTATTATTAAATGAAGTACAGAGTTTAGGACTCACTCTTTGTGCTGTATATTCTATGGGTTTTGAAACATGTATACTGTTCTGTATCTACCATTACAGTGCCCTACAGAATAGTCCCAGTGCCCTAAGAATCCCCTGTGCTCCAAATGCCCATCGATGATAGACTGGACAGGGAAAATATGGCACATATACACCATGGAATACCATGCAGCCATAACAAACGATGAGTTCATGTCCTTTGTAGGGACGTGGATGAACCTGGAAACCATCATTCTCAGCAAACTCACACAAGAACAGAAAATCAAACACTGCATGTTCTCATTCATAGGTGGGTGTCGAACAATGAAAACACATGGACACAGGGAGGGGAGCATCACCCACTGGGGTCTGTGCAGGAGAACTGCACAGGGGAGGGACAGTCGGGGGTGGCGAGCTGGGGAGGGATAACATGGGGAGAAATGCCAGATATAGGTGATGGGGAGGAAGGCAGCAAATCACATTGTCTAGTATGTACCTATGCAACAATCCTGCATGTTCTTCACATGTACCCCCAAACCTAAAATGCAACAACATATATATTTAAAAAAATAAAAGGAATCTCCTGTGCTCCACCTATTCGTCTCTTACCCACTCCCCTGTTCCAAACCTTTGGCAACCATTGATCTTTTTGTTGTCACTATCCTTTTGGCTATTTCGGAGTGTCTTCTACAATTGAATCATATAGTATGTAGCCTTTTTAGATGGATTCTTTTCACTAAGCAACATGAGTTTAAGATTAGGTTATATCTTTAAATGGCCTGATAACTCATTTCCTTTTATTGCTGAATAATACTCCATTATGTGGACATACCACAGTTTGTTTATCCATTTGCCTTTTGAAGGACATCTTAGTTGCTTTCAGTTCTTTTGCGATTATGAGTAAAGTTACTATAAGCATTTGTGGGCAAGTTTTTGTGTGGACTTGAGTTTTCAACTTATCTGGGTAAATAACTAGTTGTGCAATTGCTGAATTGTGTGGTAAGATGAGGTTTAAGCTTTGTTAAGAAACTGCCAGGCTGTCTTACAAAGTGGCTGTACCATTTTGCGTTCCCACCATCAATGAATGAGATGTTGTTCCATATCCTTGCCAGCATTTGATTTTGTTAGTTTTTTGGATTTTCACCATTCTGATAGGTATGTGGTAGTAGCCCATGGTTATTTTAATTTACAATTCCCTAGTAACATATCATATTGAACATATTTACATATATTTATTTGCTATCTGTATGTCTTTTTTCTTTTGGAGATGGAGCCTTGCTCTGTCATCCAGGATGAAACGCAATGGTGGAATCTTGGCTCACTGCAGCCTCTGCCCCCACCCCGGGTTCCAGTGATTCTGTTGCCTCAGCCTCCTGGTAGCTGGGATTACAGGCATACGCCACCACACCCAGCTAATTTTTGTATTTTTAGTAGAGACAGGGCTTCACCATGTTGGCCAGAGTGCTCTCAAATTCCTGACCTTAGGTGATCTGCCTCCTCAGCCTCCCAAAGTGCTGGGATTACAGGTGTAAGGCACTGCACCTGGCCTGTGTATCTTTTTTAGTGAGGTGTCTGTTCGGTTCTTTTGGCCATTTTGTAATTAAGTTGTTGGATTTCTTGTTGAGTATTGAGTTATTTGTATATTTTGAATACAAGTCTCTTGTCAGATATGTTTTACAAATATTTTCTCTTAACCTATGGCTTGTTTTTTCATCATCTCAATAGTTTCTTTTGTAGAGTTTTACATTTTCATGAAGCCTAACTTACCAATTTTTTATTTCATTGATTGTGCTTTTGGTGTTGTATCTAAAAATTATTGCCATACCAAATGTCATGTAGATTTTCTCCCATTTTTATTTCTAAGAGTTTTATAGTTTTGCGTTTTACATTTAGCTCTATGATCCATTTTTTCTTTTGAGATGGAGTCTTGCTCTGTCACCAGGCTGGAATGCAGTGGTGCAATATCGGCTCACTGCAACCTCTGCCTCCCGAGTTCAAGTGATTCTCCTGCCTCAGCCTCGTGAATAGCTGGGACTACAGGCATGTGTCACCATGCCCAGCTAATTTTTGTATTTTTCAGTAGAGACAGGTCAGGATGGTCTCGATCTCTTGATCTTGTGGTCTGCCTGACTCAACCTCCCAAAGTGCTGGGATTACAGGCTCTATGATCCATTTTGAATTAATTTTTGTGAGGATGTAAAGTCCATGTTTGGCTTTATTTTTATTTTTATTTTATTTTTTTAACATGTGGATGCCCAGTTGTTACAGCACCATTTATTGAAAAGCCTATTCTTTCTCCACTGAATTATCTTTTGCTATTTAGTCTAATATTAGTTGACTATATTTGCATGGGTCTACTTTTGGGGTCTCTGTTCTGTTCCCATGATCTATTTGTCTGTTCTATACCAATACCACACTGTTTTGATTATTGTAGCTTTATAGTAAGTCACAAAGTCAGGTAGTGTCAATCCTCCAACTTTGTTTTTTTTCACTATTGGTTTTTGTAGTCTTTTGTCTTTTCATATAAACTTTAGTTTACATGTTTGTTGACACACAAAATAAGTTGTTGGGATTTTGATTGGGATTGTGCTGAATCTATGTTAGAAAGAAATAACATTTTAACAATATTGAGTATTGCTATCCAGATAAATTTTTAAAAATATGTAAAAACTATTTCTCTGTAAGCTTTAAACCTTTACATATAATAATATTTTAACTAATACTTATAAAATATATTAATTTCTTTAACTTTCCAAAAGTTTATGAAACAGAACTTGACCCTTTCCTGATGACTTAGGATCATCCTTGTAAGCTTTATTGCATTGGATGTTAATATAGCTGTATCTACTGCTTATTCTTCTGTCTCTTAGTTAGGTGTTTAGTTATCATTATGATTGTTTGCATGTCTCTGCCACCAGCTGCACTGTGGGCTCCTTAAGACTAGGATCATATTTTGGCCGCTAATGGTCCCCAGTCAGGTAGATGCTTTATACTTGTTCATTGAGTGAATTGAGATTGTCTCTAACATCCATTTCTCTCTCTCTTATTTTTTTGCTTCTAATCTGTTATACTCTAGAAAGACAGAAAAACTTCATTAAGAGATGTATGTTTAAAAAGAGCCAATTAGGTTCAAAACAAAGCCTCTTGTACAATCCTTGTGAGAGTGATTGTGGCTTTTAGAGAAGTACAATGCTACTGTGTATCTTCAAACATAGAAAATTTGAATATTCATATGTCTTCCATCTAAAAAAATTGTTAATATCTGGTCATATTTTCATGTCTCTCTTGCAATATATTAATGCATACATACACACTTGCTGTGCCATGTGAAAATTAGTAATCAGTTGAAAAGTCCCAAGTAGTTCAATATGCATCATCTAAGAAGAAATATGATAGAACTACTTTACTATACTTAAGAAATTAATTATAATGATATAATATCATTTAGTAGACATTCCATATTTAAATTTTTCCTGTTGTTACAATAATATTTTTTTATGATCCATCCTAAATTCCCACATTGCAGTTGGCAGGTGTGTTGTGTTGTGTGGTGTGATGTGTTGGGTGATATGAGATGTTGGTTGCGCTGTGTGGCCTTGCGTAAGTCCCTTCACATTCCCGGTAGTATAGGATGATCTCTTGTGTCATTTTGAGCTCTGAGAGTCTATGGGTCTCTAGTTATTGGCCATTTTAGTTTTAGTTCTATAATATTGTGACTTTATTTGTTTGTTTAGAGACAGGGGCTTGCTCTATTGTCCAGGCTAGAGTGCAATTGTTTGATAATAATTCACTGCAATCTCAAACTCCTGGGCTCATAGAATCCTCTTGCCTTAGATTCCCAAGTATCTGGGACTACAGGCATGGATCACCATGCTTGGCTAATATAAAAAATGTTTCGTGGAGATCAGATCTCATTATATTGCCCAGGCTGGTCTCAAACTCCCAGTCTTAAGCAATATTCTCACCTCAGCCTCCCAGAGTGTTGGGATTACAGGCAGGAGCCACTATGGTAGCTTTTGTGATTTATTTTATTTTTTTATTTTTCATTTCCTTTTTAAAAAAATTATATTTTAAGTTCTGGGATACATGTGTAGAATGTGCAGGTTTGTTACATAGGTATACATGTGCCATGGTGGTTTGCTTCCTCATCAACGTGCCATCTACATTAGATATTTCTCCTAATGGTATCCCTCCACTCGCCCCTCACCCCCCAACAGGCCCCAGTGTGTGATATTTCCCTCCTTGTGCCCATATGTTCTCATTGTTCAACTCCCACTTATAAGTAAGAACATGTGGTGTTTGGTTTTCTGTTCCTGGGTTAGTTTGCTGAGAATGATCGTTTCCAGCTTCATCTATGTCCTTGCAAAAAACATGAACTCATTTTTTTTATGGCTGCATAGTATTCCATGGTGTGTGTGTGTGTGTGTGTGTGTGCATGTGTGCATGTGTGTGTGTGTACATATATATATATATATATATATAAATATACACACACATATATATAAAGAAAATGTATATATAAAGAAAAAATATATATATGCCACATTTTCTTCATCCAGTCTAGCATTGATGGGCATTTGGGTTGGTTCTAAATCTTTGCTATTGTGAATAGTGCTGCAATAAACATACGTGTTTATGTATCTTTATAGTAGAATGATTTATAATCCTTGGGTATATACTTAGTAAGGGGATAGCTAGGTCAAATGGTATTTCTGGTAGATCCTTGAGAAATTGCCATAGTGTCTTCCACAATGGTTGAACTAATTTATACTCCCACCAACAGTGTAAAAGCATTCCTATTTCTCCACATCTTCTCTAGCATCTGTTGTTTCCTGACTTTTTACTGATTGCCATTCTAACTGGTGTGAGATGGTATCTCATTGTGGTTTTGATTTGTATTTCTTTAATGACCAGTGATGATGAGCTTTTTTTCATATGTTTGTTGGCTGCATAGATGTCTTCTTTTGAAAAGTGTCTGTTCATATCCTTTGCCCACTTTTTGATGAGATTGTTTGTTTTTTTTCTTATAAATTTGTTCAAGTTCTTTGTAGATTCCAGATATTAGCCCTTTGTCATATGGATAGATTGCAAAAATTTTCTCCCATTCTGTAGGTTGCCAATTAACTCTGAAGATAGTTTCTTTTGCTGTGCAGAAACTCTTTAGTTTAATTAGATCTCATTTGTCAATTTTGGTTTTTGGTGCCATTGCTTTTGGTGTTTTAGTCATGAACTAAAACATCATGCCTATATCCTGAATGGTATTGCCTAGGTTTTCTAAGGGTTTTATAATTTTAGTTCTTATGTTTAAATCTTTAATCCATCTTGAGTTAATGTTTGTATAAGGTGTAAGGAAGGAGTCCAGTTTCAGTTTTCTGCATATGGCTAGCTGGTTTTTCCAACACCATTTATTAAATAGGGAATCCTTTTCCCATTAATTGTTTTTGTCAGGTTTGTCAAAGATCAGATGGTTGTAGATGTGTGGTGTTATTTCTGAAGCCTCTGTTCTGTTACATTGGTCCATACGGTACCAGCACCATGCTGTTTTGGTTACTGTCACCTTGTAGCAATAGTTTGAAGTCAGGTAGCATGATGCCTCCAGCTTTGTTCTTTTTGTTCAGGATTGTCTTGGCTATACGAGTTCTTTTTTGGTTCCGTATGAAATTTAAAGTAGTTTTTTCTAATTCTGTGAAGAAACTCAATGGTAGCTTGATGGGAATAGCATTGAATATAATTAATACTATAAATTACTTTGGGCAGTATGGCCCTTTTCACAATACTGATTCTTTCTATCCATGAGCATGGAATGTTTTTCCAGTTGTTTCTGTCCTCTCTTATTTCCTTGAGCAGTGGTTTGTAGTTCTCCTTGAAGAGGTCCTTCATATCACTTGTAAGTTGCATTTCTAGGTATTTTATTCTCTTTGTAGTGATTGTGAATGGGAGTTAGCTCATGATTTGGCTCTCTGTCTATTGTTGGCATATAGGAATACTTGTGATTTTTTGCACATTGAATTTGTATCCTGAGACTTTGCTGAAGTTGCTTATCAGCTTAAAGAATTTTTGGGCTGAGATGATGGGGTTTTCTAAATATACAATCATGTCACCTGCAAACAGAGATAATTTGATTTCCTCTATTCATATTTGAATACTATTTTGTTCTCTTGCCAGATTGCCCTGGCCAGAACTTTCAATACTATGTTGAATAGGAGCAGTGAGAGAGGGCATCCTTGTCTTGTGCTGGTTTTTGATGGAAATGCTTCCAGCTTTTGCCCATTCAGTATAATATTGGCTGTGGGTTTGTCATAAATAACTCTTATTATTTTGAGATATGTTCCATCAATATCTAGTTTATTGAGTGTTTTTTAGCATGGTGTTGAATTTTCTGCATCTATTGAGATAATCATGTGGTTTTTGTCATGGTTCTGTTTATGTGATGGATTGCATTTATTGATCTGCATATGTTGAACCAGCCTTGTGTCCCAGGGATGAAGCCAACTTGATTGTGGTGGTTAAGCTTTTTAATGTGCTGCTGGATTCAGTTTGCCAGTATTTAATTGAGGATTTTTGCATTGATGTTCATCAGGGATATTGGCCTGAAATTTTCTTTTTTTGTTCTGTCTTTGCCAGGTTTTGGTGTCAGAATGATGCTGGCCTCATAAATTGAGTTAGGGAGGAGTCTCTTTTTTTCTATTGTTTGGAATAATTTCAGAAGAAATGATACCATCTCTTCTTTGTACCTCTGGTAGAATTCAGCTGTGAATCTGTCTGGTCCAGGGCTTTTTTTGGTTGATAGCCTATTAATTACTGCCTCAATTTCAGAACTTGTTATTGGTCTATTCAGGGATTCAACTTCTTCCTTGTTTAGTTTTGGGATGGTGTTTGTGTCCAGGAATTTATCCATTTCTTTTAGATTGTCTAGTTTATTTGTGTAGAGGTGTTTACAGTATTCTCTGATGGTAGTTTGTATTTCTGTGGGATCAGTGGTGATATCCCCTTTATAATTTTTTATTGTGTCTATTTGATTCTTCTCTCTTTTTTTCTTTATTAGTCTGGCTAACAGTCTATTTATTTTGTTAATCTCTTCAAAAAACTATCGCCTGGATTCATTGATTTTTTTTTTGAAGGGGTTTTCATGTCTCTGTCTCCTTCAGTTCTGCTCTGATCTTACTTATTTCTTGCATTCTGCTAGCTTTTGAATTTGTTTGCTCTTTCTTCTCTAGTTCTTTTAATTGTGATGTTAGGGTGTTGATTTTACATCTTTTCTACTTTCTCCTGTGGGCGTTTAGTGCTGTAAATTTCCCTCTAAATATTGCTTTAGCTGTGTCCCAGAGATTCTGGTACATTGTGTCTTTGTTCTCACTGATTTCAAACAACTTATTTATTTCTCCCTTAATTTTCTTATTTACCAAGTAGTCATGCAGGAGCAAGTTGTTTAATTTCCATGTAGTTGTGGGGTTTTGAGTGAGTTTCTTAATCTCAAGTCCCAATCACCAGTGGAGGCTGCAGAACAGCAAAGATTGCTGCCTGCTGAAGCTTCGTCCCAGAGGGGCACCTGCTAGATGCCAGCCAGAGCTCTTCTATATGAGGTGTCTGTCGACCCCTGCTGGGAAGTGTCTCCCAGTCAGGAGACACGGGGTCAGGGACCCACTTGAGCAGTCAGTCTGTCCCTTAGCAGAGCTTGAGCGCTGTGCTGGGAGATCTACTGCTCTTTTCAGAGCCAGTAGGCAGGAACATTTAAGTCTGCTGAAGCTGCACCCACAGCTGCCCTTTTCCTAGGTGCTCTGTCCCAGGGTGATGGGTTTTATCTATAAGCCCCTGACTGGAGCTGCTGCCTTTCTTTTAGAGATGTTCTGCCCAGATAGGAGGAATCTAGAGACACAGTCTGGCTGCAGTGGCTTTGCCAAGCTGTGGTGGGCTGTGCCCAGTTGGAACTTCCTGGGGGCTTTGTTTACACTGTGAGGGGAAAACTGCCTACTCAAGTCTCAGTGATGGTGACACTCCTACCTGCATCAACCTTGAGCATCCCAGGTCAACTTCAGCCTGCTGTGCTGGCAGTGAGAATCTCAAGCTAGTGGGTCTTAGCTTGCTGGGCTCTGTGGGGGTGGGATTCACTGAGCAAGACCACTTGGCTCCCTGGCTTCAGCCCTCTTTTTAGAGTGAGTGATTCTGTCTTGCTGGCATTCCAGGCAAACACACACACACACACACACACACACACACACACACACACACACACACAAAACCTCTTACAGCTAGCTTGGTGTCTGCCCAAATGGCCATCCAGTTTTGTGCTTGAAATCCAGGGCCCTGGTAGTGTAGGCACAGGAGAGAATCTCCTGGTCTGTGGGTTGTGAAGACTGTGGGAAAAGCATAGTATCTGGGCCAGATAGCTCTGTTCCTCATGGCATGGTCCCCCATGGTTTCCCTCGTCTAGGGAAGGGACTTTCCTGACTCCCTGCACTTCCCAGGTGAGTCAACGCCCTACCCTGCTTCTGCTCACCCTCCATGGGCTGCACCCATTGTCTAACCATTCCCAGTGAGATGAACTGGTTATTTCTTGTCTTCTGTTAGTTTTGGGGTTTGTTTGCTCTTGGTTCTCTAGTTCTTTTACTTGTGATGTTAGGTTGTTCAGTTTTTATGCGGTTGTATGGTTTTGAGTGAATTTCTTAATCTTGAGTTCTAATTTGCTTGCTGTAGTCTGAGAACTGCTATGATATCATTTCTTTTTGCATTTGCTGAGGAATGTTTTACTTCTGATTATGTGATCAATTTTAGAATAAATGCCATTTGATGATGAGAAGAATATGTATTCTGTTGAATTTGGGTAGCGTTCTGCAGATATCTATCAGGTCCACTTGATCCAGCACTTAGTTCAGGTCCAGAATATGTTCGTTAATTTTCTGTCTCACTGATCTGTCTAATGTTGTCAGTGGAGTGTTAAAGTCTCCCACTATTATTGTGTGGGAATCTAAGTCTCTTTTTAGGTCTCTAAGCACTTGTTTTATGAATCTGGGTGTTCCTGTGTTGGGTGCATACATATTTATGATAGTTAGCCCTTCTTAATGAATCGAACCCTTTATTATTATGTAATGCCCTTCTTTGTCATTTTTGATCTTTGTTGGTTTAAAATCTATTTTGTCAGAAACTAGGATTGCAACCTCTGCTTTTTTCTGTTTTCTGTTTGCTTGGTAGATTTTCCTCCATTTCTTTATTTTGAGCCTATGTATGCCTTTGCATGTGAGGTGGATTTCTTGAAGACAACATACCAACAGGCCTTGGCTCTTTATCCAGCTTGCTAGTCTGTGTCTTTTAATTTTTTTTTTAAATTTTATTGTTTCAATAGTTTTTGGGGAACAAATGGTTTTTGTTTTACATGGATAAGTTCTTTAGTGGTTATTTTTGAGATTTTGGTGTGTCTATCACCTGAGGATGGTACACTGCACTTATGTATAGTCTTATCTCTCACTTCCTTCCCATACTTACCCCTGAGTCCCCAGAGTCCGTTATATTATTCTTATGCCTTTGCATTCTCATAGGTTAGCTCCCACTTGTAAGTGAGAACTTAGGATATTTGGTTTTCCATTCTGGTATTACTTCACTTAGAATAATGGTCTCTACCTCCATCCAGGTTGCTGCTAATGCCATTATTTCATTCCTCTTCATGGCTGAGTAGTATTCTATGGCATATATATGCCACATTCTTTATCCACTCCTTGGTAGATGGGCATCAAAGCTGTCTCCATATTTTTGCAATTGCAAATTGTACTGCTATAAATATACATGTAAAAGTGTCTTTTTCATATAGTGATTTCTTTTCCTATGAGTAGATGCCCAGTAGTGGGATTGCTGGATCAAATGGTAGATCTACTTTTAATTCTTTAAGGAATCTCCATACTGTTTTCTATAGTGGTTGTACTAGTTTACATTCCCACCAGTGGTGTAAAAGTGTTCTATTTTCACCACATCTACACCAACAACTATTATTTTTTAATTTTCTAATTATGGCCACTCTTGCAAGTGTAAGGTGGTATCACATTGTGGTTTTGATTTGCATTTCCCTGATAATTAGTGATGTTGAGTGTTTTTTCATGTTTGTTGTCCATTTATGTATCTTCTTCTGAGAATTTTCTATTCATGTCTCATGCCTTAGTCCTTGTTTGGATGCATAGTTTGTGAATATTTTCTCCCACTGTTTAGGTTGTCTGTTTACTCTGCTGATTATTTCTTTTGCTGTGTAGAAGCTTTTTAGATTAATTAAGTTCCTTCTATTAATATTTATCTTGATTTTTGTTGCATTTGCTTTTGGCTTCTTGGTCATAAACTGTTTGCCTAAGTCAATGTCTTATTATAAGAGTTTTTCTGACATTATTTTCTAGAATTTTTTATAGTTTCAGATCTTAGATGTAAGTTTTTGATCCATCTTGAGTTGATGTTTTTATAAGGTGAGAGATGAGACTCCAATTTCATTCTTCTGTATGTGGCTTGCCAATTATCCCAGCACCATTTGTTGAATAGGGTGTCCTTTCCCCACTTTGTATTTTCTATTTGCATGTCAAAGATCAGTTGGCTGTAGTTGGCTCTATTTCTGTGTTCTCTAATCTGTTCCGTTGGTCTACATGCCTTTTTAAATACTAGTACCATGCTGTTTTGATCACTATATCCTTGTAATATAATTTGAAGGCTGATAATGTGATACCTCCATATTTTTACTTTTTTCTCAATCTTGTTTTGGCTATGTGGATTCTTTTTTTTTTGTATCATATGAATTTTAGGATTGTTTTTTTCTGGTTCTGTGGAAAATGATGATGGTATTTTGATAGGAATTGCTTTGAAATTATAGATTGCTTTTGGCAATATGATCATTTTCACAACTGATTCTACCCACCCATGAGCATGAGCATGGGATGTATTTCCATTTGTTTGTGTCTTCTATGATTTCTTTCAGCAATGTTTTGCAGTTCTTATAGAGATCTTTCACCTCCTTGGTTAGGTATATTCCTAAGTATTTTATTTTTTTTTTCAGCTGTTATAAAATGGGTTGAGTTCTTGATTTGATTCTCAGCTTGGTCACTGTTAGAGTATAGCAGTGCTACTGATTTGTGTACATTGATTTTGTATCCTTAAACTTTACTGAATTTATTTTTCAGACCTACGAACTTTTTGGATGAGTCTCTAGAGTTTTCTAGGTATACAATCATTAACGGTGAGCAGTAACAGTTTGACTTCTTCTTTACTGATTTGGATGCCCTTTGTTTTTTTCCCCTTGCCTGATTGCTCTGGCTAGGACTTCCAGTACTATGTTGAATGGAAGTGATGAAAGTGGGCATCCTTATCTTGTTCCAGTTCTCAGGGGGAATGCTTTCAACTTTTTCCCATTCAGTATAATGTTGGCTGTGAATTTGTCATAGATGGCTTTTATTACCTCAAGGTATGTCCCTTCTATGCCAGTTTTGCTGAGGGTTTTAATTATAAAGATGCTGGATTTTGTCAAATGCTTTTTTTTGCATCGATTAAGATGATAATATAACTTTTGTTTTTAATTCTGTTTATGTGATGTATCACATTTATTGACTTGCATATGTTAAACCAACCCTGAATCCCTGATATGAAATCCACTTTATCATGGTGTATGGTGTATTGTCTTTTTGATATGATTTTGGATTTGGTTAGCTAGTATTTTGCTGAGGGTTTTTGCCTCTATGTTCATCAGGGAAATTGGCCTATGATTTTCTTTTTTTTTTTGTTTTTTATATCTTTTCTTGGTTTTGATATTATGATAGTACAGGTTTCATAGAATGATTTAGGGAGAATTCCCTATTTTTCTATCTTCTAGAATAGCTTCAGTAGGATTGCAACCAATTCTTCTTTGAATGCCTGGTAGAATTCAGCTTTGAATCCATCTGGTCCTGGACTTTTATTTGTTGGCAATTTTAAAATTACTGTGTCAATCATGCTACTTGTTATTGGTCTGTTCAGGGTTTCTATTTCTTCCTAATTTCATCTAGAAGGGTTGTATATTTCCATGAATTTATCCACCTCCTCTAAGTTTTCTAGTTTGTGCACATAAAGGTATTTGTAGTAGCTTTGAATGATCTTTTGTGTCTCTGTGTTATTGGTGTAATATCTCCTGTTTCATTTCTAATTGAGGTTAATTGGACATTTTCTCTTCTTTTTTTGGTTAATCTTGCTAATGGTCCATTGATTTATCTTTTCAAAGAACCAGCTTTTTGTTTCATTTATCTTTTTTATATATATATTTCAATTTCATTTAGTTCTGCTCTGGCCTTGGTTATTTCTTTTCTTCTGTTTGGATTTTATTTGTTCTTGTTTCTCTAGTTCTTTGAGGTTGAATCTTAGATTGTCTATTTGGGCTCTTTAAGACTTTTTGATGAGGGTATTTAATGCTATGAACTTCCCTTTTAGTATTGCTTTTACTGTATCCCAGTGGTTTCTGTAGGTTGTGTCACTATTATCATTCAAAGAATTTTTAAATTTCCATCTTGATTTCAATTAGCTGTTGGTTTCTCCTTTGGAGCAGGGTTGTTCTGTTATGAGTTGCTGCAATGGCCTGAGTTTGTTGACCTCCAGCTAGGAGTTGGTGCTTTCAAGACAACATCAGCTGCAATAGTAGAAGGGGGATATATTCCCAGCAAAGTTCATTTTTATCCACATTCTGAAGGCTACTTCTGTCATTTCAGCCTAATTCTGAGCCCTTGCTGGAGAGGTATTGTGGTCGTTTGGGGAAAAAGGGTCACTCTGGCTTTTTGAGTTTTCAGGTTTTGTATTGATTCTTTCTCATCTTTGTAGCCTTCTCAACTAGTTTGATCTTTGAGGTTGCTGACTTTTGGATGGAGTTTGTGTGTGTGTGTGTGTGTGTGTGTGTGTGTGTGTGTGTGTGTGTGTTGTTGTCTTCTGTTTGTTTGCTTTTCTTTTAATAGTCTGGCCACTCTTCTGTAGGACTGCTGTTTGCTTGGGGTCTGCTCCAGACTGCAGTTGCCTTGATTTTTCCCATACCTGGAGGTATCACCAGCAAAGTCTGTGAAATAGCAAAGATGGCAGGCTGCCCCTTCCTCTGGAAGCTCTGTCCCAGGGTGGTACTAATCTGTTGCTGACCCACACACACCTGTGGGAGGCATCTGGAGACCCTTGTTGGGAGGTCTCACCCAGTCAGAAGGAACTGGATCAGGGACCTGCCAAAGAAGCAGTCTGGCTGCTTTTTGATAGAGCAACTGTGCTGTTTTGGGGGTCCATTCAGGCCCTGATCAGTTTCAGCTCTCCAAGGCCCACAGTCTGAACTGGCTGAGATGCTCAAACAGCTATGATAGTGGCCTGTCCTGCTTCCTGGTGCTCCATCCCAGTGAGAAATTAGACCTCTGTCAGCCATAGAATGTGGGTGGAGGTGGCTGGAGGCCCTGACTGGGAGGAGCTGAGAGTTCCACTCAAAGAAGCAGTCTGGCCATGCCTTAACAAAACAGCTGTGTCATGCTGAGGAACTGCCTCTGCCTCTGTTGGCTTGGACTCTCCAAAGACTGCAGACTGGAAAGGCTGAATCCTCCAAACAACCAAGGTGGCGGCCTGCTACTCCTCCTTCACTGTGTCCCAGGGAGAGATCAAAGCTCTGTCCATAGAATACAGGTCAGGCAGTGGCTGGAGATCTGGGCTGGGAGGTCTTGCCCAGTGAGAAGAAATGAACCTGGATCCTGCTTAAAGAAGCAGTCTGGTCGTGTTCTGGCAAAGCAGCTGTTCTGCTGAACTCAGTTTGCTAGTATTATTAGTAGTTATTGTTTTGTTTTTTGGGGATAAGGTCTCACTCTGTCACCCAGGCTGGAGTGCAGTGGTGTGACCATGGCTCACCCCAGCCTCAGGCAGTCTTCCTATCTCAGCCTCCTGAGTAGATGGTACTACAGGCACATACCATCACACCTGGCTAATTTCTCTATTTTTTGTAGAGGCAGGGTTTAGCCATGTTGCCCAGACTGGTCTCAAAATCCTGAGCTCAAGCAATCCTCCTGCCTCATTCTCCCAAAGTGCTGGGATTATAGGTGTGAGCTACTATGCCCAGTCAGTTTGCTATTTTGTTGAGAATTTTTGCATTGATGTTCATCAAGGATATTGGCCTGAGTTTGCTTGTTTTCTTGTGTCTGCACCAGATTTTGGTATCAGGATGATACTGGCCTTATAGAATGAGTTAGGAAGGAGTGCTTCCTCCTCACGTTTTTGAAATAGTTTCAATAGGAATGGTACCAGCTCTTCCTTATACATCTGGTAGGATTTGGCTGTGAGTCTATATGGTCCTGGGCTTTTTCTGGTTTTGATTACTGCTTATATATCCTCTATCTGGTCCTTCCAGATGTTTACATTTTGCATAGCTAAAGTACAGTTATAAAAATCCATTCAAATTGTCCTTAAAGAAAAGAGTTTCTTTTTTAACTTAAGGAATAATTCCATTCAGTTTCATATTAGGCTGTCTGCTAACCTTGTACTTTGGAGATCTCATGCCCATTTTCTACCCTGTGTGAGACTGCTTTTAACCAGACCTTCATAGTTATCTCTAAAAATTCTAATCTCATCTCCTCAATTCTTTATTACAAGGAGCTAGAAAAACACTAAAAACATGAGAGGGTGGGTTCTGAATAATGTGTTTTTGATTTAAGCTTAAAGTTTTGTTCTAGAGAACTCTCCTTAGAGCATAACACAGGGACAAAAGAAATTAATAAGGTACTTGTATGACAACATTGGCTCTAAATTCCAGAAACGAATGTTGACATCTTAGCTTTTTCCCAGTTAGAATTTTTAAAAATAGCTATTGCCCAGGGGTGCTTAAGAGATTATGGCCTTTACTTTTCCATTTAAGAGTGAAAAGTCCTTAGAATAATTTATACTCAAACTGCTTATTTTTGTTTCTTTTGAGGTGAATATGTAATGTTTAAGTAGTGGTGGTTGATGGTACCCCTAAACCTCCTGCAGCTATAGTATACTGTTCTATATTTCATACATAGGGATTTCATTTTTATTTTAATGTGATCCATACTAAATAAGACTAGCATCCTCAAGCAAAACATTTAAAGTCTAATTAACCTTGGCTTGTGTTATGATTTGTAATTAACATAGGCCTTTCAATTACTCTAGTTGATTTTATGAATTCTGACACTTGTCTTGATAAAGTTCACACAGGCAGACATTTGGAAGTGGTATTGATGAAAAGATGGCTTAAAATTCAGAAATTTTGGCATAAATTCAATGTCATTCCTATTTATTTTTATGTATACAATTTGGTCATTTCAAAATTTAACAGAATATTTTTGTATGAAGTTCACCATTATGTTCGTCTTCCTTGGGGGATTAGTGAGATTAAGGGAATAATGTTAAGTCAAAGCTAAGAAATTAAACTGTGAAAGCCAAATAGTCAGGCTTCAAGGAGTTACTGTAATGAAAGTTTATGAAAAAAATTGAGATAAGAATTAGAAAGCTTCCACCTATAACTCATTTTTTTCTTCCTCTTTGTTTTAAACAGGGGAAAGGATCTTTGGTTAAAATGAACATGTTTGGCTATCAAAAAACACTATAGTCTCATAGTGATTATTCTATGGCCTTAAAAATGTAACTTGTTCCTTATAGGTATAGTAACCATATATCTTTCATAAGGACATTTTCTTATAGTAGATTCCCAAGGTAAAATATAAAACATAAAGATAAATTTACATTTACCACTGAAGAAAGCTAATGTCAACCTGTAAAAATAATCGGTAGCAATGAAATTATTTTAAGAATATTTAAAATGTTGGCTGGGTGGAAGAAGAAAGGGGTAACAGAGAGAACTAATCTATATGTACCAGATTGGATGAATTTAGCTTGGTGACAGAAAAGCCTGACTCAAAATAACTTAAGCAATGAGGAAGATTTATCATCATACACAACAGGAAGTCTGAATGTGGAACAGCCCCAGATTGATTGATTCAGTTGCTCATTATTAGCAGACCCCTAAATTCTTTGCATCTTTCTGTTTTGCCATCCTAGACCTGTTGACTTAGTTTCCCCACATGGTTGCAAGATGGCTGCTACAGCTCTGGGAATCACAAATATTTGGCAATAGGAACAGGAAATCAGGGTGTGAGAAGTGCCCCCCACCATTGTCCTGAGCACCAGAATATATAGAAGAGAGGGGACATCCAAACAGCACAGGCACTCTTAGCAAGGGGAAAGAGAGAATGGGATTTTGGGTTAGTAGTGTTCTATTTTGAGTAACTTCATTTTTTCTCATCTCTAACAAAACAAATATTTAGTATGAAGCAATTAGGAGGATCCATCAGATGAATTAGTCATATATGGGCCTACAAGTTAACGTTCTCAAATGAGCTCAGCTTAAAGACATTGATGGGAAGAAAGAAATGGGAACTTATTCAGCCAGTGATTTCTAAAAGTTCAGCTTTGCTCTGAGGCTGGAGCACATCAGAACTATGACCCACAAAGGAGCGGTTAACCTTGTTCATCTCAAAATCTTTCTTTAGTTATCTCTAGAAGAAAATTTCTATTTTAAGCTGCAAAGACTTCTGCAAAATATCTGGCCATGGAGTTTATGAAAAGGTTTCAGAAACAATGATGTATTTGGTCTTACCTGAAAAATATGTACTATCCTGAGGCTTGTTTGAAGTTGGTAAATAGAAATACATATTTCCAAAAGACATTGTGGTATATATACCCATATGAGAAATGTGGAAATTTTAAATACTTCTAAAGTGTAAAAATGTAGCTCATTACTTATCAAAGTATATTGAATACAAGAAATGTGACTGATGCTTCTTACCCCTTACTTAGAAACTGTATTGCATGGGTTGGCTCATAGTTCTTGTTCTTCCACTTGCTATAACAATAACATAAATAATCTGATAGAACTCTTGACTTCACTGCCCATTCATGTATAATGAATCATATAATTTTGTTTAATTGCTTTTCCATCCCCAGTAGACTCTGAGCTCGAATGATAGTTTCTAAATTTGTATATAGGATGGGCTCGGGACAGCAATCCACCTGAAGGGGAGGGGTGTGTACAGGCTTGACGTTTTGTTTTCCCAGTGCTAAAATAATGATGAAAAATCAAAGTAATGGTAGAGAGGGTAGGTATAGGGGTTAGTTGAGATTGGGGTTTAAAGAACCCCTCAAACCACTCCTTAGCTTATGGTGAGCTCCTGAAAGGCAGGGTCTGTGATACCCTTGTTATCCTCAGTCCAAGCAATGTGGTTCAGTTGTATTCTCTAAACACTTGCCGAATGAAACAATTACCAGAATCCATTCATATTTGCCAAGAGTAGGCACTTAGTAACTTGCTACATGAAGAAATGAATGCTAATTTTCTTTGTTTTCCTAATTGTGAATTCCTAAAAGAGGAATGACAGATATATTTTTCAACTTGAGAGGCACAATTGTGCAGAGAGCCCCATTTTCCCCATTTTCTGGTGTAAATTTAATGCAGCTTTGTGTGTGTGTGTGTGTGTGTGTGTGTGTGTGTGTGTGTGTGTGAAAGAGTACAAAGGAAATAAATGTTCTCAGCCCTTTTAGGTCTGAAAACATCTTTTTTTAATTTTTTAAATTTATTTATTTTACTTTAGGTGCATACTATATCTGACATTTCTCCCCATGTTATCCTTTGCCACCCTCCCCTCCCTCCCTCCCTACCCTCCACTGTCTCTCCCCTACCCACCTAACTGTCCCCAGTATATGATGTTCCTCTCCCTGAGTCCACGTGTCCTCGTCGTTCAACACCCACCTATGAGTGAGAACATACGGTGTTTGGCTTTCTGTTCTTGTGTCAGTTTGCTGAGAATGATGTTTCCAGATTCATCCAAGCCCCTACCAAAGAAAACATCTCTTTTTTCATACTTGCATTCAGTAGGGTCCCTGGGTATTGAATTTCAGTGTTAATTTCCTCTCATATATATATATATATATATATATATATGTATATATTGAGATGGAGTCCTGCTCTGTTGCCCAGGCTGCAGTGCAGTGGTGCAATCTCCACTCACTGCAGTCTCTGCCTCCTGGGTTCAAGCACTTCTCCTGCCTCAGCCTCCCGAGTAGATGGGATTACAGGTGCATATCACCATGCCTGGCTAATTTTTGTATTTTAAGTAGAGATGGGGTTTTGCCACATTGGCCAGGCTGATCTCAAACTCCTGAGTTCACATGGTCTGCCCACCTTGGCCTCCTAAAGTGCTGGGATTACACATGTGAGCCACCACACCCAGCCTCCTCTCTGAATTAGAGGCCATTGTTTAGTTGTCTTCTAGTATTTAGTGCAACTGATATGTATATAAATATATATGATCTGTCTTAGAAATTGTCTTTGGTCAAAAGAGCTACCTGTGAATTCACATAAAGATCTGTCAGAGCTGACATAGTGGATGGAGATAAGAGTCTTCATAATACAGGTTCAGAATCACAGGATAGGAACAGGCAGTAGAGTTTGGTGATTGTGAACTTGATCTTTGGCGTCAGACAGACCTAGGTTTGGGCCTTAGTGTCCTTGCTTCTTACTAGCTGTGTTACCTTAGGAAATTACTTAATCTCAAAGTCTTAGTGTCCTCATGCATAAAATGTAGAAGAGAATAGTATCTACATCATAATCGTTGTGACAATTCAATCGGAGTGCTCAATAAGCCTTAAGCACATAAAAAGCCCTCAGTAAAATGTAGCCGTTATTCATTATTACTGTCATAATTAATAATAATACATAAATATCTTGATTAGAATTTATGAAGCGGCCCACCTATACAAGAAGCATATTTCTTTTTAAATTCTAAAAATGTATATGAATGTTGAAGTAAAAATTCAGGCAGTATGAATGTGAATAAAATAAAAATAAAAAGACTTTGTTGCCCTACAGACTTAACCTCACTTCCCAGAGGAAGCCACTAAAATGTGTTTTAAGATTAATTTTTATGCGAAGTATCTGCCAACATTCATTGAGAGGATTTATCAACTTTAAACATCAAGTGTTTTTATGGCTAGTGTCAGTTGACTTCATGCCATAAAAATTGGTGAATGTCACCTGCTTACACATATTTTTCTTTACCCTCAGCCATATCCATTTGGGCTATTATATGTCTGCTTTTTTATTGATTACTTTTGTAACTTTAAATTATTTACATAAGTCCTATTTCTTTATGTCTGTCAAACATTAGACAAATCCTCTCTCCCCACTATAATAAGAGGAAATTAGCACTTCCATTTTTCTTTCCGGTTCCCCTATAGCCAACCCCCAACTATCATCAGCTGTGTTATTTCTTTTATATTGTCAAGATATGTCAGATTTATATTCTGTCTGGCAATTCTATTTGTATCTTCTCTCTTTTATAGGTTGATTCTGAAAATGGAAAATCAATAATTTTTATAATTTTATGATTATATAAATATTCTCTGCAGTACCATATTGTATGATTGAACCTATAGAGAAGATCAAATCTTAATGTGACAAAGTTTGTGTTGTTCAAAAAAAAGAAACCATTCTAAGTATAAAACCCAAATAGATTTTAATTTTAAAAAGTCCTATCATTTTTTCAAAATCATGCCACTGTTTCTGTGTTAAACAAACTTTTCTATATCTGTTTCTCCTGTTATTTCTAATTCTTTTTCTTTTCTTTTTTTTTTTTAGCTTGGTAATTTTATTTTATAATTGCATAAGCTGTAAATGTAGCTGTAAGCTTAGCATTTTATATCTACACACACACACACACACACACACACATATATTTATATATATATATATATACATATATACATATATAATTTCATTTTAGGTTCTGGGGTATGTGTAAAGAACATTCAGGATTGTTGCATAGGTACATACATGGTAATGTGATTTGCTGCCTCCAACCCTCTCACCTATCTCTGGCATTTCTCCCCATGTTATCCCTCCCCAACTCCCTACCCTTCACTGTCCCTCCCCTAGTCTCCCCCACAACAGACCTCAGTGTGTGATGCTCCCGTCCCTGTGTCCATGTTCTCTCATTATTCAACACCTGCCTGTGAATGAGAACACACGGTGCTTGATTCTCTGTTCCTGTGTCAGTTTGCTGAGAATTATGGTTTCCAGGTTCATCCATGTCCCTACAAAGGACACGAACTCATCATTTTTTATGGCTGCATAGTATTCCATGGTGTATATGTGCCACATTTTCCCTGTCCAGTCTATCATCGATGGGCATTTGGGTTGGTTCCAAGTCTTTGCTATTGTAAACAGTGCTGCAATGAACATACATGTGCATGTGTCCTTATAGTAGAATGATTTATAATCCTTTGCATATATACCAGTAATGGGATTGCTGGGTCAAATGGAATTTCTATTTCTAGGTCCTTGAGGAATCATCACACTGTCTTCCAAAATGGTTGAACTAGTTTACACTGCCACCAACAGTGTGAAAGTGTTCCTGTTTCTCCACATCCTCTCCAGGATCTGTTGTCTCCAGATTTTTTAATGATCGCCATTCTAACTGGTGTGAGATGATATCTCAATGTAGTTTTGATTTGCATTTCTGTAAAGACCATTGATGATGAGCATTTTTTCATATGTTGTTGGCCTCATATATATCTTCTTTTGAAAAGTGTCTGTTGATATCCTTTGCCCACTTTTGAATGGGTTTGTTTGTTTTTTTCTTGTAAATCTGTTTCAGTTCTTTGTAGATTTTGGATATAACTCCTTTGTCAGATGGGTAGATTGCCAAATTTTTTTCCCATTCTGTTGGTTGCTGGTTCACTCTAATGATTGTTTTGCTGTGCAGAAACTCTAGAGTTTAATTGGATACCACTTGCGTATTTTGGCTTTTGTTGCCAATGCTTTTGGTGTTTTAGTCATGAAGTCCTTGCCTATGCCAATGTCCTGAATGATTTTGTCTAGGTTTTCTTCTGAGGTTTTTATGGTGTTAGGTCTTATGTTTAAGTCTTTAATCCATCTTGAGTTAATTTTAGTGTAAGGTGTCAGGAAGAGCTCCAGTTTCTACTTTCTGCACATGGCTAGCCAGTTTTCCCAACACCATTTATTAAACAGGGAATCCTTTCCCCATTGCTTGTTTTTGTGAGGTTTGTCAAAGATCAGATGGTTGTAGATGTGTGGCATTTCCTCTGAGGCCTCTGTTCTGCTCCATTGATCTATATCTCTGTTTTGGTACCAGTACTATGCTCTTTTGATTACTGTAGCCTTGTAGTATGGTTTGAAGTCAGGTAGCATGATGCCTCCAGCTTTGTTCTTTCTGCTTAGAATTGACTTGGCTATGCGGGCTCTCTTTTGGTTCCATATGAAGTTTAAGATGTTTTTTTCTAGTTCTGTGAAGAAGGTCATTGGTAGCTTGATGGGGATAGCATTGAGTTTGTAAATTACTTTGGGCAGTATGGCCATTTTCACAATATTTATTCTTCCTAACCATGAGCGTGGAATGTTTCTCCACCTGTTTGTGTCCTCTCTTATTTCCTTGAGCAGTGGTTTGTAGTTCTCCTTGAAGGGGTCTTTTACATTCTTTGTTAGTTGTATTCCTAGGTATTTAATTCTCTTTGTTGCAATTGTGAATGGCAATTTGTTCTTGATTTCACTCTCTTTAAGTCTGTTATTGATGTATAGGAAAGCTTGTGATTTTTGCCATTGATTTTGTATCCTGAGACTTTGCTGAAGTTGCTTATCAGTTTCTGGAGATTTTGGGCTGAGATGATAGGGTCTTCTAAATATACAATCATGTCGTCTGCAAATTAGAGACAATTTGACTTCCTCCTTTCCTAATTGAATACTCTTTATTTCCTTTTCTTGTCTGATTGCTCTGGCTAGAACTTCCAATAGTATATTGAATTGGAGTGGTGAGAGAGGGCATTCTTGTCTAGTACCAGATTTCAAAGGGAATGCTTCCAGTTTTTGCCCATTCAGTATGATATTGTTTGTGAGTTAGTTGTAAATAGCTTTTATTATTTTGAGATATGTTCTGTTGATACCTAGTTTATTGAGAGTTTTTAGCATAAAGGGCTGTTGAATTTTGTTGAAGGCCTTCTCTGCATCTATTGAGATAATCATGTGGTTTTTGTCTTTGGTTCTGTTTATGTGGTCAATTCCATTTATAGACTTGTGTATGTTGAACCAGCCTTGCATCCCCAGGATGAAGCCTACTTGATCGTGATGGGTAAGCTTTTTGATGTGCTGTTGCAATTGGTTTGCCAGTATTTTATTGAAGATTTTTGCTTCTATGTTCGTCATGGATATTGGCCTGAAGTTTTCTTTTCTTGTTGAGTCTCTGCTGGGTTTTGGTATCAGTATGATATTTGTCTCATAAAAATATTTGGGGAGGAGTCCCTCTTTTTGGATTGTTTGGAATAGTTTCAGAAGGAGTGGTACCAGCTCCTCTTTGTATGTCTGGTAGAATTTGGCTGTGAACCCATCTGGACCTGGGCTTTTTTGGTTGGCAAGCTATTAATTGCTGCCTCAACTTCAGTCCTTGTTATTGGACTATTCAGGGTTTCAACTTCTTCCTGGTTTAGGCTTGGGAGGGTGTAAGTGTCCAGGAATTTATCAGTTTCTTCCAGGTTTACTGGTTTATGTGCGTAGGGTTGTTTGTAGTAATCTCTGATGGTGCTTTGTATTTCTGTGGAATCTGTGGTGATATCCCCTTTATTGTTTTTTATTGCATCTATTTGATCATTCCCTGTTTTATTTTTTATTAATCTGGCTAGTGGTGTGTCTATTTTGTGATCTTTTTAAAAAACCAGCCGCTGGATTTATTGATTTTTTGAAGGTTTTTTTTTTGTCTCTATCTCTTTCAGTTCTGCTCTGCTCTTAGTTATTTCTTGTCTTCTGCTAGCTTTTGAGTTTTTGGATCTTGCTCTTCTAGGTCTTTCAATTTTGATGATAGGGTACCGATTTTAGATCTTTCCTTGCTTCTCATGTGGGCATTTATTGCTAAAAATTTTCCTGTAGACACCACTTTAAATGTGTCCCAGAGATTTGGGTATGTTGCGTCTTTGTTCTCATTGGTTTCAAAGAACATCTTTATTTATGCCTTCATTTCATTGTTTATCCAGTCAACATTCAAGAGCTGGTTGTTCAGTTTCCATGAAGTTGTGTGGTTCTGAGTTAGTTTCTGAATTCTGAACTCTAATTTGATTGCACTGTGGTCTGAGAGACTGTTTGTTATGATTTCCGTTCTTTTGCATTTGCTGAGGAGTGATTTACTTGCAATTATGTGGTCAATTTTAGAGTAGGTGTGATATGGTGCTGAGAAGAATGTATATTCTGTGAATTTGGGCTGGAGAGCTCTGTAAATGTCTATTAGGTTTGCTTGTTCCAGGTCTGAGTTCAAGTCCTCGATATACTTGTTATTTTTCTGTATCGTTGATCTGTCTAATATTGACAGTGGAATGTTAAAGTCTCCCACTATTATTGTTTGGTAGTCTAAGTCTCTCTGTAGGTCATTAAGAACTTGCTTTATGTATCTGGGTGCTCCTGTATTGTGTGTGTATATATTTAGGATTGTTAGCTCTTCTTGTTGCATTGATCCTTTTAGCATTATGTAATGTCCTTCTTTGTGTCTTTTGATCTTTGTTGGTTTAAAGTCTATTTTATCATCGATTAGGATTGCAACTCCTGCTCCTTTTTTTGCTCTCCATTTGCTTGGTAGATCTTCCCCCATCTCTTTATTTTGAGCCTATATAGGTATTGATCAATTTACGACCTATGCAACTTATGACCATTCGACTTTACGACCATAATCGCTAGCCACAATTGCTCCATATCTGGCAGCGCAAATGTTGCCCAGCTGGGCATATGACAGTGTGGACCAGCTTTCGGCAGCACTACCATCTTCGCATGCACCATTTCAACTGTTATCCTAGACTCGGTACAGCAATTTGTGTTTTGTGTCTTGGATATTTTTCATCAAACCCCTCCCAAGATGTCTACCAAGAGGAAATTGTCTTTGTCTATGCCTCAGCCTGCCAAGAAGGAAAGAAAGGCCATCTATCTCAACACAAACATGAAGGTAATTAAACAGTACCTTTTAATTTTAAGGAGAAAAGAAAGCGAATGTGATCACACGTGATACGAAGTTATCACACTTGACTGTGTCGACGATTTTGAAAGATAAAGAATTCGTGAAGCTGTGAAAGGTTCTGCACCCATGTGATCAACAGTTATAACAAAGCAACGATGCGGGCCCATCCACGAAATGGAGAAATTCCTACATATTTGGATGGAATATCAAATTCAAAAATGGACACCATTAAGTCCTTTTACTGTGCAGATGAAAGTGAGAAGTCTATTTCAGACTCTGAAGGAGTGTGCTGGAGAAGATTACAGTCAAGAATTTGTAGCAAGCACTGGCTGGTTCCAGAGATTCAAGAAAAGATTCCAAATGCATAGTGTTCCAGTGACTGGAGAAGCAGCGAGTGTGGATGAGGAAGGAGCACATAAGTTTGTTGATAGTCTGGATGAATTAATTACAAATGAGGGATATCTAGCAGAACAGATTTTCAATGTTGATGAACTTACAAATGAAGAGCTAATTGAACTGGAAGAAGAAATAGTGGTAGAAGAAGAAAGAAGAGAAGCAGAGAAAGAAGAGGAGGAGCCAGAAAGAAAGTTCACCACTAAGGGATTATCAGACAGTTTATCTTTACTGAATAAACTACTTATACATTTTGAAGCAATGGACCCAAACATCGAACGATTTGCAAGGATTGAACGGATGGCACACGATGTGTTTTGTCCATATCATGAAATTTATGAAAAAAAAAAAAAAAAAAAAAAAAAAGAAACATACAATTCAGACAAAGCTCACCATGTTTATGAAAAAACCAATTCTGATAACCCCAACTGCTGCCTCAGATGATGACATCAACGATCTGCAGCCAAGCACCAGTGGCCAATAAAATGTTTTGTACATGTTTATATATTTTGATATGTTTTGCAATTGGGAAAATATTTCCTATGGTACTTTTTACACCTGTATTTTGTATTTTTGTATGCACCTGTATTTTGTAATTTTGTATGTTTTGCAAATATTAAAACAGTTGTACTGGTAATGCAGTGTTTTACTTAAACCTGACAAATGTAAAAATACAGTAAGAAACAAAATGGTGTAGAGATGATACAAATGGCATAAAATGAACAAAGAAAATTATGATATATAACAATAATGAAAGGAAATTATGATTAAATATGACTTAAAGATTTTTATAACATCATTTCATAGTACTGTACATATAGCCTACTCAACTTACGACCAAATCGTGTTAAGACCATCTGTCAGAACCAATTGTGGTCATAAATCGAGCACTAGCTGTATGTATCCTTGCATGTGAGATGGGTTTCCTCGATACAGCACACCTATAGGTTTTGACTTTTTATCCAATTTGCCAGTCTGTGTCTTTTGATTGGGCACTTAGCACATTTACATTTAAGGTTAATATTATTATGTGTGAATTTGATCCTGCCATTTTGATGCTAGCTGATCGTTTAGCCCATTAATTGACTCAATTCCTCATTGTGTCGATGCTCTTTAGCATTTGATACGTTTTGGAGTGGCTGGTACTTGTTTTTCCTTTCTATGTGTAGTTCTTCTTTCAGGAGCTCTTGTAAAGCAGGTTTGATGGTGATGAAATCTCTGAGCAATTGCTTGTTCATAAAGGATTTTATTTCTCCTTTGCTTATGAAGCTTAGTTTGGCTGGATATGAAATTCTAGGTTGAAAGTTCTTTTCTTTAAGGATGTTGAATATTGGCCCCCACTCTCTTCTGGCTTGCAGGATTTCTACTGAGAGATCTGCTGTGAGTCTGATGGGCTTCCCCTTGTGGGTAACCTGACCTTTCTCTCTGGCTGGATTTAGCATTTTTTCCTTCATTTCAATCCTGGTGAATCTGGGTTGTGAATTGTGTGCCTTGGGTTGCTCTTCTTGATGAATATCTTTGTGGTGTTCTCTGTATTTCCTGGACTTGAATGTTAGCCTGCCTTGCTAGGTTGGGGAAGTTCTCCTGGA
The DNA here is from genome assembly GCF_048565385.1 of Saimiri boliviensis. NCBI lineage: Eukaryota > Metazoa > Chordata > Mammalia > Primates > Cebidae > Saimiri > Saimiri boliviensis. The sequence continues at coordinate 64,802,323 of NC_133452.1, forward strand.
TAATATCCTGAAGAGTGTTTTCCAGCTTGGATTCATTCTCTCTGTCACATTCAGGTACACCTATCAAACATAAATTAGGTGTTTTCACATAATCCCATATTTCCTAGAGGCTTTGTTCATTTATTTTTACTTTTTTTTCTCTATTTTTGCCTTCTCATTTTATTTCATTCAGTTGATCTTCAATCTCTGTTATCCTTTCTTCTGCTTGGTTGATTCAGCTAGTGAAACTTGTGTATGCTCATGACATTCTCGTGTTGTGATTTTCAGCTCCATCAATTCATTTATTTTCCTCTCTAAGCTGTTTATTATCATTAGCATTTCATCAAACCTTTTTTCAAGGTTCTTAGTTTCTTTGCATTGGCTTAGAACATGATCTTTTAGCTCAGAGAAATTTGTTATTACCCACCTTCTGAAGTCTGTTTCTGTCAATTCATCAGACTCATTCTCCATCCAGCCTTGCTCCCTTGCTGGTGAGGATTTGTGATCCCTTGGAAGAGGAGAGGCGTTCTGGTTTTGGGTATTTTCATCCTTTTTGCACTGGTTTCTTCCCATCTTTGTGGATTTATCTACCTGTTGTCATCATGGTTGGTGACTTTCAGATGGGGTCTCAAAGTGGACATCCTTTTTGCTGCTGATGAAGTTATTTCTTTCTGTTTCTTAGTTTTCCTTCTAACAGTCAGGACCCCTGCTGTAGGACTGCTGGTGGTCTACTCCAGACCCTGGTTGTCTGGGTATGACCTGCAGCTGTGCAGACAATAAGGGTTGCTGCCAGTTGCTTCTTCTGTTATCTTTGTCCCAGAAAGATACCTGCCAGATGTAAGCCTAAACTCTCCTTTTTGAGGTGTTTCTTTTGTTATATGGGGGTTGGGGAGCTGCTTGAGGAGACAGTCTGTCCCTTACAGGAGCTCAAGTGCTGAGCTGTGAGCTTCGTTGTTCTGTTCAGAGCTACTGGGCAGGTACATTTAAGTCTGCTGCAGTGGAACTCATAATCACCTTTTTTCCCCAGGTGCTCTGTCCTGGGAAGGTGGGGCTTTACTTATAAGTTCCTGTGATTCTGCTGCCTTTTTTCAGAGATGCCCTGCCCAGCGAGAAGGTAGCCTAGTCTCAGTCTGCCAGCAGAGGCGTTGCTGAGTTGCCATCGTCTCTGCCCAGTTGCTGTGTGAACTTCTTTGCAGTTTTGTTTATAGGGATATAGTTAGAACTGCCTCGGTAATGGCAGTCTGCCTCAGTAATGACAGACTGTTTCTATAATGTGGACTGCCTCGGTAATGGTGAACTGCCTCAATAATGGCAGACTGCCTTGGTAATGGTGAATTGCCTTAGTAATGGTAGACTGCTTTGGTAGTGGTAGACTGCCTTGGTAGTGGCAGACGAACTTCCACCCAAAGAGCTGGACCATCCCTGGTTCAGCTGTGCTTGCTGTGAAACTCTTAATCCAGAACGTTTCAGATTGCAGGTCTTTGTGGGGGGTGGGACCAGCTGAGCCAGATCACCTGGTTCCCTGTTTCAGCCCCCCTTTTTTTAAGTTGAATGGGCGACACTGTCTCTCATGTGTTCCAGTCGCCAGTTGAAATGGTACCTGGATTTGCATGAGTTTTTTTGTGGAGACCTGCTGCGCTGGCTGAAAACAACTCTGCTGGAGACTTGTGGCACTTTTCCGCCTGTGAATTTCCTGGTCTGTGGGTAGTAAACATTCGTGTGGAAACACAGTGATCACCTACCCTATCCGTTTTCAATGGGAACTGCAATCCAGAGCTGTTCCTTTTTGGCCATCTTGGACCTTCTTCTTCTTCTTCTTCTTCTTCTTCTTTTTTTTTTTTTTTTTTTTTTTTAACATGAGAAGGACATCATATCTTAAGGGTGTCTAGCTGCTTGATCACACTATTTCTTTAATGTAGGCTAAACATATTAGATACATATTAAGGTATAGGGGAAATAAGCCTTCTCAGTTATTTTATGTCTGAAAATATCTCTGTCTTTTCCCAGTATTAGGTAGGATTCCTTAGTATTGAATTTCAGATTTAAAATTAATTCCTCCAAATTTGAAGCAGTTGCTGGCTGTCTTCTAGTGTTGAGTACAATAGATGATGAATCTGATGTTATTGTGGTTCTCATTCCTGTGAAAGAAACCTGTTTTTTGTTGATTTGTTTTGTCCCCAGGAAGGCCTTGTGGAACTTTTGCCTTGTCTTTGGGATTTTTAGTTTCACAAGGATTTGTTTGTGTCTTCTGTATGGTTTTCACTGGGACTCTTAGTATGAGGACCCAGGTCTTTCTTCAGTTCTGGGAGATATTCTTCAGTCATTTATTTGATTATTTTATCTCCATTTCTTTTTTTGTTCTCTCTTTTCAGAACTTTGATGAATGTATGTTCTTGAGGATTTATCTTCTATGTTTCAACTTTAGTTTCATATTTTTGATATCTTTTTGTTTTGGTTCTGTAATATGTATAATCTTTTTATATTTATCAAACATTTCACTTTCCAAGAACACTTTGTTTTCTGTTTCCTTAGTTTTATGGAGGGTGCAATATCTATCATTTCAAATATCACTGGGAATATTAAGTCGTGTTCTTTCATATTGGGTAGATTGTTTTCCTTGCTCATGTTGGTCCTTCTCTTTTGGACTGTTGATGCTCCTTAGACACTGTTAATGCTTGATCATTCAGATTTATGGATGAAGAGCAAAGTTGATCAGTAGAGGTAGCTGATGTGAATTTTCTTTATTGTTGTGATGAGACACTGATTTTTACAGAAATCCTAAAACAAATTTTTAGAGACAAGGTCTTCTCTGTTGCCAAGGCTGGAGTGCAGTGGTGCAATCACAGCTCACTGTAACTTCAAACTCCTGGGCTTAAGCATCTTGTTGTCTCAGCCTCCCAAATATTTGGGGCTACAGACATGTGCCACCATGCCTGGCTAATTTTTATTTTATTTTATTGTGGAGATGGGGTCTCACTACATTGCCCAGGCCGGTCTCAGACTACTGGCCTCCAGTGATTCTCCTGCCTCAATCTCCCAAAGTGTTGAGATTACAGCGATGAGCCACCACACCTGGCCTAAAAAATTTTTTTAAAATTAAAAAATTAATGCATGCCAAGATTTAAAAAAACTAAAAGTAAAAAGGATATATAATAAAAAATAAATTTTTTTCTTACCCCAAATCACCAATTTCTCAGAAACCCAGCTCAACCACTATTACTAGTTTCTTTTGTCTTCTAGAATATTTCCAAGTAGATAGAGAAATATATATTTTCTTATATGTCTGCCTGCCTATCTAAAGCTATCTATCTAAACACATACACATTTTGCAAAATGTGGCAATGTGCTATATATTTGTATTGTTTTTTACTTTTTTTGTAAAACAGTTTATCTTGCAGAGTATTTTGTGTGTGGCTATATTATTATTTATTATAGCTGCAGAGTTTTACATTGAATGGATGTGCTAGAATTTATTGAACCATTCTATTGGAGAACAGTTAGATACCATCTAATCTTTTGTATTACAGATGTTATTGTACCAAATGTCCTAATACAGACATATATGTGTATGTCCTAATATAGACATATTTGTATGTATACAGCTCATATGTACAAATGTCCTAATACAGACATATATGTGCACATATATAAAAGAGAAATATCTGGGTCACAGGGTGTGCATATTTGAAGCACAGGTTAAAAAACTACAATTCATATTATATTTGTTAACTTCTCAAATATGTAATGTTCATTTATTAGACAAACAACTTTAATGTACAAAAAGTATAGTAAAAATTAAATATTTTTCAACTCTTCTTTGACTATCTCCTCTGCTGCTTTTCTGTCTCAACTGTTGTTATTATGTGTGTGAGTCTGTGTGTGTGTATGTGTGTCTGTGTGTCTGTGTGTCTGTGTGTCTGTCTGTGTCTGTGTCTGTGTATTTTCTTTTCACGTTAAATCCCTATAGCTGAGTGAAAGCCTTGGGAAGCATTCCTTTTTAAAAGTGCGTACATATTTTCTGTGAAAGGTTTTCAAACTGAGCCATTTGAGCCCTCCCAGGAGAGTGCCGTGAGAGGGGTCCTGAGAGTTCCTCCCATGCCTCCTTCATTCACTGCAGCTGTTCCGAGCCCCACATTCCATTGCGATGCCCAGGTTTTTTCCAGGGACACACATCATCCTTACCAATATCAAACAGAGCAGATACTTATGGTTTCATAATCTCTACTTCTTCCTTCTAGCGTTGGACTCTATGGCAAATGACAATAATAAAAAAACGACGCTTGGTTTTTTTGGTCCTCTCTTCAGCATTATAGAAGGTAAATAGTGCAGTTATATTTGTGCATGACAACATAAACAGGCCAATGCTTGATGCTGGACAGATTTCTGTACAGAAGATTGTAATCGCTGAAATGCTGTTTGTCTTCCTACCTTTTCATTACTATCATTTTTGTTCAATTCTAGTGCTTTTTACAAGCTTTCATTTCTCCATCTGCAAATAGTCTTGGTATATCAAGTCTATAATAACACTGATCTACAGAGAGGCATATGCCCCTTATTATAGCTCTAAAAGAGAATGATATCACCAAGGAAGCAGAGCTTTTGCATTGAAATGCTCAAAGATGGGTAGTTTATTTTATTAATTTTCATTGTGAGTTTTGGTGAACAATGTGGAGGTTTACATTAGTAAATAAAGCATGACTGGGTAGTAAAATGCTAATGGGATTTTAAAATCAGAAGATCTGGGACTGAAAGCCTTCTGTATTTGTGTAAAAGAGTTGAAAGAGATTTAATTTTTACTGTATGTCGTGTGTGACCTTGGGAAAGTCAAAATAATATCCTTGGGCATCAATTTCCTCATTTGCAAATGTTCACAGGATTGTTGTATGGATTAAAGAGATAATATAAGCAAAGCACTTTGTCAAGTGCTATCAAATGGTATGTAAAATTATAATCATAATGTAAAGTGAGATATGGGCAGGCTTATTCAACTCAATAGGAATAATTTTCATTAAAGCTCCCAATATTGAACATCATGCCGAAATTCTAGCTTCAGAAATGTTGTGTTTTTATAATTCAGCAAGTGGAAAATAAGAAAGCCCATACTCTTTTTTTGGATGGGGCATCTCAGTGATTCAGATTCTTCTTGGTCTTAATAAATGTTGCAAGTAGCACGTTAAGATTAGACTATAGGGTAGTTTATTAGTCAAGCTGCTAATAAAGACATACTGGAGACTGGGCAATTTATAAAGGTAAGCCTCTTTCCTTCAAGGAACTCACAGTTCCACGTGGCTGGGGAGGCCTCACAATCATGGTGGAAGGCAAAGAAGAAGCAAAGACATGTCTTACATGGTTGCAGCCATGAGAGCTTATGCAGGGAAACTTCCCTTTGTAAAACCGTCAGATTTCATGAGACTTAATTACTATCACATGAACAGCATGAGAGAGACCTGCCCCCATGATTCAATAATTCCCATGTGTCATGGGAGGGACCTGGTAGGTGGTCCCTCCCATGACACGTGGGAATTATGGGAGCTAGAATTCAAGATGAGATTTAGATGGGGACAGTCAAACCATATCAGGTAGATATACAGCTATAGAGGGAGACAAGGACAGAAGGACTTAGGAAGCCAAACTAGAAAGGACTGGAACGCCAGCCCAAAGGAACATGGGTCTTAATTGTTGGGTACTGCAGGTCTATGGGGCCATCATTTTGGGAGAGTGTTATAGCATATAGAAAGATGACAACAGATGTGATGACAAGATAAAAAGTTCTTCAATGGCAAAGGCTCCACAAACATATCCAGCTGGAAGTATAGTGGTCCCTCGGTATCCATAGGGGATTGTTTCTAGGGCCACTGCAGACTCTAAAATCCATAGATGTACAAGTCCCTAAAATGGATAGTATTTGCATATAACCTGCCAACATTCTCTCAGTTACTTTAAATCATCTCTAAATTACTTATAATACCTAATACAGTGTAAACATTATGTATGTAGTTGTTATATTCTAGTTTAAAATTGGTATTATTTTTAATTTTAAAAAATTATTATATTTGATCCATAGTTGGTTGTACCTGTAGGTTCTGCATCCTGGGTACAGAGGACTGATGACAGTTATTGAAAGCAGGAGACTGTTTGGTGTATTCCCCAGGTGGAGCCATGGCTCTCCCAAAATTCATACAAGGGGCACTGTGGATTTTCCTGGCTGAATACTTACCCACAGAAGTAGACTCTGCTGCCACTGAATCTACTTCTGTGAATCAGGATTTGGCCAGGAGGTAGAAGCTTACCCTTGCATTTCCAGTGGATTTTATAGCCTTCTGGCCACCTGCCTGACTGTTCAGAAGACTCTGGCTTTAGCCTCACCTGCTCACCAGGTGCAAGAAACTATTGCAAAACAAGTTCAACACATCCCTGAGTCTTTAATGGAGACTCTGGATGGTGGAGTGAGGTATCTCAGCAGACTCAGGCTGTAGGTCTGTCTCTAAGTCTATTCCTGCAGGGTGCAAGAAAGGTTTGTAAGAAGAAAGGCAATCACAGAGCACAATGCACTGATTGAGGAAGAGGCTGGGAAGAGGGAGATTGCTGAGGACCACTGCCATGGGCCAAGCATGAAGCAACAATGTCTTAAGTTGCAAGGTGGTAGTGGACATAGGAAGGCACAGGCAGATGGCAGAAACAGTGTGAGAGTGAAGACTCAGTATTATCTGTAAAGGAGAAATTAGAGGGAGGAGTCAAGGATTGTGTCATGATTTCCCACTTTAATGGGTGGGAGAATGAAAACATTGTTTTGCAGTAATGGAAAATTGAGGGCAGTTGGACACACAGAAGTAAAGTTCGTAAGTTTATGCAGAATTAGGGAGATAGAAAACAAATTTGGAAGCTTTCCATTTAGAAGCCATAAAGTCTTGGTGGTAGAAAGTTCTTCATGTTATGTTACAGTGAAATAAACACCTCACTTTCATGGAAAACTTTAGTAGATGATCCAAGATACAATCTGAGAGAGGAAGTTCAGCAAGCTGTGCTGGCTCAACCAGTTCCCTTGCCTTCCTGTAGTCCCATGGCAAGAGCACATCAGAGCTCTCAACAACACTCGTTGAATGAGTCAGTGAAGCTGTCCTGGTCGGCAGACCTGGAAAGTAGCAATTTGCATTAGGTGGAATTCATCAATTTTGAGTAGTTACTTAGCCACCATCTCTGCCAGTGGTGCTGTACTTTGCTGCATGTTAGAGTCACCCGAGGGGCTTTAAAAGAATCCTGCTAGGGCATAGCTCAGACCAATTAAAACCCAGCCCGCTTCCCAGGTGATTTTATTGTGCATCCAAGGATCAGAAACACTGCCACGTCTCTTCCTTTGAATGCAAAATATGGTTGATGTTTATCTTAAACAACACTGTCCTCTGAAAAGTTGCCCCTGCGGAGTTCGTTGTCCAGGCATTCTCTCCATATGAAACTCGCACACATGTGGATGACTGCATCACCAAGGTAGTATAGAAGGTGCAGGAAGTAAAGAGGAGGAGGAGGAACTGGTGAAGCAACAGTTAATGAGGAAAGAAGAGAAACAGAAAAACACCATGTCATGGAAACCAAGAGAGGGAACTTCTAGGAGTGTCAGTCACTGATGTGAAATGCTATGGCCATTTGGGGATGGTAAGAACTAAGAAGGAGCCAGAGAGGGTTGCGGTGAGTTTCAGTATGGTGGTGTGATTGGCAGCTGGATTGCAAAGCAAGCAGGGAGTAGGACCCTGAGGACACAGAGGTAGCAAGGATAGGCAGAGGCAACAGACTAACTGACTGTGGGCCTCACAGAGGTGTTTTGATTGAGGTCCACAGAGTGTTCAAAGATTAAAAAAAAATTTGTTATCCACCTTTACAAATTGGGAGGTTTTACATAAAACACAATCTCTGATTCCTCTTGAAAAACGGGGAGATCTGACAACACCAGGACTTTGTTCCCTCTTGGTACCAATTGGTTGTCCACCTTAGGAATGACATCCTTTCTCCCCACTCATCACACAGTCTCCATGCCCGGAAGCTATCCTTTAAACCCAGTTCACTTCTCTCACTTGCATGATCTCCCTGGCCTCTGTAGGCAAGTGAATTTGGGAGGTGGACTTGATCCAAATAGCTGTTAGGTGGTTTGTCAGAAAGGGAAGGAAGTCCTGATGACCCTTGTAGGAGAGCGGGTAACAGGCGGAGGCGAAGATGGAATAAAGGAAAAGCTTCTTAAGGTTAGTCTGAAACAGGAAGGACTCACAACTGGGGAAGGAAAAGAGAATGCATGAAGATATGAAGAGATTTTGGTGAGGAGAGAAGGGAAACTGAAAGCCTGTTAGTGTCAGGAAAACGTCATCACTGCAGGTTAGGTGGGAGACAGCACAGGTCTGAGCAATATGGAAAAATGTGGAACAATCAGAACGGGAACGAATGAAAAGTAAAACTTGGGGGCAGTTGGTGGGGGTGGAAGGAACTGAGTACTGAAGAGTACTGAGTATATAAGGATTTCAGATGACTTATTTAGAATAAGCTTTTCCTTATTTATTTGTAGACAACAATTTTAAAGTAGAAAATTATATTTTCTAGCTTTTGGAGTCATGTTATTTTAAAACCAATCTTTTTCGAATATATAATTTCAAGGGCATTAAGGAATAAATCCCATATAAACCATTAGTAGTATAATAAAGCTTAATTATCACTCAATTGTATGTTGTGAAGTTTTCTGTTTCATTATTTTTCCTATGGTAGTACAATTTTTATTAAATCATGCAAAGGAATGGTTTAAAAACACTTGTGCCAAAGTATTCAAATGCTGTGGTTCAATGCCAGTATTTGTGTTTGACTGACCCCTTTCAGATAACAGAAAAGCAATTTGTTTTTATTGAATGGAACAAATGTTTGTTTATTTCTTAGAGAATTTTTTTGTTGTTATTCAGGTCTGCTTATTTTTAGAGATGGAAGGCATTATATCTAGCTGAAATGGTGTTGCATTGAAATTATCCTTCATCAACTTGTTTTACATCACTTATTTTTAATTGATGCTAGCAGTGCCTAGGTTGCTCCTGGGTAAATTTGTTTTGCTGATTTAAGTGTTTGGAGATTGTTACAGGGAGTTTGGAGAGCATTACAAATGCTAAGTCTGTAGTCAAGGAGGCTATGGTTTATAGAAAAACAGGACGGTCAAAAATCCTATTGTTTTATTGGAGACTTTATAAGTTAGGGAGAAAATTGACTTTCATACTATAAGTTTACATATCTAGTTTTTCTTCCTCTCAGAAAGAGAGGAAGTGTTACAAAGTGTACCATTTAATTTACTTCATAAGGAGAGAAATTTTTCTATGATTTATAAGGCAGTCTCATAAAGAGTTAACTAAATTACATAATTTAAGGGATGTTGGGTTTTGGGATTTTGGGGGGCCAGTTAGTCCATTCCATCTCTCCTCTGAGTTCTGAACCAGTAGAGAACAGGACATAGACGCTGAGACTAGAACACAGAAATAGACATAGGAATTTTATGATGACTAAAATTGAAGAATGTGGCTTTGATGTGGGGCTAAAATGTCCTTCCTATTCCCTTTCCCTGTAGTTTAGTTGGTGGAATCCTCATGGGAGATAGGTCGGGCCTGCAGAGTGATATTCCTCTAGCCATCTTCCAGGACTATGGCCTGGGCCACACCCATTGTGTTCAGAGAACCTAAGTGAGAGGCCATTCATGGATGACAATCATGAGCCTGCTAATTCACCCAACAGAGAAAAATGGAACAATGGAAGTCAGACTCTCAGCACAACACAGAAAAATTGCTCCTCCTGTGAGGAGAAGGATTCAGGTAGTCACAGTGTCCATATAATCTTCCTGTAAGAGCTGAAGGTCTTCGTTTCTGAGCCAGCAGCAATGTGAGGATGTGAAACGGAGTTTCCCTTACGTTCTAGGAAACCCAACTACTTACCTCCAAACGAAGGGCCACAGTGCAGCAAGTTTTACATTTAGACATGAATATCTTTGGGCCAAATATTCCCATTTTTTTTCCTGTGATTCTTTTAACATGAATTAATGGAGAGAAGGGCAGTCACAGGTAAAGCGAGAAGTACCATACTGTGTGTTTGGTAGCTTTTTCACATGTTGGGAGAGAGAATGTAGCAGCAGATATGGATTGTTCACCCTTTTCTTTCCTTCCTGTTTCCCACTCTTCTACCTCTCTTTGGCTGTACTGCTGAGGCAGGTAGCAAATATACTACTTTCTGGGTCCCATAGCCCAAATTCAAAGCTCATTTCTGTGACCTAGTTGTTGGGTCTTGTTATGGTGAGGCTTTTTATTCTTGCCCTGATTGAATAGTTGCCCATGATTAAAGAAAACAAAGAGGCAAAGACACTGGAAAAAAAAAAACTATGATGAAAAGGTCATTTTATAAACTTACCTGTTGCCAACATTTTATTTAGTGAAATATGATCTGGTGGCTACACAAAGCACTTATTAATGATAATCAGCCAAACTCAGACTTATCCTGTGTTTCCTAGCTGATCTCCTAGCCCCCTTCAAATTTTCTTCCACAATCCACCAGGACAAGCTACCAAATGATATGGAAAAGCAGTCACAAAGTTCAGGATAGTGGTTACTTTGGGGTAGGTGAGAGTGTGGGCAGTGGTAGAATTGGGAGGAGTATTATGGGGATATTAGAGGCACTGGTAGATATTTTAAAATTAGGTGGTGTATTAGGCCATTTTTGGGTTGCTGTAGAGAAATACCTGAGACTGGGTAATTTATAAAGAAAAGAGGTTTAATTGACTTGTGGTTCTTCAGGCTGTGTAGGAAACATGGCTTCTGGTGAGGCTTCAGGAAGCCTTTACTCATGGCAGAGGGCGAGGTGAGAGCTTCTGTCACATGGCAAAAGCAAGAGCAAGAGAGGGTGGAAGGAGAGGTGCCATATGCCTTTAAATGACCAGATCTTGTGTGAACTCAGAGTGTGAGCTTACTTGTACCAAGGGGATGGCCCAAACCATTAATGAGGGATCTGATCCCATGATCAAAATCCCTCCCACCAGGCCCCACCTCCAACGTTGGGGATTACAATTCAGTATGAGATTTGGAGAGGACAATGTCCAAACTGTATCAGATGGTAAGTACATACGTTCATTTTACTGGACTTTTCTACCTTTCACAAATGTTATTTATATCTTTCATACATATTTTAAAATAAAATTTTTTTGATAATTTGAAATTATGAAAATGATTTTTGAAATAATCCAGGTCACTTTTCTTTTTGACTCTCTGAAACCTCTATTCACCAGCCTCTAGAAGTATGCATTTAAAAACTTCCTTATTAATCCACACATGCCTAGCATATGAGACACTACCAGTCAGTACCCTGGTTGCAAGTGACAGAACTCCAACTCAAATTATTTAAGCTCTCCGCCAACTCAAAGAAAAAAAAAAAAGAAGAAATTGTTGACTTACATAACAAAGACGGACAGGTGTGCAGTTAATTTTGGGTCTGGCCACACTCAGGAGCTCAACAACAATGTTAGTTCTCTCTTTTTTTTCTCTCAGCTGTTGTTTCTCTTTGCATGTTGGCTTTGATTTCTCTTACTACAGATGACTTAATCCATCTGGCCAGGCAAGATAGTCACATGCAACTCCAGCTCACATTGTCCTTGTAACTTGGGGTCCTAGAAGAAAATAAAAGATCTTTCCTGGTAGCCAGGGCTAGCACCATAAGTTGTGGGGGTCCCCTGTTCAAAGTAGGAAAAAAGTGTACTCAATATACTAAACTGGAAAGTTTTTTCTTTTCTTCTATATTCTGTCTTTCAGTTTGTCGTGGTGTTTTAAAAATTTCCCATTGAAGGTCTATGTAAAGAAAAATTAAAAATTTAAATTATGAACATGAATCTTACCATTTATATTGTGCAGTGCCAGTTTTCAATGCAAATATAAAAGCCTTTAATTCATATATGGAATCACCGAAATTACACAATTTATATTTTGCATATGTATTTCGTTCTTAGTAGAACAGTAGAAATGATTGCAAAACTAACTTAACTGTTTATATGTCATTTCTCAATGCATTCACATCTACCAGTACTCTTCGGCTTACTGATGAGTAAGGAAGGACTGAAAGGGAAAGGAACTATGGGTGGCCCTATAGTTCTCTCTTCTTCTATGCCATTATTTTCAGTGAGTTTGTCTAATAAAGAGAAGTAGCACAAGTGAGAAAAGGATATGATAAAGTTATCTGGAGTTGTTTCTTAAAACACCATTGCCTGCCTTCTGCACTGGAAGCAAGTTCTGGTTTGAATGGAAGGCATGGCCTCTTGGGGCTGTCAGCACCCCCATTTATTCAGTTTTAAAGGTAACATACTTATTTGCACTCACTTTGAGTCTTGTGGAGCTTCCATGCAAAGTGAGTCTACTGGAATGCTGTGCTCACAGGGTGTCGTAAATGCTCTATTACAAGTAGGTGTGTATTTCCTTGCTCACGTGCAAGGAAATACATGTCCCTGTTGACCCATTGGACATCACTTACAAAACATAAGATCAAAGCTGAAATTATTGAGAATTTCAAAATGTCAAGTGCAAGATTCTTCTAAGCACAGGGACTTTGGAACTGGCAGGTTATGTGCTTGAAACTGGACCTACTGATAACCCTGATGGGGATTCTGATTGTCCAAGCTGGGTCATGCATCTATGCGTGATCTTATTGCTTGATCTAAGTGTACATGGAGCTCTCAGATTGGCTGGGTCTGGCTCCCTTGCCCACAGCTGGAGCTGAAAGCAGGGTGTTATCAGCCTCCTCAACTAGGAGGAGTAGGGGGGTACTTCCTCAAAAAAATTAACAATGGGCAGACAGCATATATTTACTGTAAAGGGCCTTATTTATGCCCCTTGCTGCCTTTTACTTTCATTTCCTGCCAGTATTTTAATCCTCAAACATTTCACACTATTGTTTCAGGGCCCCTGTTTTGATTGTTCCTAAGGTAGACGGGTTCTTGTGTCACTCTACTGTTGAACAAGCTGTTCCTTCTTGGAACAAATTTCCTCTTCCCTGGAAGGGTAATTTCCTCTTTAGCATTCAGTTCAAATTCAGTTCCTCTCTGGGGTCTTCTCTGACTTCCTCAGGCATAATAGTTACTCAGATCTTAAATACTTACAGTTTTTAAATTTGTTTTTTGAACCACAACATTTATTGCTTCTATTTCAAAGTATCTGCTTTCTTGTCTACTCTCCACACCACCCCCGCCTCCACCAACACTAGACTCCAGGCTCCTTGAGAGCAGGAACTTTGTCTTACCCTTTTTTTTTTTTTTTTTTTTTTTTTTTTGAGACGGAGTTTCGCTCTTGTTACCCAGGCTGGAGTGCAATGGCGCGATCTCGGCTCACTGCAACCTCCGCCTCCTGGGTTCAGGCAATTCTCCTGCCTCAACCTCCTGAGTAGCTGGGATTACAGGCACGTGCCACCATGCCCAGCTAATTTTTTGTATTTTTAGTAGAGACGGGGTTTCACCATGTTGACCAGGATGGTCTCAATCTCTTAACCTTGTGATCCACCCGCCTCGGCCTCCCAAAGTGCTGGGATTACAGGCTTGAGCCACCACGCCCGGCCGTCTTACCCTTTTTTAAAATCAATGCTCAGGGTAAAGCAAATGCCTGTTACATAATAGGTACATGTCTGTTGAATAAAGAAATGAAAAGGTGTCAACAAATAGTGTTTTCAAGTTACTGTCTCTAACATTAATCCTGTAACCTAGATGAATTGCACATTTAGAATATCATTGGGAGCATCAGAGAATTTTCAGATTCTTCTTTCTCAAGCACTGAGCTGTCTTCTGATTAAGGTGAAATATTTCTTGGTTAAGACTCTGAAAGGAAACTAATTAAATGTACAGCTCAGATAAGTCATATTTTGAATTCAAATAAATCTCCAAGAGTCTATTTCCTAAGATGGAGCACACCGTCTAAGGCTTGGTCCTTGAATATTAGGTAAGACATCAAGATGCATACTCTCTGCAGACAGGCAGAGGAGGTTGTTTCCCACCTTGCCCACTGAGCAGATTAGCTTGGGCTTCCAGGAACTCAGCAGCTACACTATCACGAATGTGAGACCTGTCATATATCACTTTTTGTCTTGATGTTTATTCTCACATAATAGGCTTTTTTTTTTTTTTTTTTTTTTGTATCAGTGCCATCTCGGGGGTGCCAGAAAACACACATGAACCTGTGCTTACCTTGAGATTCTCTTTCCAGACAATGCATAGTTAGAAGCTCCAGTCTAGAACATGCCAAAATGAAAGAACTGCTGCTCAAAATTCTGCCTTTGGAAAATGTTCTGTAGGGAAAGAACAGCCATTGGAACTATGAGGTTAATTTCCTTATGTGAGGAACGGTGTTAAGCTGAGAGTCTGGAATATCTTACAAAGCTGACTCTATAATTGCTGGGTTCCAATAGGATTAAAAAATAGATCTAAAGTATGCAAAAAGCAAGAGGCAAAAAGCAGAATGACATAATAAAATTCAATCCATTATCCATAAGATAATGGTATACGTGTGAATTAGGTGGAAGGGTGAAAACAGCAAAAAGAAATATGACAATTCAGAATTATGGAAAGGAAGAAAAAAATCTTTATTGTCACAGTTTCTGTTCTGCTTAGCAGAATCTTGATCCATTTCTTTCTACTGCACTTTAGGTTTAATCTTTAAATCTTGGCTGTTTTCTGAGGAAAGGAAACATACTGATCATTTTATACAGTTCTACTTAAAATATTGTTTTCTCTGGATAAATTGCACCACTAGCTATTGTTTGCAGTTTGACATCACATTAAAGTGCAGAAAAAGCTCCACAGTTTGAACTTATTTTCCAGGGCTTCATAATGGTAAAAGCAAGCTGATAAAAGAAACCCTTAAATATAAACTAAACTATGGAGTTTATAATTAAAAGACTGCTGGAATTTTAAAAACATGAAAATCAAGCTGGTCTTGTATCTGCTCCCATATCTCTAGTCCCGAATACTTTTTTTTTTTACCAGTTTATTGATTCATAAACTGTTCACTATCCATCATACCTATAAGAAAACTGTAAACCATGATTAATGCACCCTGTAAACATTCTATTTGATTGGTCAGGATGCTGTACCATCATAGAAAAATTAGTCACTTAAATCAATATTGAATTGAGATATATGGTTGGGATATTTTAAAAAACCTCTGCCTTTAATCATTATTTGGTGATTTTTCTAGTGCTGAAAGAAGATGAATGTTGTATCAGCTAATGACATCTGATTCAGGGCATCTTGTGAATAACAGCCCCAAGGAGAAAAACTCCACTAAAGGAGGTTGTTTTAAAGGGAAAGGAATGAATATGACAAAAAAAAAAAAAAGAAAAAAAAACAAAACCCAACCACCACCCCCCTAAAAACACATTTAGAGATGCCAGAAAAAAAAAAAAAAACAGGCTGTAAATTGATAGTAATGAATGTGAAGTTTTCCGCTTACATGTCAACAAGAATCTGTCACCTCCCAGACCCTTCTTAGATGAAAAGCCTAATTGGCCTTGGAGGCAACTTCCACTAAATGTAGTGTCAGAATAACAGGTGGTTAGAAATGTGTTAAATAGCACATTAGTTAAATTGGTGCCCATACATTTTTGAAACTTTAAAACTTACTAGTAAGTAAATGATTGCATACATTTGAAGAAATGTAGTGGTTCACTGCAATCTCTGCCTCCTGGGTTCAAGTGATTCTCCTGCCTCAGCCTCCTAAGTAGCTGGGACTATAGGCATGTGCCACCACACCTGGCTAATTTTTGTATTTTTAGTAGAGATGGGGTTTTACCATGTTGATCAGGCTGGTCTCAATCTGACCTCCGGTGATCCGCCCACCTCAGCCTTCCAAAGTGCTGGGATTACAGGCGTAAGCCAACTTTCCTGGACTTTTTTTTTTTTTTTTGTAAAATGGAGACACCCTAAATTCAATATAATAGAAAACTCTCCATTCCAGACTGTGCTGTTCAGAATACCTGTCTGTATTGCTAAGTCTCCATTGATTTAAGTAGGTAATTAAAGTAAAACTCACTTTTTAACCTTTTGATACTTCATGACAAGAAAAAGAGAATACTTGGGGGAAAAAAGTTGAGTTGAACCACTGAACACTCAAAGGCTTTGTTTATCCATGTGAAGGTAGAGTGCATACAATCAAGTACACATTACAACATTGTCCTACTATGATTAAGTTTGGCATATACATAAACACCAGGTGTCAACCAGCATTTTTTACTTTCAAGTTTGGCCATCATTTAGGCTGGTCTTTAAGTTTTGAAATTCTGTAATTCAAGTCATTCCTTTATTAATACAACAAAACGTGAGTTTCTGCTCTGTATAGGACTATTCTGTCTCTAGAAAATACATTTCAGAGGAGGATGAATTCCCTAATTCCACTTGATTCTGAATGAGGAATACTGATTTCCAGGTTTATTGATACTAACAGGGAAAAGGGTTCTGTGCTCTACTGATTTTGCAAAAATACTTGATAAAAACTAAGGTAAACATGTTTCTCTAACATATGACTTCTTAGAGCTTACAATATGACTGAGGTGCATTTTCACTCTCTGAGAAGGAGATAGGGTACTTAGCATTGTCCTAAGTGTTTTGAACATGAAACTCTGCACAGTGGAATCCTTGACCACAGGATGGAGGAAATATTACCCAAAACCAATTTTCCTATTTGTGAAGGTCATTGTCTCCCTCAGAGGAGGGTAAAACCTGAATTGTAAGTGAGGAAAGGGACACCTGCCTATCAAGCCAGCACCCCTAGCCTGGACTCCAAAGTGTTTTCCCTACACATAGGATGGGCTTTGGCAGGAATGAGTAATGCAGACCGGTATTCTGAACAGCACAAATTCAGGAATGGAAGAGGCTGGGTGAGGTGGAAGGGGACCCTTTCTTCATGTGACAGTTTGAGCTGTCCTTTCAAGTTCATAGAATTCATTCTGTAGTATGTACATTGTATCAGTTTTTTATATTACCCTATCGACTAATGATTAATACACAAAAGAAGGAATGATGAGGTTAAATCAGGGCCTGATCCCAACGGAGAAGCGGAAGGCTGATTTCTTTGGTCAGAGGAGGTTAAAGAGCTGCCCCCAGGACAGTCTTCTCTTTGTTCTGTGGGACTTCCATACACCATCTATTCAGGGCTCCCTCAGCCAACCATATCACTCAGAAATACTTTGAATTGCTTTTCATTCATTGCTACCCATTTTTATATCCCTTGTTAAGATCTCAGATGTTATACTGTGTTTTTCCAGTATTATTTCTACCTTTAGTGACACCATTTGTGGCAGTGATTTGTGCCAGAGGGTTATTTCTACATATATCTCCCAGCCTGGCCCTCTAAAGTGGCCCACCAAGGGCAGTGATGGGAGCTGTTGGCCTCTGGTACAATTAGTGGGCGCATAAATAAAACCAGATTTGTCCGCTTTTTATTGTCATCATGCTCCAGTGATTCTAAACAATGCCAGTAATAAAAGTATTCCAACCTGCAGGGCAGATGCTCCCTTTCCACAAATGGCTTTTAGAAACTTGTGCTGGAGAAATTAAGCATACTTTATTTTTATATTTTATGCTTTCCCTTTCTAACCTATGCCGAGGACAATTTAGTTTCTCTTATTTGGTAAAATGGAATTCTTTAAAATTATGAATCTTAGCCGTGCAAATCTAAATCCAGTTTGTCATTGTGTTGGTCTCTCCTTGATTACTTTTCTGAAGGAATAAACACTGATGTAATAAAAAGCATTAGGCTTAAAATTCATTAAACCCTAGGCTTTTTTTTTTTCTTCAAAGAGACAGGGCTGGGTGCAGTGGCCCATGTCTGTAATCCCAACACTTTGCGAGGCTGAGGCAGAAGGATCACTTGAGCCCAGGAGTTCGAGACTGTCCTGAGCACCATGGCAAGACTCTGTCTCTAGAAAAATTAAAAAAAAAATTAGCTGGGTGTTGTGGTGTGAAACTGTAGTCCCAGCTACTTGGGAGGATGACTTGAGCCTGAGAATTTGAGGCTGCAGTGAGCTGTGATTACGCCATTGCACTCCAGGTGGGTGACAGAGTGAAACCCCATCTCATATTAAATGAATGAATGAATGAATAAATAAGGCAGAATTATATAGTAGAATTTACTCTTGGATGCAAAGATTTTAGTTTTAGTGGTGTCTCTGAAACTGACCTAGGGCATGGCATTATATCTCTGGGTCTTAATTTCCTTCTTTTAAAGTTAGGCTGATGTACTTAAAGGTCATTAGTGAAGGAAATAGCCAGGCTCTTTAACAACATAGTCAGTCCAACTGATTATACCAAATTAAGGGAATTTTTGAAAATCTGGGTTAAAGGAATAATTGATTATATAGTCATTACAGCCTTGTCCATTTTCAGAAAAATAAATATGTAAGGCCTACCAATTCTCAAATACTAAACTCTTGGCATTTGAAGATGATCTCTCAGATTTCTTAAACTCTTAAATGGGAAGTGATATGGTTTCGCTGTGTCCCCACCCAAATCTCATTTTGAATTGTAGTTCCCATAATCCCCACCTGTTATGGGAGGGACCTGGTAGGAGGTAATTTAATCATGGGTTTGTTACCCTCATGCTGTTCTCATGGTAATGAGTGAGTTCTCATGAGATCTGATAGTGTTAAAAGGGGCTTTCCCCCCTTTACTCAGCACTTCACCTTCCCGCTACATGTGAAGAAGGACATGTTTGCTTCTCCTTCTGCCATGATTGTAAGTTTCCTGAGGCTTCCCCAGCCATGCTGAACTGTGAGTCAATTAAAACTCTTTCCTTTATAAATTACCCAGTCTTGGGCTTGTCTTTATTAACAGCATGAGAAGGGACTAATACAGGAAGAGAAGGAATTCCTTCATGACCCAGAAATTCTCTTGTAGACTTTAGGAGGTAAAAGCTCTCAGAAAGGCATGTTGTTGACTAATGGTAGATGCATTACAATCAGGCTGAAGTTGGGCTGCCATGAAAATTTTGCTACTCTTGCTGCCTCTGTGTTTTGCCTCATTGTTTTCTTTAAAGTTTCTCCCAGATCACCTCTCTATTTTGGAAACCTTCAGTGTATACAAAAGCATTCAGAATCCATGCTGGACATCACTGAATCTTTCTAGTTTTCACCTGCGGAATGAAAGCTTTAGACATGGTTCTCAATGATCCATGAACGGCAGCTGTTTTTTGGTGATTGAAAATACTGATTTTAATTCATTCATTAAAAAGGAAATTGCTTGCTTAGTCTGTGCCAACACTATTGTAGGGCCTGCAATACAGGGGGCAAGTTCTCTGCCTTTGAGGAACTTGCCATCTCCTTATGAGATTGGTATAGCAAAAACAAAACAAAACAAAACAAAAAACCAAAAAAAAAAACAAAAAAAACAGATGGAGCCAAGATGTGCAAAGATAATTTTTAGATTCATTTAGAGTCCTTACACAATAAACCTTCTCCCCAGCGCCCCACCCAAACACTGAGCATAGCAATGTAAGAGTAATGTACTTTTAGGGCTTAGTCAAAGTCTCTACAAACATTTCCAGGTGTTAGTTGGGCCTTATAGTTTTGACTTAAACTGAGCAGCCTCCCTGCCTGCCTTTCAGGGCAGGCCAGTCCAAATTCTCTAGGCCTGACCTTCATCGTTTTCCATAAGCCAATATAGTCAGAAGCTTTGTTTCATATTCTATATCAGGGCTTCCCAAACTTGCCTATGCCTCAGAATTACATATAAAATCACTTAAGTTACCATTTAAAAAATATGTGTTATAAATATATATGTGTTATGGATGTAAATTAATAATAAGCATATTATTAATTTTAGGCATGTGAAACTATAATGAATGTTATGGATGTAAATTAATAAGCATATTAATTTTAGGCATGTGAAAATAATAAGCATATTATTAATTTTAGGCATCAAAACTTCTAGGAATGAGGAACCTGGGATCTGTATTGGCCACAGTGCTCCAGGTGATTCTGATTAAGCCAGCTGGCCCTCCTCTCCCCTCCCCTCCCCTCCCCTTTCTTTTCTTCTGACACAGTCTTGCTCTGTCACCCAGGCTGGAGTGCAGTAGCATGATCTCAGCTCCCTGCAACCTCCACCTCTAGGGTTCAACGGATTTTCCCTCCTCAGCCTCCCAAGTAGTTGGGACTACAGGTATGCACCACCATGCCTGGCCAATTTTTTGTATTTTTGATAGGGACGAGCCTTCACAGTGTTAGCCATGCTGGTCTTAATCTCCTGACCTTGTGATCTGCCTGTCTTGGCCTCCCACAGTGCCCAGCTGGCTTTATTTTTCAAACCAGATTTTAGGAGCCAGTCATCACCAGATTAGTTTTTTTCTTTTATTGCATTTTAGGTTTTGGGGTACATGTGATGAACATGCAAGATTGTTGCATAGGTACACACATGGCAGTGTGCTTTGCTGCCTTCCGGCCCCTCACCTGTATCTGTCATTTCTCCCCATGCTATCTCTTCCCACCTCCCCACCCCCCCTCCCCCATTTCCCCCCAACGGACCCCAGTGTGTAGTGCTCCCCTCCCTGTGTCCACGTGTTCTCATTGTTCAACACCCGCCTATGAGCGAGAATATACGGTGTTTGATTTTCTGCTCTTGTGTCAGTTTGCTGAGAATGATGGTTTCCAGGTTCATCCATGTCCCTACAAAGGACGTGAACTCATTGTTTTTGATGGCTGCATAATATTCCATGGTGTATATGTACCACATTTTCCCTATCCAGTCTATCATCGTTGGGCATTTGGGTTGGTTCCAGGTCTTTGCTATTGTAAACAGTGCTGCAATGAACATTCATGTGCACGTGTCCTTGTAGTAGAATGATTTATAATCCTTTGGATATATACCCAGTAATGGGATTGCTGGGTCAAATGGGATTTCTATTTTTAGGTCCTTGAGGAATCGCCACACTGTCTTCCACAATGGTTGAATTAATTTACATTCCCACCAACAGTGTAAAAGTGTTCCTATTTCTCCACATCCTCTCCAGCATCTGTTGTTTCCTGATTTTTTAATGATCGCCATTCTAACTGGTGTGAGATGGTATCTCAATGTGGTTTTGATTTGCATTTCTCTGATGACCAGTGATGATGAGCATTTTTTCATATGTTTGTTGGCCTCCCGTATGTCTTCTTTTGTTAAGTATCTGTTCATATTCTTCGCCCATTTTGAATGGGCTTGTTTGTTTTTTTCTTGTAGATCTGCTTTAGTTCTTTGTAAATTCTGGATATCAGCCCCTTGTCAGATGGGTAGGCTGCAAAAATTTTTTCCCATTCTGTTGGTTGCCGATTCACTCTACTGACTGTTTCTTTTGCCGTGCAGAAGCTGTGGAGTTTGATCAGGTCCCATTTGTCTATTTTGGCTTTTGTTGCCATTGCTTTTGGCGTTTTGGTCATGAAGTCCTTGCCTACACCTATGTCCTGAATGGTTTTGCCTAGATTTTCTTCTAAGGTTTTTATGGTATTAGGTCTGATGTTTAAGTCTTTAATCCATCTGGAGTTAATTTTGGTGTAAGGTGTCAGGAAGGGGTCCTGTTTCTGCTTTCTGCACATGGCTAGCCAGTTTTCCCAACACCATTTATTAAACAGGGAGTCCTTTCCCCATTGCTTGTTTTTGTCAGGTTTGTTGAAGATCAGATGGTTGTGGGTATGTTGTATTTCCTCTGAGGCCTCTGTTCTGTTCCATTGGTCTATATCTCTATTTTGGTACCAGTACCATGCTGTTTTGATTACTGTAGCCTTGTAGTATAGTTTGAAGTCCGGTAGTGTGATGCCTCCTGCTTTGTTCTTTTTGCTTAGAATTGACTTGGCTATGCGGGCTCTCTTTTGGTTCCATATGAAGTTTAAGGTGTTTTTTTCCAGTTCTGTGAAGAAGGTCATTGGTAGCTTGATGGGAATAGCATTGAATCTGTAAATTACTTTGGACAGTATGGCCATTTTCATGATGTTGATTCTTCCTAACCATGAACATGGAATGTTTCTCCATCTGTTTGTATCCTCTCTTATTTCGTTGAGCAATGGCTTGTAGTTCTCCTTGAAGAGGTCCT
The DNA here is from genome assembly GCF_048565385.1 of Saimiri boliviensis. Lineage (NCBI taxonomy): Eukaryota > Metazoa > Chordata > Mammalia > Primates > Cebidae > Saimiri > Saimiri boliviensis. The sequence goes on from NC_133452.1 coordinate 64,824,384, forward strand.
TTACATTCCTTGTTAGTTGTATTCCTAGGTACTTTATTCTCTTTGTAGCAATTGTGAATGGCAGTTCGTTCTTGATTTGGCTCTCTTGAAGTCTATTACTGGTGTATAGGAATGCTTGTGATTTTTGCACGTTGATTTTGTATCCTGAGACTTTGCTGAAGTTGTTTATCAGTTTCAGGAGATTTTGGGCTGAGATGATGGGGTCTTCCAGATATACAATCATGTCATCTGCAAATAGAGACAATTTGATTTCCTCCTTTCCAATTTGGATACCCTTTATTTCTTTTTCTTGCCTGATTGCTCTGGCTAGAACTTCCAGTACTATATTGAATAGGAGTGGTGAGAGAGGGCATCCTTGTCTAGTGCCAGATTTCAAAGGGAATGCTTCCAGTTTTTGCCCATTCAGTATGATATTGGCTGTTGGTTTGTCGTAAATAGCTTTTATTGTTTTAAGATACGTTCCGTCAATACCTAGTTTATTGAGGGTTTTTAGCATAAAGGGTTGTTGAATTTTGTGAAAAGCCTTCTCTGCATCAATCGAGATGATCATGTGGTTTTTGTCTTTGGTTCTGTTTATGTGGTGAATTACGTTTATGGACTTGCGTATGTTGAACCAGCCTTGCATCCCCGGGATGAATCCCACTTGATCATGGTGGATGAGCTTTTTGATATGCTGTTGCAATTGGTTTGCCAGTATTTTATTGAAGATTTTTACATCTATGTTCATCATGGATATTGGCCTGAAATTTTCTTTTCTTGTTGAGTCTCTGCCGGGTTTTGGTATCAGTATGATGTTTGTCTCGTAAAATGATTTGGGAAGGATTCCCTCTTTTTGGATTGTCTGGAATAGTTTCAGAAGGAATGGTATCAGCTCCTCCTTGTATGTCTGGTAGAATTCAGCTGTGAACCCATCTGGACCTGTGCTTTTTTTGGGTGGTAGGCTCTTTATTGCTGCCTCGACTTCAGACCATGTTATTGGTCTATTCAGGGTTTCGGCTTCTTCCAGGTTTAGGCTTGGGAGGATGCAGGTGTCCAAAAATTTATCCATTTCTTCCAGGTTTACTAGTTTATGTGCATAGAGTTGTTTGTAATAATCTCTGATGATGGTTTGGATTTCTGTGGAATCTGTGGTGATATCCCCTTTATCATTTTTTATTGGATCAATTTGGTTATTCTCTCTTTTCTTTTTTATTAATCTGGCTAGTGGTCTGTCTATTTTGTTGATCTTTTCAAAAAACCAGCTCCTGGATTTATTGATTTTTTGGAGAGTTTTTTGTGTCTCTATTTCCTTCAGTTCTGCTCTGATCTTAGTTATTTCCTGTCTTCTGCTAGGTTTTGAGTTTTTTTGATCTTGCTCCCCTAGCTCTTTCAATTTTGATGGTAGGGTGTCAATTTTAGATCTCTCCTTTCTTCTCATGTGGGCACTCATTGCTATATATTTTCCTCTAGAGACTGCTTTAAATGTGTCCCAGAGATTCTGGTATGTTGTGTCTTCGTTCTCATTGGTTTCGAAGAACATGTTTATTTCTGCCTTCATTTCATTGTTTATCCAGTCAACATTCAAGAGCAAGTTGTTCAGTTTCCATGAAGCTGTGTGGTTCTGAGTTAGTTTCTGCATTCTGAGTTCTAACTCGATTGCACTGTGGTCTGAGAGTCTGTTTGTTATGATTTCTGTTCTTTTGCATTTGCTGAGGAGTGATTTATTGCCAATTATGTGGTCAGTTTTAGAGTAGGTGTGATGTGGTGCTGAGAAGAATGTATATTCTGTGGATTTGGGGTGGAGAGTTCTGTAAATGTCTATTAGGTTTGCTTGTTCCAGGTCTGTATTCAGGTCCTGGATATCGTTGTTGATTTTCTGTCTGGATGATCTGTCTAATATTGACAATGGGGTGTTAAAGTCTCCCACTATTATTGTGTGGGAGTCTAAGTCTCTTTGTAAGTCATTAAGAACTTGCCTTATGTATCTGGGTGCTCCTGTATTGGGTGTGTATATATTTAGGATCGTTAGCTCTTCTTGTTGCAGTGATCCTTTTACCATTATGTAATGTCCTTCTTTGTCTCTTTTGATCTTTGTTGCTTTAAAGTCTATTTTATCAGAGATGAGAATTGCAACTCCTGCCTTTTTTTGCTCTCCATTTGCTTGGTAGATCTTCCTCCATCCCTTTATTTTGAGCCTTTGTGTATCCTTGCATGTAAGATGGGTTTCCTGGATACAGCACACTGATGGGTTTTGGCTTTTTATCCAATTTTCCAGTCTGTGTCTTTTGATTGGGGCATTTAGTCCATTGACATTTATGGATAGTATTGTTATGTGTGAATTTGATGCTGTCATTTTGATGCTACCTGGCTGTTTTGTTGGTTAGTTGATGCAGATTCTTGATTGTGTTGATGCTCTTTTACCATTTGGTGTGTTTTTGGAGGGGGTACTGGTTGTTCCTTTATATGTGTAGAGCCTCTTTCAGGAGTTCTTGTAGAGCAGGTTTGGTGGTGATGAAATCTCTGAGTGCTTGCTTGTTCACAAAGGATTTTATTTTTCCTTCACTTATGAAGCTTAGTTTGGCTGGATAGGAGATTCTGGATTGAAAGTTCTTTTCTTTGAGGATGTTGAATATTGGCCCCCAATCTCTTCTGGCTTGTAGGGTTTCTGCTGAGAGATCTGCTGTGAGTCTAATGGGCTTCCCTTTGTGGGTAACCCGACCTTTCTCTCTGGCTGCCCTTAGCATTTTCTCTTTCATTTCAACCCTGGTGAATCTGATGATTATGTGCCTTGGGGTTGCTCTTCTTGAGGAATATCTTTGTGGTGGTCTCTGTATTTCCTGGATTTGAATATTGGTCTGCCTTGCTAGGTTGGGGAAGTTTTCCTGGATAATATCCTGAAGAGTATTTTCCAGCTTGGATTCATTCTCTTCATCACATTCAGGTACACCTATCAGACGTAGATTAGGTCTTTTCACATAGTCCCACATTTCTTGAAGATTTTGTTCATTCCTTTTTGCGCTTTTTTCTCTGTTCTTGCCTTCTCTTTTTATTTCATTGAGTTGATCTTTGACCTCTGATATCCTTTCTTCTGCTTGGTCAATTCAGCTGTTGAAGCTTGTGCATGCTTCACGAAGTTCTCGTGTTTCATTTTTCCGCTCCATCAATTCACTTATACTCCTCTCTATGCTGTCCATTCTCGTCAGCATTTCGTCCAATCTTTTTTCAAGGTTCCTATTTTCTTTGCGTTGGGTTAGAACATGTTCTTTTAGCTCATTGTAGTTTCTTACTACCCACCTTCTGAAGTCTGATTCTGTCATTTCATCACCCTCCTTCTCCATCCGGTCTGGTTCCCTTGCTGGTGAGGAGTTGTGATCCCTTTTAGGAGGAGAGGTGTTCTTGTTTCGGGAGTTTTCATCCTTTTTGCGCTGGTTTCTTCCCATTTTTGTGGGTTTATCCACCTGTTGTCTGTCTCTGTCCCAGGGAGTTGGAGCTTTATGAGTTTCCATTGCACTACTGCCTTTTTTGATTTTTCTTTCAGGTCGGACCTGCCCAGCTAGCAGCACGCCTAGCCTCTGCCTGCCCGCAGGGGCTTTGCTGAGCTGCTGTGGGCTCCGCCCAGCTGCCCTGAGCTCTTCCCTGTAGTCCTTTTTATATGGGCGTAGTTAGAACTGTCTGGGCAATGGTGGCCCCGCCTCTGTTATGGCGGACTCTCTCTGTTGTGGCAGGTTGCCTCGGCAACGGCGGGTTGCCTCGGCAACGGCAGCCTGCCTCCCTAGCGGTGGAGAGTCTCAGTAATGGCAGAAGCCCCTCCCCCACGGAGCCGGACCGTCCAGGTTCAGCTGTGCTTGGTTTGAAGGGCTCAACCCAGAGGGCTTCCAATTACTGTTTTTGTTTTCATTGTTGTTGGGGGTGGAGGGGTGGGACCAACCGAGCCTGATCACCTGGCTCCCTGACTCAGAGTCTTTTCTTTTAAGTTGAAGGACCCTGCGTTCCGGTTGCTTGTTGAAAAGGCGCCGGGATCTCCCGTGCTGCGACTCACGGAGTCGGCTCGAACTGCGGCGCCGGCTCCTGGCGGATTTTTTGCCTAGGAATCTCCTGGCCTGACTCGCTATTTCAGCTGAATCGGCAGCTCTGCCGTCTCAGGGCTCTGATTGCCAGCTAAGAGGGCTCCCAGACCAGTGGCTTTTGTACGGAGAACCGGAGAACCGCAGCAACAGGGCGTGGTCACAGCAGCCACGCGGGCGGAATCAGCCCGGTGGGGGCCAAAACAGCCGCACTGGCTGGGACTGCGACGCTGGTGACCCCTCTGCCTGGGTATCTCCTGGTCTGTGGGCAATAAGAGTTCGTCTGGAAATGCGGCGTCCACTCACCCTCTGCACTTTCACTGGGAGCTGAAGTCCTGAGCTGTTCTTAGGCGGCCATCTTCCCAGCATTCCCCCCAGATTAGTTTTTTTAATACAAGGATTCCTTCAGTCGTCTCTTCTGAATGCTCAGGACTTTACTATGCTGTAAGGGATGAGGTATTTGAGGAGTTTGCATACCTTTCTAATGCCATCTTTCATCGCTTCATTACTGGTGCCCTCTGCTTCAGGAAAACCCACTTGCTGACTTTTTCTTGGATGCCATCTGCCCTCCTGCTTTCAGGAAGTCTTCTTCATGCCTTTCCTCACATCCTCAACCTCTTCTCCTCTCTTCTGTAGTCTCATCCATTTTTCAAGACCCATTTAAGGCCAACCTCCAAAATGAGAACCTTGCCACCCTGCCAACCTGTGTATCATTATTTTTGGATCCCCCTAACCTTTATCCTTTGAGTTACTCACCTGTCATTATATTGTAGAAATTTGTGATTATGAGTTTGAGTCTGAGTTCAATTCTTGGGAAGGCTTCTAAGTGACATACACATAACATACCATTTATAGCATACCATTAATGATAAAGGAGTAAAGAACATTTACCAGTACTCTTTAAAATCAGTGCTGCTATTTTGTATTTCAGAAGACATTTTTAAATTCAGCAAAGGCATGCACGATACCTGTCTTATTCATTAGAACTGCCTGTAATTATTTGTGAAGTAAATTAGGAAAAAGCCTGTGTTATTGTCTCAAAATCTTTGGGGTTGCTTTTTGTTAATTGTTTGGTGCCTGCCATAATGAAGGTTTGAACTTTTCTTTCCACTCTTGTGTCCTTGGTATTTCCCTTTTAGCATCCGGCAGGAGTTTAAGCTGCCCGCTTGACTCTATGACCAGTTCCTGTCCCAGAATGATGCTGTTTATCATGACTTCAGAAGGTACAGAGAGTTACCTAAATTATCCTATTATTAAAGTAATAGATAAACCTCGAGGCGGCTCCACAATGAACATTCCATTAGCTAAAAAATCCACTGTGCTCCATAAAACTGATCTTGTTGGCTATCTGGGCTTGTTTATTGCTATGGGATTTAAGGCAACTTTGAAGATCTGACTTTGATTCACAAGAGAAATTTCTGTTTTATATTCTTTCCAAGTACACTTACTTAAATTCTTCTGATTTTAATTTTGTTCATGCCTCGTACTCTATCTTCATTGGATTTGATCTTTCTGATAACTATCAGAAATAGCCCCGGGTATATTTGAAAACAGACATTCCATCAATTCTCGCAGTAAATTGCATAAGGAAAAACAAAACAAAACAAAACTTGGGAAAGCAGTAGCCTATACATACCTGGATTTAGAGGGCATCTTTTGCTGTTAGCTTTGTAGTTCTAAGTATTCTTCTGTTATACACGTACCTTGTATGAATGGCAGCTAAACTTTGCTTACCTTGGTGTGCATGTTTCCTGGAAGCAGAAAAGTGGTTTCTTGACATATATTGCATGTTTACTAAACTACACAATGACTACAGTTTGATTCTACATGGACTGTTGAGATTCAGGCTTGTTTATGCAGAACTGAAAGCATAGACCCTGGTATTTTACCTGATAGCAACTGAAGGCATCATTCATTAATTTATTCAATATTTATTTATGGGGTGTCTTTTCTAGGTCAGATGCCATAGGAGGACCTGTGATGCAAAGATAAGCTAGATAGGAACATATTTATCTCAAGGAACTTAGAGTTTATTCACATGGACATTAAGCCGGGGATTATACTAGTAATAATTTAGTTACTGTTGTGATAGTGGTATGAGGTAAAAATCTAGTGCATAATGAAAAAAATGTAAGAAACCCCAACCTCATCAGAGATGGTGAGTTGCAGGGAGGAGGGCGAGTGGGAAGTGTTCAGAAAGGCTTCCCAGAATGGGTGTTATTTACTCAAGGGTTTGAAAAATAGTGGGAAACAGCAAGGCAGGCAGAGGAGTTAGCAACTCCACAAATGTGAGAATAATGAATGCTTAGAAAACCTACATTTTTATGATAAAATCTCAGTTATACTTGTCTAATCCTATATTTGTTCTGTCACTGATACTAGGTGAGAAGGACTGCATGATCTGTAAAATCTGTTTAACCTGGTTAGGATAAGTTATGATGAATAGAGTGATGTTAAGAGAACTTTGAAGGTCAGGAGATGAGGCAGAGATTATAAATGTTTGCAAGCAAAAGCTTCCTGTTACAGATATCCCATAAGAGTTCTAACCCATTCTAAACATAATTATTTACACTAAACAAATATAATTTTTTTTGGATATTCTTATTGACGTATTTGGATTACAATATAATTTAGCACTATAGATCAAATTGAACCTAATATATTACCCAACTCTAAGAAAATACTCGGCATTTTGGGCATTTAATAATGTAATTATTGCATTCTCTATATGTCTAAAATAGGAAAAACAGAAAGAAGGAAAGTCATATACAAAGGAGAGTCAGACAGATGGAAAGAAATAAACAAGATGGGTACATTTAACGTTTATTTTATGAAAAATGTGTTTAAAATCAAGTAACATCATTTAAAAATTCTCCCACTGAAAAGTTAAATGCTTATTAAGAATTGGAATCATTTTATATTGACAAGAACAATAAACATCTGTTAACTGGAAAATAGTGTATAATTTTCTCTGTCTATTACTTCGGAGCCATTAGTCCTTTAGCTGAATCCAAAATACAGTTCTTATGTAAAATTTACTTGTATTTCCTCTCAGTTGTGGATGTTTTACCATTTTTAAGGGCTGAGAGAGAAAAGGAAAATAGTATTGTAGTTGTAGACAAATGTTGGCTAGAGCTGCAGTCATCTGAGCTAACTACTTTACTTAATGTTATTGAACTTAATTATAATGGAAACTTTTTTTTACATATGGGAAAACCAAAGGTCAGAGAGATTAACTAATTTGCTGAGCATTTGAGCCAGAATTCAAATGGAGTCCAAAGCCCATTTTATATCTTCTAAATTAAAGAAAAAATGCCTTTCTCCCTGGAGAAAGAATGCCTGATTTTTTTATTATTTGGGATTAGTGGCTGTCTATAAAATTCTGAAAGGTCTCACAAAGGTAAACTTACATGTGCTATGTGGTTCAAAGAGAATTTTCTTAACTAGATGGTAAAATGTTCCTTCAAAGGGCTCAGCATAGAAACATTGCTAGACTTTTTGTTCATATTTACTCTTAAATTTTTATTTTTCATTAAAATTATAAATGTTTATTCTAGAAAATTAGAAATACATAAGCGCACAAAGAAATAAAATCTCAACATGCCAAAGATAACCATAAAAAAATTGATAACATTTTCTCCTATCCTATTTCCTTTGAATATGTATTTCCAAAGATGTCTTAGGGACTGAATGAAAAATTTTGTATCATCTTTCACTTAATAATGTAAAATCTTTTATTTCTTGCTAGAAACTGTTTATAAGTATAACCTTTAATATGTGCATGTTGTTTCATAGCATAACTTAGAAATATGTGAAATCTTCACTTCATAAATCAATTATTATGACACGTTTAGAACTATTAAGATAAATATAAAGATTTAATATTTTCTTTTAGTGCAACCCTTTTAAAAATAATTAACTTGTTTCAGATTAAGTTATTTGACAATGGGGTAAATTTACAGCAAACCTCAGTCAGGCTGTGTATTTTTCATCCGGGTTTTTGGAGAAAATTTTGTTTTTCAGTTTTTAAACTTTACTGTGATTTGGAACAAGGCATTGATTATTTTTTTCTGCTTCTTGAGATATATTGGGTAGCAATGCTTTTTATTTTTTGCTTTTTGCCTACATAAAGCAAATAATTCAGCAATTATATTAATAGAAAATAACAAGCATATCCCTTTTCTTTACTTTTAATCAGCAAATGTTTTATCTAGGAAAACCTGAAGCACTAAAGATCCATTTCATATATATAGTTCTACCTAGAGTCTGACATTTCCTTAACTGACTACTGAGTTAAGGGCATGGATTCTAGAATTAGACAGCCTGGTTCTGCCACCTAGGCATTATGTGAATTTGAGCAAGTTACTCAGATTCTAACCTTATTTTCCTGCCTGTAACGTGAACCTAACAACTATTAGGTACCTCTGAGGGATTTTTTTGTGAGGGTTAAATGGATTAATACATGGAAAGCATTTCAAATAGCATCTGGTATTGCACAATAAATATCAACTATAATTACTGTATGATGCCCTTATCTTTCAGTTGGTAATGCAAATTTTGTTATGCTGATCTTTGGTTAAAACACACCATTTTCAGGTTAAAGCCTGATCCAGTCTGCAATGCCTTTGAGAGCACAGAATCTATATCCCTCAGATAGGCTGTTTGTTGTTTAGCTCAGTACCTGGTGTCAGGTGTCTGTTTCTAGATATTTCTTTATGAGATTACTCTCTGGCTGAGTTGCTAATTTGATTATTGACAGTATGATTTAAGCATCTGGGACTCACTGTAATGGTGTAGAGACATCCCTTGAGTAATAGAGCTGATTCTGTAGCAGAACTGATTCTCCAGCAAAACTTCTGCCTGGCCCTATCTCCACTTGGGGGGAAAGAAGAAAGCATGAGCTGAGGACGATGATTATGCTAGTCTGGTTGTGGTAAAGTCTTTGTTATGGGGAAGGTGGGAGATGGGTCAGCATGAGATGATAGAGGGCCTTGAATGCATGGGTAAAGCCACTGGATTCTGTTCTTTACATTATGGCGAAAAATAAGGGGAAAGAGGGGCATCTTTCCAAAGACTCAGAGTCTGAGTCCAATCTGTTTAGACCCACAAGTCCCCCGATTCTTGCATTCTTAAATTTGATTCATTTCTTTCTCAGTTGCAGCATGGAGGAGGCATTGTTTTCACATTTCTGCTAATAACAAAGTGGCCTAGTCATTGAGGAAAAAAAATTGGAGGGGGGGGGAGGTCGGGCAGATTGTTCTTCCACAATCCTCAAGTCACCATATGCAGATGGCACCTCTTTTGTTCCTGTAGTGTTGGCTTTGGGAACAATGATTTTTTGTAAAATTTCTGTTCTTTAGGAGCCCCCAAAATTGAGGTTTGACTATTATAGAGGCATGATCGTGTGAATGATCATTCTTTAATCCTTTAACTATACTAAGATTTTATTTTTATGAGTAGTTATTTGCTAGGCTATTCGTACTACATATGCATGCAAAACAGATACTCTATATTTTCTAAGTACTGTAGTCAGAATCCCTGAGAGCTTTGTACCTAGTAATAAGTGGCCACATTAGTCTAAAAGGTTAATTATTTTATCAGATAAAGAAGTTCTCAAGCATCTTCTAGACAGAAATGTCTATGTAACAATCTTGCTGCATAATAAGGGGAAACATCTCCATTAATAATATAGTATGAGCACTGGGAGGGAACTGAATTGAGGTTAAAGGATAAGGACAACATGTCAGAAGGATGTAGTTAATCGAAAGGCTATCTAATTTTTATTGTGTTTGCAATAAATTCTGTGGAGATTTTATATGCCACCTCAGACAGAAAATGGCAGAAATTAATTATATCTAGCTCTGTATTTTCACAATTTGTTTATACCCTCATTTTAGCCCTTCCACATCATGTTATAATTCCGTATCATGTTAATCAAGTTACATCTGTCTTCCCCACCACACTGCTAATCTTTGACCTTGGAGATGGGACACTTATTTTGTGGTCCTCAGCACCTGACATAGGCATGGCACATAGTATGTGCTATAATGCCTGATTCTTGCTGATTGAGAATTTGTATTTATGAAAGTCAGTGTAAAATAATAGATGTTTGTCACAAGTCAGTGGTGGCAGCAGCTTAAAAGAAAGCAATGCTCATTACAGACAGTCTGCTTTAAAAACTGAGTATTCCACAGGGGCATGGTCAGCAATGATGGGGGCTGAAACTGACATGTGATCTGTTCTCTGTGACCAAGATGTAGATCTCCTAGGTTACATCCACGAATTACGTCATGCGGCATTTTTGTTGAAAAGTAGGTATAAATGACAGAAGAGGCTGACGCAGACTTAGGAGTGGATCAGGACTGCTCTTCGCATGGAGACTGATTGATTTCCTTCACCAGATAGTAAAGAGGCAGCAGTTGGAGCAGAAATCAGCTGCAGCTTTGTCTCATGTCTACACTTCCTGGTGTCCCTAGAAATACTGAATACAGGATAGCTCTCTGCTTTGGCTGGACTGGGTTGGCCTGGGAAGCCCATGTGAAAATGATTCCCCAGGAGTGCTTGCCTCAGCTTGCTCCTGTCATCCCACACATACTCTCTGACCCAGACAGTCCTTGGGTCCTGCCCTGTTCCATGGCGTGAGAATACATGTCCTGCCTCCAGTTGTGCCTAGTAGAAAACCTATTGCAGGCAATGATAGCCAAAGGAAAGGGAACTAATCATTATAGCATGCTGTGACAAACCCAAACTGAGATTCACTCAAATTTTGTCCACCTTTTCCATCTTGACCACCAGCTCTAGTCCCATCCACCATCACCCATAAGTTAATGGTGCTTGCTATGTGCTTGGTGCTGTGTGATGTTTTTTATGGGGATTGCTACATTGAATCCCAACAGGGACCTTGTGAAGGAGAAGGACCCCAATACCTTTAGAATCTTGGCAACATGGTCATTATGAGTCCAGAGAACAAGTATTCTCCAAAGCATAAAAAATAGGCTGGGAGTGGTGGCTCATGCCTATAATCCCGGTACTTTGGGAGGCTGAGGTGGTTGGATCACTTGAGGCTAGGAGTTTGAGACCAGCCTGGCCATCATGCTGAAACCTCGTCTTTATTAAAAATACGAAAAATAGCAGGGTGTGGTAGCACATGCCTGTAATCCAAGCTACTTGGGGGGCTGAGGGATGAGAATCACTTGAATCCAGGAGACGGAGGTTGCAGTGAGCTGTAATTATTGCACCACTGCACTCCATCCTGGGCCACAGAGTGAGACTCTGTCTCAAAAAAAATTAATTAATTAAAAACCAATCTAGGGTGGCCTACTCTTTGTACAGCTGGATGCTGATGGCAGAATGCACTTTTGAAGCTCACTTGAGGTTACAGAAAGCAATATAGCAGTAAGGGTCATTTAAGCAGGAGGAAATTTTTGTGTGTGTGTGTTTTCCTCTTTTCATTTAATAAGTTCAGATGCTGATCAGGATAGAAACCACACAGGGAAACTCTGGTCCGAAATGTCATTTCACTTCAGTCTCTTTAGTGTTATGCAGTGTGGTTGCAAGATACGCTGAAATGGAAATTTAATGCTACTGTATTCTGAGATGTATTTACATGGTATTTTTGTAGTCTGTGCATGTACCTTCTGTTTATTACCAAATAACTTCTATATTCATCGTTGTTGGTTCAATTGAAGACTGACATATTGACATTGAAAAGATGAAGCAAGATTATATCTCAGAGTAAAAACATGCAGGGAAGAAAATGGAAACTCAGAAGTAAATACTGATATCTGAGAATAAAGAAGCTATTTTCAGTTTGCTTTACATGATTCTTAAGGAGCCTATCATGTTTATATCTGTGTACATTATTTCTCTCTACAAAACTAGTGAATGCTTGTTTAATATTTTCAGATAAAGGTAAGGTTTCAGTGAGGACTGATTCTTCCAGAAAGCAAACAAATGCATTAAATGACTAAGTGTATTGATTGCAAATAGCTTTTTTTCCTCAAAAGAAGGTTTCCGGTTGTTGCAAACCTAGTATCAAAGAAGTGATTAGTTCAGAGCTGTCATTTGGAATTTGCCTTGAAATTATGGGCTAAAAATATGTCAGGACATGAATAGAAATATTCTCTTTCTGAGAAACACATATTCATGTTCCATGTGTGATTTGAAACATGCCTATTTGTTCTATAGGTACTTAATTTTTTTTCATTAACCTCTTCAGATTTTGCTTCAGATTTACAAAGAAGTGAAATAGAACTGAATTTTATATGAAAATGGTGGGAATTTCTTTCTTTCTTTTTCAGAGTGGAAAGATTTTTTTTTTCCTTCCCCAGAGAGATTTGCTGCTACCTGTATCTTTGGGCTTCACGTAGCTGATAAACAGCTCATGGATTATACAAATTTAACTGCATTTCCATTACCTACCCTCGACAAATTACAGCCTGCCAATAGAAACTGCCGTAGCAGAGAGCAGGCATTTGGTTTTCAACTGTCTTCTTTTTCTTAAATCCTTAAAACAAGACAATGATTCTTCATATTCAGTGGAAATAGAAAATGCTCAGGCTCAGTGCACACAAGGAAATTGCAACCTCGCTCTCTCCCTCCCCGCCCCCTTTCGTTTGAAAGCGACCCTTTACTGCATTGCAGTCTGCCGAGCTCTCAGGGAGCCGGAACCACAGGCTGTGGGTGGAACTGCACGACGAACCCAGTCGTCTCCTTTATAGCCAAATCACAGATTCTCGCTGGAGGTCATCTTTTACACTGTATTTCGATTTTACAGAGCCGCTTTCAATAAAGAGAATACAGATACATTGCTAAGATGTGTGCAGCATGACAGCTTTATAAAAAGAAAAGAAAAACTCAAAGGTTATTCCGTTACCTACCAGTCTCATTCAATGCTGCATTTTGGAAGAGGTGGTGGGTGAAAGAAAAGTTCTCATTTCAGTGTGTGATGGTACATATGAGAAGGTGTTTTGGCCTGACTAGTTTGGTTAATTTTTCTTGAAGAAAATATTTAATGAAAGAGAATGTGTTAGCTATTCTGCTCCCTTTCTTGCTCTCAAAATTTAAATTTTATTATGAAATAATATCAGATTTTGAAATAAATTTGCCTGATCTGTTTTTGACAATGTGCATTCGTAAATATTATTCTCGTCTGCTTGGGTTTTTAGGAATGTGGACTGGGCTCTTTCCCCATTTGGACCCCAGAGGGAAGCATCTCACATCTTATAGGCTATTGAAGGAGGAGAGGCTTGTCCTGGTTGTGGGAGGTTTTTCTGGATTGGCCTTTCCTGTACCCATGTCACCTAAGCAGCCCAGCAAACCCTTCTCACCTGGGTGAGGGTGTATGATTGCACTGGGTCCCCTTCAGTGGCGCTGTGCAAAGAAGGAGAAATTGCCTAGGTGCTGGGACCTTAGTTGAGTCCCTTACTCCCTGAGTCTCAGTTTACTTGTCTAAATAATTGGGATATTAAATATCACCCCACATTTCACCCATAGGTTATTGTGAAAATTAAATGCACGTGGAACAATGCACGTGAAATACTTTCTGTCACAGAATGGTCTCATCAAGTAGAAGCTTTTTTTTTTTTGAGTTATTTTTGTTGTTATTTGAAGAAATGAATGTTCCTCTCCTTCCTTACCTCCCTGAATATTTATGAACCTTTTGTGTAGGCTGGCTCTGCATTCTGAAATTCTTCTTTCTAGCAGGTATCAGAAGGATAAATAAAATGTTTGGTTTGTCATCTGGCTTGCCTGCTAGGTGTTAACTCCTGGAGGTGACGCGTTACATCATTTTGCTTAGCAGAACTGTTTTCTTGTAGCCCAATGCCAAGCACATGGTAGGCATTCAGCAAGTATTTGTAGAGTGAACTCAGAAAGTCTGGGAATCTACCTGTTGAGTGTAAGGATGCCTTCTGTTTTGTTCCTCCACTTTCTCTTTCCTGCAAAAGCTGCCTTACCTTTACTACAGTAAGGGACTGTGAAGATGTGCAGATATTTTGGGCAAGTTCGAGATATTGTCTGAAATAGTCTAATGATTTTACATTTCACCAAAATATTCCTTAGTTCCCACTATGGTTTGATTTTCTCAGCACCTACTTTCCTTATAGGAAAGCAGGCCAAATGTCTTTACTAAATCATGTGATTTTAAAAAGTCCTTCAAGGAATTAAATAATTGAGTGTTTTTATACTTGTTCATTGAAACTAGACCTCTGGCTAAAAACACTTGTTTCCTTGCTGACTTCTCATTTGAAGCTAGTTCAAGTGAAGCTTAGATTGTTTTTTGAAGGTTACAATTAACTTCAAGTCATGAATGTGAGAAGAAAATGATACAAGTGTTTGTTTTATTTCTGTGCATGCTTAGAACTTCTGGGGACCTGTGTAATAGACTGTGGTCTATAAGTGTAGTACATTTATAATTTGATGGATTTAAAAAGCAATTGTTTTCACAAATATGTGATTATGTTGAAATCTTAATAAAGTATACAACTCTTATGAAATGTGGAACTGCTGAAATGTTTTGAACGTTTTTCCTTATTCTGTGTTTTACTGACTGTGTGATACTACAGAGGGCTTTGTGAGTTTTATATTTGGATATTTAAAACTAAGATAATATGTACCACTTTTTAGATGCCTGTTTGAAGAGCTATTGAGTGAAAAAGAAATGATGATACTTTGCCACTTTATTGTGAATATTAAATATAGCCAAATGAATGACATCTCCTTTGTAGCACCCAGAAACAAGGTTTGGTAGAGTAATGGTTTGCGTTGAAGCATGGTTAATGAGTCCGCTAATAACCTGGGTCCCTCCAGGCACAGAGTGAACCCCAGTGTTAGTGTGGTTGCTGCATCCAGAGACCAGGAAGGATTATGAAGACCAGGAGAGTTTCTTTAACTCAGGTTTAGGGCAATAAAGGTATTAATTAAGAATGATTGAACGTATACTGTGGAATGTGAGTTGCATATATTTTATTTTACTATTGGCTTAAGTGCAATCATATTAAACAAAAATACGAAATGGTATACTGGTGCACTTAGCTATTCATTCCTGGCTCTTCCTGATGAGAAATTGATGCCTCATAATTTTATATCTCTAATGATGATGCGAATTGTTTCTGCTCTAGTCTGTTCCAATTTCTCCTGTTTGGTAGTTCAGTTTCTTCACATCCTCTTCTCTCTGTGGCATTCTGTTCTTTCTCCATTCATTTGTGCTGGCATCAGAATCGTCTTGTAATCAGAACTCCTTTCACTAATTGCAGAGAATTTTCATCATCTGTATCAGCAGTTACTCTAAGTCTAGATTTGATGTCTTGTGCCTTCGTCATCTGTATTGCTTCCATGGGTTACTTCCTCTAATATGCTACAACGTATTTGTACCCATTATTATTTGAATATAACTTTTCTGACTATTTTCCCAAATCTTCATTTTTTCCATTTCCATTTGAGTAATTCCCTTGTTTACCTTTGTTCTAATGTGCAGAGGGGTTTATGGATTCTTAGGCTTTTCGGTAGGAAGAGTAATTTCCACATTGGATTTGAGCTGACAGTTTTCTTTGTCATTGGGCAGACATGTAGATACCATTACACTTTGGCATAATTAGGTTGCACTATTTATTAAAGGATTATATAACATATCTGCCAGTCACAAAAGCTTCAAAATTCTCATGAGTTGAGATATATATTGGCTCTATATGTCATATTTCCATGGAAATAATGAACATAGGTAAGTTTAATATTTTGCTTTGTCCATGAATATAGATTTTTCACAATGTGTGGTTTTTAAAATGCTTTACTATTTGGGAGAATTTTGTTCAAGAAATAACTGCTTTCTCTGCTTTTCTGTGATCAAAAATAGATGTTGATACACAGAGACTTTGAAAGGCTGTGGTCTAAGTGAGAATACAAATATGTCACGCTCATGTTGGAATCCTAACCCTTTTGCTTTAATATGGTCTCTAGAACTATAAATAGGCTTAATGTCAGAAGTCAATTGAGAACACATGTTCTCTGTTAATTGCATGTTTATGAATAGACTAAATTAAATGTTAGAAGGGTTTTTCTCCAATTGCCCATCTTAAATTGAAATTCAAAGAGTAGTTTAAAAAAAACCTTTATTTTGAAATAATTTTAGATTTACAGAAGACTTGCAAATATAGTACAAAGATTTTATATTCCCTTCACCCAGTACCCAATGGTAACATCGTACATCCTGACGATACATTTATCAGACAAAGAAATTAACATTGGTACAATACTGTTAATTAAATGAGAGAATTTATTTTGATTTTACGGATTTTTTTCTGTAAAGGACAGGTTTTAAAATCATTTTTAGATTTTAAAATGATTTTTCTAGATAGAGTACAGAATTATTTTATGAGAAAATTCAATAAAATTGTACCCTTCAGAGATTTGGCAGTGTAATACAGATAAATTTTGAGGAGCTTCTCAGAGAATGTTAATGATGCATGTTAAACAATTTTATAAGGTGAAATATTTAAAAACATGAACATCTTAATTTTGATGTAGAGAATTGATTATTCTGATCAACCAGTGTAATGAATACAGAATTATTTATATGAATAGTTTTTCAAATGAATGCAGTTTTGCTTTTCTTAAAATTTGGCAGTAAGGATACAAGGAAATTTCTATAGCAAGTTCTCCTTTCATTCTGCAGTCTTTAAATTCAGCGACTCTTACAAGCTTTTTCCTGTAAACATAATAAATTTTGCACATTGTGAAAAATATTGCCAGTTTTGAGAAAAGTTGAAATAATTTTTATTTTTAAGTAAAGAGTACATACATAAAAGGCACAATCAACAATCTGATGAATAAAAAAAGATAAATTCAAAGGTGTGGGAAGGCCAGGTGTGGTGACTCACACCTGTAATCCCAGTACTTTGGGAGGCTGAGGTGGGCAGATCACCAGAGGTCAGAGTTCAAGACCAGCTTGGCTAACATGGCAAAACTCCTATCTGTACTAAAAATACAAAAAAAAAAAAAAAAAAAAAAAAAAAAAAAAAAATGCCGGGCATGGTGGGCACCTGTAATCCCAGCTACATGGGAGGCTGGAAATCTCTTGAACCCAGGAGGCAGAGGTTGCAGTGAGCTGAGATTGTGCCACTGTACTCCAGCCTGGGCAGCAAAAGCGAAACTCTGTCTCAGAAAAACAAAACAGAACAATCCCCTCCCCTACCACCAAAAAAAAAAAAAAAAAAAAAGAAAAAAAAAAAAAAGAACCCCAAAGGTGTGGGAGGAAATAATGTATTATTTAATTTAATTCTCTTCCTAAAAAGATATTATATAAATCCATGAACCCAGCTTTTTAAAAACTTTGATTGCTTAGTAGCGTTAATACATATAAATAAATCACTTTCTGTCTCACTCTGCCTTTGGTGTTCCTTTGTGCTTGGTACAGGCAGGATACCTTGAGATCACTGACTTTTCAAATGTTCTGTTTTCCTAAATACCCGAGCACTAGGCTCAGTAGAACATAAAGCAACTATGTGCAGCATTATATAAAAAAAAGAAAAATGAATTTCTGACTTTAAAAGTCTCCTAATGACTCAATATGTGAGGGAGTTGGAGGTTTAGTCTCTGGGGCTTCCGATAAAATTTGAGACTTTGCTTTCACCGTTAGCTACAAAGCAAATGCTATAGAGCAATGTCAATAGTAAAGTGAAATTTGAATATATATGTATTTAAAGTCCTTCCCAAACTTTAACCCTAGGAGAAACGTTGTGATTTTCAATAAGAGAGAGATTTAAAATGAAAATGCTGAAAAGGATTCTCAGCAAGGTAAAATCAAGGGTTATCAGTGCAAATCTAATGGGCATAGATTAAAAAGTAGATGCCTGCACTTTTATTGACTCTGGCAAAGGAAACTTTAAAATTGAAATTAGATTTCTTCTTTTGTAGATGAAATATATCAAGGAGAGGTTTACAGGAAAAGCATGTTTTTCCATTGCTTCCCACAAAGTTTCATTTGTGAAGGTAAATTTTAAACGATGGCAAGGATGATCGGTGTTGTTAGAGCCAAATTCTAATTTAGGTATTCTTACTTGGCATTCAGTGATTTCACAGCAGAGAGTTTGGCCTTAAATCTATAGCTGTTCCCGGAATGGAAGCCTATTTACAAGAACTGTTGATTATGAAAGGTTGGCTTATATATTGATTTTTATGTAGGCCAGTGTTGTGGAAAGATTTAAACAAAGAGCTGGAAGCAGGGGAGTTCTCTAAGGCCTCTCTCCTTTGGATTGGCTCTGTTGGACTTGCGCCCCTCACTGTGAGGCCACGGGGCAAGGGAGTAATGCTTTCCAAGGTCTTTTAAATGTATTTTTTTGTCTTTATATTTGGAAGTTCTCCATAGTACAGAACTGCCTGTTTGAATTTGCAAACCCTGATATCACTGGTGTTGCTGTGGTCATGAAGACCTACTGTGTAGTGCCTTGTTGCTGACAGCCAGTGACAGGTGCTATATAGGGGCTGTCTCTTTTGATTAGTATTGTATTTATTTTGAGATGATAGGGGCAACCTTGTACAGGTTCTGGAGAAATTCTGTAGCTTTTCAACGATAAGCAAGGAGGGTTGTCTTGGTCCATTTTCTGTTGCTTATATCAGAATACCTGAAACTGGGTAACTTATAAAGAGAAGGAATGTATTTCTTGCAGATATGGTGGCTGAGAAGTCCAAGATTGTGGGAGATAGGTGTGGTGTGGACCTTCTTGCTGGTGGGGGTCTGCAGAGTCCTCAGCCAGTGCAGGGCATCACCTGGAGAGGGGGCTGAGTATGCTCTTTAGGTCTCTCTTCCTCTTCTTATAAAGCCACAAGTCCCACTCCCACAATCACCCATTAATCCATTAATGCATTAATCCATGAATGGACTAATCCATCCATGAGGGCTCTATTCACCTCTTAAAGGTCCACCTCTCAACCTCTCAATACTGCCACACTGGGGATTAAGTTTCAATGTGGGTTTTAGAGGGATCATTGGTGTCTTTGGGGGGCATTCAAACCACAAGAAGCATGCTATTCATTTACACACTTATAAGGATAGCTCCTTTTTGGTTCACCTAAACTTAAATTTATATTAGAGACATGATGATGTTTAATCCAAAGGTAATTCAATTTGAATTACAAACTCTTAATGACAGCAATTGATTTAATTATCTTTCCTGGTATTAGTTGGGAGCTTCTCATATTTTATTTGCCTCTATGAGTGGTAAAGTCAAGTTGGGAACTTCAGGGGACCACCAAGAAAGAGCTGCTGCTGGAGAGATTGGCTGTAATCATCTTGGCCAGTGGGAGGATGGGGATATGGGTCTCTTCTTTAGGTGGAGTGGGTGTGGTTCCCTTGGTTGCTTGAGCTTAGCTATGCCCAAACTAACCCCAAAAAAGAAAATCATCAAGATCTGACTGCTTATGCAAATAATTAAAATTATAGATAATAGTCAATTTGCTAGGGTTTTATGTGATATTGTTATGGGATTATATTAGGAATGAAACAGAATTTAATGGCCAACTGTTGTTATTATTCTTTAACTTGCTACCTTTTTTTCCCAGCCCACCTTGGTCCCAACCTTCAGCAGATCCTCAAGGAAGCATGGGAGACACAGTATTTTAGCCTATCAGCAGAACTTGGGGGAAAGCATAAAACACTAAAAGAATGAAACTGTAATGTGAAAGTGCTTTCTTGGTGTATATATTAGTCATCTGTTGCAGTGTAACATGTTACACCAAAACTTAGCGGCTTAAAGCAACAAACATCTATTATCTAACTGTGTGGGTCAGGAATCCAGCTGTGGCTTAGTGAGGTACACCTGCCTCCGTTTCTCTCGTGAGGCTGCTATCAAAGTAGTGGCTGGAAATGCAGTGTCACCTAAAGTTCAACTCAGAGAGGATCCACTTCCAAACTTACTTATGTGATTATTGAATGGGAGTCAGTCTAATACGGTTTGGCTGTGTCCCCACCCGAATCTCACCTATCGTAATCATCCCCATGTGTCAAGAGCAGGGTCAGGTAGAGATAAGTGAATCACGGGTGTGGTTTCCCTCATACTGTTCTCGTGGTAGTGAATAAGTCTCATGAGAACTGATGGTTTTATAAATGGCAGTTCCCTTGCACAAGCTCTCTTGCCTCTGCCATGTAAGATGTGTCTTTGCCTCTCCTTTGCCTTTTACCATGATTGTGAGGCCTCCCTAGCCACTGGGAACTGTGAGTCCATTAAACCTTTTTCCTTTATAAATTACCCAGTCTCAGATATATCTATATTAGCAGCACGAGAACAGACTCATACATAGTCTTTCCTCAATTTCTTGCTACAAGGGTCTCTCTGGAAGGCAGCTCTTAGCACGGCATCCGACTTCTCTGAGAGAAGTCACATTTTCTGTCTTTTATTTATTCAATCTGTCTCTAGGTCCAACCCACACTTAGGAAAGACAATTACACAAGGGAATCCAGGAGGAGGGGATCACTGGGGATCATCTTAGACTTAGGCTCATCACTGTAGTATTTTATTGCTTTTCCTATCGCAAAAGAAAATTGAACTATTAGTTTACATAAGTTATCTGTGTAAAAGTCACTAATTAAGAAAATGTCATGTCTGAAGTCAGGTTATTGGGGGAAAATACGCCAAAATCTAGTGGAGTATGTACTTACAATTGTGCTTGAACTCTTTTTTTTTTTTTTTTTTTGATACAAAGTCTCACTCTCTCCCCCAGGCTGGAGTGCAATGGCGCAGTACCAGCTCACCACAACCTCTGCCTCCCGGGTTGCTTGAACTCTTTCTATCCCTTTTAATAAGTGGTTTCCACTGTTTTCTCCTTTACCAAGATCTAGGGCCTGCTCTTTAGTCTGAATTCTGGGTTCCCAACCCATTGTATTCTTCCTTCCCCCTTACCAAATATAATCTATTATCTTTTCTTTTTCTTTGTTTTACACAGTTCTATAAGGTGATTGGAAAACGAAAATCTGAGAAATTAATTGGGAATGAGATTTTAGTAAATTACGGTTTCTAAAAATGCCTTTACTCCCCAGGTCATAATTATAGTTTGGCATGGGCTTTCCTTATGAGAGTGCCTGATTTTCCAAGTTTTAATTACTTCAGTATTACCTCCTCAGAGTGGTCTTTCTTAACCATCCTCCTCAAATAGTTCCCATATCCCTCTCCCATTTCTCTCTACATCATTCAGTTTTTTAACTTCTTAGTGCTTCCTATTATTTGAGATCGTCTAGTTTATTTCTGTTTGTTTATTGGCTATCTCTGCTCACTGTAATTTAAGCTCCATGAAGGTAGGGATATAGCCTCTTTTGTTTGCTATTATATCATCAATGCTTAGAACAGTACCAAGCCCACAGTGGAGAGTCAAGAAATATGTGTTATGTGAATGAATATGGAATTTCAGGAACTGAAGCAGGAATAGGGAGAAGCTTTTTTGTCTAGGAGAGCCTTTAGGTACTCTTATCACACTCATGTCTTTCAACCTTGTACTGTGTTTGTTTGAGTCAAATCGTTCCAGGATGGACTGTTATGTGGTTGGCTGATATCTCTGGACCCTTGAGTCTGGCAAGGTCAGATGCAGCATGGTGCAAATAATAGCTATGCTCTTTATGGTTAGGAGGCTCATAAAGGTATACTTAGAATGCCTTTCAGTTTTAAAAGCTTTGAATGAATCTGTGATTCTTTTATTTGCCACCACCATCGCCACCACCACCACCACCACCAACAACAACAACAAAGGAAAAACAAAAAGAATATAAAAGAAAAAAAAGGCAATGTATAGCTTTGGAAAGGGAGCCACTTAACCTTTGCAATCTAAGTGTCCTCTGTTTGTTCAGTGATGGCTCCAGCTCTCAGGTGTGATGAGAGTATTCTGGGGACCCTTGAATAATTGCGTGACAACATGGAAAATGACAGAGAATTCAAGAAAATAATAAGAAAATACATTCCAATAAATCTGTAGAAGACAATTGCTTAAGGTTGAGATTAAAAGAAAAATCAGTGAGGATGGTCCTGCCCTGAACAGAATGGCAATTAAAAACAAAAAACAAAAAACAATGTATTCTTTTCTTGCTTTGGTTTCATTTTCACCCAGTGTGGAGCGTGACTTGATTGTTGTATATTGTGGTTTAATACAGCTCATCATTGTGTTTCTTTTCCATAGCAGCAAAGTGGGCTGAAAGCTTGAGGGATTTCTTCTGCAATAATTCCCCAGATATCATTCCTGGTCAGCACCGTGCAGCTCATTTCCATTAAGCAGATAGTCCTCCTTTCTCTTCTTTGCTTCCAGACTCATAATTCTGTGCTTATCTGCACTGAACTTCATTTGCATTTATTAGCTGGGTAGGTACTTGAAATATCTAAAACGCTTTTATCTGCCTGCTTTGTTTCTCATTATTTGCTGTCTCTTCCAATTTAGTATTAACTGCAAAGTTGAAATGTTTCTTCTGAAACTGTTGTTCAAATTCTTTGCATACCAATGTGGTGCCTGGAACTGATGTCTGCAGGGATCCCAGTCAATAACCTGGTTCTGTCTTGAAAAGCTGTAGCTTCTCACATTTTACTTTTCTCACTTGACTGACTATGAACTGTTTATGTAGATTTGTTTAGTTCTCTGTTGAACATTCAAACTCTTGGGGTTCCCTACTGTGGTAGACAGTGTGCTAAGGCACACAGCAATGAACAATACAGGGGTTTCTTGCCCTCATGGAGTGCATGGCCTCTTCTATCTAGAGAACTGTATATATTGTCCATATTAATTTGTCCTCCACTCAATTCCCCCAATTTTCTTGAATTGCGCTTTGTTAATGCTTTGGGGCTTCATTGAAGAATATTCTATAAAATGACATTATACAACTCAGGATTATTTAAAAGATACTGTTTATTTCATTTATTTTTCTTCACAAAGACTTATGGGAGAAATTTCTTTTAGATTTCAGTATCAGGGATATTTCTCCTGAACCACTCATTTGTTTTAACATTACACTGTAATTCAAGAATAGATCATACCTGTTTTCTGTGTTGGCTGCCAAGGAGTTGAAAAGCAAATTTGTAACCTGCTCCTAGAAAATGCACCAGATCTCATTACGGAGCTTTAAATACTAACTTCACTAGGGCTTTTGGCCTGCCTCATTTTGGCTTTCGTATTCTTGTCCCACTTCACAATCTCCATCTTCCAATATTGTACGATTCCTTTATTGGCTTTAAGAAAGCTAATGTCTTATTTTAAGTATTTCTTCAAACTGTCCTAAATCCTTTCTGTAAAAAAATAGATTATAAGTATATGGATAACTTATGTGAGCTTGGAGTGGGATGTCTTCAAGTTTGAGGCCTGGGATTCACATTACTTACTCTTCCCAAACTGGTGTTTTGGGATAAGCCTAGACTGCATGAATAATTGTATAAAGTTGAACAAGTCACTTGACCTCCCTAAGTATTAGGGGTCTCATGTACAAGTGGAAAGTATTTGTTTGATTAGACCTGTAATGTCCTCAGTATTAACATTTTGTGTTTGCATAACAGATTTGTAATTGTGCCATCAACACGCCTACTTTTCATCTTAGAATCTAGTGGCTTTCTTAGCGGAATTTTTGTTGCTGAGTGCCTGATGCTAGGTTGCAGAGTTAAGAGACTCAACTCAGGAATTCGAGTCTTCTAAGTAGGACCAAGCAGCAAGCCAGCAGTGAGGCTGCTCTGTGATAAGGACAAAAGCAAGGGCAGGCTTCCAGGGCCACCCGAGTGAGGGGCCAAACTCAGACTTCAGGAGCTAGGGAAGACATGGGAAGAAGGAGACATGAGTAGCATTTAGAAAGGCAGGAAGGAGTTAGCCAGGAAGTCATTTTTGGCTCCTGGAAACTACATTTTCCAGCATGCTAAGACATGAACAACTAGTTTTTTTTGATGGCAGAAGTAGAAATTTCATTCCCTTAGAGAATAGAGATGGTGGGATGTGAGAATGTAGAGTCAACCAAGACAGAATGTTGAAGGGTTATCTCCGCTGAAATATTTGGATCTCATTCTAAAGATTATGGTGACCCACCAGAGAATTTTATATGAGGTGAGGAGAGGTGGACAGATTAGAAATTTAGCAAGACAACCCTCATATGGGTATGGATGATAGATTCTGGAGGTTTGAAGGGCTGTAAGGTTACTTAGGTTAGAATGACCCAGGCAATTTGAAATAATAATCATAATAACAATAATAGTTATAGTCGCTAATATTTATTGAATATATATTAAGTTCCAATTGCCTTATATGTAGAGTCTCATTTAATCCTTGCATTAGCTCTATTATTCTATTTACAGATAAGAAAACTGAAGCTGGAAAGTTTAAGTACCTTATCCAAGGCCACATAGCTGGTAAAGTGTGGGGCCAGCATAATCATCTCTGTACCTTCCTTTTAACTACAACCATGTGCTGATTTGAGCTTAGGAGAGAGGTCTGGGATGGATATGTGCATTTGGCATATTATATTGGTTGATGACGTGAATGAAGATGGAAGCCGCCTGATATGATTAGACTCTGTGTCCCCACCCGAATCTCATCTTGAATTGTAATCCCCATATGTTGAGGGAAAGACCTGGTGGGAGGGATTGAATCATGGGGGCGGTTTTCCCCATGCTGCTCTCATGACAGTGAGGAAATTCTCACAAGATCTGATGATTTTAAAAGTAGTGGTTTCCCAAGCACTCTCTCTCTCCTGCTGCCATGTCAGATGTGCTTGTTTTCCCTTTGCTTTCCTTCATGATTTTAAGTTTCCTGAGGCCTCCCCAGCCATGTGGAACCATGAGTCAATTAAACCTCCTTTGTATATAAAGTACCCAGTCTCAGGTGGTATTTTTTTTTTTTTTGAGATGGAATCTCACTTTGTCATCCAGGTTAGAGTACAGTGGTGCAATCTCAGCTCATTGCAACCTCCGCCTCCTGGGTTCGGGTGATTCTTGTGTCCCAGCCTCCTGAGTAGCTGGGACTACAAGTGTGTTCCACCATGTCTGGCTAATGTTTTGTATTTTTAGTAGCGATGGGGTTTCACCATGTTGGCCAGGCTGGTCTTGAATTCCCGATCTCAGGTGACTTCAGGCCTGCCTTGGCCTCCCAAAGTGCCAGGATTACAGGTATGAGCCACTGTGCTCAGGACATAGGCATAGACAAGGATTTTATGACTAAAACACCAAAAACAATGGCAATAAAAGCCAAGATAGACAAATGGGATCTAATTAAACTCCAGAGCTTCTGTACAGCAAAAGAAACCATCATTAGAGTGACTCAATTGGCAAGCAACAGAATGAAAAAAAAATTTGCAATCTACCCATCTGAAAAAGGGCTAATATCCAGAATCTACAGAAAACAAAAACAGATATACAAGAAAAAAAACCAAACAACCCCATTCAAAAGTGGGTGAAGGATATGAATGGATACTTTTCAAAAGAAGACATATATGATGCCAACAAACATATGAAAAAATGCTCATCATAACTGGCCATTAGAGAAATGCAAATCAAAACCACACTGAGATATTATCTCATGCCAGTTAGAATGGCGATCATTAAAAAATCGGGAGACAACAGATGCTGGAGAGGATGTGGAGAAATAGGAACACTCTTAAACAGTTGGTGGGAGTGTAAATTAGTTCAACCATTGTGGAAGACAGTGTGGTGATTTCTCAAGGATCTAGAAATAGAAATTCCATTTGACCCAGCAATCCCATTACTGGGTATATACCCAAAGAACTATAAATCGTTTTACTATAAAGACACATGCATATGTATGTTCATTGCAGCACTGTGTACAATAGCAAAGACCTGGAACCAACCCAAATGCCCATCAATGATAGACTGGACAAAGAAAATGTAGTATATATACACCATAGAATACTATGCAGCCATAAAAAATGATGAGTTTGTGTCCTTTGCAGGGACTTGGATGAATCTGGAAAACATCATTCTCAGCAAACTGATACAAGAACAGAAAGCCAAACACTGTATGTTCTCACTCATAGGTGGGTGTTGAACAACGAGAACACATGGACTCAGGGAGAGGAACATCACACACTGAGGACAACTGGGGGGGTAGGGGAGAGTCAGTGGTGGGTGGGGAGGGATAACATGGGGAGAATTGCCAGATATAGTATGCACCTAAATTAAAATAAGTAAATTTAAAAAAATTTGTAAAGAGAATGGACTAATACACCCAGGAACCATCAACATATTGGAATCCATTAGAGTAAGAGGGGCCTGTGAATGAGGTCAAGAAAGAGAGGAGATAGGCCGGGCGTGGTGGCTCACGCCTGTAGTCCCAGCACTTTGGGAGGCCGAGGCGGGTGGATCACAAGGTCAAGAAATCGAGACCATCCTGGTCAACATGGTGAAATCCCGTCTCTACTAAAAATACAAAACGTTAGCTGGGCATGGTGGCGCATGCCTGTAATCCGAGCTACTCAGGAGGCTGAGGCAGAAGAATTGCCTGAACCCAGGAGGCGGAGGTTGCGGTGAGCCGAGATCGCACTATTGCACTCCAGCCTGGGTAACAAGAGTGAAACTCCGTCTCAAAAAAAAAAAGAAAGGAAACCAAGAGAGCAAGAGAGACAGTATCATGCAATGCTCAGGGACACTGATGCCACCAGATACTAGCTATGTCGTTGATGGCAATCTGTTTATTTTTTCTGAGCCTCCTGTATTTTTCTTTGTAAAATGGGGAGATTACTTTGTAGTAGGTATATATATTTATGGGATACATGAGATGTCTTGATACAGGCATACGATGTGTAAAATCACATCATGAAAAATTGAGTATCCATCCCCTCAAGCATTTATCCTTTGTGTTACCAACAATCCAATTATACTCATTTAGTTATTTTAAAATGTGCAATTAAATTATTAGACACATGATGTGCTATCAAATGCTAGGTTTTATTCTAACTATTTTTTTGTACCCATTGACCATCCTTACTTTCACCTAACCCACCATTACTCTTCCCAGCCTCTGGCAACTGGGGATGGTATCATTTTAAAAGCTTCTCTAAAGTATTAATCCAGATAACATTTATCAATCTGTTCTATAGCTCATAGGAAGTGTTGAGTAAATGGTGGCTGCTGTTATTACTTCAAAGCAGAAAACAACAAAAGAGAGAATTTTAAGAAGAAAGTAGCCACCACTTTCAAATGCTACAGGAAGATAGGTGGGCAATGGGGACAGTATACCATGTGGGTTAGAAACACAGAGTCCAGGAGTATTAATAACTATGAAAACAGCAGGAAAATGTTTCCCTCAGTCATGCAACTGCTATTAATTTTATGTTACAGAGAACAAATATCCCTGGTATCAGTTTTCTTCAAAATCGCAGTGAATTCTATGAATTATGAATGCCAATACAAATGAAATGAAATGTCAATCACTTATAATTACTTGAAAATAACGCTTCATTGAAAAAATTTTAAGACAGCTTTATTGTTTAGAACATTAAAACCTACTGTACACTGATGACAAATGAGAGGCTTTGGAAAATGACAAAAGAAAGTGTAGTTTAAGATTTAAACTTTCCTAGCCTCCAATCCCATCCAATCATGGTGTCATTTTTACAGAAGCAAGAGAGGCTCAGGAACCCCAAAATCAAAGAGACCTTCAGAATTGGGTGGCTATTTTTCCCTTGATTGAGTCCTTGATGTTGGACGATTTCCTTTCCATCTTTGTCAAAAATTTTCTCATCTGTGAAATCTGAAGGATGCATTTTGGATTTGATGTAAAACATCTCAGTATTGAAATCATGGCAACTACTAAAAAGTTATCATGGGCTAAACAAATCATGCTATGGGCAGAATTTGGTTTCCAGAACACCAGCTGGAAACCTCTGGCTCACACAGAATTTCAACATAACTCTGAAATTTTAGTTAGAAAGGATTTTCTTGGCTTACAAAACTGCCAGGGTGACCAGAGGTTACGGGGAGTTTTTGTCAAAGCTTTTGACCTTAATGGAGTTAAAATCTTCTTGGAAAGATAAAATTTACCAATGGGAAACTCAGAATTCAGAGTTCTGGAAGAGTGGAATTATAAGGGGGTTGGAGATTAGTTAACCCAAATACCCCTTCTTATAGGTAAGAAATCTAAATCTGAGAAAGACCCAAATTCACAGGGCTAGTGAGTAGCAGAGCTGATTCTTGAGCAAGACTTTCTGAGCCCTAGTCAAGGTCTCTCTCTGGTCCTCCACATTGCAGTCCGCAGGGTGGTATATATTCTTGTCATAATGATACTATTGGACTTCAGAGGAAGGAGAGAACAGTTGAGGCAGGTGTTTTCATGAGGGATATGACTAGAGTCAAGCCCTGAAGGACAGAGGAATGGTAACCATATGCTTGGCTTTTGGTGAATACGTGGAAAAAAGCAAAATCAAGACCAAATCAAGAATTAAAGGTAGGTATGCTACATCCGGGTGCATCTGTCAGTATGCAGTCAGGAAACCAAAAGCACACCCACTTTTTTTTAGCAGAGAGAATTTAATATAAAGAATTGCCAACCAGATGTTAGAGAACTGAAAAGGCAAAACGGGGCCTAGGTGGTGTCACAGAAGCAATAGCCACAGGAAGCAGCAACCATCACTAGGGTTGGAGAAACCAGACAGATTGGGGTTACTAGAATTTAGAAGCTTGGAGGAGTGATTCCACAAAGGTAGGACTTGGATCTCAGAAGAGAGACTTGTGCTGGTATCTCTGAGGGGGCATGATAAGGTTAGCTCTGGGAATCTGGAAAAAAAAAAGCAAACTAGAAATTCTACTGCAATTAGAACCAACGAATTGCCCCTTCCAGGTTGAAGTACTCCTCTGCATGCTGGCAGAAATAGGGAGCAAATTAGAAAGAAGAAGCAAGATTCTTTTTGTCTCCCAGTCCTTCCCCTAATTCCCTTTATTGGTAAGCCCCACCTTTCAAGGCAGATATATGATTTGCAGAGCCCAATTCTAGTGCTACAAAGCCAAGTTGAGAAGAGTGAAGGTGAGGCTGGGTGACAAAGCTTTTCAATAACCAGCCGAATCAACAGGTGGCAGCAGTGAGAAGTTTGCCTAGGGTGGGAGGCTTGTGTACAGGCTTGGTGGGAGATAAAACTATAGAGCTTGGCTGCAGGTGTGAACAACTTAGAATGTTGGGAAGAGCCATTTAGACTTGGATTTAATGAGGGACTTATAGACTAGGAGGAAAGGTGGGATTCTGAGTCGTAATTGTATTTTACTCATTCAGTTGGGTTCTCTTGACAAAGCCATTTTTTCTGTTTAAATGATTAGATGGATAAACAGATGTTAGTTTTAAGAGGATGGATCTTTCCCAGGAGTCAATAGAAGGAAGCAGTAACAAATTGTCTTGAAGCATGCAAAGAAGGCTTTGTATAGTAGAAAGGCATAGCCAGAATTTACAAGGCAGAATTTAACAACAAACTCCCATTATGCTACATATTGACATGTATACTTTCGCCACTAGTCTATTGGCTTCCAAAGGGAAAAACTATGTCACATTTCACCTTTGTATCTGCTTGGCTCAGAAGATTGTCTGAAACATGAAAAGCTCTAAACAAGTGTTAAGTAGTTCTACTTACATAATGTTTTGTGAAACATAAAAATCTCTACAACAGAGACCATGCTGTGTATCTATCCAGATAAGAATCAGTCTCACCTTAGCTAATGTGAATTTATCATTGGCAGCATAAATAGATTGGATGCAATGCCATGTACTAATCAAAATGTGGCAGGCTTCACAAAAGTGTCTTGAATTAATTATCTTTTGCTGTGTATCAAACAATCCTCAACTCTCCATGGTTTTAGAAATAAATAATTTATTTTTCCTCATGTTACCTGTCAGCGGCTATGTGTCAATGCCTTAGCTCTGTGCTTCAGCTCTGATCCAGGTTGGTGGTCAGCTTTTGGTCTGCTCCACACACTGTATCAATTTTAGGACCTAAGATAAAGGAGAAGTCTCTGTTTGGAACAAAAACTCATTCTCATGACAGTGGACAGCCAGAATGAGCCAAATCAAACCACAAGGGCACAGGGACAAAAGTGTCTCAGAATTATCGTATGTCCCTCTTGTCAAAGCAAGTCATGTTGTCAAATCACAGAGCAGGAAAGTTGATTTCCCTTACTGGGTGTAGGAAAGAATGAATGTTTGCACTCAATAATACCATGTACCAGACTGGCTAGACTGC
Organism: Saimiri boliviensis; assembly: GCF_048565385.1. Taxonomy (NCBI): domain Eukaryota; kingdom Metazoa; phylum Chordata; class Mammalia; order Primates; family Cebidae; genus Saimiri; species Saimiri boliviensis. The sequence continues at coordinate 64,854,603 of NC_133452.1, forward strand.
GCTGCCCAGTTGTTTGGTTAAACATTAGTGTAGGTGATGCTGTGAAGGTATTTTGTAGGTGTGATTCATATTTGCAATCATTTGACTTTAAGTAAAGAAGATTACCCTGGTTAATGTGGGTGGGTCTCATCCAATCAATGGAAAGTCTTAGAACAAAAATTGAGGTTTCTTGGAGAAGAATTCTGCCTCAAGATTGTAATATAGAAATCCTGCCTGAATTTCTAGGTTGCCAGCCTGCCTACAGATTTTGGACTGGCCAGTCCCTTCTCTCTCTCTCTCTCTCTCTCTCCTTCAAGGGTTCTGTTTCTCTGGAGAATCCTGATGGTTAGTTACTCTCATAAGTTTAGTTTTTTTTTGTTTCTTTGTCCAGTTGAAAGCAGAAGTAAAGTATAATCAAGAATATTTCTCTCGTACTGGATTGCTTACCTTTAGAGACTGAAATTTTAGTATTAATTGAGTCAAGGATAGAGAAAATAGGCCAGATCCTGACCTAGGCTTACGTATCAAAGCAGAGCAGAGAACAGGGTAGTTAATAAATGGGTAAGCTTGGTGAAAAAGTTAGTAGTTCTGAGCTGCAATCTGCTAGTAGGAACATGCTACAAACCTAAAAACCAAATACCTGAAATTGTGAATACTATTCTGATTCACAACTGGTTTCCATCAAACCAAATTTGTATTTAATGATGTAATATTAGGGTGCCTTCTGATAACCACAGGTCAGGAGATCTGCCCTGTTCATATCCTCTTGATACCTGATACTGTGAATGGACTTTTGTTTACATATTCATTAATTTATTGCTTAATCAACTAATATTCATTGAGCATTGTTATGTGCAAAGCACTGTCCTAAGGCTGGAAGAGTACATAAAAGGTACACACTCCCTGCCTTCATGGAGTTGACATTCTAGTGGAAGAGTTAGATATGTGACAATTGCATACATTATTAAGATGGCTGGGCCAGAGAGGTGTTTCAGGCAGAGGGAATATATGGAAAGCATCTGAGACAGAGCAAGATAGACTTTCTTCGAGGCACAGAAAGAAGGCAGGTGCAGCTGGAGTTCATAGAGCCAGAATTGGGGGGTGAGGAGTGAGGATATAAGGCTGGCAGGAGCTTTGTCAGGCTCTGTGGACTGAAATATAGACTGTTGCCTATATCCTATGCAACCAGAAAGCCACTGCTGGGTGTTAAGCTGGGATGTGAAGTGTTTGTTAAGGAATGAATTAATTAGTGAGTAGGGGTTGTTTGAGTTACAGATATGGCAATTGTATTAAACAACACAGGGAGACTGCAACTTTTGATGAGTCTATATAATTGAGAAATTTTTGAGAAAATTTTCCAGTATAATTTGTGTATTCATAGCATAGTGGAGATATATATTGTACCTATATCTATATAGATATTTATTTGTTGTTTTTGGCTTACTTTCTGTAAACAGAAAGTCTTACATGGGCAAAAACAGAGGTCAAATTTATGACTTTAAAAAATGAAGAACAGTACCACTAATCATAAATAAGGACCAATTATTAAAGAAAGACAAGTTTAAATTTTTAGGAAAGTTTGATAATGAGGAATAATTTTTTTTCCCAAAGCAATGATACAGATTTAATTATTGAAAATTAATAATACAAGTAAGGAATCTTCTTTCCCCAGTGTTAGTGAGGTATAACTGACCAATAAAAATGATATATATTTAAGGTATACAATGAGATGTCTGGGTGTGCATATGCATTGTGAAATAGTTACCACAATCTAGCTAATTAACATATCTATTATCATGCAAGGATTCTTAAAAAACTTCTTCAAGCCTGTCAATTTTATTATAAATATTGTAAGTCAACATAATGTCTGTACACTGTTCATAATGGATGGTTGAATCACATACAGTTATAGCTAATCAAAAACCATTACAAATGTATTTACCCTCCTTAAACACTTTCATATTTCATTACAAATGGCCGATTGAACACTTCCACATTCATTACAGTATTGTATTTCCATTCAATTTATTATTAAGATTTCTTGAACAGCAACTGTGTAATAGTAGCTATTGTGCATTATAAATATTTCATCAACTCTCTATGGCAATCCATTTCTCATTTGCTTGCCAAAAGTTATAAAGTGCTTATTAAACATTGATAAATAATATTACAGCATGTGATATGACATATTGTCTTGTAAATCAGCTTATTGGTAAACCTTGATGTTGATGATACTTTAATCAGTATTATTCAGTCTTCATTATTCATTATAAACAATGATTATTGCTATGTCATTGGATTGTGGAGAAATGGATCTTTCTTAGAGACAGTGTCACCAACTTGAGCAATTTTCTTATTATACAGAGTTAATTAGGTGTGTGCCTGTTAGCCTGTGAGGGAGGGCAAGTAGGAGTAACAGTGCTCTTTTCCATCTAGACACTTATTAGAGTCATAGGGAATCTTCAGGCCTTGTGGCCAAATTACACTATACATTTTCTTTGAGTCTCATTTTTGACAAGCTGGATGTCATCCTGTTCAATATTTCCAAATTTAGTGGTTTAGACATTCTGCTATTATTTGAGAGAGATATTTAACCATATGTGGTAGGTCAAAATCCTGGACAAGAAAAAAAAATCTCTTGTATGTTATAGTTAATAGAATCACAGAATGTTATTGTGAAAGATAACTTTGAGAATCATTTAATCTGGTGATGGTAAATTTGTGTGGCAATGTTCCCACTTCCCGCTTCCACCACAGACATTGCTAATTGAACACAACACTCTTTCTGGATGTATCTGGATTCAATTTGATGATTGAAACACAGTCCTCCAGGATGCCACTATTAGTTTACTATCAGTGGGATGTCAGGTGAAATCTATTTTTTTTGTCCCAGACCATGTCCAGCATCTCACTTTACAGGCGAGGAAGTGGAAGTTCACAGAAGTGAAATGACTTGGCCAAAGTCACTCTTCTTGTTAGAGACAGAGATGAAGTCCAAGCCCTTGTCTCCCAACTCCAAAACTAGCATTCAGCCTATCATCCTTGACAAAGCTTTTCTTTCCTTCTATCTTTCCCTTCCATAGGCTTTTCCAAATGACAATCTTTGTTTTCTTATGCAATTTCAATGATGGAAATCATTCTTAGTTTCCTGAATTACTTGAATTGTGTTGTCACTTTTGACCCTATATTTTTATTCCCAAACTTGGTGTTTTTCAGAGGAGGCTCTAGATAAAGCATGGATGTTTAGCAGTACCTATGGTGGGAGAAATACTTCTTTGTGTATTAAATGCATATATACCTGACATAAAAGTATGTAAGATGTCAATTTTATGTTACTGCTTTTTTTTGTTTGTTTGTTTGTTTTTGTTTGAGACGGAGTTTTGCTCTTGTTACCCAGGCTGGAGTGCAATGGCGCGATCTCGGCTCACCGCAACCTCTGCCTCCTGGGTTCAAGCAATTCTCCTGCCTCAGCCTCCTGAGTAGCTGGGATTATAGGCACGTGCCACCATGCCCAGCTAATTTTTTGTATTTTTAGTAGAGACAGGGTTTCACCATGTTGACCAGGATGGTCTCGATCTCATGACCTCGTGATCCACCTGCCTCGGCCTCCCAAAGTGCTGGGATTACAGACGTGAGCCACCGTGCCCAGCCTATGTTACTACTTTTAACACTAGAGCCATTTAATTCCAAATTCAAATTCATTTCCTAACGAACAATTGAATGAAGGTTTTGCTTTAATTAGTGAAAATTTTTTAGGAAAGACATCCTTGATAATTGTTTTGTTTATTTACAAGAAAAGGGATGACAGGTAATCTATAATTCCCTGAGAATTATAGGAAGAAAGATGCTACCTTAAGGAAGGAAGGAGTACTACTATTACTATGACTACTACTACTACTACTACTACTACTACTACTGCTACTACTACTTTAATAATAATGATTAAAGTATCACCAACATCATGGTTTACCAATAAGCTGATTTATAAGACAATATTTCATATCATGTGCTGTAATATTATTTATCAATGTTTAATAAGCACTTTATAACTTTTGGCAAGCAAATGAGAAATGGATTACCACAGAGAGGTGATGAAATACTTATAATGCACAATGGCTACTATTACACAGTTGCTGTTCAAGAAATCTTAATAGTAAATTGAATGGAAATATAAAACTTTAGGAAGAAAGATGCTACCTTATCTTTAGTGGAGGATAATGAAGGAACTACTCTGATTCATTTCAATAGATGCCCATTCTGGTACCAACATTATGGGTCCTGAGAACTGTAATGGTCCTCTTATTAAAAATCACATTAACCCTCCATTGACTTTAAAGACTTTTGTCTTTTGGAAGTTGGTATTCTTCCTTTATTCCATATGGGACTCATTACCCTGAGGGAAAGGTAATAAGTTCTCTTCCAGACCTTCTTTGCCATGAAGTCTTGTTAAATTCCAAGACTAATAGGAAATGAATTGAGCCAATAAAAAGATACCTTAACACTTAAAAAACTGAAAAAAAAGTTGAAAAGGTAATTGGCAATAACATAAAAGAATCACCTTAAACATTAGTTTCAGAGTTCATAATGATCTAGTTTTTAAAATATATAATCTGCTTGTCCTGATGATGTATGCATACTTCCACCTTATCTGTATTCTGTCCATGATTAACTATTTGGAATAACATTCATGGTAACTGGAAGCTGAGAGGTTGCTTGTCAGTTAGCACAAAGTGCTGGTAATTAACTTCCTAAAGCACCTCTACTTTTGGGTAAAAAATAGGCTCGATAAATTTATACTATGTCATGTGGTATGACAGAAGCTCATCCATCCTCTGATTTCATACAAGGTATTAGAAACAGGTTGAGTTTCTTGAGAAATATAATCCCAAATTGACATTTATATAAGACCAATTCATTTTATAGCAGTGATGACTCACTCTGAAAAGGATGTATAGTAACAAACTTAGCAGGTATTTTGAGCTGACTAGTAGTGCAGATTCTTGTAATTTGACATTGTTTCCAGGAACTCTTGGGAAAGTGAAGGCTAAGTCACAGGAGGCCTAGGGACTTTCAGTTGCTATTTGTGGATGCCTGGGGAGCTCAGATGAAAGGGGAATGTCATTTCTGCAACTTGTAATGGGTTGGTTGGCACAAACAGCATGATAGGAATCTGAGGAAAATCAGAAAAAAGAGTTTCCTATCTTTTGAACTAAAAAGAAATAATCTGATGCCACGATGAGTTTTTTAAAGGAAAGTTAAGAAAAGTAAACATAGAAAAATTTCACCTATATCTCCACTAAGAATGATATAGCCTATTAAAACAAACAAATAAAAATTCATGTTCTTCTTTAAAAAGTAGCTTTTACTGGTTCATATTTATGGATACTAAGGCTGTTTCTTGAATCATTGTATTTTTCTTGAATTGATATGGCAGAAGTTTTAAGTTGCTAAGTGTTCAGCATTGAGATTGCTTTGGACATGTCATATAACCTCCTCAATTACCTGTTTTTCTCATGTTTTAACTGGAGTCAATAATACCTGCCCTTCTTGTTCCACAAGGCTAGTGTATCACATGAATAAAGATCTATAAAAGGAATTGGTGATCAGGGAAGAATGAGACAATTTTAAGGAGAAAGAGACTTCCAGCTGAACCTTGTTTTTATCTGAGGAAGTGCAGTGAGTTTCTCTGTACATTTTTTTTTCTAACGCATGTTCGTAAGATTCACTGCACTTGCTAAAATATTGCCTTGAAGAAGGGCTTAGCAATTGTAAGATCTGAGACTCTAAATGATCGCATTGTCTATGTCAGATGGATTTCATATATTCCTCCTTGGCTATCTCTTTGTTATTTATGCTTCATTATAAACCATGTTTTAGATGAACCTATAAACACACAAGAATCAATAATTCAATATCTTTGGTGAAGTGAGTAGGTTCATTTGTGGCAATGAAAGTGTTATGTATTAGGTATATGCAGTTTTGAAATCAGTTATATATTTCAAGTTTGTAGTTATTACAAATAATAGAAGTGAGAAGGACAAAGAAAACCCCATCTCCAAATCTCAGCATTCCAAAATGCAATCTTGGTGACAACAGAGTTATTGTGGTAGAGGAAAGAGACCTGACTGATATTTTATACTCCTTCCTTTACTTATTGTTGAGTAGACATTGAGAATAGTGACAGCAACAGCAAGTAGCCCCTCTAGCAATGTCTCATGTCCCTTGTCAAGGGCATCCTAAGTGCCAGTCACAGTGTCGGGTGTTTACATGCATTTCACATTTGCTTTCCTAACATCCTGTCAGACATTCCTACTCCATTTTACAGACTGGTCAGTGAGACTTGGAGAGGTGAAATACCTTACCAAAAGACACACAGCAGGCAAGTAGAGATGGCAGGATATGAAGCCAGATCAATCTGATTGCAAAATCCAAACAGTTTGAAGCTCTGCATTGCACAGTCCTGTCACCCTTCACCCCCAAAACTGTGGATGCCTTTTTAATTTGTATATCAAGATACCAACTTCTTGCATAGCTTCCTGAAATCTGAGTTCTCTGCATTGTTTCAGATTTATTTTTTTTTCACAAAAAGAAAAGAAAGTGGGAAGGAAAGTAGGGAGAAAGAAAAGCTCACTTAGGTTAAGTCAGTTTTTGAGGGTTTTAGTTCTTATTTCTCAACAGGATGATACACTTCTGTTTTAAAAAATTATCTGTTCTCCTTCTGTAACCAATTTGTTAATCATGTTTTGGTGACTGACTTTTGGGCACATTTCCCAGAAACTTTAAGGCTACCCTTAATAAACACTAATAAGTCTGCATGCAGAAGCAGCCTATTATTATTCATGGACAGTATTACGTAGAATTAAACTTTTGGAAACTGCACCAAACACATTCAGCTAGACATGAAAGTAAGCTGAATTTCCATTTGGTTTGCTTCTTGCTGAGCCTTCAAATTATAAAGTGAAGCAAAGCCAAAAGATTAATACAATGAAAACAAAGATTGGGAAATTAAATGACACGATGCAATTTTCTGCCTCATCGGGCTGGCACCAATAATATGCAAAGGAAAGTCTGCTTAGTGTTGGTTAGCTGCTGTATAAATGCAGGACAATCAGTCTCCTTCTCGAGGGAGACTATTTTCTTGAATCATATAGCCATTGACTCTTCCAATTACCAGAGCCCCCACGCACAGTTCAGCTTTATCTATTTTTTTTTAACTTGCTTCTGTACTCTGCCAAGGTATTATGATTATCATTTACACAGGTACATGCTTTTACCTTATCTGAAATATTTTAGTGATAACTTCAGGGCATACATAAAAACCTGGAGCCTACTGCCACACTTACAATTAAGTAATAATAATATTTTGAAAAATGGGTCTTTATGGGCAGTTGGAGGCCATAATGGACTATCTTTAAATGGCAACTATCAGAGGAGCGTTAGCTCACGGTTGATGTCTCACATTTGGAGCTCTGTTGACATGCCACTCATAATGTATCATTGCTGATCATTGTCAAGATTTGTTTTAAAGTGATCTGGGTAATAAGAAATGGCTCTAAGCCACCCCTAATGTTATTCAAAATTACTTTTTTCACAGTTGTATTCAAAGGCTGTCGTGTTTATACTACTAAAATTCTCCAGACGATTCAGAAGTCCTCTGGAGAATTAAATTGTGCATTTACTTTCAAATATCCCTCTAACTCTGCCAGACAATATAAACCAGACAACACTAATTCATCTCCTGCAAAGTTTGATGCACACCATATTTTATCTGAGGAAAGAAAATAAAGAACAGACGGCTGCAGGCCTCCAGCACCTTGGAGAGAGATTGTTCTCGCGGATATCAGTTCTGGGTTATCTGCAGACAACAAACTTGAACCTAGAGAACCTCCCCCATGATCCAAGGCCTTCAATAGGCTTCTCGCTGATTTTCTCCAAAGACAGATTCTTTCTAAAGGGAAACTCTGTGTGTGTGTGTGTGTGTGTGTGTGTGTGTGTGTGTATGCATGTGCACATATTTGTTTTTATGCCCTGTAGTAATGGTAAAATATGCAAAGGAAGTAGTATTTACTACAGTTGATAATCAACTCTCTACTTATTTGGTAGACTATACTTAGTTATTCCACTCTGGAATTTTTAATAAAACCTCATTTTTAGAAATTAGTTTTAGACTATTTTTCCCCTTTGAATTTCTCAAATGTCTCTGAAGACATTGATTTCAAATTTTCCATTTAAACAATCAAAATGCTTAAGAGATGTGTAAAGTTGTTTGAAATAATGACAAATGAAAACTAAAGCTGCCCTGTGGTCAAACATCCAGAAATGGAAAAGAAACAATCGGGATGAATCATACGGACTAGAGCAGAGTGAAGAGAAAGGACCCTTACAGTTGCCAGATGTTTTTCCTGTTTCCTTTTAACTTTTTGCTGCTTTTTTTTAAGATATAAAAAGGTAGATACTAGAATTTTAGAATTATTAGCTTAAGATGCACTCAATTTTTGTGAAAGAATGTGCCTTGTTTTTTTTTTTTTTTTTTCCTGGCTGCCTTCTAAATTGCATCTTGCTTACCTCCCAAATATGGTTGGGATGAAAATGGTCAAAACCATCTGTAGTTGAGACTCTGTGATATAGCAATTTTAAAACACAATAGCCAGCCTTGAAAATAATGAAGCTGAAATATTGCATTTCTCATCCTGGTCCTTCTCATTATTATTATTACTTTTTCTTCTTAATGGAAATAAACCACCTTTACCCTAGAAAAAGAATACTTCACGTTTGTACAAAATTCTGAAGTGAATTTAGGACAGACATTATTTCACTTGAGAGAAATGCTCTGAAATGTGTAATCTCTCTTTTTAGGAACTTAATCGAGTGCACAGAGACTGAAGAATTTCTTTTTGGTTTATTATTAAAATGAAAGCTTCAGGTTTTCCTCACTGCTTTTCTTGAGACAGTTAGGCATGGGGAAGTACATGAGTTCCGGAGTATGACGGCCCTGATTTGAATCTGGCCTCCACCCCTCAGAGCTATTGGCCTTGGGTAAATTACTCTCTGTACCTTGGTTTCTTCATCTCTGAGATGGGGATGATAACAGGACCTTTATCACAAAGTTGTGAGTACAAATTGAGGTAATACACTCAAAGTACTTAGAACAGTGTCTGTCTCTTTTCTCAGATATTTTTCATGGTCTGAATCTTCTTAAATAATAACATAGTTCACGAAAAATAAAGGTTAATAAAAAGATGGTGACAAGCCCCTAATGATTAGTAACAATTTTCTGGGCTGTAAATGCTTTTTTCGATTTTTCTTTATGCAATATTTCAGGGACTCTTGATGCTTTCATTACCTTCGTGGAAGAAAAAGAAGGAATGAAACACAAAAGCATAATGGGCAAATTTTTAATAGAATGTCTTCCCAGATGAAGGAGCATTACAAGTGCTTCAGTCTTCAATATAATCTATGGTTGCTGAACTTAATAAAATGCATTTTGACTGCATCTACTTTTTTTGTTCATTTAAGGAGAAACATGATCTTTGGTATACTATCAAGAAAAAAAGTTTTATAAAATTTCAAGAGACTAAAATGCTTCTACAGTGGTACAAATTTGTTATCATAAAAAGAATATAATTCCAAGAAGGGAAATAAAATAAGGAAAGATTTTGAGAAGTTTCTTCACTTTCTAGAGCATATCTAACTATGTCCTCTGATTATTACTAAAAAGCTTTTGTATGGGACCAATGGTAGAAATTGCTATAATTTGTTTGATTCCAGCTGAACTTTTGCTAAATCAATTATCTCCAATGTGTTTAACTTGATATGGATGTCCTTATTCTCAGCCCTCATGAAACGTTTTTCTGTAATGTGTTGATTTTTCTGTTTCTATGACAATGATGAAATTATCAGGATTTTTTTCCCCCTTAAAAATGTAAAACTATTGGCAGAACCTAAAAGCCCCAGGATTAATTTTTATTTAAATTAAAATATGTTTTGATGATGACTGTAAATGACACTGGTGAAATAATCACTTGGCTTTTGGGTTATGAAAGCATACTTTGAACTACAATTTCAGGATGCCAGTGGTGGTTCAAAAAAGAGAACACCTCCATTGTCACTTCATTCACACTCCGTTGAGTTACAGAAACAGGAGTTAATCCTGCAAGAGTAGCAATTTTCAAGTAAATAACCCCAAGAACACTGGTCAGACTATCCTAGACTTTTGCTTCAATCAGTCCATCAGTTACTGAAAGGTTAAAGATGAGCTTTGGAAAAGGAAGATGGGGAGTTTTGGTGGCCATTTCCTCAAGCTTTTAGCATTCCTGTATGGCAGGTTGAGTCACACCTGTGTTTATTAAATGATGCATAATTCAGTGATAAATTGGTTTAGCTCTGCCTGTTACAAGTTGGTCCTGAGGTGTTACAGGGGTCAGCATAGAGGCACTGTGGCTGTTTCATGTCATTAGTTTTCTGTGAGTTGCAATGTGTAGCTGCTCTAACACATGTCTTTAATCAGTGGCCACAATGCATGCTTTGTATGTGAACATCCTTAGATGGTAAAAGCCAATTTAGAGTGTTCTCACCTTCCTTTTATGCCAGTGGATTCCATCAGCCTCACATGTGTGTGAAGCTAAAGGCTTTTGTGGTGGGGTCAGGTTCATTTCCCATTTGCATTGCATCCTGCCCGGTTGATCCAGGCTAGAAGCTCTTTAATGGGTGTTGAGCACTGAATAAGACCATAGTGTCAACTTGCCAAACTTCCTCCTCTGTGGAGTTCAGAAAGCTCTTATAATCCCACTTCCTTTATAAAGCTTTCTTTTGCTAAGTGGAAGACAGTGAATTATTTTCTTCCATTAACTCAGATATAAAACCCAGACTTTTGTTGTCTGTCAACACATACTCCCCTTGACCACCCCCCTACTGGTCCAAATACAACTAACAATGCAATTAGCTTTTGGTAAGATCTCTGTGCCTGCAAGTAGTTACCACATGTTAATATGTTTCTTTTGGTTTTGAGAAGACAGATCAGCAGTTACTGCAAACTAAAAGTTGTAAATTCATCTTGTAGAGCATCTACAGTAACAGTAAACATATGTACATTTTATGAAATGATGAAGATCATGATTTCTGTGTCACTCATTATCCACCTCTTTCTTAGACTTGTTTTCCCAGTTTAGATTAGATTTGTTTGGAGAGTAGTTTAGCTGAAATAGGAGAGTCTCTGTGAGAATATGGCTTTGAGTTGGACGAACAGAGTGGGGCTCTATCCCTCCTTAACTGTGTGATAATCTCATGTGATTATCTGAGTCTGTTTTCTCAGTCAGAAAATGGATATTATAATATTTCTCTCCTGGAGGAGTTGTAAGTGTTACATGAGATATTATACATAAATATGCCCAGGAGGTTCCTGACGCACAGCTGGTACTCATTCATTCATTCATTAAGTATTTTGAAGGCCATGTTCCAGGCACTGCTCTAAGCATGGAGGATAAAAGGGACAAAAAGAAAATTCTCATAGTAAGAGGAGAAAGATAATAAATAAGTGTATTATACTGTGTATTAGACGGTAAGTGCTATGCAGAAAAACAACATAGATACGGGGTATGGCAGTTCTAAGGCCTTAGGGTGGTCAGGAAAGGCTTCTTTGGGCAAACAGTATTTGAGCAAAGACTGAGGGGTGAGTAAGACCGTAGTGCCAACTGTGTGGATATCTGGGGAAGAGCATTCAAAAAAGAGGGAGCAGCTAATGGAAGAAGTGTCCATTGAGATTGGGGCAAGAGTGCAGGAGATGAGGGTAAAGGGGTATAGGACACTGTGAGGACATGAGCTTTTATTTGAAATGGAGAGTCACTGGAGAGTTCTGACCAGAGCAATAACATGATTTGATTTTAGTGTCTTGAGTTGAGTCCTCCTGGAAACAGACTCTGAGATGTTTCATTGCAGGCAGTAGATTTATTTTGGGAATGTTCTTAAGAGCAACACCTCTGAGGGAGTGAGAGCGCAGGATGGAGCACAGGGAGAAGCTGAAATGGAATGCTGTGGCAACAGAGGCTTCCACTGATCCACAGGGAATCCTGGAAGCAGCAGGGCCCTTCAGAGTTGTTCCAAATTGAGGCAAAGGGATGGAGCTTTTGTGTCATCACATTAACCAGTCATTGTTTACACTTCAGAAAAGGGCATAAACTGCAGGAGGCAGCTCCCTTTGAGTGAGAACAATTCCCAGAAGGGGATTCAAATGTAAGCCATTGGCACCCCATGCTTTTGGCTGCTGGGGTAGTGAGTGCCTCAGTTCTGAAAGGAGGAATCTGGGTGAGGCCCCACAGCATCAGGTTTTATCAAGACCAGGCTGGCTGCTATGTTGAGAATATACCGTAGAGGGAAAGGGTGAAAAGAAGATAACCAGTTCATAGGCTATTGCAAAACTTCAGAAGAGAAGTGATAGTGGCTTGGACCAATGTGGTGGTGTGGTGATGAAGAGATACAAGATTCTGGATACATTTTAAATGGGATGCTGGAGGGATGTACTGATGGATTAGATGAAGGGTATGAAAGTAAGAAAGGAGTCAAGGATAATTCCAATGTTTTTGGCCTGAACAACTGTAAAGATAGTGTTGCCATTAAGGGGTGTGGGGAAGACTGAGAGAAGTAGGCTTGGGACAGGGAATCGGGAGCTCAATTTTAGACATGTTGAGTCAGACTTGCCTATTAGATATCCAAGTGGGTGTATTCAGTAGGCGTCTGGATAGATGAGTTTGATCTGGGGAGGTATTTTTGGAATCCTTGGCATATACATGGTATTTAAGACTATGAAACTGGATGAGATCACCAAATGCAGTGAATATATAAGAGACATTCTAGGAATGCTCTCTACTTAGATTCCTTTGGCTACCTTTATGATTAGTAATAAGTTACCACCTTGGGAAAAGAAGATCCTTCCCCAGCAAGCTATGGCAATCCACTTATGGAAAGATAGTGGTAGACAGAGTAATGGTCCTCCCCACCCCAAGTATTCATGTCCTAATCCCCAGAATGTCTTCTTTTTTGTTTTTTGTTTTTGAGACAGGGTCTTACATTGTCACCCAGGCTGGAGTGCAGTGGCATGATCTTGGCTAACTGCAGCCTTGACTTTCTGGGCTCAAGTATTCCAACTGCCTCAACCCACCAAGTAGCTGGGAGTATAGATGCATACCACCATGCCTGACTAACTTTTTTTTTTTTGGTAGTCTTTGTAGAGATGGGGTTTTGCCATGTTGTCTAGGCAGGCCTCAAACTGCTGAGCTCAAGTGACCCTCCTGGCCCAGACTCCCAAAGTGCTAGGATTATAGGTGTGAGCCACCATGCCTGGCTTTGAATATATCATTTTACTTGGCAAAAGGAGCTTTGCAGATGTGATTCAGTTAAGGATCTTGAGATAGGAAGATTATCCCGGATCATTAGTATAATCATAAGGTTTCTTAAAAAAGGAAGGCAAGGGGATCAGAGCCAGAGAAGGCAATGCGGTGGGAGGAGAGGTTAAAGTGATTGCTTTGAAGATGGAAGAAAAAGCCATGGATCAAGGAATGCAGGCAGTTTCTCTAGGCTGCAAAAGCCTAGAGCTTCCAGAAGGAAGGCAGCTCTTCTAACACCTTGATTTTAGATTATAAAACTAATTTCAGACTTCTGATCTCCAGAACTGCAAGATAATAAATTTGTGTTGTTTTAGTGTAGTAATCTGTGATAGCATCCATTGGAAACTATTGAGCTAAATAGAGTTGGCTTTTCCCTGTCTTGGCACAAAATTTGGAAGCTAAATTTTGTGTTGGGGAATTAGGAGTAGGTAACTGTTAGGGATCTAAAATATTGATGTTTGCTTGTAAATAAAAATTCCTTTCAAATGTGATATCTTTAGATAGATGTGTCTGTCATCTATCTATATCTATCTATCTATCTATCTATCTATCTATCTATCTACCTCCCTCCCTCGCTGAATACTTACCTACCTGTCTATCCTTCTATTACCTATCATCATCCATCCATCCATCCACCCGCCCACCTACCCACCCAGCTGTCCATCTATATGTCTGATAAATTTAACAAAAACTTAAATAATTGTTACAAATTGCCCAGTTCTTTAGGATAGTATTACCACTTTGTGAATTTAAGACTTACACCATATTGGCTAAAGATGACTACTTCCTTTTTAAATATGTAAGCTCTACAAACAGAGAAAATTTAGTAAGTTACTTTGTGTTTCCATTAGGTGTGCTTTATGATTTATATACAAGATCTGCATTTGTGTGTGGGTCTTCTCTGAAAGGTATCTAGTCAACTTGTGTTTGCCAACATTAATGATGCCAAAAGTATAATGCAAAATTCACAAACATGATTTTGCTTTGCATTTTAGTTTAAGTTAGTGAGATTTAGTTATATCATTCGGTTTTTGAAAAGTTTTTAAAAAATCTTGTATTGGCAACTGCATTTATTTGCCTTCTAAGAGACCTGGAATTTTTATCTTCCAATTATTCTGAATATGAGACTCAGGGGAGCAAGTGGTTAAGAGCATACATTTTGGAATCAAGTAATACTAATTTTAATGCATAAGTTTGGCCATGCACTAGCTTGGGCAAGTTATTTCTCCACTCTGAGGCTCAGTTTCCATGTCCATAAAATGGAAATAATAATTTCCTTCTTATAGGAGCGTTCCTTATGGGTCAAATAAGGGAATGTATGTAAGCCTAGTGCTTGGAACACAGTAAGTACTTAAGAAATGATGGCTTTAATGATAGTTATTCTTCTTCTTCTATAGTAGCTGAATTAGGAACAGAAGCCTCAAAATCTGAGTATTTTCCTAGTTTATGCCCCTGTGCTCTTTTTAGTAATCCATATATCAGGTTATCGGCATTCTACTGCCCAACAATTTATAGGCTGGTTAACCCTGGTGCCTGGACACTTCCAGCAGCATAACATTGTCATACATGTCACAGACAGTGCAGGGAAAGACGAGTTCACTGCCTCCAGAGGCACATTATTCACCTGCTCCTCTACCATAAAATTTGCTACATCTCTGAAGGATCCCTTGGTTATATTTTTATTTTATAGCACCCTACATTGACCATTTTGCAAAATAATGATGCTCTTCTTATCAGCTCACCTTCTGCCAGTCGGTAATTTATCTGAATGGGTTCTTTCAGCATCAGTATATACGGTACAGGTGTAGGTGAGGCATTGGCTGTAATAACAGTGAGCCACGGAGCAGCAGACAGGATTTGAAGTACCCATGGCTTACACCAGTGAAATGGATGCTAAGCAGAGTTTGCTATTTTCTAGAAGGGAAAACATCTGGAACGAGGTACAAATTGTTCCCGGAAGAAAACACCTTTGAATGCTGGTGCTCATTTGGAAACCTGGCTGGTATCCATGTTTAAGCCTTTGCTCGGTTTTTATCTTTTATGCTTTCACAGAAAGGCAGCTTGGTATCCTATAATCAGTTGTGTTTAGTAACTTTAGGGGGGAAAATACCCTAGTCTAGTAACTCTTTTCTACCATTATCTCCCCCCCCCCATACTGCGAACAGATACTACTATCAAGACTGCTTCAAGGAAAGGTTTAATTTTTATCCTACCCCCACCTTCCCATACCCTTTTCAAGCTAAAATGATTTTAAACGTCCTTTAGGAAGATGCTGAACACTTAAAGATCACCCTTATGTCCATTGTCTAGGAATTAGTTTAAAGCAAATATTTTATAAAGCTCTACTTTCCACTGTCTTTGGGTGGGAGGGCAATGGAAATTGTAGGGAGAGAAGGAAACCATGTTGTTGAGGTTGGGGGAAACTTGTCACTTGCCCGAATTTCTGCATTTCCTCTCTTCAGTGGACAGTTTGAAAACCTCTGTTGTAGATGATAAATTGAACTTGTTTGCTGCGTTTACATTTCTCCCCTACCTTTTATGTCTGCTTACTGTTAGCATGGAAAAAGTGAACATATTAAAAAATGAATTTTAAGTGAAAAGAAGTGAATTTGAAGCTTCCATCTAAGCCTAAAATATTTGAACTCCTTGTGTCAACTTTGATGTCATTGGGGGCCATGCTGATCACTGTCATAGCTGATGAAAGTCATTTGGCTTCCAAATATTTCTACATAGGAACATTTTAGCAAGGCTTTATGCATAAAATTTAAATTATCCTTTAACCAATTCCAATGATTAATTTTATCCTTACAGTGTTCTCAGTCCCCATCCCCCTTCCCACCCCCATTCCTGCCTTTCTGCCAGGTTTCCTAACATAGATACTCAAGAACAGCCAATCAAATATGTTCCTTGGATCTTGGTTTTTCTTAAGGAATTGATCTGTTCTTCTGTCTCACACCCTCTATGGCTACCTTTTGTTCTTCTTTGAGTTTGTAATCATGTTGAATAAAGCAGTAGATTCACAAATTATGATTGTGAGAGTTAAGGAACAGTGTCTCACTGTTAAGGCAAAGGGTAATGACTTAAAGTGCTTGCCAGAGTTTGTTAGGAGTTACATGACAGCAATCGTGCATGTGGAGGGTTGCAGTGCAACTGCAGGGAGTAATGAAGCTGAGTTTCCCATGGCACAAAGCATTATGGCTGTATTTGTCACTGAACGGATGGTTTCCTGTACTCCAAGGAGACTGTGACTTCCTTCCAAAGACCTACATGTGTGATCCTTGTGGTGAAAAGGAATTTCCCAGAAATGGGAGTCTAAGGAAATGATGATTATTCCTTTATGCTACAGAGACTTGGGTGAATATTCAGCAGGCTTTTTAAAAAATTCATAACCTGTGAGAAAAAGTTTTAAGGCAGCCTTTGTTCAGTTGTGAATATAATGATGCCTTCAACTAGCAATTGAGGTATAAATAATTCACTTTTGAACATTTTGTAATTAGTTGAGGCATAAATACTGGATCAAGGATTTCAATGATAGAGTTTCCATTGGGCTTCATGCTTTGTATTGCTATTTTTCCTCTGATGCAATTAAAACACTCCTAAATATACGCAAACATATGTGCGGGTATAAACACAAATGCGCATAAGTAGGAGTGTCATGTACTATGTCCAACCTCAAAAAGGCTAAGAATTTAATAAATAGGTCAACCCTGTCATGAATTCTGTTTCCTGATGAGATAAACAATGACTTTTAATTAGAAGCTAAATTTTTTAATTAAGATAATTCTGCAGTAATTATCCCAGTTGTCTGCTCCACTGGATTTTAATGAAAAAGATTGATTAGGTATAAAACTAGTAGCATAATTAAACATTCAGGGTTGCACTGGCCACTGAGGTGAGAGTAATGTGATTAAACCCTATCGTACATTCCTTAACAAAGTATTTTAGACAGTCAAATCTGGTGCAGCGTCTGTAAACTTCATTTTTATGAGTAGCTTCAACATCTTAAGGTAAAAAACAGATTTAGCCACAACTGGTTTATTTATGCAAAAATATTTATTGAGCATTTACTATGCACTGAAGTGATATGGTGTTGTAAAGCTTGATCTTTGGAATTAGATACATTTACTCAATGTCTCAGTTCTTTCCTTTAGAAGATTGGGATGTTGGAAAGGTCCTATAATCTCTGGGCACGATAGTTGTACCATCTGTAAAAGGAGATAATTAATATTTTATGTAGCTGTTGAGTTTTTAAATTAGTCAGCACATGTTCCTACTACAGTTTTTGTACTGGGTAGATGCTCTAGGGGCTAATAGGGGCTATTACTACTATTTCCTTTATTTTAAAAAATGTTCTATAATTTCTTTTAATCAGTCACAGTAAATATGGTCTGCAGATTCCTAGTAGTTTATAGAAAATTTAAGCAGAGGCAAAAATAATGTTGATAGGTGATGCTGGGGACTTTAAAAGCATGATGATATTAATTATCTTTGCAACATTAATAAACAGATGTTGGAAGCTCAAGTTAATATTTTCAAAATTTGGAGGACATTCTCTCTTTTTTGCCTTAGTAAGTCACCTGGAAATGCAGGAAAACTGGCTTCTGGAATTGCTTCATTTTCTTATTTGCTTTAGAATGCAGGATTTAATGAACAAATTGCTGCATTTGCAAAGATCAATTCACATTATCTCAACTAGTCTCTGTTGGCTGGGGATACTTTGTTTGCCAGGAAGTAGGAATGAGTGAAGAATGTGTGTACAGTGTTGGACAGAATAACCCAACCTAGCTTTGTAGACATATCCTCACCTTATAATCCTGGTCTCCTTGGCCCTGTGCTGTACCTATCTGAGACAACCACCTACAGACAGAACAAACATAGTGCGACTATGCATGAGTGAAGAGGAAATTCAGAATAACTGAGGTAGTTAGAGGTTTATCACCAAGTACTTCATAGAGCACAGGGGGAGTTGCAGGCAATTTGGACCATGAGGTGGTAAAATTTCTGTGCCAATGAGGTTCTAAGGCATCCTTGAATATTAAGGTTATGAGCAGTGCATTTATAGCCAGACCATCAAATCCAGTCTAGACCTTGATTTAAAACTTAGATCTTTGATATACTAATAGTATAATCTTGTGCAAGATAGTTTTCCTTTCTGAGACTTATCTATCAAATGTAATAATTGATGTAAAATAACAAATCATGCAAAACATGATTCATTAATTCCCATATGTGTCAGTTTATTGACTATCATGTATATAGGTAAAACAGTAACCAGCAGTGAAAATTCAAGCATGAATGAGACCCACCCATGCCGTTAAGGAGCTTTCAGTTGACTAGTGTATAATTCAACAGAAAATTATCACGTGGGGTGGTGACTACTTGGTCTAAGAAGTAGTTGGACCCACTATAGGTAGATTTGGGAGAGAATGAAGAGCTGTCACTGGCAAGACTTGTTTATAAATGGACAGTAAATTATAAATCTGATGAGTTGTATGAGTCTAGACAAGAGGATGGAGAAGATTTTCCTCCTTGGCCTCCTGGGCCACTCAGTTCATGGTGCACAGTAAACTCCACCTGAATTTCATGTTGATTCCACTAAACTTGATCCTGAGGCTACCGCCTGCATATCTGGGGACTCCTTATGCCACGAGAGGAATGTATAAAAATGAGGACTGTATTTTTGGCAGGTTTATTAATCTAATCAAGGAGAAATAATACTTCCTGCTTTTTGTAAAAATAAACAAACAAGCACCAGAATCTTAAATAAACATTTTCCAATAGAATTGCTGTGGCCGGCTCATTAATATTCTTTCACAATTGTATTTTCATCACAATTGTGATGGTGGTTAGATTGTTTGGTCTAAAGGTTACATAAAGACAAAAACAGCTGTGGATTATTTCATAAGAAACTTAGTGAAGGAATAGATATCACCTAGAGACTGAGGTTTTTAAGACTGGCAGTCAGCTTCTGAAGCAACTTGGCCAATTTATTGTTGCTAACCTTGACATTAAGTTGCTATCTTCCTGGGGAACATTTGAGACTGTACATATGGTGGTTGAATTATATTAAGGGTAGCACTATTTTAACCTTCAGAAACAAGATGGTTGCTTGTGTCAAGCACATTGCATGTGCAACACAAAGGAAATCAGGCCATGAGCCAGGAGAGTCCACAAGGAGGTTCTCTTATGAGGTGGACAGGTCAATTGCCACGACCTCTGTTATGACAAAGACAAGGAAGCTCAGCTTAGCCTTTTTCTTGGGTGGGCATCTGGGTGCAGGATGCGGTTGCCAATTCCATTCTTCTCTCCCATTCTCTGGTATTTTGTTTTGAGGAAAGACCATGTTATATACTCATTCTCCCTACAAGGTTATTAGCTAATGCTGTCTGTAGAGCAGTATAGCGGTAGTCAATAATGTTACTATCCTTTAAAAAAATATTTTATTTTATTTTTTTAAGAGACAGAGTCGTGCTCTATCACCCAGGCTGGAGTGCAATGGTGTAATCATAGCTCGCTATAATCTTGAACTCCTGGGCTCAAGAGATCCTCCTGCCTCAGCCTCCTTAGGAGCTAGGGCTACAGGTATGCACATCCACACCCAGCTATTTTTTTTTGTTTTTTTCTAGACACAGGGTCTCACTATGTTGCCTAAACTCGAGCAATCCTTCCACCTTGGCCTCCCAAAGAACTGAGGTTTTCTGTGTGAGCCACCATGCCCAACTGTTACTATTTTATATAAACTTTTTTGGAGTAGGTGTTGGCTCATTATTTCAATATTTGAAATATAGGATAAGTAATTTAGGAAACCTGCTTGAGATGGAAGGATCCCAACATTAGAAGATTCTCAATAATTTATCAGTTTTGAACTCTATTACTATTTGTTATGTTATGGAAAAAAGATGGTTCATAAACTGGTCATTTCTGCTGACAAAATTTTTTAAATAAATATTTCATACCACTTATTTTACAAAAACAGAATATTCCAGCTTGTGGCACTCAACAGTTAATTACTGATACTCCTCTCATATGTATCAGCAAATGGGATAACAGATGGGAAGTGAGTGACTGTTTTATATTAGTGCCTAATTAGAATGGTGTTTTTATTTATTAATATAAAAGATTACTAATGTGTAATTATAAATTACAGACACATGGATCTTTTATTAATGTGCAGAATTGAGGTGTTATTTATAAAAATGTATCTGCTTTTAATATAACTCCCATAATAATGTTACTGTATTGCAACTGGTTGGAATGTGTCTTTATTTCCTGGTAGTCTATGAGTTCCCTGAGGCAAGAATAGACATAGTAGACATCCAGTAATTCCGTAGAAATGAATTGCTTTAAGTTATAATGATGTGCTTGTCATCATAGAATCACACTTAGAAATCTAAGAATTTATATTTAAATTCCTCACTTAGTTTGTAGCCAGTCTGTTGTTACCTGGGTGGTGGAATAATATGGCGTATGAGCTTATGTCTTTTTTCATATATGACTATGTATGTTTTTTTCTTTTCCTTCAGAATTTTAGCATTAAATATACTTTAATTGGTAATATGCTTAACTTAAATATACTTTATTTTTAATTTTCTCTCGATCTAAATTTATAGGTTTCAAGAATTTTGAATGTTTCATGATTCATGGTTGCAGTGAACACTATTCATAGTATACTTTTACAAATGTGATTATACTAAATATGTGAACTTTAATGACCTGCTGTGTACAACTGCTTAAAGGAGTGGCTTTTGAGTGAAGTTAATGTGTATTTACCTTCTTTCCCTGATTATAGTTTTCTCCCAACAATCTAGTCTATAACCCAGTGAAGACTGTGTCTGGCTTTTATTACAAAAATATGTACAATTGGTGAAAAAATTCAGCTGTAACTTGGAACCATGGGATGGATATATGCACACACACACATGCACATGCACACATCCACACACCCACACACACCCACACACACAGGCTTGTGGAAAACTAAAGGCTTCAGGCAAATTAAAGTTTGAAAACATAAATTATATGCTCAGCTGGTCTCTACATGCAGTGGAGAAAGTTCTGTAAGGATGGCTATAATATTTGGAAGAAACCATTGCTATGATCTTTCTATCTGTAGAAATATGATACATTTAGGAAAATAATCAAATACCTCAGAGACAATCTATATTTTCCTTACTATATAAACAAAAGCAGAAATGGGGTGAGCTTTTTTTCAGTATGACCTTAGATGCATATAGATTTTATGACTCATTAGTAGGTAGTGTTTATGTATCTGTTCTAAAGGTTTTTAAAAATTTAACTGATGGTTATTGTCTTCATTAAACAAGTATGTTGGATAAAAATCAAGTTCTTGGGTTGGGTGTGGTAGGTAGCTCATGCCTTTAGTCCTAGCACTTTGGGAGGCCAAACTGGGAGGATCATTTGAGGCCAGGAGTTTGAGAGAAGCCTGAATAACATTGGGAGATCCGGTCTCTACAAAAAGTAGGAAAGTCAGTGGATGTGGTAAAAGTCAGCTGCCCATCTGTAGTCCCAGCTACTATGGAGCCTGAGGTAGACGATAGCTTGAGGCTGGGAAGTCAAGGCTTAGTGAGGTGTGATTGTGTTACTGCACTCCTGCCTGGGTAACAGAACAAGACCTGTCTTGAAAAAAAAAAATCAAGCTCTCTTTAAAAAGCAATCTTACTGTAAATATTAGGATAAAAATTACTACTAAACCCAGAAAACCAAACCAAATGAAACCAACTTTCTTATTGGTGAAAAGAGAACATGTATATGTTTCATTTCTTATGCTAGTAATTACTGGAGGTCTTGAAAATAAAACAATAAGTATATAAATAAAATTGTAATACTTTGCAAACATCAAGAGACATTGTTCCACGTTTTCATAAGTAATTTTAATATGATCTTCAGTAAGCTATAAAGGTACATTGAAATGACATGCTTCCCAAAAGCCACTCGTGAGGTTTAAATGATTCTAGGATTGTCGGGAGTATTGCCAGGAAGCGAGTATGCCAAAGGCACTTCCATGTTGACAGCTCAGGAATGACTTTGACCTAATTTTAGCTGGTTTCTGTTCAGGAATAAATCAAAAAGATCTTGGTGTAGAATGAAACCCGTTATCTTTTCGATTTAAAGAAGAAATTATAACAACTAGGATTAGGGTTAATCTACGATCATCATAGTAATTACACCAATGAAACAAAATTCGGAGCGCAAGATATCATTCCCTTTATCCCGCCAGGTTTCACAGCTGCTAGCCCTTCAGGTCCACCCATTGTGAAAATAACTCAGAGAGAAAGAAGTAATGATTGACCTAGAACTCAAATTCTTACTAAATCACTATTCAGAAGTAAGCAACTACCACCTAGGAAAGTCATCACCTTTTGAGTTCCAAAACTACTAACCACATGGATCCTGAGAAAATGGTATGATGGCAATACCATGAGACACATGGTATTGCCTAGTGATGAAAACGTTTGATGATTTCATTCAGCCACTACTTAATGAGTGTACTTTGTTCCACTCATTGCTCTTGGGGCTGGGTTACGTAGCAGTGTGAACCAGATAGCTCAGGTCCTGGCCCTCATGGAGCACACAGTCTTGCTGGGGGAGAAATCAATAATAAAAATCAATTATAATATCTTCAGAAGACCACTGAAGCAGCACCTAATCTAGAATACAAAAGGGGTTCTGAAAGAAGTGTACTATGTGTGAATATCACACTTGGCAGTCACTATCATTAGAAGAACTGATTCTATGTTGGCTGGGTAGAGGCAATTCACTAGACATACAGAAACAGGTATGGAAGGAAGAAGGAGAAGTAAAAATTTAAAAATCTTGCATAAAAACTAGCCTGTGAACAAAAATTGTAAAATTCATTTACAAAATCTGATGCTAAGGAAGAAAGCCAAAATAAAGATGAACATAAACCAAACATTCCGAATGTGAACTCATTCTGATTAATTTTAGAGAAGTCTGAGAAAGACTGAAATAATTGTTAAAAAAACAGAAAGTGTGAGACGAGACCAGAGAGGAATAAAATAATGCACTGGTAGATAAAAAACGATCCAATAAAATAGGATGGAAATAAGAATTTAGTCAATGAAACAAAAATACAATGTATTGGACATACTCTAGAACAGGTGTCCCCAAACTACGGCCCGCGGGCCGCATGAGGCCCCCTGAGGCCATTTATCCAGTCCCCCGCTGCACGTCAGGAAGGGGCACCTCTTTCATTGGTGGTCAGTGAGAGGAGCACAGTATGTGGCGGCCCTCCAACGGTCTGAGGGACAGTGAACTGGCCCCCTGTGTAAAAAGTTTGGGGACGCCTGCTCTAGAATGAACATAGTCAAAAAGAATAGTAGACTTGAAGAGAACTGAAAAATGTCCACTATTGAGCACAGACAAAGACAATATATGGAAGAGGAATTAAGAAACATGAAAGATAAGTTGAGATGCTCCCATATTCAGTGAATATGAGTTTCTGAGAGGACGAGTACATTAGAGAACTGATAAGTAAGAGATAATTGTTAATACCGTTTCTAGAGTATTAGATTATCATTCACGGATTAGAAGAATACTCTTGAGTATAAAACTATATAAATAAAAATAAATTCACTTTTAGACATATAAGGAACTACATTATTAAGAATAAAGGATACTTTTCAAAGCTATCAGAGAAAATGTACAAATTATCTAAAAATTAACAACTATTAGACAAACAGCAGCCTTTTACTCCAAGACAATTGATGCCAGGGAGAATGCAATAATATCTTACAAGTGCTGAGGGAAGGTATAAGTATACTTAGAGTTCTATACACAAAAATCACGCAAGAATGAGGGCAAGGTAAAGAGAATTTGAGATGCATAGAAGGCAAGATAAATTTATCATTCATAGTTCCTAAAATTTTTTCTTTGGAGAGAAAAAAGATGAATGCAGATGGACAATATAGAGCATGAGAAACAACAGCGAACACAGAAATTAATAAAATATATTGACAAATGTAATTATTGATTACAAAAAAATGCTTCCTTTGAAAGATAAGTGAAGCTCTCTATAAAAATAACCATATGTGGATCTGTTCCAGGGTTCAAAATGTGTTTTACCATTGTTTTAATTATAAATAGAATCGATGTACTAAATAATTCTAGATTGTGTTAGAAAACTTTTTGGTTAAGTTTCAATCTTAATATGCTGGAGGAAATCAACAAATTAATAGCAATATAACTTACAGCTTTTAAATTATCAGAAGGAATAATCAATCCAACAATAGGCAGGGCAGAGAGGAAAGGACCATGAAATAAATAAAAAGAAGGCACAAAATCAGATGGTGAAAATAAGTCCAAATATACCAGTAATGCTATAATCTTAGTAAACATACATTGATTAAACTCTCACTTGTTAGAAGATGTGTTATCAAGTTGGTACAAAATTCATTCAGCTTTACCCTGCATCTAAGAGAAATTCTAAAACCAAATGACACTGAAAGCTTGAAATTCTAGGGATGCCAAAAGATCTAATGTGCAAATACAAATTAAAGAAAGTTGGGATCCTCAAATGAAACAGAACTTAAAGTTTAAAAAAGAATGAAAGAGTACTCTGTAAATAATTTTAAAAAGAAGTTATCTACCAAGATGTCACAACAATCAATAAATATGTATATATATATAACAGAATACTCTCAAAAATATATAGAGCAAGAACTAAAAGGAATAATTAACAAATCCTGATTCATAACAAAACTGATAAAGAACATAAAAACAAGATCAAGAAATAAGAAACATTAAAAAGTAAAATTAATTCCATCTCTAACTCTGTATATGCATATGCTATATGTATATATATATCTATATATCCATCTATATATCTATATATCATCTCCAATAATAGGGAATATATCTTTTTCTATTTCTTTTACCACAAGTCAGTTAAAAAAAAGCTTGTCGAAAAATTGCCATGTATTTGGAAATATCAAAGTGTATTTCCACATTACTTATGGGTTAAGAAAGAAAACATAAATGGGGAGAAATGCCAGATATAGTATGCACCTAAAGTAAAATAAAAAAATAAAATAAAATAAAAAATAAAAGCCATACAAAAATAAAAGTACCATATATCAAAACCTGTGAGAGGCAACGAAGGCAGTATTTGAGGTAACTTTATTAAAAAGAAAAAATAGCAAAAATAAATGATTCATGTTTCATTTTGGAAATTAGAAGAATACAAACAGAATAAATTAAGATTGAAAATGATTAAAAGGAGTATCAATGATGAGAACAAACATTAATGAAGTCAAGAAACCCCCAAAACATAGATCAACATAACCCAAAACCAGTAATTTGAAAGAACTAATTCAATGGGCAAACTTTTAGCAGGGCTAATCAAGAAAAAAAGACACAAATGAATATTTATGATGTTAATGATGCATGCTGTCCTGTGGGTAAAAAGTCCTCTAATTCTGACCCTGGAGTCTCACATCTTTTACTGGCACCCATGAAATGGTGGCAGGCTAACTTGTTAACTTGCAAATAGGTTAAAATAGACCATGGAATACTATGCAGCCATAAAAAAGGTGAGTTTGTTTTCTTTGCAGGGACATGGATGAAGCTGGAAACCATCATTCTCAGCAAACTAACACAGGAAAAGAAAACCAAACACCTCATGTTCTTACTCATAAGGGGAGTTGAACAATGAGAACATGTGGATGCAGGGAGGGGAATATCACACACCATAGCCTGTCAGGGAGTGGGGGATTAGGGGAGGAATAGCATTAAGAGAAATACCTAATGTAGACGATGGGTTGATGGGTGCAGCAAACCACCATGGCACGTGTATACCTATGTAACAAACCTGCATGTTCTGCACATGTATCCCAGAACTTAAAGTAAGAGTAATAATAAAAAACAACCCACTTCCTTCATTGTTCTTGACAAAACATAGGACTTTCATTAATAGCTGCAGAAATAGCATTTGACAAGATCTAAAATTCACTAATTTATATATATATATATATATATATATATTAGCAAACTAGGACTCAAAATGAAGTACTTTAACCTACTAAAGTACATATAGAAAAAACCCATACTAAACATAGGTAACAGTGAGATTTTAGAATTATTTCTACTTAGATGGGGATTAAGACAAAGATTTCTGCTATTATCCTATTCAGGCTTATATTGGGTATCTTAGACAGTGAGATAAGACAAAACAAAACAATTAGACATATAAGAATTAAAAAGAAAGAGAGGAAACAGATTAAAGAGAAAAAACTCAAGGTAGTTCACAGGCAGACTAATAAAATCAGAAGTTTCAGCAAGTGACCTAGCCTTATGAGCAGGCTTGGGGGAGAGAAAGATGGAAATCAGCTTTTCCCTGGGAATATTGTTTCCCCTGACCCACACTTTAGCAAAATAGCATTCCAACCTTCTAGCCACCATAACTTTCCTTTTAAAACACACTCTAATTTAGTAGGAAAAGTGAAGATCCTTTATATCATGAAAATGTATCACACTTACATTGGCTTATGTGACATTTTAGAATTTTACTCCAAGTGAGAAATGATGTCAACAAGATTTAGATTCAAATCCTGTAGGTACTAGTTGAATACTTATTGTGCCTTTGATCTGCAAGTATGAGAAGTATTTCTTGGAAAAGAAAATTCCATCATAAGATTTTGAATAGTCCTTATAATAAAAATCAGCTACAGTAAGATATAACCTCTGTTAAGATATATGAAGTATCACTGGAATTGTACTTTTGTGTGACATCCTGTCAAGTTTTCATCCATTCTCTTAGGCAGAAAATTCCTTTGTAAAACAACTTCAGTGAGATGTTACAACGGTGTATAGACACCATAGCATCTTTCAATGCCTTTGCCTGTAATAATTATTATATAAAATTATTAACCATTTTGCCTGGTTAATAATTATTTTTGGTTGGGTTTCATAGGACATAAATAGCAAAATATTTTCTTTATGAAACACTGTGTAATGTTATGGTAATACACAGGTTGAGTTTCTGAAGATCTTTACTGTCACGGACTGGCGTGGTACCATGTCCAAGGGAACCATCTGTACCATTGCCTCACTCATTTTAAGGGCTGCCAATTCTTCTGGCTGAAGATTCTTTCAACCTTTGAGATAGTTACTAATAAGTTCCAGCACTGGATCGAGGCCAAGACATGCCTTTTTATTTTTGTTCATTATTAGTCCTTTGGCAGAGGTAGGAAGGGCAGGGTAGAATCTCTGGGGAATGAGTGGTTATGTTCAGTTTATTATTATTATTTTTTCCATTTCCTTCTTTCTCTCTCATTTTAGTTTGGATTTTTGTTTGCTCTTTGGAAAAGAGCCTAAAATAATATTGGATCATACCTTCTGTTCTCGTAGATATATTTGCTTGTTCCTATGAGATAAAAAATGTAGTATTTTTGTCTCCTTTATAAAATTATAGGTACTTGATAATTGAAATTTTAAAATTCAGAACATTTTATCAGAACTAGAAAGATGACTTTCTTTTAGCAACTTGAGTTTCTTTTTAAGACATGAGCTGTGGATGACCACAGCCTTTGTAATCTGCTTCCTCTTCTCTCGTCTTTCCTCCCCACGGAGCACTGGCCTATTTTGTGCTTGTTCCTCTTGGAGCCTCACGCTTGCTGTGTTTCATGTGTGTACACCTTAACTGAAGCCTTTTTTACCCCCGACCCTTCTTTGGTGCCTCCAGTCTCGTGGTTTTAGGATTCTTAAAATGTGTTCTGAGATCCACTTTTCCATGTTAATTTTTATATCATATGGGTACATTGATAAAGTTGTCATTCTTACATAATCAATTTTGTAGTGATGAAATGCTAAATGTAATTATTAGGTTCTGCTATGTGTCAAATCCCAGGTCTGGTGTGGAAGACACACAGATGACCCAGGTGGAGGCTCTGCCCAGGGATTCACTAGTCCAGTGGAGAACCACGGAGCTGACAACGTGAAGCTGGGTGTCACACCCAGCCTGGGAGGATAGGGAAACTTTTCTGCAGGGGGTTAGACCTAAATTGTATCCTAAAGGATGAGAAAAGGTTATTTTAAGTAGGGGAGAGGAGGTGGGCAGAGGGTATTCCAGGCAGAGGAGACAGCTTGAACAAAGTGGTGGGAGGCCACTTGCTATTTGAAAGATTTGAGAAACGGCATCTTGCATAGTCTTCCTGGGTTCGGAAGGGCATGAAGTGAAGCTCCAGAACCAGAGGGGCACCAGTGGCTTGAATTCTGTCTGTATGCCATGATTCTCAAACTTTGATCTGCATCTGGCCTTTTAGCATTAATGCACTATTCACAAGAACTCAGCCAGGAATATCATGTCGCATAAGGAGAGGACATTCTTGATGAGAAATCACTGTGAGAACTGCCCTTTCTTTGGGACTTACCTTAGGAAAAAGTCATACTTCTTGAAAGAAAAAAAAGAATTTTTAGATAATCAAAATTTAAATGAAGACAAGAAAGGTTTCTCTTGTTAAATATAAGTAGATTGCCAGACGCCATTCTTAGTTAAAACTAAATTTAACTCTTGCTTTAAGACGCTTCATCCAATGTCATCTATGCAAAAAATTCCCAGAAAAACAGATACCTAAAATATAACTTTAATTAAAAAGTTTTTGTTTACACCCTTAATGAAATTTTGACAAAGCATAATTTTGTGAATTGTATTATTTATTTTTATGACTGATTTGTACTTTTTTTTAAAAAATATTTATTTATTTATTTTTTATTGCATTTTAGGTTTTGGGGTACATGTGATGAACATGCATGATTGTTGCATAGGTACACACATGGCAGTATGCTTTGCTGCCTTCCGTCCCCTCACCTGTATCTGTCATTTCTCCCCATGCTATCTCTTCCCACCTCCCCACCCCTCCGCCACTCCCCCATTTCCCCCAAACGGACCTCAGTGTGTAGTGCTCCCCTCCCTGTGTCCATGTGTTCTCATTGTTCAACACCCGCCTATGAGCGAGAACATACGGTGTTTGATTTTCTGCTCTTGTGTCAGTTTGCTGAGAATGATGGTTTCCAGGTTCATCCATGTCCCTACAAAGGACGTGAACTCATCGTTTTTGATGGCTGCATAATATTCCATGGTGTATATGTACCACATTTTCCCTATCCAGTCTATCATCGTTGGGCATTTGGGTTGGTTCCAGGTCTTTGCTATTGTAAACAGTGCTGCAATGAACATTCGTGTGCACGTGTCCTTGTAGTAGAATGATTTATAATCCTTTGGATATATACCCAGTAATGGGATTGCTGGGTCAAATGGGATTTCTATTTTTAGGTCCTTGAGGAATCGCCACACTGTCTTCCACAATGGTTGAATTAATTTACATTCCCACCAACAGTGTAAAAGTGTTCCTATTTCTCCACATCCTCTCCAGCATCTGTTGTTTCCCGATTTTTTAATGATCGCCATTCTTACTGGTGTGAGATGGTATCTCAATGTGGTTTTGATTTGCATTTCTCTGATGACCAGTGATGATGAGCATTTTTTCATATGTTTGTTGGCCTCCCGTATGTCTTCTTTTGTAAAGTATCTGTTCATATCCTTCGCCCATTTTTGAATGGGCTTGTTTGTTTTTTTCTTGTAGATCTGCTTTAGTTCTTTGTAAATTCTGGATATCAGCCCCTTGTCAGATGGGTAGACTGCAAAAATTTTTTCCCATTCTGTTGGTTGCCGATTCACTCTACTGACTGTTTCTTTTGCCGTGCAGAAGCTGTGGAGTTTGATTAGGTTCCATTTGTCTATATTGGCTTTTGTTGCCATTGCTTTTGGCATTTTGGTCATGAAGTCCTTGCCTACACCTATGTCCTGAATGGTTTTGCCTAGATTTTCTTCTAAGGTTTTTATGGTATTAGGTCTGATGTTTAAGTCTTTAATCCATCTGGAGTTAATTTTGGTGTAAAGTGTCAGGAAGGGGTCCTGTTTCTGCTTTCTGCACATGGCTAGCCAGTTTTCCCAACACCATTTATTAAACAGGAGTCCTTTCCCCATTGCTTGTTTTTGTCAGGTTTGTCGAAGATCAGATGGTTGTGGGTATGTTGTATTTCCTCTGAGGCCTCTGTTCTGTTCCATTGGTCTATATCTCTGTTTTGGTACCAGTACCATGCTGTTTTGATTACTGTAGCCTTGTAGTATAGTTTGAAGTCCGGTAGCGTGATGCCTCCCGCTTTGTTCTTTTTGCTTAGAATTGACTTGGCTATGCGGGCTCTCTTTTGGTTCCATATGAAGTTTAAGGTGTTTTTTTCCAGTTCTGTGAAGAAGGTCATTGGTAGCTTGATGGGAATAGCATTGAATCTGTAAATTACTTTGGGCAGTATGGCCATTTTCACGATGTTGATTCTTCCTAACCATGAACATGGAATATTTCTCCATCTGTTTGTATCCTCTCTTATTTCGTTGAGCAATGGCTTGTAGTTCTCCTTGAAGAGGTCCTTTACGTTCCTTGTTAGTTGTATTCCTAGGTACTTTATTCTCTTTGTAGCAATTGTGAATGGCAGTTCGTTCTTGATTTGGCTCTCTTGAAGTCTATTACTGGTGTATAGGAATGCTTGTGATTTTTGCACGTTGATTTTGTATCCTGAGACTTTGCTGAAGTTGTTTATCAGTTTCAGGAGATTTTGGGCTGAGATGATGGGGTCTTCCAGATATACAATCATGTCATCTGCAAATAGAGACAATTTGATTTCCTCCTTTCCAATTTGGATACCCTTTATTTCTTTTTCTTGCCTGATTGCTCTGGCTAGAACTTCCAGTACTATATTGAATAGGAGTGGTGAGAGAGGGCATCCTTGTCTAGTGCCAGATTTCAAAGGGAATGCTTCCAGTTTTTGCCCATTCAGTATGATATTGGCTGTTGGTTTGTCGTAAATAGCTTTTATTGTTTTGAGATACGTTCCGTCAATACCTAGTTTATTGAGGGTTTTTAGCATAAAGGGTTGTTGAATTTTGTCAAAAGCCTTCTCTGCATCAATCGAGATAATCATGTGGTTTTTGTCTTTGGTTCTGTTTATGTGGTGAATTACGTTTATGGACTTGCGTATGTTGAACCAGCCTTGCATCCCCGGGATGAATCCTACTTGATCATGGTGGATGAGCTTTTTGATATGCTGTTGCAATCGGTTTGCCAGTATTTTATTGAAGATTTTTGCATCTATGTTCATCATGGATATTGGCCTGAAATTTTCTTTTCTTGTTGAGTCTCTGCCGGGTTTTGGTATCAGGATGATGTTTGTCTCGTAAAATGATTTGGGAAGGATTCCCTCTTTTTGGATTGTCTGGAATAGTTTCAGAAGGAATGGTGTCAGTTCCTCCTTGTATGTCTGGTAGAATTCAGCTGTGAACCCATCTGGACCTGGGCTTTTTTTGGGTGGTAGGCTCTTTATTGCTGCCTCGACTTCAGACCATGTTATTGGTCTATTCAGGGTTTCGGCTTCTTCCAGGTTTAGGCTTGGGAGGTTGCAGGTGTCCAGGAATTTATCCATTTCTTCCAGGTTTACTAGTTTATGTGCATAGAGTTTTTTGTAATAATCTCTGATGATGGTTTGGATTTCTGTGGAATCTGTGGTGATATCCCCTTTATCGTTTTTTATTGCATCAATTTGGTTATTCTCTCTTTTCTTTTTTATTAATCTGGCTAGTGGTCTGTCTATTTTGTTGATCTTTTCAAAAAACCAGCTCCTGGATTTATTGATTTTTTGGAGAGTTTTTTGTGTCTCTATTTCCTTCAGTTCTGCTCTGATCTTAGTTATTTCCTTTCTTCTGCTAGGTTTTGAGTTTTTTTGATCTTGCTCCTCTAGCTCTTTCAATTTTGATGATAGGGTGTCAATTTTAGATCTCTCCTTTCTTCTCATGTGGGCACTCATTGCTATATATTTTCCTCTAGAGACTGCTTTAAATGTGTCCCAGAGATTCTGGTATGTTGTGTCTTTGTTCTCATTGGTTTCGAAGAACATCTTTATTTCTGCCTTCATTTCATTGTTTATCCAGTCAACATTCAAGAGCAAGTTGTTCAGTTTCCATGAAGCTGTGCGGTTCTGAGTTAGTTTCTGCATTCTGAGTTCTAACTCGATTGCACTGTGGTCTGAGAGACTGTTTGTTATGATTTCTGTTCTTTTGCATTTGCTGAGGAGTGATTTATTGCCAATTATGTGGTCAATTTTAGAGTAGGTGTGATGTGGTGCTGAGAAGAATGTATATTCTGTGTATTTGGGGTGGAGAGTTCTGTAAATGTCTATTAGGTTTGCTTGTTCCAGGTCTGTATTCAGGTCCTGGATATCCTTGTTGATTTTCTGTCTGGTTGATCTGTCTAATATTGACAATGGGGTGTTAAAGTCTCCCACTATTATTGTGTGGGAGTCTAAGTCTCTTTGTAAGTCATTAAGAACTTCCCTTATGTATCTGGGTGCTCCTGTATTGGGTGCATATATATTTAGGATCGTTAGCTCTTCTTGTTGCAGTGATCCTTTTACCATTATGTAATGTCCTTCTTTGTCTCTTTTGATCTTTGTTGCTTTAAAGTCTATTTTATCAGAGATGAGAATTGCAACTCCTGCCTTTTTTTGCTCTCCATTTGCTTGGTAGATCTTCCTCCATCCCTTTATTTTGAGCCTTTGTGTATCCTTGCATGTAAGATGGGTTTCCTGGATACAGCACACTGATGGGTTTTGGCCTTTTATCCAATTTGCCAGTCTGTGTCTTTTGATTGGGGCATTTAGTCCATTGACATTTAGGGATAGTATTGTTATGTGTGAATTTGATACTGTCATTTTGATGCTACCTGGCTGTTTTGTTGGTTAGTTGATGCAGATTCTTGATTGTGTTGATGCTTTTTTACCATTTGGTGTGTTTTTGGAGTGGCTGGTACTGGTTGTTCCTTTATATGTGTAGAGCCTCTTTCAGGAGTTCTTGTAGAGCAGGTTTGGTGGTGATGAAATCTCTGAGTGCTTGCTTGTTCACAAAGGATTTTATTTTTCCTTCACTTATGAAGCTTAGTTTGGCTGGATAGGAGATTCTGGGTTGAAAGTTCTTTTCTTTAAGGATGTTGAATATTGGCCCCCAGTCTCTTCTGACTTGTAGGGTTTCTGCTGAGAGATCTGCCGTGAGTCTAATGGGCTTCCCTTTGTGGGTAACCCGACCTTTCTCTCTGGCTGCCCTTAGCATTTTCTCTTTCATTTCAACCCTGGTGAATCTGACGATTATGTGCCTTGGGGTTGCTCTTCTTGAGGAATATCTTTGTGGTGTTCTCTGTATTTCCTGGATTTGAATATTGGTCTGCCTTGCTAGGTTAGGGAAGTTTTCCTGGATAATATCCTGAGAGTATTTTCCAGCTTGGATTCATTCTCTTCATCAAATTCAGGTACACCTATCAGACGTAGATTAGGTCTTTTCACATAGTCCCACATTTCTTGAAGATTTTGTTCATTCCTTTTTGCGCTTTTTTCTCTGTTCTTGCCTTCTCTTTTTATTTCATTGAGTTGATCTTCGACCTCTGATATCCTTTCTTCTGCTTGGTCAATTCGGCTATTGAAGCTTGTGCATGCTTCACGAAGTTCTCGTGTTGCGTTTTTCAGCTCCATCAATTCACTTATACTCCTCTCTATGCTGTCCATTCTCTTCAGCAGTTCGTCCAATCTTTTTTCAAGGTTCCTATTTTCTTTGCGATGGGTTAGAACATGTTCTTTTAGCTCATTGTAGTTTCTTACTACCCACCTTCTGAAGTCTGATTCTGTCATTTCATCACCCTCCTTCTCCATCCGGTCTGGTTCCCTTGCTGGTGAGGAGTTGTGATCCCTTTTAGGAGGAGAGGTGTTCTTGTTTCGGGAGTTTTCATCCTTTTTGCGCTGGTTTCTTCCCATTTTTGTGGGTTTATCCACCTGTTGTCTGTCTCTGTCCCAGGGAGTTGGAGCTTTATGAGTTTCTGTTGCACTACTGCCTTTTTTGATTTTTCTTTCAGGTCGGACCCGCCCAGCTAGCAGCAGGCCTAGCCTCTGCCTGCCCGCAGGGGCTTTGCTGAGCTGCTGTGGGCTCCGCCCAGCTGCCCTGAGCTCTTCCCTGTAGTCCTTTTTATATGGGCGTAGTTAGAACTGTCTCGGCAATGGTGGCCCCGCCTCTGTTATGGCGAACTCTCTCTGTTGTGGCAGGTTGCCTCGGCAACGGCGGGTTGCCTCGGCAATGGCAGCCTACCTCCGTAGCGGTGGAGAGTCTCAGTAATGGCGGAAGCCTCTCCCCCCCAGAGCCGGACCGTCCAGATTCAGCTGTGCTTGGTTTGAAGGGCTCAACCCAGAGGGTTTCCAATTACTGTTTTTGTTTTCGTTGTTGTTGGGGGTGAAGGGGTGGGACCAACCGAGCCTGATCACCTGGCTCCCTGACTCAGAGTCTTTTCTTTTAAGTTGAACGACCCCGCGTTCTGGTCGCTTGTTGAAAAGGCGCCGGGATCTCCCGTGCTGAGACTCACGGAGTCGGCTCGAACCGCGGCGCCGGCTCCTGGCGGATTTTTTGCCTAGGAATCTCCTGGCCTGACTCGCTATTTCAGATGAATGGGCTATTCTGCCGTCTCAGGGCTCTGCTCGCCAGCTAAGAGGGCTCCCAGACCAGTGGCTTTTGTATGGAGAACGACAGCAACAGGGCGTGGTCACAGCAGCTGCGCGGGCGGAATCAGCCCTGTGGGGGCCAAAACAGCTGCACTGGCTGGGACTGCGACGCTGGCGACCCCTCTGCCTGGGTATCTCCTGGTCTGTGGGCAATAAGAGTTCGTCTGGAAACGCGGCGTCCACTCACCCTCTGCACTTTCACTGGGAGCTGAAGTCCTGAGCTGTTCTTAGGTGGCCATCTTCCCAGCATTCCCCAATTTTTACTATTTTTAAGACCTCATGTTGGATTCTAGGAATTAAGAATACACTAAAATTTGGCTTCACCTATTGTATTTGGCCAAAATTGAGATGAGCCTTTAAGGGTGGGTGAAGGGTTGCATGCCTACTTCAATGTCATTTCTAGTATCTTTGAATTTGTCTGCTTGGTTAATAATCGTGTGACTGCATTGGATAACATGAACTCTAAACATGTAAAAATGTCAATAATAGGAATAAAGAGTATCTTTTAATTTGTAGTTATCTTTTTATTTATTTTAATGTATCCTTTATTCCTAGAAAAACTTGATTCCAAAAAATAGTTAAAATTTGTCAAAATTTAAATAATCACAATTCACGAAAATTTAATTTAATTTTAATTTTTAGAGACAGTGTCTTGCTCTCTCATATAGGCTGGAATGCAGTGACACTGTCATAGGTCACTGTAACCCCCAACTCCTGGGCTCAAGAGATTCTCCTTCTTTGGCCTATAGAATAGTTGGGACTGCAGGGGAATGCCATCATGCCTGGCTAATTAAAGTATTTTTTAATGTAGAGACAGGGTCTTGTTATGTTACCTAGGCTGGTCTTGAATTCCAGGCCTTAAGTGATCTTCCTACCTTGGCCTCCCAAAGTGCTGGGATGACAGGCTTGGGCCACCACACCTGGCCCAGTCAATATCTTAATATTCACTTTTCATCAACTAAGCAACCTAAATGTAACTAGGTGAAAGTATCCTTATATGCTTCATATGTTGATCTCTATCAGTCACTTGAAGGATAAAGTGAAATATAAATCATAAATTGTAGATAACTGTTAATTTAACTTTACATAAACATTCAATTAAGATTTTTCTTATGGTTGAATAGAGAGGAAATATATAGATTATGATCATGAATGTATAGTATATGATAGCTAGATAACTTTAGGAAGAAGATTATATTCTTTTTGATCCAAGAGACATTTAAATAATCAAATAATAAACCATTAGGAGCTGTATCATAATTTGAATCATTATAGAATTCTTATATTTAAGTAATATCTTTAAATAATATAACTTTTAAGAACTGTTTTTAATATTTAGTTACTAATTCCATGTAGGCCACAAGTCTTTCAAGAAAAAGTCTTTATTGGTGATTTTTCATATCTCATAAGGATAAGTAAAAGCCATAATGTGTCACTTTAAATTTTATGAATGAAGTAATTTCCAGAATATGAACAAAATTGTTGTGGATAAATGATCTTTGTTCAGATTTAATACAGAATATAGAGTAGTTGAAAAAAAGAAAAACGTATAAGAGGATAATGAAGTGCTTCAAAAATATCAGGTCATCCTTGGTTGAAAGTCAGCATCTTTTTCTTGTCACAATGTGCTATAGTGAATGACCTCCAGGAAAAATCTAATAGTTGGCACAGGTGAAAAAGTATCTTTAAATATTATATTGTAGTACTTGGAAAATGTGATTACTATTTTTTCCATGAAATTATAGTAATCATTTTTGTATATAAACTGTGATTTATTTCCATATTCTAGAACTTCAGTTTTTTGATGATGATATTCAGCTTTGGCAAAATATTGATTTTAATACTCAGCCATTTGGTTTTTGGATAAAATATGTATTTGGTGCTCTTTGCTAGGAATGTAACTAATTCAATTTATACCTATAGGAGTAGAATTTATATAAGCTCAACTTTCAAATGCTGCCTGTCAACAGACTGGGTCTTAAGTTGTGGGTTTCCTGTATCTATAATCCCTATAAAAACCTCTCAAAGGGAATCTGACAGACTATGAAATTGTGTCTCAGACAGATTAGGTGTTTTACTCAGTGACACACCCTTGGTAAATGACAGGTTCACACACCAGTCTACTGGATTTCAAAGATTGCGTTCTTTTTCATTATACTGCATCCATCTTCTACATATCTCTATTTTTGCTTATTATACATGTTAATTGTATTATAAATATTATAAGTATTGTTAATATTTATTATGTTAACTGTATTATAACTATTGCTAATATGTCTGTAATTTGTGCTAAACTCAAGATGAGGACCACATCTTACTCATCTGGATATACCCAGTATCTAGCACAGTGTCTGGCATAGAATACACACTGATTAAATTGTTGAATAAATAATGTATTGGATATGTAATATATGGGAATATGGATTCCTATACTTTCAATTTATAGATGAGGATACTGAGACTCCGAGAGACTGAGTGTTATCTTCAACTTACATAGCCTATTATTAGTAGAGAAGATTCAGATATTTGAATCCAATTCCTTCCTTTCTATGTACCTGTATACTTACTACCTTTGATGCTAAAGTGACAGCTTTTTTTTTTTTTTGTAAATTAGAGAGGCTAATAATTATTTCATATGATCATAGCACCAATCTGATTTAATACGACAAATAAGAACTTTGCTTGGGAAACAATCTTTTGGGACTTTTCTCCTTTCTTTATGCCTCCTTTAGATGACATACGTTAACAGGTTAATGTGTTTCCTTTTACTTTAATGCTGAAGAGTGTCTTTAACTAGGCACAGTGCCCGGCCATCCATGGAGGGCACTTACTGTGTTGAATGAATTCTGGTATCAGCATATTCTTGTCTAAATCATCCCAAGTAATTAGTTTCATGGAATGTTGCCTGGTTGGCATATTTGCATCCCTATCTTCTTATTCCTAGCATTTCCAGAAATGCTTGTCATACAGGATAGGTACAACTAGGGTGGAATAACATTTTGATTCAATACTTGCTATGTTCAGTCAAGCCTCTCTACATTCATATCTCTGCATTTCTGATCCTGGGAATATCTGACAGTCTGCAAGACGGCTGGAGATAGCAGAAATTATTCTATTCAGACTTCCTGCCCTGTATCAACAGGCTCTTCTGCCTGTGGCCTCTGGTTAGGTTGACACAATGTCCTTTTTCCTCCCACCCTGACTGCAGGAGAAGATTGAGGCAGTCTTTGCTCTATGCCTCTGTGTCCAGTCCAGGAGCCACCACCACTTGTGGCTATTGAACCCTTGAAATGTGGCAAATCCAAATTAAGATGTGCTGTTAAGTATAAAATATGCACTAAACTTTGAATACTGGATGTGAAAAAAAAGACTGTAAAATATATCATTAATAAATTTTCTATCAATCATATGTTGATGTGACATACTGGATTAAAATAGGTTATGAAAATTAATCTTCCTTGTTTATTTTTAGAAAATGTGGCTTCTAGAAAAGTTTAAATGATGTTTTTGGGCCTCATTGTCTTTCTGTGAAACAGCGCTGGTCTACACAGTTCTTCCTCCTGCTGGGCACTTGAAACTTTGCTCTCTCCTTATCCCTTCAGTCCTAGGTGTTGTAGCAGCTCTCCTGCTGCTAGTTCTGGGTTCCTGCATTATTCTTAGCAGTTCCCCTATAACCTACTCACTCCTTAATATTATAATAACCTTTAATGTAAATAATCCTTCCTGGAATTATACCTAATAACTCTGTTTCCTGTTGGGACCCTGACTGATACAATGACTATCTGACACAGACTGGGAGATGATCAAATTAATTATGACCTCTACCTCTGGCTGCAGAAATTATCAGAAACAAAAAATTATGTCTATTCTTACCTAATTTAAAATGACTATAAAATATAATAATGTGAAAGTATTTTCATTTTGTTGTTTACATTATATATATTTATTTTAAATACATATTGTTTACATTATATATATTTATTTAAAAACCATATATGTATGTGTGTATGTGTGTGTACACACACACACACACACACACACACACACACACACACTTTTTGTTGTTTTTTGAGACAAAGTTCTGCTCTTGTTGGCCAGGCTGTAGTGTAATGGCGTGGTCTCAGCTCACTGCAACCTCCACTTCCTGGGTTCAAGTAATTCTCCTGCTTCAGCCTTCCGAGTAGCTAGGATTACAGGCGTCCGCCACTATGCCCAGCTAAGTTTTGTATTTTTAGTAGAGATGGCATTTCTCTGTTTACATTATTATATTTATCTACCTCCCCAGCCCTCACTTTAATTAAACCTATACCCTTATTAAGAATAAAAAGATTTGAAACTGATGTTTTGCTATTAGGTCAAATGTTTTTTAAATGTATAAAGCCTCCTGAGGTATTTATCTGCCCAACAATGTCTAAAACATTGATAAAGCCAAGAAAATGGTTTATAGGATAAGTGAAAAGGATAATACAATAATACTAATGATAGTAATATGACTACTAATAATATTAACCACACTTTTGCAAATATAATATTTCCAATGATTGCAATTCAGATCAGCTTGTGTATGTCATAGTAAACAGAAATATAAGAGGAAAAATAAAGATTGAAGATTGGGATAAAATTAAATTATTCCTTTATCCATCCCTTCAGCAACAATAATACCACACATTCTATTGTAACTTTTGTAGAAGTAAGGGCCGTTTATGATTTAGTTCACAGTAGAAGATTAGAAATTCTGATTCTAGTAGCCTCAATACTTCTTAAAATACTTCTTAATTTATTTTTATCACAATAAAATTTGCCAGAGATGCCTTTTTATTTCTAGAATCACTAAATGATTTTGTGGGGAATTTTTTTGTTGTTCCAAGTTGACACAAGAGGAAAAATTCTGGATGTGAAAATGTCTTGCCTTTGTATTGTCTAGTCACTTTCCAGCCTTGTTCCCAGGAACTCCAGGGTTCCCTAGTTTAGGGGAATGCAGAGCATGCAGGAAGGAGGCCACACAGGTTGGGCCCTAGCCCGTTCACCTTACTGCCCTCTCCTTTAGTCAGAGTACCTCCGATGTTACACACTTAAGACCTGCATGTTTAAAAAAAAGGTGAACTTGGCTAAAAAAAAAAAAAAAAATTAAATCCCCTGCTATGAGAACAGTCCTCTACCTTCTCTTTCTTTTCCTTCTTATTCCAGTAAAATATCACCTGGAATTGGGTAGGGTAGGAGCAATTTTCTCATTTATAAATGAGGAAACATAGGTTCGGAAAGTTGAAGTGAGATTGTCCAAGGTCACAGAAAAACAAAAGTAATTGGATGGACCCAGGTCCGGGCCTTCGACTCCCATTCATAGTTCTTGGCAATTTACCACAGTGGCTCCCCTTCAGGAGTGGCGCTGATTTGTGTGAAACTGAGAAAGCCATCAGAAGGGGGCTCTAGATGAAGACGTTTCTAAATGACACTACAGCAAGTAATGAACACAAACACAAATCAGGTACTTAATTCCTTATGTTGTAAAGTACCGGATAGCCCCAGCAAGGCACCTGCTGTGTTAGACTCCATCCTTCTGAAAAGGTCTTGTGCCTTGCAGGACAGAGTCTTCTCGTCCTGGAACAGGGTCACCTGCTAACAATTATAGCTGATTGGATTAGAGATGGGAGGTAGTCTGGCAGGGCAACTCTAACCACGTGGAGTTCTTCCTCTTGGTTGGGGAAATGACTGATTCAATCAGGTTCCTTCGATTCAGGAGTTTGAATAATGAAACATATGGACTGTGGCAAAAACAAAACAAAACAAAACAAACAAACAAACAAAAAACACCTCACAGAAATAAGGTAGTATGAAGTAACTATAAAGTAGAAAGAAGGAGATAACAGTTAACCCATTGAGCAGGAGAGTTGAGAAGCCGAGTCAGAGTTTTTGAGTCACTTGTTGTGGTACCCTAAAAGTCCATAGCGCTTGTGTCTCCCCATCTCTGTTCTGTGATGGCATGTTGTTAGCTTGAAATTGGTCACCGTGGGGATTTTTACACAACAGAAACTGGAAAAAACCTCAAATCACGGATCAGCCCTCACAGAACCTGTTGTTAAACCATTTATTAGCATACCACCATGCAGAGCGCTTGAGCAGGCAGTGATGGATGCCCCTTAGGAGGGAGTGGTTATGGGAGTTCCTGTCGGTTGCCCGAGCTACTGCTGTGTATGCAAAGGCATCCTAATCTCTGTGAGCAGTGTGGAACATGAACTGCTGTCTGTGTGGACATTATCTTCCTTCTTTCCAAGCTAACTCTCCTTTACAGTAGCTCAAATATCTCTGTTTTTACAGCCTGAAAGAGCTTCTGTCTTCATGGTGCCAAGCAACTGATTTAGCTAATATTCACACTTCTATTGGTTGCTTTGGCATCATTTTTACCTGGGGATTCCAACCTTTTTAAACTCAGTGTGGATATATTGGTATGCTGATCCAGTTAGAAAATTCACAGGATTTCCTTCATCAAATATAAAAGCCAGCAGGGCTTTGTTTTTGAACGATCAGTGTTAGCAAGGTTCTTGCTGTGTTTATTCTCAACCTACGAAATAACCTTCAGCATGCCAATGTGTTTTCTGGGTTTGTTTCTGACAACGGTTACAATGGAAAAAATTATGAAGACCATGTTGGTGGTGTTGGGAATCACATCTTTTATTAAGAAAGTCATGCCTATCAGTTGAACTCAGGCTGTGAGTCTTCTCCCCCTTGAGGAGTCCTTCCTTCTCACTTTGGTTTGTCTTCCTCACCTTGTTAACATGTCTGACTCAAAAGCTCTCCTGCTCTAGGAAGCCTTCCCCAATATTGCATCAAATGCAGGGATCTCTATTTTTGTCTTTTTTTCTGTTTCCTTAATGCATTTCCATTCACCTTTCTTAATATATTCATATTTGAGTGGTTCTTAAGTGTTATTTTCATGTCTATAGTGTTTATTGCTCCAGCTAAGTGACAAATTCCTTGGTGACAGAGAAACTGCTTTTCTTTTCCTTTAGCTGCTGTCTATAGATAATGACCAATTTGTGGTATTAAATAATTAAAAGAAAATATTTTTAACTTTTTAAAGCATTTATTCAGTGCCTCATATAAGCAAGAGATGTATTCTATATTAGCTCAATAAATCTTTACAGCAATTCTTGGAGGCAGATATTACCATTCCCATTTTACAGATGAGGACAATGAAATGCAGAATAGTTAACTAATTGCTTAAGGTTATATAGCCAATGCAACTGGGAGTGTATCACCTCTGTTCTAGCTTTGGGAGAAGATGGGTTTTCTTTAATTCTCTTCAAGCACAGATAGTTTTTCCTCCACGAAACCAGCATCCCATGTGAAAAAGAGACAATTGTGATAGGAGACAGAGTCTTGGGTCTCAAGTGATCTCATTCCCTGGTCAAGCCTCCTTTGTTTCTTCCCTTCCTTTAGACTGGATGACACTTTGCCAGTATTTTCCTTTGATTGTTGCCAAGCAGGGCTTCTGCTCGAGTCTGTGTCTCTATGGGCCCACCCTGCTTTGGATACCTTCCACAGTAGTTTCTAAATCCTTCTCTGAAGGCTGGGCCTGGCTAGGGCTGGCAATGCCAACTAAGCAGGGCACCTTGGGGCTAGACTGGAATCTAAGTGGGCCTTGATCCTAGCTCCCTTTTGGGGTACTTTTTGACCCTCTCTGCTGCACAAGGGTTCAGTCTTGTGCAGTTGCCAATGAAGTTGTCCTAGGGCAACATGACTGAGCCAATCCCAGGAGGGCAGCCTGCTGGGAAAATAGCTCCTGCTGGTTGGCATAGTAATTTTTTTGGAGGGGTGTGAAATTGCCAAGATGGTGCTGATGGATTGATTTTGGGTAACTTTCATGTCAAACACAGGATGAAGAATCTTTATATTCTTTGATTAGATAATAAACAAATACAAAAGTACCTCTTCTCTACCCATTATTGTAAACATTTATTGGTAAGTCACTATACTCACATGAGTCCATGAATTTTGTAATATATTTTAAGTTAGATTCTTATATAGGCAAAGCCACCTTACAAAATATTTGCCTGGGGCTGTGCATACTCTACGCATAGCCTTACCCTTTAGGGAAGAGTAACCTGGCTCTCTTCTCATTCTAAATAGAAACCAGATTTCTATCTATCTATTGTGGCTTTAGCTTTTGGATTCCAAAATCTTTGGCTTTTGAAAATTAAAAAAGAAAATTTTGTCTTTTAAGAATATGGCTTCTGGAAGGGGAAGACAGAGTTGGAAAAGAAATATTGAAAGTCAAAAAACTTACAGTGAAGTACATCATATTACAATATGCTATGGTTTGAATGTCCGTGCCAAAACTCATGTTGAAATTGAGTTGCCATTGTGATGGTATTGGGAGATGGGATCTTTAAGAAGTGATGATCATGGGAGCGTCATCCTCATGAATGGGTTAGTTATGGTGGGAGCTGCTTTGTTATAAAAGCAAGGCTTCTTTCACATGAGCTCTCTTGCCCTTCCACCCTACACTCACAGGCTGTCACTGGCCAGATGCTGGCACCATGCTCAGACATTTCAGCCTCCATAACTGTGTAAAGAACAAAGCCAAGTAAATCTCTGTTATTTATAAATTACTCAGTTTGTAGCATTCTGTAGCAGCAGAAAATGGACTAAGACACAGTATTACAGTAAAATACATCATATCTTACATACAGTGGAATGTATCATGTTATTGCCTTATAAGATTCAAACCAGACTAGAGTGATTACAAAGATTGTGCTCCTTATGTCTCATGACATGGACGCCAACTTTATTCTAAGACTTGTGATATAACTTAGAGCAAATCATGAGAGTTTCTAAACCTCAGTTTCCTCACCTAAAAAGGAAGACAAGAATAGTAGTTTTCTTACAGAGTTAAAAATTATTTTGTTCCACATTTGTAAAAGGAGGTTTTGATCAACACTGTGTTTTTGGTAAGCACAGCTCTAGGCCTCACTTCAGTGTCACAGTCATCTTTGCATCTGGTGCTCAGTGCTGGGGTGTGTGCAGTAGGTACTCATTGTTGCTTCATGAGTGAATGAGCAAGTTCATTGAGAAAGATGAGCCAGTAAGAAAGTGTAAAGACAGAGATGAAATTTCTTAGCAGTCATTGCAGAGTGTATGAAAATGACATGAAAGTCCTATTCAGCTACCAATTTGCAGGAAATATGGAGGATGGGAGAACAGGTGAAACAACACTACAAGGAAGCAATGGGCAAGACCCAGATTATGAAAAATCCTTTTGCTTAAAAAGTGAATTCCAAGAAGGAAAGAAAGAGTAGCAACCTGGATTAAAGAGACATGAGACCTATTGGCCAGTAACAATGTATGGGACATAGTGGAAACTTTTTAAACATTTATTTTATTTACTTTT
The DNA here is from genome assembly GCF_048565385.1 of Saimiri boliviensis. Lineage (NCBI taxonomy): Eukaryota > Metazoa > Chordata > Mammalia > Primates > Cebidae > Saimiri > Saimiri boliviensis. The sequence goes on from NC_133452.1 coordinate 64,898,970, forward strand.
AATTGACAAATAAAAATGGTATATTATTGGCTGGGTATGGTGGCTCATGCCTATGATCCCAGCACTTTGAGAGTCTGAGGTAGAAAGATTGCTTGAGGCCAGGAATTCAGGACCAGCCTGGACAACATATTGAGCTCCCATCTCTACAAAAAATAAAAAAATTAGTCAGGCATGGTGGTGCATGGCTATATTCCCAGCCACTCCAGAGGCGAGGCGGGAGGATTGCTTGAGCCCAAGAGTTTGAGGCTACAGTGAGCTATGATGGTACTACTGCACTCCAGCCTGGGTGACAGAGCAAGACCCCTTCTCTATTTTTTAAAAATACTTTTTTAAAAAGTATACATTTATTGTGTACAACATGATGTTTTGAAATATGTATACATTGTGGAATAGCTCAGTTGAGCTAATTGACATATGTATTAATTTCAAATTAAAAAATTATGAGTCAATTAGGGAAATTTGAACAGTAACTGGATATTTGTCAGTATTAGGTAATGACTATGAATTCTAAAGTAATAATGATATTGGGTAAAATTTTTGAAGTACTGCAATATTTGTGGATGAATTGATGACATGAGATTTACTTCAATAATCTGGGACTTGGAGCATTGGTGTGTTATAGATAAAACAAGATTGACCAGAATTGTTGCCCCAAGGTGGTGCCTACATAGAGCTTTAGCTATTCTTTCATCTTCTGTGTGTTTGAAACTTTCCATAATAAAAGTAAACACGTAAATTATAAGAGCAAATAACAAACAAAAATAGGAAGTTCTATTAAAAACAATTAAAAATTCTTTCCATTTAGTGGTAATTCTTCTTAAGGACTCTTTGGTCAAAATTCTTGAAAAAAATCTTATGATTACCAAATTTCTTTTTCATCATTCCTTCGTATATTTTTCAATTTTTAAAAATAATTTCTTCACATATTTTTCCCAAACCCAATTAGCTGGTAAACTGTATAGTCCTTATACTGATGTCTTAATATGCATCAAAAGAGAAAACTATTGAAACTTTTCTCCTTAGCTTTCATACTAGATATAACATAAATAAAGTAAATAAAAGAACATTATTGCACTTCACAGAGGCAGATGAGTGTAAGGCTCCTGTTGGGAGTAACGTTCCTCCCTAGCACCACCTCATTAGGCTTTTCTCATCACCTACCCAACAGAAGGCAGGTCTAAACCCTTTGGGCCCTGCCTCTCCTGCCTAAAATGTTCACATGGGAAATGAATTCCTGAAAGAAGTGCCCAATGTCTGCTGTTGATCAGGGAACCTGCTGGTTGCAATGAGAGTTCTAGGTAGGTAAGCTGCTGGCCTTTGATCCCTTCCTCGCCTTGTGACCAGAGGCTTATATGGATCTGAGCTATTCCCTGTGACTCTGACTGATCACTTGGGATTCCTGTGGTTGGGTTATCTGCAGAATCTCCTTTCATTTTTCTTCTATTTGTGTACTGGTGCTACCACCTAAGATTTTCTCAGAGTGGACAGGGCCTGTGGCTGAGGCAAGAAATTGAGGGCCCAGCTCTACTTCAAAACTTAGTGATTTTGCATAAGTCACCTGACCGTTGTCTACAGCTTCTTGTCTTGAAATCAGGTGTAATAATAACTTGTTCCCATGGTTGCTATAGGGTCTAGTGACATAACCAATATATTAATAAAAGCCAAAAAGTGACAGGATGGAATTTCATACCAAAACATGCTGTATAAAATGTTCACATGGGAAATGAATTTACTACTGAAAAAAAATCTATGAATATTTCCCGCAGTTTTAGAGAGAATAAGGGTATCCTTCTAGGTTAATTATCTTGCTGAGAGGAAATAAATTATAGATCCCCAAAGCCCACATGGTTTTGCCCAGATTAGAGGACTCTACCTACTCTCCCAAAAAAGATAATTTATGTTCTTAATAATTACGAATTATAATTAAAATTGAATTTTGCCAGAGGACTCTGGTGAAATGCTGGTCTTTTAGAAATGAATTTCTTCCTGAAGTCTTAGAAAATTAATACATATAACTAGTAGAGGAGCTAGAAGTTCTAAATATTTAATTGAAAATATTTATTGTATTTTGTTTTCATTAATGTTATATAAATTTGATAAAAGTAGTGACTATTTTTGGTTCAGCTAACTTCTACTACTTGCATATTTAATAGAAGGCAGAATTTCATTCTATTACTGACAAATTTTGACCACAGAATTAAAAAAAATCTGTACCACATTCCTTATTTTATTTTATAATGGAAAAAATGCAAAACTACATTACTTTTAAATACTGAGGTTTTTCTTATATATGCAGTGAGCACCTCTTCATACAAAGTTCTTTACATAGGGTCTGTAAGACTTAAGTTTACATATAACTTAAAAATTTCTTCTTTTTAGTATTGTTGATATTCTTTAAATAGTTCTCAACTTTTTCCACTGAAGTAGCATGTTCTAAGTAAACACAGACATGCAGGTGGTGCCCTTTTCTCAGGCTTTGGTTTTCTTTTGACCAGGATCAAAGCCATGCAAAAGGAAATCAGGAAAGTTCTGACACTTGATCGTGATGGACTGTATTAGAATGTCATCTCTGACTGCATATGAGGCTAGACTTGGCTGCAAATCAGTGCCCACGAGAGTGGCTGGGGCTTTACTGTTAGTGTAGGCAAAAGAGAAAATGGATATTTTGGGTTGAGTGCAAGACAAAGAAAACAGAAAAACAAATGTTACCAGGTAGCACTGAAATCGCATCATTCCGCATATTTTTTTTTACAAGATTTTTGTGGCTATCAAATTCTGTGACTGAATATAATGCAGCTGGTTAAGGTCTTCTGTAAGATAACTGAATGTACTATAATCCAGTATGAGCAGCACATTTAGGATGTTTTGCTTACAGGATATCTCAAAGGCTTTAGAAAAATGATCATGATGTTTTGCTTACAGAATATCTCAAGGGCTTTAGGGAAATGACAATGGTCAAAATCACTTTTATGAGTGTTTTATGGGCACATACAATACCATCATTATGTAAAATCATCTCTCTTTTTGTTTTTTGTTACTGTTGTTGCTTAAATGTTTGTCTCTTTTTTTCCACCATTATGTACACTTTAAGAGAGCAGAGACTTTAAAAAATATATATATATCTATATATATTATTGCATTTTAGGTTTTGGGGTACATGTGAAGAACATGCAGGATTGTTGCATAGGTACACACATGGCAGTGTGGTTTGCTGCCATCCTTCCCCTCACCTTATCTGTCATTTCTCCCCATGCTATCTCTTCCCACCTCCCCACCCCCCTGTCCCTCCCCCATTTCCCCTCAACGGACCCCAGTGTGTAGTGCTCCCCTCCCTGTGTCCATGTGTTCTCATTGTTCAACACCCACCTATGAGTGAGAACATGCGGTGTTTGATTTTGAGAGCAGAGACTTTTATCTACTGCTGGAGACCTGGTGCCTAAAACAGACTGGTCCAGTAAATATGTATTGACTGACTGCCAGTAGGAATAATTAGATATTTGGACTGAATACTCGAGTGAGGTAGGCATTCCCAATAAAACAGAGATAAACATAGGGTAAACTTAAAAAAACATAGGGTAGAACTTAAAACAATTCTTGGTGAACTACTAGACTATGTTCAAGAAAGATTGCAGAAGAGATTGTTTTCATGAACTATGTTTGCAATAGACAAGTTCAGAGTTTGAAAATTTTTGTAGTAGAGGGATGAGGAGAATAATGAAGTTTGGAAGGAAGTGGTTTTGCAGACGAATAGACCACCCATGATCGGATATACAGAGCAAAAGGGAAGAGTTTAAGGAGGAGGGAATGACTGGAGAGTGGAAGAAGAGGGAAGCCGGATAGAAAGCTCAATCTGATTTAGGGTAACATTGGAAAGCCAATTCCCAGAAGCACTGAGATGGATGATGTTGACTAACCAGGCCAGAAACTTAATTTTGATTCTGAAGGCAATGCAAAATCAAAGGAATGCTTTAGATACGCAAAATCATTACAGCAGAGGATTACTTTATAGGCAATATTTGAAACTGATTTTAAAAGTGAGGGAGAAGAGTGCGATTATCATCCTAGAAAGTATGTTTTTTCTATGTAAGGACAACATTAACCTGTATTGCAAAGTTAGGTTATTATTTCAGTCCTGGTATATCACCAGAAGCTGAAACAATTGCTTCCACAACAAATGTGAAATGGCTGTGTTGGGCAACCACACGTATTAAATTCAAGAAACAGAAATTGGCTGTTTTTCAATATTTGCAATGAAAAATATAACTATTTTCCTTTACTTTTTCCAATCTTAATAAATCTTTAACTTCTTTTTAAGATATTTTTTATACATCTACTTTCCTTTGCAAGTTTTCAATTCGTGTGTAAGACCGAAAGTATTTGAATTAAGTCTCTCTGGGGGATGATTTGAAAAAACGAATTAAATACAACTGTTTATTGGCAGTATACTACTCTGGTCCTCTGATAGTTTTGTTCTATCCCCTTTTCAGATTGAATTTCTTTTTAGCCCAGGGACTGAGTGTGAAATCTCAATGAGGAAAAACATTTTTAAAGCATGATAGTATATGCATCATAAAAATAATTATATATTGTGAACCAAGAGAATAGGCTTTTGATTATTTAACATTTTTCAATGTGCAGCAATGAATTAAGAGCTACTATTAAATGAGTTTCTATATATGAGGGTTTTTCATACATCAATTCCAGTCCTTGCAGCAGTTTAAGGAAGTACTCCGAGCCTCAGTATTTGGACATGTTTCCTTTTACTACCCTTTTCTTAGGATTTGGATAAACTGTGGGTCACATCAGTACCTCTTAAGTTATAACTTTAGAATGTAAAAACCTGGTATGCTGTTCAAATTCTACACTATATGCTATCCATGTAAAATCTTAATAGCTGTTATCATTTATTTAGCTACAAGTACCATACATTATGCTAAGTGCTTGACATAGATTATCTGTTTGAATTCTCCCTGGCAATCTGTGGGATGGTCAACATACTGTGGGATGATGCCAACTGGTTCTCTCAAGTGCATGCAGCTGGGTCCTGAAACCTCTCTGTCTTCAGATTCATGCTCTCAGCCCTAGGATAGATTGCTTTCCATCACAGCTGTTGTTCTACTTGCTCTGTTTTGTAAAGGTTCTTTCTATATAGAATCTTTTAATGGGAGCTGAGCCATCCTCTAGTCTGAGCCTTTCATGTAGTAAATGAGAAAACAGTGATGGGGAGAGGATAGATGACCACCAAATATTACCTTGAGACAGCTCTGGGAATGAAACAAAGGTTTTCTCATTTCCTGTTCTGACGTCTTCTGTCTCTATACTTTTTCTCCTGTTTTTAGGTTGGTTAGAAATGAAGCATTCTTAGGATTATCACTTTTTCTTAAAATAATGAATCAGTGTAAAACTCCAAGTGACCCGCATTATTTGAAGACTGTTAAACAAGGTCAGCATGCCCAATTTTGCTTTCCAAACACAGAAGCATAGATTCAGTATGCAGTCAGGCCAGGAATTCAAAGGGTAGAGAGTAAAGGGAGATCATCGACACCAGACAAGTTGTACAATATTTTCACTGAATTTTGAAGATATGGCCAGAGATTGGTTCTGTAGTTTTTCAGATTCCTGATTGCCCCCGTTAAGGCTTTAGCATTTGCTGCTGAATTAAGCAACCACTGAATGATGCTTTATTGACAAGAGTGGCCAATCTGCTGAAACAGAGCAGTGTAAAGGATATTAATAGCTGTGTGGATACAAGAGGGACTGTACACATGTGGCCATTCAGTCCTTACCTTAGGCTGCTTTCACAGCTGCATACTACACAAGTACAGAGATGCAAAATAAAACAGTTTAACATGTATTTCAAGCAATGTTTTGCGTAGACTCAGCTAATTCCCTTTTATGTTGAATGGGGCTGTTGGTAAAATGTTATCACTAAAGAATGCTTTAAAAACAGAGTTAATGCAAAAACTCAAGAAAGATTACTAAGGAGTATATTTCTTAATAACCTCTGGGAAGTATCACTACTACCATATTCCTGCTGCATAGTAGGCATATTTTTCATTTTGCTTTAACTCTAATTAAGGAAACATTTTTCCAGTAGTCGAGAATACAAAAAATGTAGAAAAGAGTCAGAAGGCATGCCATTGTGGACTCTCTGGGCCTTCCTGGGTAAATAAGTGAAACATGCAGCATCTTATGGTTCTTTGCTCTTTAGCAATACAGTGGCAGAGGTCTGGGCATTCAAGGTAACTTGGAACATATATGGAGAAGAAATCAATGTCAGCTTAGACCAAAAAGGGACAAACAATGTGTGACACACACAGGAGGCTCAGCTAAGACAAAGAGAGAAAAAAGTAATTAATACCAAATATGAACAGATTTTTCCTTCAGCTACTCTTAAAGAATGGTTATATATCCAAAGGATTATAAATCGTTCTACTATAAGGACATATGCACACAAATGTTCATTGCAGCACTGTTTACAATAGCAAAGACCTGAAACCAACCCAAATACCCATCGATAATAGACTGGACAGGGAAAATGTGGCACATATACACCATGGAATATTACACAGCCATCAAAAACGATGAGTTCGTGTCCTTTGTAGGGACATGGATGAACCTGGAAGCCATCATTCTCAGCAAACTGACACAAGAGCAGAAAATCAAACACCGCATGTTCTCACTCATAGGCAGGTGTTGAACAATGAGAACACATGGACACAGGGAGGGGAGCACTACATACTGGGGTCTGCTGGGGGGAAACGGGGGGGACAGTGAGGGGTGGGGAGTTGTGGGGGGATGGCATGGGAAGAAATGCTAGATATAGGTGATGTGGAGGAAGGCAGCAAATCACACTGCCACATGTGTACCTATGCAATAATCTTGTATGTTCTTCACATGTACCCCAAAACCTAAAATGCAAAAAAAAAAAAAAAAAGAATGGTTTCTACCAGTTCTTTGGCTAGGATGATCAGGAAATGGATAGCAGACACTCACTGTAAAATTTTCATTCATTTTTTGGTGTTAATTGGTGCTAAGACGTAAGTGAGTATACTTCTTGTAATTGTCTGGGTTCAATCCTTCTCAGCAAGGCTGTTAGGAGTCTATTGACTTCATGAAAGAATCCCTGCAAGAAACGTAAGAAGTGGACTTGTCTTGGTCCCTACTTGATTATTCAGGTCAAGACTCTAATGTCTTAAGTGGCATCCTAACCTGGGGTTGGCAATGACCCATATACAATTTATATTTATGTGAATGTGCTATACATTACAAATATAAGCATTTTGGATTCAAACAGCTTAAAATTTCTTTTGCAAGTAAAAAGACACAAGGATCTTTTTATTCTCTTCATTATGCTGGAGGGAGATCCTTTATCGTTCATTAGTGCCTCATGTTTTCCCAATTTTCTTATTTTCATCTGTGCATCTATATTTATATCACTTCTCATTATGGCTATTGCAGATACAATCTTGACTCTAAATTATTCTTAAATATTCTATGTACTTTAAAATATGTGTCATGCTACCCTTTAAGCACCTTCTTTTTCCCAAGTTTCAAGATAATCAAAGACAAAGAAAATTATGTCTGACCGTATATATCAAAACACAATATTCAATTGGATACAAATTCATTACTATCTTCATTTACTTTTGAAAACATGAAAGATGGTTTAAGTAGAAAACATGAGGATATTGTGGTAGTTTGCTGTGTCTTCTGTAGTCTATCCTGCTCTTCCTGGGCTCACAGCAGCCTAGCTACAGACGCTGGGAGTGGTTGCTTGACTAAGTTCTCACTGAAATGAGATTGAAAGATGTGTATGACTTCTGTCCCGCTTGCTTGAAAGGATGTTGCCTGTCTTGGACACTTTCTCTTTACCATTCATGCTAGCTGTTCTTGACTTCAGCTTACAACGAGGACAACAGATCATGTTTCCAAATTTCCCATGGATATTAATATATGGGATTCAGGATGAAGTTACCTCAGATATTCTCTAAGTCACAAGTTATTCTGTATTTTAAAAATCACACTTTTTGTGTTTTTAAATTTAATTAGTGGTCATAATAATAACCAAAAAGTACACATTTTTAATGATAAGGTTATGCTAGAAGTTTCAGAGATTTTTTTTGTTAAGAAGACAAACATAATGTAATGATATAGACATGGTTTATTATTACTGTGAACCAATATGTAGTGGTAAAATTATATACTTCTGTAGCTTATAGAAATAATCTTTACTTGATACAGACTCTGATAATGGAAAATGTTAAAAAGAAAGGATTATTAATGCAATATAAATTCCAAATCAGAATTATCAAAAAGGAAATGACTACAAATATTTGAGATTTAAAATATTTTAAACACACACAGCACCAGCTGTCCTGATAGTCTTACTGTTTGTTTTGTGTTAAACAATGAAGTTACAAAAACTTCTCTTTTATATTGTGTTGACATTGCTTGAATGATTAAAATTTTGTCCAAAAGCATCTTCAGTTTGATTGCTAGGGTACATATGGCTTCACATAAGATCATTTGCTTTATTATTATTATTATACTTGAAGTTCTGGGATACATGTGCAGAACGTGCAGGTTTGTTACATAGGTATACATAGGCCATGGTGGTTTGCTGCACCCATCAACCTGTCATCTACATTAGGTATTTCTCCTAATGCTATCTCTCCCCTAGCCCCACACAGGCCCTGGTGTATGATGTTCCCCTCCCTGTGTCCATGTGTTCTCATTGTTCAACTCCCACTTAGGTCATTTGCTTTTTTAAAATATTTGGCAGGCTTGCCCTGGTTTTAGTTTTGCTTTAAAATGGAATTGTTTTTTAAAATTCAGACTTTAGATCAGTTTCTGATTTCATGTTGGAGTATTTAACAACATTCATATCTTCTCTTTGTATTTCTTCTGTTAACATAATTACAAAGAATTTTAACCTATGTGGAAGACTTAAATACCGGCATATGCCAATTAACATTATTTGAGTAGTATTAGAATAATGTAGCACTGAGTTCTCCCTGCAAGTTTCAGAACTATACATTAAATCACATGTTGAAATTGCCAAATTAAGGAATTATTTTGCTTCTAAAACTTATTCTAATACTATCTGCAAGATTTGTACTATATGTATAAACTGAATAATATTTATTTTATTTGCAGAAATGACTCATTAGCAGCAGGCAGGGACAGGAACACATAACAATGACTATAAAAAAGACTGGCTGGGCGCCCTGGCCCACACCTGTAATCCCAGCATGCTGGGAGGCCAAGGGGGATGGATCACGAGGTCAGGAGATTGAAACCATCCAGGCTAACACAGTGAAATCCCATCTCTACTAAAAATACAAAAAATTATCCGGGCATGGTAGCACACTCCTGTAGTCCCAGCTACTCAGGCTGAGGCAGGAGAATCACTTGAATCTGGGAGGCAAAGGTTGCAGTGAGCCGAGATGGCACCACGGCACTACAGCCTGGGCAACAGAGTGAGACTCCGTCTCAAAAAAAGACTGACTGGGCCGGGCGCGGTGGCTCAAGCCTGTAATCCCAGCACTTTGGGAGGCTGAGACGGGCGGATCACGAGGTCAAGAGATCCAGACCATCCTGGCCAACATGGTGAAATCCCGTCTCTACTTAAAAAAATACAAAAATTAGCTGGGCGTGGTGGAGCGTGCCTGTAGTCCCAGCTACTCGGGAGGCTGAGACAGGAGAATTGCCTGAACCCAGGAGGCGGAGGTTGCAGTGAGCCGAGATCTCGCCAGTGCACTCCAGCCTGGCGCCTGGTGACAGAGCAAGACTCTGTCTCAAAAGAAAAAAAAAAAAAAAAAAAAAAAAGACTGATAGCCACAGTTTTTCCTTCAGAGTGCTTCCAACCAATGATTACACGTGGTGATATGTTTTAATTCTTATGGGAAAATTGTGGTACATTTTCCTGGTTTTCTCACTTCTCAACTGATTTTTTTTTGTAAGGATTCAGTATTTGGGAAAACATACATATTCCCCAAGAAATGCTAGGCAGGAGTTCCCCTTGGAAACACCAGCCTAGGGGATAGTGGAAGAACAAGTAAGCAGAGTTCCTAAATGATGTCAGGATCAGGGCTCCCTTGCATCCTGTGGTGGTTGGACAGTGACCTAAGAGGGACAAGAACTCAACTCTTATTTAAGCCTTTTTATTTTTAAGTTTTTGTTCCAAAAGCTTTGCTTTCTCTTAACTAATTCAGAAATACCCTAAATGTCTTATGGCCAGGACTGTTTCCCCCATAGCTTGTTCAGAGACTTCATCTTATAACCTTGAACTGAAACACTTAGAGATGACCTAGTTCAACTGCTAAATTTTATAGAGGAGTTGAGTTCAAGTGCTAAGAAATGACTTGGCCAAGGACACTGAAATTTTCTTTTAGATTGATAAAGTGTAGTTACTGTGGAAAACCAGCCAGGTGTGGGGGTGCATGTATAGGAGGCTGAGGTAGAGGATGGCTTCAGCCCAGCAGTTTGAGGCTGCAGTGAGCTACAATTGCGCGATTATACTCCAGCTTAGGCTACAGAGCAGGACTGTCTCAAAATAAATAAATAAATAAATAAATAAGAAAACAAAAAGAAGAAAACAAAATTCTCTCTATCAGTTAATGCATAGGAATATGTAAAATGTTAATAGAATGTAAAGGTTAAAACTATAATTTTTTGTGACATGAATACATGTACAGAGTAAATGTGATAATGCTTGTTTTCCTATATTAGTTCATTGTCTGTTGCTTATAATAGAATTCCCTAACCTGGGCAATGTATAAAGGAAGGGAATTTATTTCTTACAGTTACAGAGTCTAAGGAATTCAAGGTGGAGGGGCCGTATCTGCTGAGGGCCTTCTTGCTGGTGGAGATTCTCTGCAGAGTCCCGTGGTGGCACAGGGCATCACACGGTGAGGGGCTGAGCATCTTAGTTCAGGTTTCTCTTCTTGTAGAGCCACCAGTCCCACTTCTTTGTAACAATCCATTAATTCATTGATTTATGAGTGAATTAATCCATTTATAATGGCAGAGTTCTCATGACCCAATCATGTCTTAAAGGCCCTACTTCTCAATACTGACTGCCACATTGGGAATGACATTTCTTTTTTTTTTTTTTGGTAAATTTTGGAAATTTATTTTACTTTAAGTTCTGGGGTACTTGTGCAGATCTTGCAGGATTGTTACATAAATGTACATATGCCATGGTGGTTTGCTGCCTCCATCCCCCCATCACCTACATTAGGTATTTCTCCTAAGATTATCCCTCCCCTATCTCCCCACCCCTACTCTCCCTCACCTAGTGCCCTACCACTCAACAGAATGGGAGGAGGCAAATTTTCAAACCATAACATTCTTATTACAGTGTTAAAAGTCTTTATTGCTCAATCTTGGCCCAGTTTCTAGAGATATTGGTATAAGATGGAATGAAGGGAGTAAAAGTAGTCTAAACCGTATGTTAAGTATTTTACATGTGATTCCACTTATTTACTCCTCACAAAAACTGTGTGAAGTGTTATCAGCCCCATTTTATAGATGGGAAATTGAGAATCTGAGTGGCTAAGATACTATCCTTAGGTTGCACAATACATGGCAGAACTGGAATTTTTGGATAAGTAGCTGAATACATGCAGATAGGAAACTTTGAGAAAAAATATAATTAAAAAATTGTCCAGTAATTTTCTATGATACCTTCTTGTTATCATATTGGCTAATATTAGTACATACAGCAGTCCCTTTCTCACTGAAGAGATACTGAATACACTAGAAAAGGGGGTGGATGGTTCTTGATATTTTAAGTAATTTATTGTCTTTCACCTTTGGACTCTGTGAATTTTTGAAGCACACAATAAAAAAATACAAAAATTGTTTGGAATAGTTTTGTACAACCAAAGTTCAAGGTAGTTTAGATGAAAATGGGAAATAGAACTATGAGAAACCACAACTGACTTTTAAACAAATATGAGACTATTATAAAGCAATACTGATGTCTTGAATCCTAAGTTCCATGTTAAGGTCATAGTAATAGCTTAGTGTTTTATGAGCTTATGTGGTATTAGTGATATCATATCTTTTATCTTAACTTTGCCTCAAGCAAAAATAAATCTTCATGTTATAAACTGTATGATAAATGCTTTTTTCAGTAAGTATCATTTTTTCCCTCTAAATTTTACTAATATCTTGCCGTGGCTAAAAAAGAAAAAAGAAAAAGAAAAAAAGAAATACCCATTGTATTTTGTGAAGTGGTAAATATTTTTATTATTGTGGAATAGCTTGGACAGAAACCTTTCTATTTGTGCCTGTGCATTTAATTCTTATGCATTGATGCATAAACAAGTCTGGCTAAATATGTAAAACCAAGTGTGCATATTTAGACCACTTAATTGCTAGATTGTCAGTTAATGGTTGGATCTCATATTTATGTGTGTTTAAAGAGAAAGCAGGCTCAAGAGAGACCAGAGAAGGGCCCAGCATTTTTGGAAGAAAGTTGAGGTTGAAGGAAAATGAGGAGCCTCCTGAGATCATGGTTTACTGGGAGACATTAAGGGGCTGGTTTCTGTGAAGCTGTGCAAAGGAAGATTTCAAACAGTTACGACCCAGAAAAGTATTGGGGCAAAAAAAAAAGTAGTAGTCCTTCTCATTATATAAAGAAAAGCAAATGTTAAGCAAACAGAATTTACTAAAGGGGTAGGTTCTTGATTTGTAGTTAGAATTTGATATTTCATTTGGCTGTTGATCTAAATTACATGTCTTATAATTAGAAATATGTGTGTTACTTTCTTAAGGAATTATATCTTTGTAGGAAAAACTCAGCTATATGAATTATAAATTTTATCTCCACTTTCCTCTGTATGTGCCTGAAGAAACTCTGCACTAAGTCTAAGCTTTTGTGAACAGACATAATTCTCTGAGTGACAATTACTGAAATTGCAGGCATAGGTAAAATTCTTTTTTCAATTAGGCAGGAGAGTTTAGACCTTTTGGTTTTGTGAACAGCTGTATTTGTAAAGGAAAGATTTTCTAATCTTGGCATCTTAATTGTCAATATTCTTTTTGGCTTTAATGCCCATTAGGAAACTATTTATTTTGTTGGATTTCAATTAGAATATGGGTTTTTCATGTTTTAAGTTCTTGTTTGTATGGGGCAATAGTATCTTTCTTCCTTTAAATTTTAAGATGAAGAAAATAAGATTAACATAATTTTAGTCTAGTAAAATCCACAAAAAATAGGAAAGAGATTAGTTGCTCTGGAGAAAACTCACTCAGACTCAAAGTGGTTTTTCTATTCTCTCACTCAGCAGGAAAAATCACCAAAGAACACTTCTGTGATCCCAAAACATGTGGGAAATTCTCCCCATTAGGAGCAAGCAATCACTTCTGTAGCGGACACCAGCTGGGTGTTCTCCGATTTAATTCTGGCACTATCCACCTGAAGTGTTAGATCCCACAGGCTGAGGGCTCAGTCCCCAAGATGTACCTCGAGTCCAATGCCCCTTTCAATCCCCAGGTTGTTTTTTCTGTGTTTCTGACCAACCGGGTATGAATTGGAGTTTCCACAACCCTCTCCTCAGGTTTGATTAATTTACTAGAGTGGTTCACAGAACTGAGGGAAACACTTTTACCAGTTTATTGTAAAGGATATTAAAGGATACAGATGAAGAGATGCAGAGGATGAGGTATGGGGGAAGCGGTGTGTAGCTTCCATGCCCTCTTGGGCGTGCCACCTTCTAGGAACCTCTATGTGTTCAGCACCCAGAAGCTCTTGGAACCCAGTCCTTTTGGCTATTTATAGAAGCTTCATTAGGTAGGCATGATTGATTAAATCATTGGCCATTGGCTATCAACTTACCTATCAGCCCCTCTCCCCTCCCTGGAGACTAGTGGGTGGGACTGGAAAATCCCAACCCTTTGATCAGGCTTTGAACTTTCAGATGACCAGTTCCATACTGAAGATACTGAGGAGCTGTCAGCCACTAATCAATCATTAGCACACAAAAAGATATCACTTTGGAGATTCTAAGGATTTTAGAAGTTGTATGCTAGGAAATGGGGTTGAAGACCAAATATATATATTTCACATTATCACAGTTGCCTCTGATCATAAACCAAGAGAGGTTTAAATATTTGACTGAAGAGTTTAGAAACATCTCATATTCTATATAATAACATGTGAAATGTCAGAGAGGCAAGCCTGTGGAAAACTGATTATAATTCAGCATGAGAAAAGTAATTGTCTATGTTGTATCCTTTCTGGAAGAAGACACTGTGAACAAATCCAGGTTGGGACAGGAAGTCAGCAAAGCTCATAGAAAAAGGAGATCCCCAGAGCTAGACATTGGCAGTGTCTGTCTGTAACATGCTGAAGAGAACCAGAGACAAGAGAGATGCAGAATAGGGTGGGCACACTTACAAGAAAGGAGAAAGATGCTCTTTTGTGGAGGTGTGATAATTGCTGAGGCCTTACAATGACCTGTGTCTTTTGGGATTAGCCACCTTCTTTTGTGGTGTCTCTCAGTCTGGGTCCCAACAGAATAGAGATGATACACTCAAATCAGAATAATGCAAGGAGACGTCTTCTCAGAGACCAATTATAAAGGTGTGAGTAGGGTATCAGGAAATGACAGGATGGTGCAGATGCCCTGTGTTAATAATGAAATTTTCATCACCCCTAGGCTTGAAGGGTAGTGGGGAGGGAGAGTTTATGAGAATCTAGAAGGTTGGAGAGAGTCCTGTGGCTTGGGCTGTTTTGAGAGATACGGTGAATTTGTCAAGAATCCTAACCTTCCTAGCACTTTGGGAAGCCGAGGAGGGTGGATCACTTGAGGTTAGGAGGTTGAAACCTGCTGGCCAACATTGTGAAGCTCCATTCCTACCAAAAAATACAAAAATTAGCTGGGTGTGGTGTCAGGTGCCCATAATCCCACCTACTGGGGAGGTTGAGGCAGGAGAGTCGCTTGAACCTGGGAGGCAGAAGTTGCAGTGAGGTGAGATTGTGCCACTGCACTCCAGCCTGGGTGACACAAGCAGAGCTCCATCTCAATAAAGAAAAAAAGAAAAAGAGTCCTAACCAGAGAGAGGCAACCTCAAGAAGAGAGAGTAAGGGAATAAATACCCTAATCTCAGTCTCCTCCTTTCTATTGATCTCCTGTGGGGGCTCATCAACCAGAAGTCAGAGGGTCTGGGATCTACTGATAAACTCTGTAGAGGTCAACCCCTATCAGCAGGGCAAAAGGGGAAAGAAAATAGGACATTATATATGTTATGAGTGGAGGACATGAACATTCTGGTCAATGGAAAAAATGTCTCGTCTGAGTATTTACAACTGTTGGCATCATTTATTTGTGAGTTTGAGAAGCATGAGTCATCTGGGTGAATCCCATCAGTTCCATTAAATCTCTGATAATGTTAGGTCAATCACAGTAAATTTGCCCAGTCTCTCTTACGAGATGGGTCACCAGGTCTTCCTTGGTCATACTCAAATCTTAGCATGGACCCCTTCCAAAATATAGTAGGAACAACTTGGTAGAACTTACTTGACATTTCTCCTCAAAACATCTCATACTGAACCCAGTTCTGTTCTGAAATTTTGAGTATTCTTTGATCTAGGTGCCAATAAAGCAAATACATCAAAGTAAAGATAATAAATGATATATCTTTGAACTATAGTTTCCTGAATCCATAAAACATGAAGTTACTTCATAGATTTTTCCAATGTGCTTCTAAAAATTCAGGATGTGAATTGACTTTTATTACCACACTCTAAATGATTAATTGAATAAAAAGTCCATTTCTTCATAAAATGCTTTCTTAACCTTGTGCTGTTTTAATAACATCATTGTATATTAAAAAGTTCAGAAGATCCTCAATGCCCTGCAACAGAAATATTTATTTGAAAATATCATTCTCAATATTCAATTAGATTCAGGTGGAAGATTTTCCTTGTGAGCAAAATTGTGTTTCTACCTTTTAGAATTTATGTGGTCTTGGGTAGGTTTTCAAAAGAATTTGCCACTCTGACATTCTCTAGCAAATAAGAAACTAAAATTTCCAAAAATTTGATGTTGTATGTAATACCTAGGAAAGTACAGAAAGGAATCCATACATGCACTTAACATGTATTGATTGCTCATCATGTGCATGACACTGTATTGGGAACAGGGAATGCAGAGATGGGGAACATCGTGTGTGCCCTCCTAGTGCAAAGTCTAATGAAGAAAAAGGTGAGGAGGCAACCACTACTGCACACAGTGACCAGGGCTGTAAGAAGCATGAACAGAGGGACCTCATTCTCCTCTTATTCTGGAGCTTCAGTGACGTGAAAGCTGGTTTTTTATTATATTCTCAGTTTCCCGAGGCTGTTCTCATTTTTTTCCATCTATTTTTTTTCTCTGTTATTCAGACTGGGTAATTTCCATGCTTCCATCGCCAGGTTTATTGATTCTTTCTTTTTTCCTCTCCATTCTGCTGTTGAGCCCATGCCTTGAGTTTTTTAAAACAATTTCAGTTACTGTATTTTTCAGTTCTAAAATTTCCATTTGGTTCTTTCTTATAACTTCAAAAATGTATGTATTTATGGCATGTAACGTGATGTTTTGAAATATGTATGCATTGTGGAATGACTAAATCAAGGTCATTAACATATGCATTACCTCATATGCTTATCATTCATTTGAGAACACCTCAAATCTACTCTCTCAGTAATTTTCAAGTATATACATGGTAATTAGCTGTACTACTGTGTTTTACAATACATTTCTTGATTTTATTCCTCCTGTCTAACTGAAATTTTGCAGTTTTTGACCAACAGCTCCCCAATATCCCCACCCTCCTGCCTCTGGTAACCATCATTGTATTCTCTGTTTCTATGAGTTCCACATTTTTAGGTCCATATATGGGATAATGCAGTATTTGTCTTTCTATACCTGGCTTATTTCACATAACATGATGTATTACAGTTTTATTCATGTTGTTGCAAATGTCAGAATTTCCTTCCTTTTAAAGATTGAATAATATTACATTGTGTATATGTACCACATTTTC
Source organism: Saimiri boliviensis (assembly GCF_048565385.1). Classification (NCBI taxonomy): domain Eukaryota; kingdom Metazoa; phylum Chordata; class Mammalia; order Primates; family Cebidae; genus Saimiri; species Saimiri boliviensis. The sequence goes on from NC_133452.1 coordinate 64,916,010, forward strand.
TTTATTCATTCATCTGTTGGTGGACAGTTAGGTTGATTCCATGCCTCAGCTGTTGTGAATAGAGCTTCAGTGAACACAGGAATGACCTATCTCTTTGACATGCTGATTTCATTTCCTTTGGCTATATATCCAGCAGTGGACTTGCTGAATCATCATATGGTAGTTCTATTTTTGATTTTTAAAGGAAGCTCTCTTTTTCCCATAACTGCTGCCCTAATATACATTCCCACCAACAGGGTACAAGGGTTTCCTTTTCTCCACATTCTTGTGAGTACATATCTTTTGTCTTTTTGATAATAGCCATTCAAATGGGTGTGAGGTGATGTCTCATTATGGTTTTATTTGCATTTCTCTGATGATTACTTATGTTGAGTAATTGTTCATATACCTGTTGGTCATTTCTTTTGAGAAATGTCTATTCAAGTCCTTTGCCCATTTTAAAATTAGATTGTTTTCTTGTTATTGAGTTGTTTAAATTCTTTACAGATTTTGGAAATTAACCCCCTTATCAGATGTATCATTTGTAAATATTTTCTCTCATCTTATGGGTTGTCTCTTCACTCTGTTGCTTGTTTCCTTTGCTGTGCAGAAGCTTTTTATTTTGATGCAATTCCATTTGTCTGTTTTTGCTTTCGTTGCCTGTGCTTTTAGGTTATATCCAAAAAATCATTGCTTAGGCCAGTTTCACAAAGCTTTTCTCCTATGTTTTCTTCTAGTGGTTTTACAGTGTTAGGTCTTACACTTAGGTATTAAATCCATTTGAGTTGCATTTTGTATATAGTGTGAGATGAGGGTCTAATTATATTCTTCTTCAAATGGAAATTCACTTGTCCCCATACCATTTACAGAAGATAATATTCTTTCCCCCATTGTGTGTTCTTGGCACCTTTGTCAAAAATCAATTTACTGTAAATGAGTGGATTTATTTCTGGGCTCTTTATTTGGTCTCATTGGTCTGTGTGTTTTTTATGCCAGTACCATTCTATTTTGATTACTATATATATATATATATTTTAGATGAAGTCTTCTTCTGTCACCCAGGCTGGAGTGCAGTGGTGCAATCTCAGCTCACTGCAACCTCCACCTACTGGGTTCGAGAAGTTCTCCTTGAACCTCCCAAGCAGCTGGAGCTACAGGTGCATGCCACCACGCCCAACTAATTTTTATATTTTTAGTAGAGATGGGGTTTCACCATGTTGGTCAGGCTAGTTTTGAACTCCTGAACTCAGATGATCTACCTGCCTTGGCCTCCCAAAGGGCTTGGATTACAGGTGTGAGCCACCGTACCTGGCCAAGATTACTATAACTTTGTGTAGATTTTGAAATCAGGCAGTGTGATGCCTTCAGCTTTGTTCTTTTGCTTCTTTCTTTTTTTTCTATCTCTGTTGAAAATTTCTATTTGCTGAGAGTTTTGGTTTTTTCATTTGTTTTAAGTGTGTTTGTGATTGCTTATTGAAACACTTTTATGATGACAACTTTAAAATCCTTGTTAAATAATTCCAACATCTATGCCATGTCAGTGTTGGCATCTGTTGATTAACTTTTATCTTTTAAGTTGAGATTTTCCTGGTTCTTGGTATGATGAGCAATTTTTGATTGTGTCCTGGACATTTTGGGTATTACATTGTGAGACTTTGGATCTTATTCACATCTTGTGTTTTAGAAGGGTTTCTCTGATATGCCAGTGGAGGAAGGGATTACTGCCTTATAACTTGCAGGTGAGATGGAAAACCTACTTGGTTTTCCCTGACACCCTGTCAATGGGGGAATTGATTAAGGTGTCAATTAATGCCAGATTGGTATAGTGGTTCAGGCTCCATACTAGGCCACCATTGCCATTACCCTAGCTGGGAGGAGAAGGGGTGCCTTATTACTTCTCTCCACTTGGCCTCCACTGACACAGTGGGGTTGGGCCTTATTACTGCTGGAAGTTCATGCTCTCCATGTGGCCTCCTATGAAACCATGGGGGAGGGACGTTGGCTCCCCATTCAGCCTTCTCTGATACCAACCTGTAGGGATGTTGAACACTACACTATAGCCTAGCAAAGTTGGAAGGCTAGGCTCCCCAGCTGGTCTTTGCTGACAGGGCTGTAAGTGGGGTTGCAGTTTTTTTCCATGCTCTTTGGCTGCAGTAGGGCTATTATTGTCTAAAAGTTTCCTGCCTTGCTTGGCTTCCTTTTCCTAGTCTTTTGGCTAGATGTTAGGTTGTATTACATATATAATATATGGTACATACATAATATATATATAATATATATATATAAAATATATATATAAAAATATATATTTTATATATATATATATGGGTCTTGGTTTTTGACTTACTTGTGTGAGGAAATGAACACATTGTAATTTTTATGTTTGTTTTAAAATAGTTTTGGGGTAACTGTTGGTTTTCATCCTCATTTTTTCATCAATAGTATAGTTACTTTGAACAAATAAATTAAAGCTTTCTGTAATTTCCAAAAATAAATAAATAAATAAATAAATAAATAAATAAATAAATAAGTAAAGAAGGATGATTGGAAGTAAAAGGCACTACCCTAGCAACTTGGAGTCAGAGTCCATGCCTGCCTCTCCACTAATGATGTGAGTGATCTAGGATAAAACATTTGCTCTTTTTGTGCCTCAGTTTCTATTTCTGTAAATTGGAGGGTTAGATGTTCGACGGTTTGTTAAGTTTGCCCCAGTTCTCAAAATATCTATGCTGGAAGAAAGTGCGGCAAAGCATTTTACACTTGGTTTCTCTGTGATTTAGTGTAAAGTACCAGAAAATTAAAGTCGACATTATTTATTGTGACTTACCTTCACTTGGAATGCAAGAAAACATTATTACTGTGATAATACAATGGAGGGTGACATTTTCCTTCAGAGTCACAGTATAATCATGGTAATGAATGTAAGTAAACAGGAGGTATCTTGGCTATCTAAGATCTTGATCATGCAGTGATGGCATATGAAGGTTAAGAGCTGTCAAATGCATTGCTCTTTGAATCAAAGTTTAAAAAAATTATTCCAGAGACAATGTTTGTTTAAATGATTTAATGCAGGGAGGAAAACGATGGAGACAGAGTGCTAGGTAGGCATTTCTTATGCTACAATTATTCAAAGCAATAATGACGTCACAAATAGAGTTGCATTTCCCCTTTACTTTTGTATGATCTTCTTTTGAATACTCTCTTTGATATTAATGTAAGTCTCAACTTGTTTATTTGGTCCATATATATATATAAAATATGTACTCAGTGGTGGAAGAAAACGTTGGTGAAGGGATTGCAGGAGAACATAATCTTGCCTCTTCCCCATAACGTCTCATGGCAGAGCCTGGTGAGAGGGCAGAAGAGGAGTTCACCTGTCCACATGGCATTCCGTCCTGGGTAGGCGCAGGCACAATTCTGCAAGCCAGTATTCAGTCCCAAGTCAGGGAATGGGTTTCGGAATTTATGAGAGAATGTGTTTTATTATGTCTCTTTTTATCTAATTTCAAAGATAGGCAGAAAGGAGATAATAAAATCCACAGAATTTAAGGTGAAAAAAGTAGCCTTTCCATCAAATTTATGGTGAGTTAGAATAGTTATTATTGCCGTGAAAGCTGCCTGTCCTCATTTGTAAATAAGTATTTCTTTTAAAGGAAGGGATGAATTTTTGAGTTAAGGAAAAATACAGCAGGAGTTTTTCCTTCCCAAAATAAGTCAGGGCAGTTGTATCACACCCGGGCAGCTTTGGATTGTTTTCTGATACTGTTTCTTGTGGCTCCCCAATCTGGTTGGCATGATGCTCATTTCAGTTACAGAAATCTATAAATGAAATGCTCACCTTTTCTTTCCCTGCCTTGGTAACAGGCTGTCATTCAAGACTGAATGGTACAGACTGGATTTATTTTTTTTATTTATTAAAATTTTTGTGGCATAATAAATCTGCTCATTCAAAAGAGTTAAAAGCAGCTACTTGATTATTTTACATTTTGGTCTTTAAAGATAAGATTGGCTTTTATGGCAATTACTGGATTGCACAGATATGTAAATATGATGGCTAATGCAGTGACAATTTATGTTTTAAGTTATTTTCTTCCTTATAATTATGGATTCGAAAGACAAGATTGCTAGCATCACAGTTGCCAATATGTTTTAGAAGAAAAGGCACAACAGAATAAGTGCTTCGAAGTGTTTTAAAATGTTTTAGGTGGCTTTTAGCTTTATTAGTACAAGTAACTGTAAAATATGATTTATATTTTATCATTCATTCTCATAGAAAAGTAGAGAGTAGTATGTGAATAGAAAGTTATTTTGTTAAGAAGGATTCCAGGTGAATCACAACATCTATTTCTTATATTGAGATAGGGTCCTTCCTTCTTTGGACAACCCCTAAGTTCATGACTGTTGTCTTCTCATTGTCATTAGCCTGTCTGCAGAGTGACATGCATGGCTTACAGCATCACTGTTATATGTTATTAAAAGTGTTTCCTTCTGTGCACAAGAAACTGAAGCAAGAATGAAGGTGATGGAGCTAATCAAGATTTGGGATTAATGATTTTTCAAAAAGTCACGGGTTAGTCTTACTGAAGTTAATAGTGTATGTGGAAATCAATGTTCTGAGACTTCAGGCAAGGGTATTCAAGCTATCTTTGATTTCAGAGGGTTTGAAGTTTCTTTTTTTCATGATTAAATTGATAGTGAAGGAAGTACCTAGGATGTCAAATATGTTTATTAACAAAGATATTTATCATTTTCTGTTTATTCCCTGAAATCGTTTCCCATTGTATCTGTGTGCAGTAAATTATGAAAGAGTGATATACTGTATAGACTGTATCCAATTTGGAAGGCAGAGGAACACATAGGACTTTCATATGAGGACAGAAAGAAATTTCAGACAGGACAGTAAAAAATATATATGAGGAGGTATAAGAAGGCAACTGACTGTAGGAGAGATTAGGGCCCTTAACCATATGAATCCAGATCCTGCCAATCCTTTGGTGAGTCACTTATCTCAGGAGGGGAGGAAACGAAACCATCGGCATCCATAAAGGCGCTAGTGGTATCCTAGAAAGCAGAAGTGAACCAATCCCAGAGCAACCAGAAGTCTTTGGGGGTGAAGAGCAGGAAGAAATGGTGTGATTGGAAAGGTCAGGGCTTGATCTTGGAGCCAAGGGCAGCTCGTACCCTATGAACCTTCTGTGGAAGGAGGAGTAAGAGCATGAGCATTTGCAGGTGAGTTGAATGAAGTTGTGGGCTACATTGTTTTATTATTTATGGACATTTCTGTATGATTTGTTCTTTTTTGTGTGTGCACTATATGGTACTTTCTATTAATTAGACTTCTCAATTGAACAATATACAAGAGACTTTGTCCAGCATTTCTGATGTGACTATGGATACTAGATATGACCTGGAAACGTTCTAGGAATTTCTTGGAGAGGATTCAGGAAATATTCTATGGATTGTCTATACATGTATGATTATATTTCTAAATCTCATTCTATTTTCTTTCAAAAACTTCATCCCAAACATGGCAAGTGATGAAATTGTCATTGTATTTTCTTTCTTTCTGGGAAAAAGTTAAATGTGTAAATGAAACACCACAGACTTATCTTTGGAAAGGTTTGCAAATAGTGTATATTACTTCTTTTGCTGACAACTATGGAAAAATGTTAGAAATAACTAATCTGTATGAACATAAAGGGAAAAAGGAAGGTCAAAACATGCCAGGGTGATTCCATCAAAAAAAGAAAACCTTTGTTTAAAATTGAACTATAATAGGAAGCCTGCTTGTTTCATGAGAATGATTTGAGCCATTTTGCCACTACCATATATGGAAACTGGAATTTTAGACAGCCAGAGAACAGGATGGCAGAATATCTGTCCCTTTTCTTTCCATCCTGGGTATTGTCTTTCAATACCTTCATAAGCTATTTATACTTCTTTTGGGATGAAGTAAAAAGAAACTAATGAAAGTGAAACACAAAATGGTTAGCTTAAATAAACGGTTTTGTTTTTTTAAAAACAACAACAACAACAACATAGGTTCTAATGTGTTTAGATTTTCTTTTGCTTTAAGTAGTAGATAATGAAGTCTAATGGTAAACAGTTGGGCTCTAGCTATAAGATTATCTCCTCAGTTATATATAAAAATGAATTTCAGCAAATTACATTTACGTTTCTGTTTTCCCAAGGTGAAATAGAAAGACAACAGTGAACATCAGGTACTCTAAACATTTTGCCATTGTTATCAATCACTAGCTCGTGTTGCGTGGCTTTGTGTTGTTGTTTACATGTTGTTTTATTCTCTAGGATGAAGTTTTATTATTTGAATTTGAATGACTTGACCAAAATATCTGATCTATATAATTATATTCATTCTCAAATAATTTAATGTAAATCACGGATATGTTTGAATAGAAGGCCTTGACAGGTTTTATTAAGCCACAACTGTGTACATGTTCAGGAAATTATTTATGCTTGCCCATCCCTAAACACTCACTCTTCTTTTTGACTACAGTACCAGGTAACTAACAGATATTAACAGAGGCAATGGACCGAATGGTAGTGTTAGTTTAAATGTTTAAAAACCTCAGTACATTTATTTTTATTTTATTTTACTGCACTTTAGGTTCTGGGGTACATGTGCAAAATATGGAAAGATTGTTGCATAGGCACATACATGGCAATGTGGTTTACTGCCACCATCCCTGTCACCTATATCTCTCATTTCTCCCCATGTTATCCCTCCCCAACTCCCTACTCTCCGCTGTCTCTCCTCTATTCCCCCTCAACAGACCCCAGTGTGTGATGCTCCCCTCCCTGCATGCATGTGTTCTCATTGTTCAACATCTGCCTATAAGTGAGAACATGTGGTGTTTGATCTTCTGTTTTTGTGTCAGTTTGCTGAGAATTATGGTTTCCAGATTCATCCATGTTCCTGCAAAGGACATGAACTCATCGTTTTTTATGGCTGCATAGTATTCCATGGTGTATATGTGCCACATTTTCCTTGTCCAGTCTATCATCAATGGGCATTTGGGTTGGTTTCAGGTCTTTGCTATTGTAAACAGTGCCTTAATGAACATACGTGTGCATGTGTCTTTATAATAGAAGGATTTATAATCCTTTGGATATATGCCCAGGAATGAGATTGCTGGATCAAATGGAATTCCTATTTCTAGGTCCTTGAGGAATTGCCACACTGTCTTCCACAATGGTTGAACTAATTTAGACTCCCACCAACAGTGTAAAAGTGTTCCTATTTCTCCACGTCATCTCTGGCTTCTATCTCCAGATTTTTTAATGATTGCCATTCTAACTGGCTTGAGGTGGTATCCCAATGTGGTTTTGATTTGCATTTCTCTAAGGACCAGTGACGATGAGCATTTTTTCATATATTTGTTGGCCTCATATATGTCTTCTTTTGAAAAGTGTCTGTTCATATCCTTTGCCCATTTTTGAATGGGTTTGTTTGTTTTTTATTTCTTGTTAATCTGTTTTAGTTCTTTGTAGATTCTGGATATTAACCCTTTGTCAGATGGGTAGATTGCAAAAATTTTTTCCCATTCTGTTGGTTGTTGGTTCACTCTAATGATTGTTTCTTTTGCTGTGCAGAAGCTCTGGAGTTTAATTAGATCCCATTTATCTATTTTGGCTTTTGTTGCCAATGCTTTTGGTGTTTTAGTCATGAAGTCCTTGCCTATGCCTATGTCCTGAATGGTGTTGCCTAGGTTTTCTTCTGGAATTTTATGGTGCTAAGTCTTATGTTTAAGTCTTTAATCCATCTGGAGTTAATTTTAGTGTAAGGTGTAAGGAAGGGGTCCAGTTTCAGCTTTCTTCACATGGCTAGCCAGTTTCCCCAACACGCTTTGTTAAGCAGGGAATCTTTTCCCATTGCTTGTTTTTGTCAGGTTTGTAAAAGATCAGATGGTTGTAGATGTGTGGCATCTACAACAGGCCTCTGTTTTGTTCTATGGTCTATATCTTTGTTTTGGTACCAGTACCATGTTCTTTTGATTACTGTAGCCTTATAGTATAGTTTGAAGTCAGGAAGCATGATGCCTCCAGCTTTGTTCTTTTTGCTTAGAATTGACTTGGCTATGCACACTCTCTTTTGGTTCCATATGAAGTTTAAAGTGGGTTTTTCCAGTTATGTGAAGAGGGTCATAGGTAGCTTGATGGGGATAGCATTGAATCTATAAATTACTTTGGGCAGTATGGCCATTTTCACAATATTGATTTTTTCTAACCATGAGCATGGAATGATTTTTTATCTGTGTGTGTCCTCTCATTTCCTTGAGCAGTGGTTTGTAGGTCTCCTTGAAAAAGTCCTTTACATCCTTTGTTAGTTGTATTCCTAGGTATTTTATTCTCTTTGCAGCAATTGTGAATAGCAGTTTGCTCTTGATTTGGCTCTCTGTTAGTCTGTTATTGGTTTATAGGAATGCTTGTGATTTCTGCACATTGATTTTGTATCTTGAGACTTTGCTGAAGTTGCTTATCAGTTTCCAGAGATTTTGGGCTGAGATGATGGGGTCTTCTAAATATATAATCATATTGTCTGCAAATAGAGACAATTTGACTTCCTCCTTTCCTAATTGAATACCCTTTATTTCTTTTACTTTCCTGATTGCTCTGGCTAGAACTTCCAATACTATCTTGAATAGGAGTGGTGAGAGATGGCATCCTTATCCACTGCCAGATTTCAAAGGGAATACTTCTAAACTCTGTGCATTTCTAAGCATTTATTTTCTTAAGCCAAGGCCTGAAACAAAAATTACAAATCTACTGCTTCAGGGTCCAGGGAGATAATGTATTAATTCTGATGTTTTACAGTAATAAAATTCACTAAGTATTTCACTTTTAACTCTGATGATGATAAGTTGCAGCTGATTCTGATCTCAGCAGAGGATGAATCATAGCCAGGGTCAAGCTGTGATGGGAGGAGGACCATGATTGCTTGGTTTTGCAATTGGCACCACAATGGAACGTGGGTTTAATGTTGCCAGATCTCCCAGTTTTTCAAGAGGGGTCATAAATTTGCGTTTTTATATAAAATATTTCATACTTTACACATTGGCAATAGAAAATGGATTTAAAAATCTTTTTGAGCATTGTATGAGTCAGTGCTTAAGAGGGTAATTAAAACATGTCTTCAGCCCAGATTTGGCCCATATCTGGCAGGCTTTGGTCAATATGCCTGTTATGCTCAAAGCTATTTCTCCTGTCAAGCTTCAGTATTGTATACAAATCTGCTGGGTGGACATTTTCCTGTATATCCCTTTAACAAATATGTTTAAAACAGCACTCATGGGCTCTCCTACTCTTGGCCGAGCCTGCTGTACTCCCAGACTTCCTTCCCTTGGCCCAGCGTTCTGTTCAGTCAATGACACGACTGTGGCCTATTTGGATACTGCTATCTGCTCACCTCTCCTTCAGTCAGCCACTAGATCCTCCCACTTTCTCCTAAATATTCCTCTGTACAACCTCAATTTCTGCTTATCATCTGTTTCTGTGATCAGAGCCTCCTAATGGTCTCCTCTCAAAGTGGTTTATTGAAAATGCAGATATGGGCTGGGTGCAGTGACTCACGCCTGTAATGCCAGCACTTTGGGAGGCTGAGGTAGGAGGATCACCTGAGGTCAGGAGTTCAAGACCAGCCTGGCCAACATGATGAAGCCCGACTCTACTAAAAATACAAAAATTAGCTGGGCATGGTGGCAGATGCCTGTAATCCTAGCTACTCAGGAGGCTGAGGCAGGAGAATTTCTTGAACCTGGGAAGGTAAAGGTTGCAGTGAGCCAAGATGACACCACTGCACTCCAGCCTGAACAACAAGAATGAAACTCTGTCTTAAAAATAAATAAATAAATAAATAAATAAATAAATAAATAAATAAATAAATGTAGATGCGACCTGGCTCCTGTCTTGCTCCAATGTATCCTAATGGCTAGTCTTCAACCACAGAATGAAGTTAAGCCTCACCTCCTCAGGGTGACAGAGCCCCTCTGTCTTTCTTTCTGCCTTCCACTCCAGTCCCATGTTATGCCGTCTCCCATCTTTCATTCTGTTGGTAGGAAATGCCTGGTTTTTTGAACTACATGTTTACTGAACTTGTGCCTTTGCTCATGCTGTTCCCTCTTTCTAGAGTTCTCTTTTCCTTGTCTTTGTGTGACTTACTCTCATCTGTTCTGCAGAACTCCACTTAGGCAGTGTGTCCTCCACTCTCTGCATGCATTTCTCACGTTAGTTAAAACATTATGTTAAAATGACCCATTCATCCATTAAGCTTCAATGCTCCAAACTGCAGGATCCACACATAATTATCCTTTGTTTCTCAGTTCTTAGCAGTTCCCAGTCAAAGGAAGGCAAGCAAAACCTATTCATTAAATTAAAATGAACTATATGGTCCTGGAATCCTCTTAGTGGGCAGTAGAGTATATCAGAATGCTGAGTAGGGTGCCGATTGAAATTCGACTGTTAAGACAGTGTAGGTATTATGCTGCCCTCCCCTTTCTCCTCAACTCCCTCCCCAACAAGGCTATTGTGAAAAAACTAGGCAATTAGTTTGTTGGCTGATAAAACATTATCAGCTTCAGTTTAAAAGTCCCTCCCTAGCTAACTTGATGCTTTCCCCCAAAAGACTTCCGGGAAGGTATATGTAGGACTAAATGTTACCCAGTTAAGTATTTAGTTCATTGTGAGCTGCTACATGTGACTTCCAGTAGAATCCAAAGGCAGTCATTTTAAATTTTTAACATTTTCCTTGGGGCAACCTGACAAGGACCCTTGAGGCCATTACTGTGAGACTCTCCAAGATGTCTGTTAACCCAGTTTTCCTCATTCACTACCTGCTCTTTGGACAAAACTCTAGAGGTGCCCTGAAGATGCTCCCAGAAAACCCTCAAGCATAGGGATGGCAAGTAGGTGTCACCTCACATGCCATTTTAATTGAATGGTAGTGGCTCCAGTAGAACAAAGTCAGCCCAAATCCCTGTTCACAAGGAGTCCATAGTCTAGCTTCAGAGGCAAACAGAGAGGTTAAGCACCATGACACAGCAGGGAGGAAGGCAGGCACACAGGGCAAAATTTTAGAGCAACTAGTCAAAGTGGTACCAGACACTAAGGAACATGCACTAGGAAGCCAATCAATGCGCTGCTTTCTCCTTCTGTAAAATCTTGCAACAAAAAGTGTCAATGGGCTTAAGCAGTGTGGGTAGCCAATCTACAGTGAGGCACAAACGTTGTTATTCCAGGCATATGGGTAATCAGCAGTTTGTGACAGGCTCTCTTAAGAGCATTGTTCTACAGAATCCCAGAAGGTAAACAAGGGGACAAAATGAGATTTGGTTAGAAACAAAGCTGTGATCATTAATTGTATATGTCAACCAATATGTTAGGGGATGCCCAGATCGCTGGTAAAACATTATATCTGGGTGTGTCTGTGAAGGTGTTTCTGGGAGAGATTCGTATTTAGAGCAACTTGTCATCTATTTGAATGAGTAGACTGAGTTCAGAAGATCACCCTCCTCAATGCAGAATCATCCAATCTAGTGAGGGCCTGAATAGGGCAAAAAGGTGCAGAAAGGGCAAAATCTTCCCTGTCCTCAGACCTTTTGTCTCAAATGGAATTATTCCACCAGTTTTCTTGGTTTTCTAGGTTGCAGATGGCAGATCATGGGACTTCCTGGTTTTCATAATCAAGTGAGCCACTTTCCAAAGTAAATCTTCTCTTATATATCTGTATATATCCTGTCGGTTCTGTTTCTCTGAAGACTGCTGAATGATACAATAGTCTTTGCCATCCAATAGACCTGGGTTTGTAACTTTGCAACAGTAACCTCAGAGCCTCAGTTTTTTTATTTTATTCTGTAAATCAGGCAATAGTGCAAACTTTGTAAGTTGGTTGTGAGAATTATGTGAGAAAATGTTCATAGATGTCTAAGCCTAGTGGCCAAGAATACTTACCCAATGGGTGTGTTTCCTCCATGAAGTCATTCATATTATTATGCCTAACTTTTCCTGGGAATTTGGGGGCAGCTTTATGGAGCAGGTATCACATGCATGGTACCACGTCCAAACACGGCCAACTGAAATGAAATGGACCCAAAAGGGTGCAACTTGCCAGGTATAGGTACACATATTTCTCTTAGACCCTCCACCTGCATCTGTTTTCCATACAGCCTGACCCTGCTTAGCTTCTGAGATCAGAGATTGGGTGCATTTAGCCTGTATCTATTTTCTATGACTGGGGTAAAATAGCTTCAAACTTAGAATTCTTCAGGCACAGAGGCATGTCAGTTCCTTAATAAGATTTTCTGTAATTAATATTCATTCTTAGGTTCCAGGCTATAAAAAAAATCAGCTTAAGCCCTATAAAAAGATATTTATTCTAGCAACAGAAATGTTATTCCTATTTGCATGTGCAATAATTTCCTTCAACAAAATAGTTTTGCCTTATTTCTAAAGTAATTTGTAATCCATAAATTAATAAAGTAAATATAAGATGTAAAATAATTCTACCTACCCTTAATATGTTTGATGTGAAAATATTAACAATGACCTAAGCAGGTTCAAAATATTTAGTTATTGTTAATTATCCCTTATATATATTAATTGAATCAATTTTTTGGTCATATTTGCTTATAGAATTGGGAGGGGAGAGGATGAAGAAAAGGAAAAAGGCAATAACATTAATTGAGTGCCTACTATTGGCCAGAAAATTAGTATGCCATCTTATTTCATCTTCATGATTGTTCCTGGAGTTCAGTAGAACCATTCCACTTTAAAAATGAGGAAACTCAGATGTATGTACAAGGTGGCCTAATAGGAGCAGCTCTGGAGTGCAGTTCCCAGCGAGAGCAATGCAAAAAGTGAGGAATCTCTGCATTTCCAACCAAGGTACCAGGCTCATTTCAATAGGACTGGTTGGACAGTGGGTGTAGCCCAAGGAAGGCAAACCAGGGAAGGGCAGGGTGCTGCCCCACCCAGGAAATGCAACTGGACAGAGGATCAGGGACTCTTCCCCTAGGTACTTTGGTTCAGATACCGCGCATCTCTCATGGCCTCTGCAACCCAGAGAAAAGGAGATACCCGCTGGAACATCCTGCTCCCCAGAAAGAGAGGGAGCTGAAAGCAGGGAGATAGGTGATATGGCTTGGCGGTTCCCACACCTACAAAGACCAGCAAACTGAAGCCCTCTTGCTTGAGAGTTTTGCAGCCAGCACATCAGTTCAAGCTCGACCTGGGATGATTGAGCTCAGAGTGGGGAAGGGTGTCCACCATAGCTGATCTTACCTGTGTAAACAAAATCAGAGGAAGCTTACACAGCAGCTGTACTGAGTACTTGGCAGCCTAGCAGTGCCTCTGCAGGCAGACAAGAGACGGACTGCCTCCTCAAATAACTCTCTAACCCCCGCAAAACCAAAAAGATGTTACATACAGGAGAGATCTGGCTGCCAACTGGTGGGTACCCTTCTGGGATGAAGCTACCAGAGGAAAGATCAGGCAGAAATCCTTGCTGTTCTGCAGCCCCCATGGGTAATTACCAGGCAAGCAAGGTCTGGAGTGGACCTCCAGTAGTCCTACAGCAGAAGGGCCTGACCATTACAAGGAAAACTAAAAAACAAGAAGGAATAGCTTCAACATCAACAGAAAGGACGTCCACTCAGAGACCCCACCTGAAGTCACCAACTTCAAAGACCAAAGGTAGATAAATCCAGGAAGATGGGAAGAAATCAGTGCAAAAAGGATGAAGTCATCAAAGACTAGAATGCCTCTTCTCCTCCAAGGGATCACAACTCCTCATCAGCAAGGAAACAAAACAGGATGGAGAATGAGTTTGATGAATTGACAGAAGCAGGCTTCAGTCAGTGGATAATAACAAACTTCTCTGAGCTAAAGGAACATATTCAAACTCAATGCAAAGAAACAAAATCCTTGAGAAAAGGTTAGATGAAATACTAACTAGAATAACGAGCTTAGAGAAGAACATAAAAGCTGAAAAACACAGCATGAGAACTTCATTAAGCAAGTTTGGCTATTGAAACACAAATTTCAATAGCCAAATTGATCAAGCAGAAGAAAGCATAACAGAGATTGAAGATCAACCCAATGAAATAAAATAAGAAGGCAAGATTAGGGAAAAAAGAGTGAAAAGAAATGAACAAATCCTCTAAGAAATATGGGATTATGTGAAAAGACCTCATTTATGCTTGATTAGTGTACTTGAATATGATGGGAAGGATGAATCCAAGCTGGAAAATACTCTTCAGGATATTTTCCAGGAGAACTTCCCCAGCCTAGCAAGGCAGGCCAACATCCAAATCCAGGAAATACAGAGAATACCACAAAGATATTCCTCAAGAAGAGAACCCCAAGGCAATAATTGTCAGATTCACCAGGGTTGAAATGAAGGAAAAAATGCTAAGGGCAGCCAGAGAGAAAGGTTGGGTCACCCACAAAGGGAAGCCCATCAGACTCACAACTGATCTGTCGGTGGAATCCCTACAAGCCAGAAGAGAGTGGGGGTCAGTATTCAACATCCTTAAAGAAAAGAATTTCAACCCAGAATTTCATATCCAGCCAAACTAAGTTTCATAAGTGAAGGAGAAATAAAAGCCTTTATGGACAGGCAATTACTGACAGATTTTGTCACCACCACATCTTCCTTACAAGAGCTCCTGAAAGAAGCACTAAACATGGAAAGGAACAACCAGTACCAGCCATTGCAAAAACATACCAAATGGTAAGGAAGAAACTGCATCAACTGACAGGCAAAAAGTAACAACAACAACAACAACAACAACAACAACAAACCAAAAAAAACCCAGCCAGTAACAAAATAGTAGGATCAAAATCATACATAACAATATTAACTTTAAATGTAAACAGCCTAAATGCGCCAGTCAAAAGACAAAGACTGGCAAACTGGATACAAAGTCAAGATCCATCAGTGTGCTATATTCAGGAGACCCATCTCATATGCAAAGACAGACATAGACTCAAAATAGAGGGATGGAAGAAGATTTACCAAGCAAATGGTGAACAACAACAACAACAACAACAACAAAAAAGCAGGGATTGCAAACCTAGTCTTTGATAAAATGGACTTTAAAGCAACAAAGACCAAGAGACAAAGAAGGGCATTACATAATGGTAAAAGGATCAATGCAGCAAGAAGAGCTAACTATTTTAAATATATGTGCACCCAATACAGGAGCACCCAGATACATAAAGGAAGTTCTTAACAACCTACAAAGAAACTTAGACTCCCACACAATAATACTGGGAGACTTTAACACTCCACTGTCAATATTAGACAGATCCACGAGACAGAAAATCAATAAGGATATCCAGGACTTGAACTCAGACCTGGAACAAGCAAACCTAATAGACATTTACAGAACTCTTTACCCCAAATCCACAGAATATATATTCTTCTCAGCAGCACATCGTACTTACTTTAAAACTGACCACATAATTGGAAGTAAATCCCTCCTCAGCAAATGCAAATGAACAGAAATCATAACAGTCTCTCAGACCACAGTGCAATCAAATTAGAACTTGGAATTAAGAAACTCACTCAAAACCAGCCAACTACATGGAAACTGAACAACTTGCTCTGGAATGGTGACTGGATAAACAATGAAATGAAGGCAGAGATAAATACATTGTTAAAAACCAATGAGAATGAAGACACAATGTACCAGAATCTCTGGGACACATTTAAAGCAGTGTCTAGAGGGAAATTTATAGCAATAAATGCCCACATGAGAAGTGAGGAAAGATCTGAAATCAACACCCTATTGTCAAAATGGAAAGAGCTAGAGGAGCAAGATCAAAAAAATTGAAAAGCTAACAGAAGACAAGAAACAGCTAAGATCAGAGCAGAACTGAAGGACATGGAGAAACGAAAAACCCTTAAAAAAATCAATAAATCCAGGAGCTTGTTTTTTGAAAAGATCAACAAAATTGATGGACTGCAAGCCAGACTAATAAAAAAGAAAAGAGAAAAGAATCAAATATTCAATAAAAAACAATAAAGGGAATATAACCACAGATTCCACAGAAATACAAACTACCATCAGAGATTACTACAAACAACTCTATGCAACGTAAAACAGTAAATCTGGAAGAAACGAATAAACTCCTGGACACTTACACCCTCCCAAGCCTAAACCAGGAAGAAATTGAATCCCTGAATAAACCAATAACAAGATCTGAAGTTGAGGCAGCAATTAATAGCTTACCAACCAAAAAAAGTCCAGGGTTCACAGCCGAATTCTACCAGACATGCAAAGAGAACCTGGTACCATTCCTTCTGAAACTATTCCAAACAATACGATAAAAGGGAATTCTTCCTAATTCATTTTATGAGACCAATATCATCATGATACCAAAACCTGGCAGAGACACACCTAAAAAAGAAAACTTCAGGCCAATATCCATAATGAACATCAATGCAAAAATCTTCAATAAAATACGAGCAAACTGAATGCAACAGCATATCAAAAAGTGTATCTGTCACGATCAAGTAGGCTTTATTCTGGGGATGCAAGGCTGGTTCAACATATACAAATCTATAAATGTAATCTATCACATAAACAGAACCAAAGACAAAAACCACATGATTATCTCAATAGATGCAGAGAAGGCCTTTGACAAAATTCAACAGCCCTTTATGCTAAAACTTCTCAATAAACTAGGTATTGATGGAATGTATTACAAAATAAAAAAAGCTATTTATGACAAACCCACAGCCAATATCAAACTGAATGGGTAAAACCTGGAAGCATTCCCTTTGAAAACTGGCACTAGACAAGGATGCCCTCTCTCACCATTAATATTATATATAGTATTGGAAGTTCTAGACAGAGCAATCAGGCAAGAAAAAGAAATAGAGGGTTTTCAATTAGGAAAGGAGGAAGTCAAATTGTCTCTATTTGCAGACGACATGCTTGTATATTTAGAAGACCCCATCATCTCAGCCCAAAATCTCCTGAAACTGATACGCAACTTCAGCAAAGTCTCAGGATACAAAATTAATGTACAGAAATCACAAGCATCCCTATGTACTAATAATAGACAGAGAGCCAAATCATGAGTGAATTTCCATTCACCATTGCTACAAAGAGAATAAAATACCTAGGAATACAGCTAACAAAGGATGTGAAGGCCCTCTTCAAGGAGAACTATAAACAACTGCTTAATGAAATAAGAGAGGACACAAACAGATGGAGAAACATTCCATGCTCATGGATAGGAAGAATCAATATTGTGAAAATGGTCATACTGCCCAAAGTAATTTATAGATTCAACGCTATCCCCATCAAGCTACCTATGACCCTCTTCACATAACTGGAAAAACCCACTTTAAACTTCTTATGGAACCAAAAGAGAGCCTGCATAGCCAAGTCAATTCTAAGCAAAAAGAACAAAGCTGGAGGCATCACACTACCAGACTTCAAACTATACTATAAGGTTACAGTAATCACAGCAGCATGATACTGGTACCAAAACAGAGATATAGACCAATGGAACAGAACAGAGGCCTTGGAGGCCATGTCACACATCTACAACCATTTGACCTTTGACAAACCTGACAGAAACAAGCAATGGGGAAAAGATTCCGTTTAATAAATGATGTTGGGAAAACTGACTAGCCACGTGCAGAAAGCAGAAACTGGACCCCTTCCTTACACCTTACACTAAAATTAACTCCAGATGGATTAAAGACTTAAACATAAGACCTAGCACCATAAAATTCCAGAAGAAAACCTAGGCAACACCATTCAGGACATAGGCATAGGCAAGGACTTCATGACTAAAACACCAAAAGCATTGGCAGCAAAAGCCAAAATAGATAAATGGGATCTAATTAAACTCCAGAGCTTCTGCACAGCAAAAGAAACAATCATTAGAGTTAACTAGCAACCAATAGAATGGGAAAAAATTTTTGCAATCTACCCATCTGACAAAGGGTTAATATCCGAAATCTGCAAAGAACTAAAACAGATTTACAAGAAAACAAACAAACCCAGTCAAAAGTGGGCAAAGGATATGAACAGACACTTTTCAAAAGAAGACATATGTGAGGCCAACAAATATATGAAAAAATGCTCATCATCACTGGTCATTAGAGAAATGCAAATCAAAACCACATTGGGATACCACCTCGAGCCAGTTAGAATGGCAATCATTCTAACAAATAGGAACACTTTTACACTGTTTTTGGGAGTGTAAATTAGTTCATTCATTATGGAAGACAGTTTGGTGATTCCTCAAGGATCTAGACATAGAAATTCCATTTGACCCAGCCATGTCATTACTGGGTATGTATCCAAAGGATTATAAATCATTCTATTATAAAGACACATGCCCACATATGTTCATTGCAGCACTGTTTACAATAGTGAAGACCTGGAACCAACCCAAATGCCCATCAAGGATATACTGAATAAAGAAAATGTGGCACATATACACCATGGAATACTATGCAGCCATAAACAAGGACGAATTCATGTCCTTTGTAGGGATATGGATGAATCTGGAAACCGTCATTCTCAGAAAACTGACACAAAAACAGAAAACCAAACACCACATGTTCTCACTCATGGGCAGATGTTGAACAATGAGAACACATGGGCACAGGGAAGGGAACATCACACACTGGGGTCTGTTGTGGGGTGGGGGGCTGGGGAGAGACAGCAGGGGGTGAGGAGATTGGGGAGGGATGACATTGGGAGAAATGCCTGATGCAGATGATGGGGGGATGGACATAGTAAACCACCATGGCATGAGGGTACCTATGCAACAATCCTGCAAGATCTGCACATGTACCCCAGAACTTAAAGTATAATTTAAAAAAAATAGAAGAAACTCAGGATCAACAAGTTTGCATGACAGGGAAGTTACTTAATAAGTGGGATATCCAGATGAGAGGGCTTTTGTTTTAACAGGACATTTCCATATTAACCTCAATAAAGAAACAAATGGGCTTCCAGAATGTTATACCAAATTCCGTCGAGGGACATCTAGTGCACAGTGTAAGTATGGCATCAAACCCAGTACTGCAAGACGTGAAACTGGTTTCAGGGGTTCAGTAAGGAGATGCATACACAGACCTCAGATGCGAGTTAATGGTCCAGGGACTAATTACCGAGTACATCCATTCATGTTTGTTTCTGTACCTGTTTATAGATACAATCATTACTTAGCGCAATTATTTTGGTCTCATTATTGGCAAACCAGACACACACTTAAATCTTCAAATTTCATTGCCATAAACATCTATATTATTGTGAGCATATCCATATTACAGCACATAACTGTCCCCCTAAGTGGACTGTGATTTCCTTGAGGTACGGTCATGTTTCATTCATCTGTAGTGTCTGGAAGCTATTTGGTCTGACATCTAATAGGTGTTGAATAAATACTTGTTGAATGATTTCAACTATTGGAACAAAACATTTAAAAATATAAATAATGATTGTTAACAGTATATGTCTACATCAGATTCTAATTTAAGAATTTGTTCATTGCGTTTACTTCTTTTCACATATGTATTTATTGTCAACAATCCATAATCATTGTGCAGAGTCTTTAACAATTGAATACTATTTTTCTCCATCTCTACAGTTTAGTAGGTTTTGGCAAGTATACTACAGTGATTATTAAAATGTATTTCTTTTATTTGTCTGTTTTGAATTCTATTTCTCTGATTTGAATTCATCATAATTTTCATCTTTGTTTCTAAGAGGCAGCCAGAGATTATCTGTAGAGTTAAAAGGGAAGCCCTCATTTGAACCTCTTTGAGTATTTCTAATATGCAACTCCTTTGATACATGTGTTTAAGTAAAGCTGCAGAGTATGCCTTATATTTTTAATGTACTGCATTATGTTTTATGCAGTCGGTTTTAGATACAATCCTATTTTCTAAAAATGAGGCAGTGCTGCTATGGTTTGAGTGTATCATTTAAAGTACATGTGTTAGAAACTTAATCTCCGATGCAAGTGTTGGGAAGCGGGGCTTAATAAGAGGTTATTAGGCCACCTCTTATTAGAGGCTTAGTGCTGTTATTCCAGAAGTGAATTAGTTACCTTGGGAGTGAGTCCCTGATTAAATGACTTTTTGGCCCCTTCCTCACTCTCTGTCACACTTTGGTCCCTTTTCACCTTTTTCCATGGTGTGTTATAGTAAGAAGGCTCTCACAAGATGCTGGCACCTTGATATTAGACTTCCCAGCCTCCAGGACTGTGAGGAATAAATTAGTTTTCTTTTAAAATTACCCAGTCTGTGTTGTTCTTTAATAGCAACACAAAACAGACTAAGACAGAAAATTGAGTACCAAGAAATGGGGCTGTTGCCATATTTATAAAATAGCTGAAAATATGGAAGCAGCTTTGGAACTGGGTAGTAAATAGAGGCTGGAAGAATTCAGAGGATCAGGCTGGAAAAAGCCTAGAATGCTGTGAACACAGCACTGAGATCAATTTTGGTGAAGGCCCAGAAGATAAGAGCTATACAGAAAGCCTGTCTTAGGGATGATTTAAGTGGCTGTGGTCAGAATCTTTGTAGAAGTATCAGTAAAGGCCATCTGATGAGGTCTTAGATTGAAATGTGGAACAAGAAGTTATTGGCACCTGGAGGAAAGGTCATCCTTGTACAAAGTGACAAAGAACTTGGCTGAATTCTGTTCATGCCTGAGGACGTTATGGAAGGCAGAACTTAAAAGCAATGAACTAGGATATCTGAGAGCAGAACATTTCTAAGTAAAATATTGGCAGAGCTATGCGGCTGCTTTTAACTACTTATAGTAAGATGCAAGAAGAGAGACATAATTTAAAGACAGAATTTATAGTTAAAATGGAAACAGAATGAAAAGATTTGGAAAACTTTCAGTCTGACTTTATGAAGAATAAAAAAGTGTGACTCCAACTCAAAAGAGCTCCTGTGTGGATTGAACCCAGCAAAGCCATAGGAGCATGGTGGCCTGAAGCCTTGTGAGTCTACTCCCTATCACAGAGTGCCCAGGATGTGGAGCACTGAGTCAAAGGAGCTTTCAGGCTTAATGTTGTTCTCCTAGTTGGGTTTTGGGCTTACCTGGGATCTGTTATTCATTTCTTCCTGCTTACTCCTCCATTTTGGAATGGGAGTATTTATTCTAAACCTGTTCTATCATTGTTTTCTGGAGGTATGTAATTTGCTAATTTCATAGGCTCACATCTAGGGAGAGAGCTGCCTCAGATGAATTGTGCCTTGATTCTCACCCATATCTGATTTAGATGACACTCTGGACTCTTAATTTTTGAGTCAATGCTGGAGTGAGTTAAGACTTTTAGGACTATTGGGATAGAATGAAGGTATTTTGTATTGTTAGAAGGACATACCTTTGGGGAGCTGCTGTGGAATTCTGTGATTTGAATCTGTCTGCTGAAGTTTATGTGTTAGAAATTTAATCCTCAATGCACCTGTATTGGGGGGTGAGAACTAATAAGACTTCTTATTAGAGAATTAATACTGCAGATGAATGGGCTTGTCATTGTGGGAGTGAGTTCCTGATAAAAGGAAAAATTTGGCTCCCTTCCCAGCCCTCTCTTGCATTCTTTTTCCCTTCTGCCTTCTGTCATGGGATGATGTAGAAGATTATCTCACAAGAGGCTGGAACCTTGATATTGAACTTCCCATAATCCACAATTGTGGGAAATAAATTTATTTATCTTTTAAATTACTCAGTCTGTGCTGTTCTGTTATAGCAACACAAAACAGACTAAGACAAGAACATTACCTATGAATAAAGCTAGCATAGTGTTACCTGAATAATTCTCATTTAAATGAATCTGATCTTGCTCTTTTGAAAGGAAAACTAAGATTTAGACTTCTTTCTAGGTCCTCCTGCAATTGCTTTGACTTTTTAATTTCTTAATAATATTACTAGCATAAAAATATATAGCTGTGCTTAGTTAGTTGACATTTTTAATATGTTAAAGATCTAAACTTTTATTTCTTTGTAATATTGGTGTTTTCATATATTGTACTATTTTTGTAGTCAATATTTATTGATTCATGATTATATGATAAGTGCTGAGCTAGGTACATGATTTGCTCATCATGACAACATTAACCCAGAGAAGTTAAGTACTATCATTTTCAGTACTGTACTGATAAAGAAAGTGAAGGTAAGGGAGATTATATTGTTTGCCCAAGTTACATAGCTAGGAAGAGGCAGATCAAGGACTAAATTTCTGTTTGCTTAAATCCAGGGCTTTAATTGCCATGTTGTACTGTGTGCTGCAAATAGTTGCTTACTATATATATACTGGAGAGAATTCATATGTCTTCCCATAAAATTACAAGGACAAGAAGAGTTATTATATTTAGGAAAAAAAGTAAGCATATGAGATTGCTCTGAATATTTGATTCAATTTATACTTTTTTTTTTTTTAACATTTATAAAGGTCTTTTTCTCTGGAAAAATGGTGTCTTTGGAAGGTATTGAGAAAAAAGCTCTGGTTGTTATATCCGATAAGATGCTTTTAGCTGAAAATACATTTGTCATAACAAAATAGGCTCAATTAATTTGTTATTTATTATCTCACATAAGCAAAAGCCCTGAGGTAAAGTGGTTCCAATATCAAATAACTGAACAGGTCAATGTCATTAAGAATCCAGATTTTTAAAAAAAATCTTTCCACCATCCTCATTGTGTTAATACTAATCCTCCAACTTGCTCCTCGCTGCTTTAAGATGGCTGCAGCATCTCCTAGCATCACTACAAACTCCAAAGGCAGATAGAGGAATCATTTTCTCGAATATATCTAGCTCTGAAAGTAAGGAAAAATGTCCCCAGAACTTCCCTGGGTGTTCCCCCTTCATGCTGCTTTTGCTTTAATTGTATCAGATGACCATCTAAAACTCAGTCACTAGGAAGGAGAATGGAATGATCATGACTGGTTATGATTAGACTAGTTAAGCTTTATCTCCTCACCACCAGTTATGATCATCTCCCAAGCCTGCAGAAGAGTCTAGGCTCTCCTAAGGCATGTAGTCATCAGAAAGTGAGAAAAATCAAGGTTCTTACAAAGAAAAAGAAGAAGAAGGAGAAGAAAGAGAGAGAGAGAGAGAGAGAGAGAGCGAGCGCACTCACGAGAGAGAGAAAGTATTGGGGGTAGGGATGTGTATGTCTCTTGGGTTAAAAGTAATGCCTAAAATTATTTTTTTGAACAGGGTAAATCCAAGGGAAGATTGTAACATATACTCAAGTTTATGAACTAATGCTTAGTTTGGGACAACCATTTTAACATGGCAGTAAGAATCTAAATCACTATTAGTGGCAATTTGGCTACAATGAGCATTGAAATAAGGATGATCAAAGACTACTATCACCAGTTGACAGTGTCTGGCATATTTCAAACAAAGTCCTTATTTTCACTTTAATTCCTGGCAAGTAGATCGTCATAGGAGTCTATATGGATGTCTTGGGACACATGGACCTGCAGGTCATGTGGGAAAATGACGAGTGGATCTTCTTTATTCTCTTCTCCCTTCATGAGATCAGCGAGTAAGAAGCTGGTCGTGGTTTACCTAGTTTAACTTATTACCTAGTACATTTCAAGATCTTTGTAAGTTTTATCCTTTGTTAACACCAATATTGAGAGATTGATATAATAGAAAAACTCAAGAACAATTTTTCAGGTAGTGTTGATATAGGTTTAGAAAGATATTTTTCATCCCATAGCTATTGCTAATTAAACTCTGCAGATAATGCTGTCTTGTATGTAAAAAGAAACGTTGAAAAGAAAAAAAGGTAGCTTTTGTTTCAAAAAACTTATTATTGCCAATGATAATTATTTTTACAAACTTATGGAATTAATACAGGATTAAGTACTTGAGTTCTTTCACCCCAGTCACTATAGGATACTCAGAGAATTTTCAATGTGCTTCTGATTTAAATTCTGTATTAATTGGTTCAAGCACCATGTATAAAGCCTAGTACTAATGATAAAGCCAGGTAAGCAGTCTCATTAATGAAAGGAGCTGGGAAGACTTTGCTACAGGAGCTGAAGCACTTTGTCTACTAGCACTAATCATCATAATTTATTATAGGAAATGTCTTCCATAGCCCTGAGTCATTGTTGTAATTCCTCTGTCTAGAATGTATTGACTCACTTGTTTAAAAATACTTTCCAGGGAAAAATGTTCATTTTAAAATTGAAATATGAAAATATACTTCTCTTATTATGAAAATGGAACCAAGAATTGAAAAGTTAGATGGGTTGCTTAGTGATATGTGTACACTTATTTGAAAATTTGGTTCCTATTAGAACAATAGATGCTGTATAGGGTAACCATTTTATATAAATTAACATGTTGGAAAATATTCCATTATTATTATAACTGCACTAAGTCCTTATTGTTATTATATTGTGAATGAGATTGTGAAGAGAATGGAGAAAGCCAAGGATGATGGAAAGGCGCTCACAGAAGACAGAGCTGGAAGGAAATTAGGTACATTGACATTGTTACTGCCTTGATTGTATAAATGAATATGGTTTGCAATGTACACACTCAAACTCTAGCTTTCTGTTCCCCCAACATTGCTTGTTAGCTTTTCTATCACATGTGACTTAGAGACTTACTTCAGCCATGTCTGTAACATCATATTTTTCTAGTCATGTTTATAACAAATTTTCCATTTATTTCATGTTTTGGATCAAATGAAGGAGTTGGTCAAGAAAGAGGCAGGTGGTTTGACTGGTTGCCCCTTCGCAGTTGCATCTTTGAATGCTCCTGCACCTCTCTTAAACTGTCTGTCTTCAATTTGTTTCATTCTTGCGTCTTTGCTATTACAATGTCAGTTGAAGTCTTGAACCTTTCTGTTCAGTTTTCCTGACACCAAATGGGATTGGATCCCCCCAGGGCTGTGCCTTCCCTGGAGACAGAACACTTTCAGCTGGCACTGCTAAGTTGAATATAATTGCCAGTCTCCATCATTCATTTATAGCAAGGTGTAAATAAATATTTTCTAGGCAGAAGTTACAAGAGTTTCCAATAGGAAAGGAACTGTTTTTTTTTGGCGGGGGTGGGGGGGAATTGTATTTCAGAGGAAGCTTACAGTTAAAGGCATTCATTAGAGGTAAAGCAAAAAAGAGAGGGCTAAGATGCCTTGAGTTAGCAGTAACATTTCTGTTAAGTGGTAGAGATGGACAGGTAAAAGCGAGGGCCAAGGATGAAAGGGAAATGAGAGCCAAACACCTTGAAAAGATGTCCAGACCATGTCAGTAACAGGTGTGACTAACATTGTATTTGAAAAAAATTTTTTTTTGCATTGCTATGATGTTAGTCTGTCAGCAGAAGATCAAGAACATCCAAGATGACATCTGGGTTTTATTATTTTATTTTTTGGTTAAATGTATATTTGAGAAACATTTACAATATGTATAGTGCCCTCTTACAGCAGTCCTCCTGGAAGAAGGATGCCTGAAGGTATTCTTGAGTAATGAGTACAGATTAAATAGCCAGTGAAGAAGAGGATAGATGTTTTCACCGAGACATGGAGGTGAGAAAAGGAATTCAGGTGGTTCCATAAAGCAGGAGGGTAGAATGCACTGAATTGTGCATTCTTGACATACCTTGCCAAGGTCCCTTGAAGCAAGAGCTATCTATTTTATGGAGAGTTAAATGATGATAACAGCAATATTATAATAAGTTAGAATAGCTGCATCTTAGTGAATTCTTCTAAAGTGGCAGGTAGCGTTTAACTGTTTTACATATATCAATTTTGTTTTATGAATCCCCCTAACAATTTTTGAGGTAGACCGTATTGTGATCCTCATTTAGATATGATGAAACTGCCACAAAAACAGCTGAGAACCTTGTCTAAGAAAGGCCGTGTTGATAGTGTCCTTCATTTATTCATTTAGCTCACACATTGAAAGCTTTGTAATGCTTCTGAATTATACATAGACCTCACGGAACTTACAGACAAACATTGGAAGTAAAGCTCATAGGGGAGTAAAGAAACATATATGTGTATTTACAATTTGTGATGAGTGCAAAAGTAAAGAGAACTGATTTGCGAGAAGAGAGATTGGAAGCAGGGATACCTGTTACAAGACCAGCAGAAGTGCTGGTGACAGACAAATGACCACAATTCAGACTAGAGCTTGAGCTAGTAGAGAGGCATTGGAAAGCAGGGATGTCTTGATAAAAATTTTAGAAATAAAATGTGCTAATGTCAGTAGGCTCTTCTTTTGTAGTTTTCTGGAATCCTGGGGGAGGGGGAGATGAAAAGGGAAAAGAAGACAGGGCTGTGTTTGGTCCATGTTTTAATTCAGCTGTGATATCAACTGTGGCATAGGAGCAAGGTCTTGTCTCTAACTCAGCTCAAATGGATTATATTTTTATCAAAGCTTTACCACATCTTCTATATTGTTAATAATATTAAAAGGCTGGGAGTGGTGGCTCATGCTTGTAATCCTAGCACTTTGGGAGACCGAGGTGGGTGAATTGCCTGAGCTCAGGAGTTCGAGACCAACCTGGGCAACATGGTGAAACCCCGTCTTTACTAAAATACAAAAAATTAGCTGGGTGTGCTGGTGCGCACCTGTAATCCCAGCTACTCAGGAGGCTGAGGTAGGAGAATTGCTTGAACCCAGGAGGCAGAGGTTGCAGTGAGCTGAGATTGCACCACTGCACTCCGGACTGGGTGACAGAGCGAGACCCTGTCTCCATTAAAAAATAATAATATTAAAAATACCATCCAAGTTTTATTGCACTACATGCTGCCACTCTTCTTCAGTTTGTTTCATTTTTTTCTTCCCATGATTAGATTAATCTATATCTGTAATAAGCATTCAAGTCTTTATCATAAAGAAAGTGGGGGAAGTCTGTTGTAAGTTCATCCTTGGATGTCTCATCTTCCTTTTGTCAGCTCCCAACATCTTCTGCTACAGAATTTCTCAGACTTATCCAGGTTTTATTCAGCATCCTTTTGCAATTGGAATTCTCAGGCATGTCTTCCATCAATAAATTGATCATGTAAACCCTATATTCAGCTAGTAAAAATGGGACAGCAATGTGGTCTGAGACATAAGGGAGCCCCACTTTTGCTCTATGTTTAATAAATACAGAAAGCCAAAAATATATAAAATTGTAACAGGATGTTCTCCTGGAAAATGAAAGGAAAGAAATGCAGTATGTCCTGGATTATAAATAGTGCATGTCCTCCCCTGCAATTTAATGTTGCTGAGATGAACATGGGTCTTACATTTGATGGCATCATAGAATTAAAGAAAGACATTAGCCCCAACAGCTCTGATTTCAGACTCCTACACTGAAATGATGAATCCAGAATTAGAACTCCTCTGTTTACATTGAAAGGCCCCCTCATCTGATGGTATGGTAACTGCGTGTGGAGAGAGAGAGAGAGAGAGAGAGAGAGAGAGAGAGAGAGAGAGAGAGTATGTGTGTATATGTGTGTGTGTGTGTGTGTGTGTGTGTGTGTGCGAGAGAGAGAGAGAGAGAGAGAGAGAGAGAGAGAGAGAGAGAGAGAGAGAGGGAACCGTATGGAGGATGACTCACACTTCTGGTCCTAACTGTGCTACTGTGCTGCTGGTGGGAAGTTCAATGAGATGAACTCCTTTGGAGGGAAACTAGGCTTGTAGGTCAAATGGTCAGTTCAGTTTTAGACCATGTAGGGTGAGCTTTCTGTAGAGCACCAGGAGGCAGTTGGATGTTTAAGTCTGCAGCTCATGAGAGGGGCCAGGACAGAGATGGATTTGGGTATTGGTAGCACGTTAGGGAGCAGTTAAAGCTGCAGCTGCATTTTGGTCCAGGTGCATGAGGAGTGCTGAGGGCACATGTGATGTTGAGTGATGAAGGCACACATGATGATGGGTGATTTTCCTTTGTGATCATCCCCTTTGAGTATGTAAGTGCAGAGGCTGTCCCTGGGGAATGTGAGGGAATGGGAGTAGAGTGACATACACCCTACTAATTTAGGGTTGAATTTATAGTTTGGATTATTTGTTTTAACCCTAAGCATTGACTATGTTTGTCAGAGAATTTTAAAATCCCTGCTTTGCAGACCCTAATAACTCTCTAGTACTTAACCCAGGACGTGGCTCATAGAAGGTGCTTAATAGCTAGTTATTGGAAAAATGTTAAGGATGAAGTGTACCATAAAATTAAATAGTGCAATTTTTATGTTGAAGTTAACAAATCATCACAAAGCAGTATCTAGTTAAAGAATTAAAAATAAACACAATTCCTATTAGCCTTAGTCAGTTAGCCAATATGGGTCCCATTCTTTAACCCAACTTGTAGTGTAGCAAATTGTAGGCTATCTATGTATCAGTATGCAACCAGAATGTCAAAAGATGTTGATCATGAAGTAGGTCTTAAGAATTCAGTTTGAGTGCAATTTAGAAACTTTTTGGGAGGCATTTCTTTGCTTGTAATATTTTTAAAAACTCAAACAAGGTATTACAGTGATTTTTGGTACCAGCTATTAATTTTATATGCTGCTGCCTTTAGATTCACTGTCTTCCAAGGCATCACAAGATTTCAACAACGAATGAAAAGTTGCCAAAGCACTATCCCTGTATGATGACCACCATCTTAGCCTCAATTTGAAATCTAAACCAGTATCCTGCCCAAATGGCTGTTTGCAAGGATACTGACAATCAAAAGCGTTCCTCTTTTGGCCTCTGCTTTAGTTGGTAATACTTCCTCTGAGGAAGAGATATAGCTCATAGTATAATCTACTAAGGCCCACAATTTCTTGAGTATTTCAGGCTGTCCTTTCCAAAGTATAAGGTCAGGGAATAAATCTCCACTGCCGAATGTCATGAACGACATCAGCGAGAGCCTTTGTGAAAAAGAACTGGCATTCTGCAGATATACAAAGGCAGACATAAAACCTAGACACAGACATATATAACAATCATGACAGGAAGCAAAACTTAAAATACTCAAGAAATAAAAGCATTTGCTTTGTAGTGACCTTAATCGTTACCTCTTTTCTTTACTAGTAGATATTGCCAGCATAAATTAAAATATCCTTGCAAAAACAGCATATTTAAAATCTTCAAGGAGGGCAGTGATTTGGAAACTTCGGGTGTGTATGGTTTTCACCTCTCAATTCCTTGCTGAGACAGCTTTGTGATTCATGTATTTTCAAATTTAGTGAAAATTTCCCAATCTACAAGTTCTGGCCTAATTTCTTGCTTGGAAATTTGCATGTTATCTGCATTAAAAACAGGTTAACTTGTGAATCCTGACCTTGACTTAGTGTGCCCGAATAACTCTGGTTTCACATAGTTCTTCTAACTTTTTGATAAGTGAAAACAAATGAGAAAAGCTTGCAATACAACTTGCTTTGAATGGCCATATATTTTGAAACTTGCTAAGGCTGGTATAAAGAAGACAGAAAGCTAAATCAGCCCAGCTCTGTATGACACTTATGAAGAAAGACTACTTGTTCCAGAAATAAAGCTAAATTTACTTATGCCAGAAAAGCCTGCTCGGGAGCAGAGTCATAAGGGCAAAACTATTTCAGAATAGGGATGGACTATTTCCAGTATAAAAGTAACTTTCTGATGGCCTTCCTTTAAGACTTAGTTGCTCTTATAATCTTACTCAGAATAAGGTTTCAGTTTATGGTGAGGAAAATTGTTGGTTGGATGGCTAAACTCATAGTTAAACTCTTCCAAGAATTTAACTGGTTTGTGTGTGTGCTTTAATAAAGTGAGAATAATTCCTTAAATCATTGGCGAGGTTAGATTTTGTTTTCATCTGTAATGGTTAACTTCATACATAATGGATTTGTCTGAACAATGATTTTCATTTAATTTTGATGTTTGTTAACATATATACTTGATTGGGTACTGAAATGTTAAATTCAGTTCATGCATAAAGAAAAAGGTGTTTTTTAGTTTAGGCGGCTTCATAATGGATGAAAATAAAATCTGTTGGAATTATGTTATCTCTATATAGTACGAGAGAAATAAGCTACTCTTTTAATTACGTAGCTTCCTGGATGGAGCTCTGGGATATAAAACACTTGGAGCCTTAGAGAACACACAGCAGCTTGAGTCAGTATTGTCAAATGAAGGTACAAATGAATAACAATAAAACCACATAATGAAAAGTTTTCCCCTCATTTAATTCTAATATGCTATAACACAAGTATGTTATTGGGAGTCTTTTCACATGTAATTAAACTATTGAGAGACAAAAAATTGAGTAAACTGAAGGCCAGGGAAGGACAGATAAAAGAATACTAAATTCCACAGAGCATTTTATCAGCTTACCGCTATTCTCTCTGTAGTTTGATAATATGATGAAAAAAATAGAGTACTTAAAGGTCTGGTGAAAGGCTGCATATAACTGAATATATCTTATTAATTAAAGAAGCAGCGTTTTTATTTTCCAAATGTAGTTCATGCTTTTAAAAAATGCACCCGTAATTTCTAACACTTGGAAGACAGCCACCTGCAGCTTTTCTGATCCTTTCCAACCTGACCTACATTGTTAAGTGAAGGTGCATTTCTAACAGGTTTGATGTCACAACAGTTTGCTCTTTCTGTTTGCTGAGTATTTTCACAAAATTATTTAAAGACTTGTCTTTATCACTCTCAAAGTGCCAACCTCTTCTATGAGGACAGTCCTCTGCCATTAGGAGAATTTCTTACATGATGCAATTGTATGTGGCGAGATCTCTTGCAATGTTAATCTTTGAACTTTCTTGTATGTGACCCTCCCATTACTCTGTTATAGGTATTCCCAGTGACCTAAGGAGAAATAGATTTGTAGCAGAGATGCAAAGAGATTTCTAGTAGGAAGAATACTTTTGCTAGAATTTTTGTTGAGAAAAGGTTTTGAAAATTAAAAATTCTGAAACAGAATTGATATTCTTCAGTGCCCTGAACTCACTGAGCTTTATCTGAGCTACCCTGGGGTCTCGGAAGACTCCCAACCCAGAGAGTGAGTTCCTTGGTCCCCAGAAGGACAGTGATGATGGTGGAACAGAAAGTCACCAGGACTTATTCATGGGAAAAATGTGAAAGTAGAGAAAATGTGTTCCCTTCAGGTTTCATACTAGCCTTCTTTGGCCTTCTAAGTGTAGGACTAAAAATCAATTCCAAGAGTGATTCTCACTTCCATTGGCCAAGAAAACATCTTAAAATAACAAGAAAAGTATTGTGTTGGGGAGATAAGCCTTCCATTGTAAATGAATTGCCCCTTCTAGATTGTGATGAACACTCATTGGTGGCCAGAGAAGTCATGTTAGAATTGCAGATGCACGAAGGACTTCAGAGATCACTCACTTTCGCATTCTACTCAACACCAGAATCCTCGCTATACCATACATGACGTGGCATTTGCCATCTATTACACTTTCTCTTTGAACAGCTTCACCGATGATTCCTCATTCATATGCCCGTCTTTTTCATTGTTTGTAACTCTGGTTGCTAAGAAGATCTTTGTCTGGAAAATGTGGCACATATACACCATGGAATACTATGCAGCCATAAAAAATGATGAGTTTGTGTCCTTTGTAGGGACATGGATGAATCTGGAAACCATAATTCTCAGCAAACTGACACAAGAACAGAAGATCAAACACTGCATGTTCTCACTCACAGGCAGGTGTTGAACAATGAGAACACATGGACATGGGGAGGGGAGCATCACACACTTGGGTCTGTTGAGGGAGGCCAAGGGAGGGACAGTGGGTTGGGGAGATCAGGGAGGGATAAAATGGGGAGAAATGCCAGGTGTAGGTGATGGGGGGATGGAGGCAGCAAACCACATTGCCGTGTGTGTACCTATGCAACAATCCTGCATGATCTGCACATGCACCCCAGAACCTAAAGCACAATTAAAAAAAATTAACTCCTCAGAGATTCAAATTAAGTGGGTAATAAATACATTTTCATGTTAATTTTTTTATAATAAATGTTTAACTTTTTTTTTTAAAGATCTTTGTCCTACTGCTCACCACCAGTTTTACAATCTGTACAAACTGTATTTTCCATCTAGAATAAGACATAATGCATTATTGAGTTGAGCTGAACATGTTAGCAATCTAGGAAGGATTTTTTTTTAATTTAGTGGATATATATTTGGGTGGTATTTACTGCATTTTTGATATAGTATCTTATTAACACCTAAAAATCTATCTGTGAGAAAGAAGAAAATGTTATTGTCTTTTCAATTGATGTAGAAACTGAAGCAGAAAGAAGTAACTTTCACAGTATCACAGAATCAATGGCAGAATTGAGAGCAGATGGGCAAGAGTGTTTTCAGTGGAGTGGGTTAAGAAGTGAGATTATAGTAAGAAAGCATGTCTTCTAGAATCTGGTTATATCAGTCACCAAGTGGCTGGATTTTGGTAATATGAAACGTGTTTACTTGAAACATCAGAAAAAGTGCCCGGTAGGGAAGGCTCTTTGAATAAATAAACTCACATCACAGGTCAAAATTACCAAAAAAGAATAGGTTGTCATATAGCTGAAACTCTTCTGAGGGGCAAGCACCCTGTCCCTGTGGCCCAGAGAAGTTTCTGGTGGTGCAACTGGCAAAGTTAATCCACAAACAGCAGAACTACAGATGTGGAGCTGGATAGAGCCCCGCTGAGCAGAGAGGATGGGGCAGGTTGACTTTTTGGGTGTTTGAGAGAGGATAGCAGTCCTGTGGAAAGACACTCCAGAGTGTCTCTGCTTCAGCACCTTGTGTAGTTGAGAGGGAAGGGGCCACTTCATTGCCCTGTCTTCCTAGCAGATGATACAGGAAGAGAAATGACAATTTTGTCAGCTTTTAGAAGCCCAAGAAATAAGGACAAGGCAGCTTTGCCCATTCCTTTGACTCCCAAAAATCTGTGATTCAACTGATGCTCGTTAGATTCCCTGTCCTGTGGCTCAGGTCTCAGGAGAGACTGTTGTGCTATAGAGAAGAAGCGGCTGTATCTTGGCCATGGGGCTTTGGGAGAAGTGTTTGAGCCTCAGGTGAGAAGATATTGATCTGAAGCTTGCCCATAGTACTTTAAATCCTACATAAAGGTGAAGCTGAGGGCAAGTGATAGCTTGAAATGCCAAGGCCAAAGCAGAGGACGAGAAAACAAACTGAGGGCAGAGCCAAGAGAACAGAGGAGTGCCCAGGTAAGGAGGGAGCACAGGGAAAGATGCCACGAAAGCCAGAGTGTTGTTTCAGTCCACCTGTGGCCCTGAAACATGCTCTGAGAACAGTGGTTCTCAACGGGGATAATTTTGCCCCCAGGATCTCTTGGCAATGTTGGAAGATGGCTTGGTTGTCACAACTGGGGGTGACTGCAGCGTAAATGGCATCTAGTGGGTAGAGGCCAGGGGTGCTGATAAATATCCTACAATGCACTAGAAAGCCCCCACAACGAAGAATTTTTGAACCGAAGGTGTCAACAGTCCTGAGACTGCGAAGCCCTGTCTTACACACAGCCTACAGCCCTGTCTTAACACTAAGGCTAGAGACATTCCCATTGCTTATGCATGGCTTTCTTTGTAGTTATTCCTGCTGATCATTCCTTTCTGGGCTGAACCTCAGCGGTGCCTCGCACATGTGGGCCCGTGCCTGTTCAGATTGGGGGATGTTGTTTCAAGATGCTGTGCCAGTGTCACGGTGGCCGGAGATGATCCTAACCACACCCCTGCTCCAGGTGATAGGAGGAGCACCCCAGCCTACACTCTGGTTTACCCGCTTGTGTCTGACCCTCTCCGGCTCTCATCTGCTGACCACCGACTCTCCTCTTGCCATCTTGCGTAACTTCCTTTGCTTTCCTTATTTCTGAGACGACCACCCACCTAACGGCATCAGAGTGGACATCGATCTGGCCCAACCTTGCCCCCCACCTCAGACGTGGAAATTGAGTTTCCTCTGGAGTGTTCTTGACCAAGGTGGCACCATCTCTCCGGTAACACAGCCTCTGTTATCTGAGAACCGCACCGAGGCTCAGAACTCCCACTTTTGTGTTCACTAAGTACCTGCTCCGTCTGCCACATGCCAGAACTGCCGAGTGAGGTTTGGAGCTCTGCTCTTCCTGTGAACTCTCCAAACTTTATTTGCCTAACTTCTGATGAAATGTTTGTATTTGAACCCTGCTGGGAAGATAGATATATATTTTAAAACTCGATTGAAAAACACTGTGGAAAATCAAAATGTCCTGTGGAGAGAAGACTCTTCGACTTTCTTGAGAAAAGGAGGAAGCATTGCGCAGAGCGGGTAGTGAGGGGTCTGTGGTTTTATCGACATCCTGACGTGGATTGAAAGAGGTGGCAGCATAGCTCTCCTCATTTCCCTCGGGGTGGCCCATTGATCCAAATGAGCTCTTATGCATGTGATTCAGATGTCACTGAGTTTTCTGGTCTTCTTTTCGTGGAAGGAAGGAGGGGTCCAACGCTGGGGATAGGATCAGTGCTTTGAGTCTGAGAAGGGAATTTGGGGGAGGCTTAAGGTAGAAATAAAGTATCTCAGTTTTGCCATCCAAATCAACCCATGGCCAAATCAGATTTAGGGTAAGAAATCTATTTTTGTGCTTTGGGCATTTCCCTCATCTAGGGATGTGTGTGTGTGTGTGTGTGTGTGTGTGTGTGTGTGTGTATGAGCGTGTGTGTGTGTATGTGAGAGAGACAGAGACTGAAAAAGAGTGGACTGTGGAAAAATCTGAATATTGCCAGGTGGGGCGGGGTGGGGGGGAGTAGGTTTTTTTCTTTTTAAACTTAGATCAGATAACTAGGACACCAGAGGGACCTGCAGGGTGGGGCTGCGAGGAGTGGCAGGCCCTCCTTAGTATCCTTGCATGAGAACCGGTCTTGGGCATGTCCAGGTCTTCGGAGGCTGCATTTCCACATTTTATTCATTCCCACAGGTTTGAGGAATTTCAGCTGTGCCTTTTCTTTCCGTTTCAATCAGCAGAAACAGCTCTTCCCCCATCCCCACTCCCGCTTTTCCTGGTGAATATTTGACAATGTAGGGGAAGTCAGGTTTTACTGGCTTTACTCTGTCTGCACTCATGCCTGTTTTGCCCATACAGGATACTTCAACTTATCAATAGGCTATGTTCCAGAAGTTTATTTTAGATCAGGGTTTCTTAACCTGAACAGCATGTTAAGGGGCTTCAAGGGGTTACTGAAGTCCCCGAGAGTGTGAGCAAAATTCTGCATGTATGTGCACAGTGAGTATTTTCTGGCGAGGAAATCCACAGCTTGTATTGCGTTCTGAAAGGAGGCTTTGATTCCCTGGTGTTAGAAACACTGGCAATCAGCTGTTTGGAGCTTTTAATGCCTGAATCAGAAATGGGCCCCAAGAAGCTGAAAGCCTAGCGAGGGAGATAAGACACGAACATAAATAGCTCTAAAGGTTTGACAAAATGTTCTGGACATTTTGAAACAAAGGGATGACTTTGGACAGCAGGCAGCAAACGGCTGCTTTTTCCAGAGAGAATCGGGTGTATACAGAAGACCAATGAAGGGCGTGACTTTAAGAAAACGGGTCCATTCATGTGTGTGACATTGATAAGTTGGTTATTTGTAAACCTCTGCCATAATTTGAAGGTAGCAAAATGATATCTATGGCCACGAATGCATACTTTGCCAAATATAAAAAACTCAAAATAAAAAGCGATATTGATTTTACTGTTTTCTCCTTTAGACCACAGCAGTCTCATTTAAGAATATGTTAAAAAGCAGACGTTGGACTTCACTTTTTGGCACTGTTACTGGATGTGCTCTCATAAAGTCATATATAGACAATGAATGGAATGTTTTTTTCTTTTTTTTTTTTTGGTACCAGCACGCCTGGAAATTGGAAACAGTATCAGAATGTCCCTGAGCTCCCCTTCTATCTATTCTTCCTGTAGCTTAGCTTGAAGTGACATTCTGTCACCACTAGATGGCACTCCTGCATAGGCGAGCCGAGCCCCTACCGACACGGTTTACCAAGGGCGGGGCTCCAGTCCCGCACAACCCCTGAAAGTGATGAGTGAGCCTGATAAATGAACTGATGGAGGCAGAAAGTCAAATAGAGTTGTGTAAAAGAGACTTTCAAGAAATCAAATCGATGATATCTGAGATGATAAAATGCAGGAACTGCTTGTCTGCTTTTCACATTTACATTTTTAAAAATTGGAGATGCCTCCGGCATGGCTGTCGCTGGGCCCCAGGTACGAGAGAGAAATTAATATGCAGAAAACGGAATTCTCGCCTTCCCTTGAAACTGACTATTCTTTTATATTTCCGTTTTTCTTAGTGGGACCGCCTGTTTTCCAGGCTTCAGGGCTGAGTGTTTTCTGAACTACGTCTTTGATTCTTCTCTCTTTCTCTCCCTTATTGTACCATCAGGTCCTGTGGTTTGTTTCTTCAATGGATCCTCTGGGTCGCCTGTTTCCTTTTCAATTCCAGTGTCATAAAACCTCTGCAGTATTTAAAAGTATATAATACAATTATTTAAATGGCCATAAAACCTCTGTAATATTTAAAAGTATATAATACAATTATTTAAATGATAAACATTCAATAAAATTACTTAAATAGTAGTTACATCAAGATTCTTGGTTGAATTTTAAAAATCAGTTTCAGCATGGAAAACTGTCACAGCTTCTAAAATATAGTTTATTCACAGTCATTTACTCATTGATTAATTTCATCTACGTCTCTAACAAATTTCATGAGCTCCTTTTCAGACACTTTTTCAGAGGCTGCATTAGACTGGAAAGGATTCCTTAACGGTAATGGAAGTGGGTTACTACCCTCAAGGTTCCTGTGCCACTTCTGTACTCAAGAATATATGAGTCTGTACGATCTCTGAGTAAGGGAGGAGTGACTTGTCATGTTGTGAGCTGCCTTGAATGGACTGAAATTTTCATAGTTGGTTGTTCAGTTG
This sequence comes from Saimiri boliviensis, assembly GCF_048565385.1. Taxonomy (NCBI): domain Eukaryota; kingdom Metazoa; phylum Chordata; class Mammalia; order Primates; family Cebidae; genus Saimiri; species Saimiri boliviensis. The sequence goes on from NC_133452.1 coordinate 64,952,905, forward strand.
ATCTGTCTATATTTGCTGTTTGTGACTAGCAGACTGATTTTCTGTAACCTGGTCTGCTTCCCAAACATCATAGGTACACAATAAATACATGTGGAATGAATGAGTAACTGAAAAGACATGACTGCAAATTCTCCCATAATTTTTACCACCGTAATCCTAAATAGTTTAATAATATGGAAACATTGCAAAGCAATAGTCTTTAAATATTTGTTGAAATTTCCTTATAGTTCTGATTATTTCCAAGATAAAAGACTATGAATAAAACAATAAATATCTACGTATGCTACTTTTTCAAATTACAACATTTTGTCATATTTGCCTCAGAGTTGTTAAATAATTTAGTTTGTATTTTGATCAGATTCTCTGTGTATGGAAAGAACAAAATTGTTAAAAATGTGTGATTGGTGTAAAAAATTACCACCTGAAAACCCCTTCTCATAATTTCTCGCTCATCAGAGGCAACTCATTTCAAATATGTTGCTGTTTCCTTATTGGACTTATAATGCTACTTATTGATTTTTTTTTTCAGTTTTGACTCTGTACTATGTAATATGAGGATGTGGGTGTTTTAATCCTTCTACTGCTATCTATAATATATTTGAAACCTCCCAAATTATTAGCTATTTATTTGAAATTCACATTTAAGTGGGTGCCCTTTATTTTTATTTGCTAAATCTTACAACCATAACCCCTAACCATACACATGAGTACTTCCTGCTGCAACCTTTACATTTAGTTCCATCTCACTTTTAGCTTAATCACTCTTTAATTGTCTATGTTCTGAGGACCATGCAAATGCTAATCATGGTTGAGCCAGGTAACATATAAAATATTCATTTTGCTTCCCGTTTTTTGTTTTGGTTTCCTTGGATTGAAAATTGCTTGGTTTTAGGTTTGTTCAATTTTCTTTTTATTTACCTAATTAGCTAGAAGTTACCTTCTAACTTCTCCCATTGTGTAATTCTGGACTCAAGATAATTCAGTCATTTCACTTCTCATGACCTGCTGCCCAGACTGTGTCTTGGCTTTCTTCCGCCTCCCTCCTTCCAGGGCCCTTGCCATTGCTTTCCTGTGAGTGATCTTCTCTCTGTCTCCAGGGTCCCATGTGATCCTCTATCTTTGCTTACTCCCTTGCTTTGGTAGGAACTCCATGAGCAAGCTTACCTGGATGGTAAATGAATTGAGAGTTTGCATATGTGGAAATGAATTTGTTCTACATTCACACCTGATTATCTTTTTGGCTAAGAATAGGATTATATATTGGGATTTACTTTTAAAGCACTGTTATATTACTTTCTAACAATGTTGTTGTTGAGAAATGAAATGCCATTTTGAAATCGGCTTGTTTTTGGTCCCAGATGTTTTGAAATTTTACGGTGATGTGTTTGCCCCTGCACCGGCCAATGTCCATCTGTTGTTCTAGAATCTTGATGGACAGCTCAGCCTCCAGAGAAAAATTTTAGAAAAAAAAAATCAAAATTAGTCAACCAATAAACATTCATAACAAATTTCTACCAGAACATCAACTTTTCCGTTGTTACCTTAAAACGATCAAAGTGTAGTTTTTCTTATTATGTAATATTATGTAGAAGGTTGTTACCTAAAAAATATAGTACTGAAGTCATTCTTAAGGAGCATCTAAAATATTATTGGAATACAACTCATAGTTATTCCTGTTGCTGCACACCCCTCCTCCCAATCCTACTGAAATTTAAATCCAATTTAAATTTAAAATCTAAAGTTCGAAAAGTAAACTAAAATGGTTGTTTTCTAATGTTAATCTTTGTGAAAAGCAGAAACAAACACTAAACATTGGTTTTGGCCAAAGTTTACTTAAAATACGTGAATGATTTTGGCCAATGTTACTTAAAATACTTGAATTTCAAAAAGCATTTTCCGGTTTTAAAAGCTCAAATTCGATTTTGTTAATGTTTTGGTTGAGTTTAACTTTGTGGAAAAGGAGGGAAGAAGCGAAGAAGCCGTTGACTCTGAAGTTGGTCCCAGAATGCTTTTCAGTTTTGGTTTCCTCAATAATTTCATTTAACTGCATTGAATGCCACCCCGTAAATGGTTTCTTTTAGGAATAGCAAAATAAGAAACTCCAAATTGCCTTAAGGCTGCCACCTGGAACACCCTCAAGAAAATCATGGGGGCCAGTTCTGGTCACCTGCTCTAACACGGAGTGTGACGGGCGGGAGGCATAGGGCAATGACGGTGCCCATGACACTCCCACAGCTTCCTGTTTTTCTTCTGTAGGAAAAATTTGAAAAACTTTAGAGAAATAATATGTGTATCTTATAGTTGTCAAGTAGCTCATTACAATTTTTGGATGTAATGAATGTTTAAATATTAAAAAGAACAATTTGAGGAAATCAATCATACATTATTTTGAGGAAATTGCTTCAGCTGCATCAAGTCGATAAAAAAGAATGTTTTCTTTCTCTAAAGATTAATGGATTTTTAGATTATTTCTGAATAATATCCTCTACAGAAAGTAAATAAACATCCATTTTCTTAACAATAGTGCTTTTTGTACTGATAGAAGTTAGAAATTAGTACTAGTTAACACCTTCATGAATAATCTGTATTGCTGAAAATACTGTAATGATCAGTTTCACATATAATATGCTGCCTTTTAAAAGTATATTTTATCATTTGCAAAGGAACAGTTACATTTTTTTTTCTAAATGCTGTATAGCTGAGATAATTGATAAATATCTGGTAACATTATACCTTGATTCTGATGATATGGAAAAATTTTATTTAGCAAACATCTATCAAAAGGTATTTTTATCATCAAACAAGATTATTCTTTTTGACAGAAAACACATTTTTTTCCACCTTCTTTTTTCCTCCATTAAAATTGTTTGAAAGTTCAGCTGGCATGTAGCATTTGAGTAGGGAATTTTTGAGAAGCAGTCTATTTTTAATAGGATTATCAAAGGAAAATATAAATATAAGAATAACATATTTATAAAAAAGAATAACCTATTTATATACAATTTTATATTTTATAATAAGCATCTGATTTTTAAATTAATGAAATAAAAATAGAAGAATGTTCTTGTTTTTTTATGGTAAAAAAATTATTTTTTCTTGGGTAGATTTTAGTCTGTACGTTTCTTTTTCAAAACTGAGTTCTAGTTCAGGGCTTATTTTTATTTTTTAAAGGCAACTGACATTCCAAGCAGAATTGCTGTAGTGGACCTGAAATTGGGAATATTTTCCATGCCACTAATTCCCAGTGGATGCATTTCCCCACCTTAAACGGGATATTTCTAAACATTACCATTTCAACCAAAGTTGTTTGATAGATCACTATTATTTATTGATACTGTCTAAGTCTTGCTGCCAACATAATCTTAATAAGTCATTACAAGTCCACTGGGTAAGCTGTTTTTCCATTTCTTAAGCTTTAGTGCCTGTGCTGTATGGATTTGGCATTTAATAAATCACTGGAGGGCCAGTGAACACATTATATTCCTGTAGTTGAGACTGTCTAGACAAAAGTGCATGGAGAGATCTTTCCACTCTAAGTAGCGGGAGAGCATTTGTTTGCCACAAATTGGTTCTGAATCAATTGCTCAGAAACTTGGCATATCCAGGCTTACTTGGATGCAGGAGGAGGGCGGGACTAAGCGCTGCATGGGGTGCTTTTCTGCCTTCTAGTTTAATTGAATAGCTGAGAAGCAATACCTAAGAAACAAATAGTTCTGTGGGAGAAAGACCTAGAATTCTTATACCAGATTTTAAGAATTATTATACCAATATTCTTTTCAGATTCAAGAATTATTATACCAATCTTTATATTAGATGACCTCTGTTTGCAAAAATATCTGAAAGGTTTCTTAAAACTGAGAAAATAATACTATTAAGGGTATGCAGCAAGAAAAAAAATTGGGAAGGAGAGAATAGGATTTCTTTCCTGATAGATATATTATGTATGTATGTGTATGTTTATCTTGGTTCCCCCTGTGAAGCTCTTGTCTTACAGAGAAAGAGAGAGAATGTTTTATTAGTGAGTTTTTGAAGCATAGCTTTCTTTCCATTTTGAGGGGAAACTGGTTTTAGAAATGATCAGGGTTGTGATAGGGTTCGATCTTGCCCTTTCAAGGAGACCGCTAGTAGTGCTCTTAACTGTTGCTGTTCTTGGAGGTTAAATCAAAGCATGGTAAATTTCTTAGCAATATAAGGGTCAGCATATCCCTGGAACTGTCCAGGTTATCCTGTTGCTTTTACTTGTTCTATGTTGGTTCTTTTTGTTTCTCTGCTCTTGTTTTCTGTTTGTGTAATACCTAATACTCTTGCTTTGCATATACTCCTTGATGAATTTTCTTAAATTTCAAGTGTTTTTAGCAAGATAAAGAAAGAAAAAGAATTATGAAAATAAGTCTAGAATCATACAGGTCTTAATGACACCAATAACAGAGAATGTATATTCAGAAGTATTTGGATTACGTCTCTTAACAGTATATTGCCACAATGTATTGGCCCTTTAATGGATTTGAAAGTATTTGGTTTCATCTGTACACAAAATGAAAATTCACCATGGATGTCCATTACCTGGGAAGTGTCCACCCTAAGGGTGACTTATAAAGGCCACAGTTTCAGCTCTGTACAAGTTTAATTGACTGTTTTATATATAAACATATTTTTCAGCCTAAAGTATCTGCTTTCATGAATATAACTCCAGATCCAGATTCCACTTTCATTTTTGCTTTTCATTTTGAGATATTTGAATGTTGTGGAAATAATTGGGCAAGTAAATAAACACATTTGAAGGCAGTAATTGGGCAGCAATGACATTCAGGTTTAATTGACAAGTTACCTGAGGGTAGAATGAATACTTCCCATCATGAACATTGCAGGTACTTCTTGAGATTTAGTCAAAAACAGAAACCAGAGGCTTTATATCCTACCTAGAATAAAGGTTTTTTAGCAGTGATAGTAGAATTCCTGCTGATTTCACTGAACAGGCTTAAATTCTATGGTTTCTTGAAATGATTGTGTGTAGGGATTCTTGTGGTTCTGTCTTTTAGGTCTTTGACTTCAAAACACTATTTAATCCAAATCCATAAATGCTCATGTCATCTTCTGGCACTGTGATTATGCTCATCATCATGTACCCTTATAAATATGATCTCATGGAGCTGTGACTGCCTGTCAGCATGTTTGTGTTCATAGAGTCAGCATCGTCTGGAGGCAGATTGGATGAGTGTAGAGTTGGAGTCACAGGACAGGTGTTCACAAGGCTTCTCTTGCATCCAAGTTATGCGATATATCTTTTACTAAAATAGTCTCTTTGGAGTAAGTTTGGCAGACTTCATTTCTGTAATATTTAGGAGGTTGGGCCAAGAGAAGGTCTCTAAGACTTTGGAAAGGGGAATGGAGAAAGGAGACCAGAATTTCTGAAGGCATTAATTGGGGGCAGAGAAAGGCAAGTTGAAGGAGTAAGGGTCCTTGGAAGGAAATTTCTCTTGCTCTGTAGCATTACCTATGGCTAGTCATTATTATTTAAAGCAACATTTCTAGCCTTGTCTCATTCTTACATTTAGAATTCTTGTTCTCCAAATGCAGAGACTTAATATTTAACTCTATATGCCCTAGAACGAAATATTGCATTTTTATTCTTTGTAACTAATAGTTAAAAATCAAACTGTTTTACCACCGATATCAGTAGGCTAAAAATTCCAAAATTTATTTTTTTCTTTCAACGTTTAAGAGAAAACATTGAAAAAAATTTACAATAAGAAAATATTTCTTTTAGAAGTAAAATTTAAGAATACTTTGGAAAACATTTCTTTTTTCTCTTTTCCATATGTTTTGAGCATACGGATGCCTGGAATAAATTCAACCTAGAGGTCGTTTTGAAAAGGCAACAAAACCAAAGAATTCTTCTGTATGATTGGCAAATCTCAAGAGTGCTAATTTAGAAGGATGCTAATAAGTAAGGATGCTTCTGCGAGTTTGGAATGCTTATCAAAATCTTCTTTCTGCTGCCAGCTGAACCTGAGAACACTTTGGCCTAGCTCCGAACATTGGCAAATGGTTCTTTCATTCCCATTAGCCCCCTTTTCCTCCCTCTGTGATTCCTCTTGCATGGGGACTTCTGCTACTAAGAGGACACATCAGACTGCCCTGGGCTCCTGGATCTCACGCTTTCTAGCTCGTAGAATGCCACCTCCAGCTCACCTGTCTACCTTACCCCTCTTTTATTTTCCCTCATGTTCAGACTCTAGATAGTATAAGGCAAAATTTACTTATATTCTATTATAGCACTGTCCAACATGCATATAATGTGTGCTGCATTATGTAGTTTAAAATTTTCTACATTCAGAAAAGCCACATTAGCCTGTAATTCCAGCACTTTGTGAGGCTGAGGTGGGAAGACTGCTTGAGCTCAGAAGTTTGAGACCAGCCTGGGCAACATGGTGAAATCCATCTTTACAAAAAAAAAAAAAAAAAAAAAAGTGAAAATTAGCCAGGTATGGTGGCATGGCTAGTCAGGAGGCTGAGGTGGGAGGATTGCTTGAGTCTGGGAGGTTGAGGCTGCAGTGAGCTGTGATGTCAGTACTCCAGCCTGGATTACACAGCATGAACCTGTTTGAGAAAAAAAAAATAAGAAAGCCAAGTTACGTTAGAAAAGTAAAAAGAAATAAGTGAAAATAATCTTATAACAGTTTTTTACTAAACCCAATATATCCAAAATTTTATTGCTGCATATAATCAATATAAGCATTATCAAGACTTTTTTTTACACTTATATCACATCTCAATTTGGACCAGCCACATTAAAATTTTTTTTTTTATTTTATTTTACATTCCAGGGTACATGTGCAGAATGTGCAGGTTTGTCACAAAGGTGAGCATGTGCCATAGTGGCTTGGATTAGTCCACCACCTGGGTATTAAGCCTGGTATGCATTAGTTATTTATTCTGGTGTTCTCCCCCAACCCACCCTCCCCTGACAGACCCCAGTATACGTTATTCCTCTCCCTGAGTCCATATGTTCTTGTTTTTCAGCTCCCATTTATAAGTGAGAACACGTGGTGTTTGGTTTTCTGTTCCTGTGTTAGTTTGCTGAGGATAAGCAGCACTATTTACAATAGCAAAGACACAGAATCAACCCAAATGCCCATCAGTGATAGACTGGATAAAGAAAATATGGTACATATACACCATGGAATACTATGCAACCATAAAAAAGAATGAGAATGCAGACATGTTTTTAGTATTTAATAGCTACATGTGTTTTGTAGCTATTGTATTAGACAGCACAATTCTTTAACATCCAGTCAGTCTATAGGAAATTTGAATAGGAGAGGGGAAAAATCTGCTCCTCTGATGTTCTTTTTTGACCCTTCCAGGTAATATATGATTATTTTGTAGCACTTTCCTGGATATAATGCATGTGCTTCTGTGGTTTAACCAAGAGACTTTGGTGAGGACTTTCTGACAGATAGGATTTCACAGGAGAAGGATTTCCGTTGTAGCTGTGTATCTGTTGAGTGTCTAATCCTGTGGTTTTGTAGGTCTGCCTGAAGATGGGCCTGGTTTCTACTCCTTTTGGTGTAACTCCGTGACCCAGGATCCTCTTAGGTAATTAGAAATGTATTTTAGGGCTTTGCTATGGCACACAGCATACGAATTTCTAGGCTTTGGGGGTTGTTGGAGCTATAATTTTATAAAAAATCTGATCAGTTTCTGATCCAGCCTAGTCAGCCAAAACCTAGAATATTGAGTGGTCCAGGTCCTCAGAGGGGTGGAGATGTTATTGCTCACATTTCAGATGTAGATGGGAGAGATCTATTTCTGCCTGCTCCACTTTCCCTACCCTCCATCTCTTCAGTTTGGAAGGTATGTCTTATTGCACTCTAGTAAAGTGAAAGGGAAGGACAATAAACTGGAGAAGAAAAAAAAAAATCTAGTGCAGAAAGTAAAACAATATCATAAAAAGACAAAAACAAAACAGTGTTTAAAATAATTCCCTAATGCATTCTCCAAAGCAAATTTAAACCTTTATGCAAAGGAGTAATTTAAATGATTCATAGTAAAAGTCGAGCAAATTCATCCAATCATCAGTCAGTATGCCAAATGATGATGTTAGAAGAATTGCACATCAAAGGGGAAAATCAAGTTAGTTCACATAGCAACTGGGTTGTTATCCAAATTGAATAATCAGAATGAGAAGAAGTTATGTCCTCCACAGCCGTAAATCAACAATAGTGGGTTCTACTGCATTTTTAATTGGCGGCATGTTTCCCTTTGCACACCCAAATATGGATTCAGGAAGTATCTCTTTAGCTGTCTGGGCATTTTTATAATGCTTATCATTACAAAACTGCAGAATCAAGGGAAGTAAAAAGGGGACCACAGGAGACAAAAGCTTTTGTGAGGATTGTAAATCATATGCATTAACGTCATTAAGCCATTACAAAATTCAATTTCTGTGTGGGTTTAAAGCCAATTTTTAAAGTCAACTACCTACCAATTAATGCAAAAATAAATGAAGGCTGTTATAAGACTTAGTCTTTAGCTTTAAAGAAGGTTTGTTTCAAATGTCAAGAGTGTGTCATAGTGAATATGGGGATCAGTGAACGTTTCATAGCAGAAAAGGGAATTTCTGAATATGAGAAAAATCACATGGTCTTTTATTAAAGACAGTAGGTATGTAATATAGAGGATTTGAAGGACTTAATATTTTTGAATTCGCTTTGAAAATTAGATGAAATCCATACTACTGTTAGAACAATGTGCTCTTGAAGCTAATTGGGTAGTGCCCTGCAGAGATTGATGTGTTTCCTTATAGCAAACATGCTAATACTCTGAGAATCCAGGGCATGCCTCTTAGTGTTATAAAGGTTTGCACCATTGCCCAGAGACAAGGAGCTGCACGTAACACATGTGCTAAAGTGGCCAGAGAAAGCCTTATCTTTGGGAGGAAGGGGTAAAATTGTAAGATGCTATTATCCTCCTGACTCCCCAACCTAAGCTTGTAGGCATCGACCATATGTCTCCAACTCAAGGATTTCATCTTAGGAACCGCGTTAGTGTACAGTAAAAGTAATCCTTATTTGAATTTATAAGACTTTTCAAATTAGCTGAAAGTGCAATGAGATATTCTCCTCCAGTGTGTGCAAATGCAGATCCTCAGTAGGCCAAGCAGGAGACTTAATTTAAAGAAGCAGAATGAATATGAAGGCCTGGAAGGAAGTGATCTGGCTACTCTGAGAGATTGTGCCTGTCTAAGGGATATTCACTGATCAGGTACAGCTGATCATGGCTCTTCAGGAATTCTTGAGAGATGTCAGAATTCCAGATTTTTATGTGAAATTGCTTGATTTTTGAATGTTGGCAACAAATTCAAATTAACAACCCAAAAAGAATGAAATAAAAAAAAACTTTGCGTGCGTCAAACAAAACCAGCCTGTGAGGCAGGTGCAATCAAATAGCCTTTGAATTGCAATCTCTGTTTTATTGCTTTAAAAAATCTCTGCATTCATGAGAAAGAAAAATTCCATGATCACAATTTTCTTTTTGAAAAGAGTTTAGTGCCTTAAAGTAGGCCTTAATTACTCATCTGTTCTTATTTTATACAAGCCCTGTTCTGGGTCCATTTTACTTTGGATTGAATATTTTCTGAACTGTGAAATACACTCAGAATCCTTAGTCATTTAAGTTCTGCTCTGAATGTAGATTTTATCATAAAGCTATCTTTAATTCCTTTTCCCTTAAGCCATCTCCACGTAGTTTTAAAAGCTCATCAATATAAATGTTTGTGTCTGTCTTATTTGTTTCTCATGTTTAGAAGGGAAAAAAGGAGATTGATTACAAGGGTCATAAAAGTAATGATGCGTTTAATGAAAGCATGTATTTTATAGATAAAATAAACTTTAAAAAATAACTTGAAGCTAGTACCCAAATTAGTGGAATGAAATGAACTTCAGAAAGTAATTTCCTTATACTTGGGTCATTTGAGCCCTTTTCTTATTTTTGTTTATTTACTTTTAATTTGAATTTCTCTTTTAATTTTCATGACTTTATCCTAGTTACAATACTCCAGATTCTCTATGAAACTAAAAATTTCTGATCAGCCTTGGACATTTCTGAGTTTTATCACAGCTATAATGTTTTTAACTGTATAAAATCTGAATGACCTGTTGCTTTGAAAAAAAAAAATGCTTATGACTTCCTTCATTTTAAATACTTCTATTGCATACCCAATGTAGTTTGGGCAGTGTTCTAGGCACTAAAGTTCCAGTAAGGAATATAATCTACATAAAAACAGGAGGAGAAAGCCAAAAGAAAATAGAGCTGATTTTAGTTATAATTCAGATTGGAAAATAGGAACTAGTCTATTCAGGTGGGGAAAAGCCGATCAGCAAATAGAATTGGCTTACATTTAAATCCACGTTGAAAAATAGAAACCAATCTAGGACTCTTGATGGGGGAATTTATTATAGGGAGATTTTAGACCTCCCAAAAAGACATGGGAGGCATAGAAAACGAAGTAAATGAAAAATTACACAATTTTGTAGTTCGGAGAAAAAACAAAGTTGTACAAGAAAGGAAATACAGCTGACCCTTGGACAACGTTGCTTTGAACTGCACAGGTCCACCCATATATGGGTTTTCTTCAGCCTCTGCCACCCCTGAGACAGCAAGACCAGCCCTCTCTCTTCCTTCCCATCTTCAGCCTCCTCAACATGAATGTGATGAGGATGAAGACCTTTATGATGATGCACTTCCACTTAATGAGTAGTAAACACATTTTCTCTTCCTTAGGATTTTCTTAAGAACATTTTATTTCCTCTAGCTTACTTTATTGTCAGAATGTGGTATATAATACATATAACATGAAAAATATGTGTTGACTATGTTACCAGTAAGGCTTCTGGTCAGTAGTAAGCTATTAGTAGTTAAGTTTTTGGAGAGTCGAAATTTATATGCAGATTTTCAACTGCTTGGGGGTTTGAACAATCCTTGCACTGTTCAAGGGTCAACTGCATAATCATAATACACATATCTCATATTACTTTGTGATGAACATTAGTCTGCTTGTGTTATAGAGAAATCTCTGAGGCTGTGTAACTTGTAAAGAAAAGAGGTTTATTTGGCTTATGGTTCTGCAGGTTGTTTAAGAAACATGGCACTGGCATCTGTTTTTGGTGAGGGCTTCATGCTTCTTCCACTCATGGCAAAAGGGAAAAGAGAGCCACAATGTGCAGAGATCACATGGCAATAGAGTGGAAGCAAGAGAGAAGGTGTCAAGCCCCTTTTAACAACCAGCTCTTAGGGGAACTCTGATGGGAACTAACGGAGCAAGAGCTCACTCATCACCACAAGGAAGACACCAAGCCATTAATGTGGGATCTGCCCCATAACCCAAACACCTCCCCCAGGCCTCACCTCTAACACTGGGGAGCAAGTTTCAACATAAGACTTGACAAGCCCAAACAAACCACATTCAAACCATAGCAATTGACTTAACAAAATATTATGAAATAACCAGCCTGGGAAAATTGGAAAGGAAAATATGGTAGTGGGGCAAGAGCTAAATTCTCATCTACCATAAAGAGAATTAACGGATGTAGTCTAAACTTGCCAAATCAGGATGCAGTTTAACATAATTATTTAGAAATAGGGAGATCAGAATTATAATTTAGCTCCAAGAAAAAGTCATTGACCTGTGATGTAAGACTATGCAGTGCGGCAAGCCAGTGCTATCTTTGATTTTAAGGCTTTAGCATTTGCATATGTACTGTATTTTTAATAAAAATAATATTGTTAAATGTAGTTAAACGATGAGTTATTTAAGTTGGTTTTAGCATATAGAGTAAAAATTCACTTTTAATTAGATGCCCTAATTTTCACTAAGCAAGGAGACGAATAGTATGTTTTAGAGCCAGGCGTCCCCAAACTACCGCCCGCGGGCCGCATGCGGCCCCCTGAGGCCATTTATCCAGTCCCCCGCTGCACTTCAGGAAGGGGCACCTCTTTCATTGGTGGTCAGTGAGAGGAGCACAGTATGTGGCAGCCCTCCAACCATCTGAGGGACAGTGAACTGGCCCCCTGTGTAAAAAGTTTGGGAACACCTGACTCTTAGGTCCCTTCTTTCTTAGTCTTGTCTAAGACTAAGGCAATCTGAACAAACTATTTAATTTCACAGGTAAACTGATTTAATGGTCAGGAATGAATTTGGTGGCCAGACTTCCAGGGGGCCCATGAAAGTTCAGGGTGAGTTGTACAATGATTGTTTTATAGTAGAAATAAATGATTGATAATACCTGCATTCAACTTCTCCAGGAAAAGGTAGTATTCTTCATGTTTTGTATTGCCGGGCTCTAGGGCTTCAATGGCAAATTTGTGAGTTCTCCAACAGGTCAAATGCCCTTTCTGAAGGCAGTTTGGTGCTGCTGGAAGGTAAATTGGTAGGTCTCTATTAGGACAAGAGTGTGTCTGACAAAATAATGTTCATATTGTCCTGGCACTCTGTGGGTGGATCCCTGCCATTTGGTAAAGAGTTTCACCTTTGGTAATTGCGTATTTATTCATTCACACTATAAATATTTATTGACTGCTTTCTATATGCTTGGCATTGTGCTAGGTGCTGAGGTTATGGTATAGGAAGCAAAACATGCTTTCGTCTATTAAAGAAAGGCAAATGGACTATGTGTAAGAAGTACCATAATTGAAATGCCAGAAAGAATGCTTGAAAAACATGATTTCTATTCCACTATAATAAATCTCCTATAGCAGAGTTTTATGTTTCAGATGCCTCATAAATAGAAAGATATTTCTAGTAAGGAGGACTTTAAATCACACCTTCATGTGTGTTGCTGGTATCTAAAGCAAATTGATACTTCAATCAGCAATCCAAAGTAACTGAACTTCAAGAAAAAGTCCAGAAGATCAATATTGGGATCTGTCTTCAGTGACTTCATGCCTAGCATCTATTTCTCCAGAATAGACTCTCTCAGCTGTTACACTGGGTCAAGTAAGAGCTCTAGAAACCTTCACGTCTGGGCTGTAATACTTCAGCTCTAGGTAGAAATGCGTTCACAGAATCAGGATTTCACATGCTGTATTTAACTTTTATAAAAGATGGACATAAGGAAGCCTCTAAGTCTTTTTTAAACTCACATTTGAGGTTTAATCATTAACATTTTCTTTTTTCTTCCATAAAAATACAGGTGACAAATTTATTTGGAGATTGGATTCCCATTTAGCAAGAGTATACCTGGCCCATAGTAGTTGCCACATAAATATTTGCTGAATGAGTGGATGAACGAACTAGTATATATTGAGTCTAGTATTTGCCAGAGTTTGTGCTAGGGGATTGTACATGTTAGCTATTAATTCCTCTGGTAACTCACTTTTATGTTTTAAAAGCTTTTGATAAAGTTTTATATATCTTTTGCTTTCCTTTTTATCTTTCTGCAAGAAATATAATGGTTTTGCTACACTCAATTCATAGGCAGAACTCCATAGCCTCTTGATATCTCCTTTTTCCTTCTGCCCCCACATATGTACATCACACACACACACACGCACACACACACACACACACGCGTGTATGCACAGCTTTCTTACTTGACCTTATTTCCTTTTTGGAAATAAATGGAGTATGAATAATAAATGAATGAATAGGAATACAGGTAGCACACATTGGCGTCGTGGATCTGTAATTCTGCTGTGATTATTGTGATAAAAGATTGGTTTAGGAAAACCTGCTAGCCTGTTTAAGCACATATCTTCGATAAGGGTCATTGAAACATACAAATAGTTCTGGGATCAACACCAGTTTGTGCTTTTTTATATGAAGGAAATTTAATCACTGGCAATTAGTGGTATGTATGTTATTTGCTCTTATTTCAACCATAAACATGATGTCATATATGCCATTAGGCTGTATTTTTCATCGAATATTGAACTGTTTTACTCTGCCCATCTCATAAACAGAAACAATTAGGGTGATCATAAAATATTTAGATTTATTGAATGTAGCAAGATGCAATAATATTCCAAATTAAACTCAAGCAATTAAATTTTTTTTCCTTTAATTCAAGTCTACTGAATACAAAGCTGGGTTTTCCTGTGCATAGAAGCTTTACAGTATTATTTTTCCTTCTTGTCTGAGCTCCCCTCCCTTGAAAAGATTTCTTTCAGTTTTGTTAATCCAAATTTAGTTACTTTAGTTCTAGAATTCCTAAAGTGCCTTAAGTTGAGCAGATGGCTTCCAAAATTCAAGAGTAGTAAATTTCACTGTACACACCAAACAATAAATATGCATATGATGGATGCACATCAGTTGATAATGATGGCATGTTTCAGATTGGAAAAGTTTTGTATTCTAAGGTACCTCTCTGAAGCCACTTGATTTTTTCACTTTGCAGACCCTTTCATCTTCCAAAAGTAAGTGATGATCCCAATATCTCTTAATAAACCTCCAGCGAGTTTACAAGGGATGTTTTTACAATGCAAAGCTAAAAAATAAAAATACATTTTAAAGCATCTTTTCCCATAATCTGTGAGACAGATAGTTCTAAAGAACCACAAAAGTGTAAGTCCTTTCAGAATTTTGGGATTTGGGATTTGGAGGCAGCCTCAAATACTTTGTTATTTATCTTCAATCACATAATGTGACAAGTTTAAAAATGCAAGCATTGTTATTTGTCTAGAAAAATACTGCTCTGTATATTGGGAGTGCAGGCAGATAGAAGGAATTTCAGAGAAAGGGGGTAACCCCTTTCTCCTGGTGATTGACTTTGAAATCTGTGAAGTTCACAAGGGAAAGCTTATGCCACAAAAGCTGCTTATGGGTTGGAAATAATAGTAATTTTCAGGTTTAAATAAGCCAATAAGGAAGATAATCCAGAAAGTTTGTTAAATCTGCCCCTGGGAAAATAACGATAACTGCTTTTCCTTTACTTTTTTGGGTTCAAGCAACCATGTGAAAAGCTATATAATCACCGAGTAAATATTGATCATGCAATTATAGAGCAAATATTATGTTATGACAATATAAGTAGCAGATATCATTTCTGCCTCCTGAACTGTTATCGTTTGGTCATGTCCTAACATTGATAATTAAATGGTGATTATGTTTATAATATTTTTCAATACTCTTTCTGAATATTCTACCTGATAGTAGATAATATAGGTGGTAATGTTTTCTAAATGCTGTTGTTTTATGTTCAACTTAATTTGGGGCTCTATGCAATTTCTTACATGGATGACCAAAATGATACTCTTGTAATGCTTTATAGCTCTGAAAGTACTTTTACACATATGTTTTGTCAGCCAGGCAATAGATAGATGACTTTTCCAGATTAAAAAACACAAAAATCCAGAAGTATTACCAGAGTCGTTTCATGCAGTTTATGCAGTTGATCTTCCCAGGTGGGGTGGAGGCATATTTTTCTGATTATTTGGCTAGTACTATTTTCACATGTTCATCTTCCATCTGTAACAAACATGTAAAGATTACCTATTATGTGTCAGGCATTGTTTTACGGGGCTGAGGATCCATTATGGCTACAAACACATCATAGGCCGAAGGAGCAGGCAGGGAACTGACAGATTGGTTGCAAGCTGAGATCCAGGAGGATCTGGCCCAGGGCAAAGCACCTGGGGTAGAATGGTAGAAATGCATGTGATGGACATTTGCCATTCTTTTTGGCCCTGCGTCAATAGGACTATCAACTATATGTAAGAGCAACCTTGACCAAATAGGGGCTTATTTATCTCATGCAATAAGAAGTCTGGAAGTCTGGAGAGCCGGGTGGTTCCTCAACAAAGCAGTCAAGGAACCAGGCTATGCTGTCCTTTGTCGTGCCTGAGAAAGCCTTGGGGCCACACATCTACTGACTGCTGAGGCCTGCCCCTTCCCAGTCATTGCTTATAACAATTACATGTCAGGGTTCAAGAGACTTATCTGTTTCAGCATGCAGGACCCCATATTGTGAGTTTCTTAATGAAGCTACGATTGTGGGCTAAAGAGAAAAAGCTCCTCCTTTAACACAGTGGTATTTCCTTCCTTCTCTGTTTGTAAACTGGTAGTTCCACTCTGGTTCATCCCTCTCTTTCAGGACATGGCTGAAAATAGTAAGGAGACAGCAGATGCCAACTTCAGGAAAAATTTTTCTCCATATCTTCTAACACTACCACCCTGGGTGATGTCTGCTCTGTATTTTGCATCTATCAGACTGGAGCAAAAGTAATTGCGGGTTTTCACCATTAAAAGGAATAGCCAAACCACAATTACTTTTGCACCAATCTAATAGTAGGCTACCCCAGTACATATTAAAGATCAGCAGCTTCCTAGTTGTCAGTGAGCTAACTTCCAATTTTCCACTTCCAGTTTCCAGATTTGGTATTATGTGAACATAACACCAACATACACGTGACCAATGCCCTACAATGAGCCAGCCTCATAATGGACAAAAAGGAGGAGAAAGTGGAAGAGATAGCGCTGCGTCCATTCTCCTGGCCAGAACAGTGTTACTGCAAGGATTTCTAAGTAAGTGGGGTTTGGAAGACAGAAATGGGTTAGAATGAGTGCTGAATACTTAGTACCTGTCTCAGACACGTAGCAACTGAAACTGTTTCTGATGTTTTCAATGCTCCTGTGGCACAGTCATGAAGACTGAGCTCCACTAATCAGATTCATCCACCCAAGACATTAAATTGAGCATTAGTGATATGAAGAGATGAGAATAGTATAGGATCCATTCTGGTAAGGGTGACAGTAGCAGGAGCAGCAGCTGTGGAGCGATCTGTACCCACTTTCCAAAGGGATCACATGGAAATGATAGTTCAGGCAGCAGCAGCCTAGGCCCAGAGGGTCTATGTGTGAGCCGCTGTGATGATGCCTTGAGGTGGTGGCAGTTGCCTCCCGCTAGGATGGGTGCTGCGTGTGTACTTTTGGGAAGTGTTCTTGGTTCTCTGGTCTGATTCTTTTGCTTTCCCAAACATTCTGTGAGTTACTCAACATCACTGAATGAATTCTGATTCTATTGAAACTAATCAGAGTTCATTCAGCTTCTTGTAACTTAGCTCTCTGAAGAATTCAGAAGGATCAGTTTAGCTTGGGGGCTGCTTGAATGCAAAAAGACCAAATATAGGGAGGAGGATAATATGATTTTTGTTCTAAGACTTGGTGGCTGGAAAAATGAGAGCATCATCAATTAAGTTCGAATAGAGAGCATGACACAGAAGCTGGCAAGTCAGGCATGATGTGTTATGGGACATCTTCGTGGAAAAACCTAGTGGACTGGTGATGACAGGTGCCTGGAGCTTGTGGGAGAAGTAGGAGTTAAGCATATAAGAGACCTGAGCTAGACCAGACCCTTTAGGTTTGTGCTGGGCTAGCAGGTTTGGAAGAATGATAAAGAGGACTTAGATTAAATTGTCTTCATCTCAGCTGTGCCTCTTTATTTCCTTTTGGAGGTAAGTCCACAATTCAGTGGTCAGTGGAGTCCTGATGGAAAGAGAAACCTTCCAGGTCAAGAAAGGCCAGGGCTGTGCACTTACTGCTTCTGTGCTGTTAGGCTTATGGATGTCTCTTCTTAGCACGCTAGGGTCTACCCATCACCATATAAGACAAACCTGGCTGTGCCACAGTGACATACTTTCATGTCCTGTTTCCTAATGCATCATTGGGCCTACAGCAAGCCTGGCCCTGGTCCATTAGAGGAATCTAAGCATTTTGTTCAACTGAAGTAAACAGATATCCTGACGCTAAAAGATAAGGCTGTGGTAATCTGCTTAGGACTTTGTTGAGGCATTAAACATCGATTAATTACAAAGAGGACAAGAGCCAGAGCAAAGAGCATCTCTATTAAGCTGGCAGGGTCTGTAAGTCTTGGACAGCACAATAGTTGCAATGACCCTGGGGCTTATTTGTTGGGGATCATAGTTTTTCACTTTGATTCACTAGTGGCAGATCTACCAGCATGGCTAGAATTTGTTAAAAGAGATAAATTCTGCAGGTAAACATAATGCCAGGTGTAAAATATGAACGAGGGTAGCTAAGGCATATTCTGAGTTGCCTAGTTGGGAGATCGGGCTAGCATACACAGAACAACTGTTTTGGATGAAATGTTTAGAGTCCATAGAGTAAAATTTCATCCCTGTGTATTCTAGTAATATTAGTACATCTTCTGAAGATGTTTCTTGATTTAATTCCCTGGAAAACTGCTGGCATCTTTCAGGCAAACAGAGTAAAGTTGAATTAGGTTTCACATTTAAGTGGGTATGAAAGAGCTTGGCTAATTATTTATAGCCTGGGTTCACAGCTGTGACTGCATTTCCCAGACTCCTTTGCTGTCAGGTATGGCCATGTGTGGAAGTGATGTGGGCACTTTTCATTTCTGGAACCATTCACGTATGTACTTTTGTGCTTATGGAAGGAGCCTGGTCCCTAAATCACCACAGGGTGAAAAGCTGCTCACCGACTAAGAACATTTATATCAGATTGTTTCATTGGTGAGAAATAAACTTTTCTTATGTTGAGCTGCTGAGATGTTAGGGTTTATGTGTTCCCATAACTAATGTGGACTGTTATAAAGGTATCAACAATTTAAGGCTTTGTTTGTATTTATGTTGACTGTGTGAAGTTCACCCTGTGTTAGGTAAATCAAGACTCTAGTGACACATCTAATTAATCACCTCAAGTTTTTCTTGTCAGAACTGTTTACATTCTTCTCTGACTGCTGGATTCCATTTCTCTGTGGTCTTTTATTCTACATCTTCAGGTCCGTTGGTCACTTGGGTTTAATTCCATAGTATAGGATAAAAGTATGGACTAGACATTTAATTTGTAGTGTTAACTCCTTATATAAAGCTTTTAAATCTAAAGTTTATTTAGGAGTTATACAAAGAGTGAAAAGAGAAACTCAATGGCTAGGCTGAAACAGAGGTTGTCAACACTGCCTTTCCACATACATGTCATCAAATTATATAGATCTGTCCTATACTGACAGTACATCTGTTTTGCATATACTTCCTGAAAATATGACTTCGAACAATGTGCTTTTCAAATTTAGTTTTAGAGAACTAGTGATAACAGTCCATATATCTACTAGATTAGAGCCTGGCAAACTTTTTCTGTAGTGGGTCATATGGTAAAAATTTTAGGCTTTGTGGACCAAATGGTCACAACTACTCAATTTTGCTCAACTCTTGAAAGCAGCCATGGACAGTATGTGAACAAATGAGTGTGGCAGTGTTCCAAAAAGTGTATTTCCAAAAATAGGTGACAAGCCTTAGTGTGTCAACACCTATGAATCCAAATTTTATTTATGGATTAAGCCAAGTCATCAAAAAGCTTGTACCAGAGACTATTTGTTTTATCCCTTTGGAATCTGGTTTACTGAATTGTGCTTTGATAGTATGTAACTCAGCTCGGCAACGAGAGTGTCCACTGTTTCCACTGACATTCTCAAAGGACATCTGGTTAAGATGGCCAAATGGCTTATATTAGAGCTTTTCAAATTATGCTATGCTTAAGAGACAGTTTCTTTCTTTTTAAAATTTATAATCTAGGCAGACTGTCATTCAAAAATGTGATAAGAATGAATTAGTAGTAGAAAAATGAAATTCTGGATGTTGCAGCAGTGTTAGATTGCTATGTGAGTTTCTAAGTGATTACTCTCAGTTTATCTAGTCACAGAGCAGGAATTAAAAAGTTGATTAAGACTTTGGTTAGAATTGGCATGGATGATATAGTAAAATGTATATAAATCTGCCATAGAAAATGTGGAAAGACAAGTCTCTTTTGGCCATCTTCTATGAGTGGCATCAAGAAGTGTCTGGCTGTTGGTAGATTGGGCTCAGAGCTCATCCCACAACCAGCCAGGCCAAAACCTGAGACCTTTTGAGAGATTTTTTGGCAATTGTGTGCACAACAGCCTAAATAACCCTCACCAGGTTGATGCTTTTAGTTAACTGGGAATATATTTTGCATTTTGTAAATCAGTATGCCTATTAGGGGCATCCAATTAACAAAAAGGTCAAGCATTCTAGAGGAATGATGTATTAGTCTGTCCTCACACTGCTAATAAAGACATACCTGAGACTAGATAATTTATAAAGAAAAAGAGGTTTAATGGACTCATGGTTCCATGTGGCTTAGAAGGTCTCACAATCAGGGCAGAAGGCAAGGGAGGAGCAAAGTCACATCTTACATGGTGGCAGGCAAGAGAGAGAGCATGTGCAAAAAACTCCTCTTTATAAAACCATCAGATCTCATGAGACTTATTCACTATCATGAGAATAGCATGGGAAAGATCTTCCCTTATGATTCAATTACCTCACACTGGGTGGGAATTATGGGGGCTACCAGTTGAGATTTGGGTGGGGACACAGCCAAACCATATCAAATGGTTAGAGATTTTGGATCAAAACAATCTCTTCCTTGCTTCTGGCTCTGGTTCCAGAGCTTTTACCTAGTGCTTTGTTGTTCATTTTGGATTTGAAAATTCTTGAATCTATTTTTTTTAGCTTTTTCTGCAGTTTTGTCTCTAGTCTGGTTTGATGCAGTATGATTTGGGCAACAATATAATCTCAATCAGGACGGCAATACAAATCCATTACTTTGATTATTATAGCATAAACAAAACGATTTCTGAATGTTTCTTATTAAAAACAAATAGAATAGCTTTAATTGACCAAACATAAAATCTACATTTTGGGCACTAATTAGACTTTCTTGAAAAGTCTATTGTCCTTTCAAGCCACATTGAATTGAAATTCAGGAAAGCAAATAAAATGAACATGCTTATCATTCATCTTCTAGATTTCTTTGTTTTTGGAGGTGTGGATAGAATGAATGATGAATATTCATACTCAACATGACTATTCTGGAAGCTGGGCTTGAAGGTTAAGGTGTGGTGCAACTATGATAGATTTAGAGTGGGGAGCCAAAGAAGATTCAAGAGACCAAATCTGGGGGTTGGTTGAGGATTGGTAGAACTGGAAATGAGACTAAGCAAATATTCCAAATGACAGAGAGGTGAAGACTAGTTACAAGGCATGAGAATGAATGCCAGGTAGACCAAAATGGAACCAACAAGTTTAAAATGGAGGGTTGAAGACAAAGGCTGAACAGATTCCTTGAAACTCTGGAGTAAAGCTACAGAGTCTTTTTTAGAGCATCTATGTTTGGCCTGGCTCATGTAAGGACCAGCCACTGTGAACAAAACTGAGCTAGACTAAATGCTTCATTTTAAAATTTAGAGCACTAGAAAACCCTAGACCTGTGCTATGTTACTCTCACTGTGTGAATAAATGCCTTAAAGAGACTATGATTTGATATATAGACTTGAATTTTTTTTTAAACTCAAGGGTGAGTATGAAAATTGCCAAATGGAGAATATTTTTGCATGCTTATAAAACTTCTATTGAGCAATTACTATTCTTTTCAACAGTAAATTGCTTTTCGAGTTTGGAGTTGGGGAAAAAAGATCTATACTTCTTTAATAATATACTTCCTAGAAATAGGTATTAATAGCACAAAAAGCAATTATCTTCCTATTTCTGTTTTATAATCCAGAGCGTGCATGAGACAACTGTCTAGAGCCATTTTCTTTTGTTTTAGAATTGTTTGATTTGTTAGAAAGGTTTTTTGGTTCATCTTTGTTACAGTGGTTCAGGTACACTGCTTGGTGCAATGAGGAACACATAGGTGAATAAAACATGGTCCCTGAATCCACAGAGTTGAGAGTCCATGGAAAACTATAACAATAGACTACTCTATAATATAAGCTGTTAAATGTGGTGACACAAAAGTATATAACATGAACCAGGAAGGATATAGACAGGAGGTCATATCTGAGCTAAACCTTAATGAACAAGAGTTTATCAGATGAAGCTGGGGAAGAAAATATTCTTGATACAAGAATTCGCATGAGTAAAAGAAAGGTGATGTGAGAGTGTGTGATAGGACAGGAAGTGGGTAACAGTCCAGTATGAGAAAATTTAAGGACTGTGAAGATCTGAGGGGTGTGTCTGGAGATTTGTTGTAAAGATAAATTTGGTCCTGGTGGTAAACCCTTGGCTACCTTGACAAGACTAATTGAATGCTACCTCATTGGTCATTGTTTCCCCAGGTGTTGCATGCAGCCAGCCTTGGGAAGTTAGAGTTAGTAATAATTCTCTAAGCTGGTTTATAAATGGCCACATTTTCACTTGCTGAGTTACTGGCTCTTCTCTGTATGGCTGTTGACTGATGAGCTTGTGTCATATCATCCTCATAGGTTCACTGGAAACTAAAAATGAGATGAACTTAGTGAAAGTACTGTGGAAAGAGGCACCGGGCTGGATATTTGAATCTTCTAAATCTTGAGTGCTGCTTCAGTCTCATCTGCCTTGTTCATGTCATGACTCTAATCAATACGGGCAATTTAGAAAATGGTTATTTTCAAAACAAAATTGAGTTGCCTTTTCATAGTTTAATATAGAATCAGGTACAGTTTGGTTATGGTGAGATCTGGGAAGTTGGTCTTTATGATAATACATACCTTTTGGTTTCAGAAAACATCATATAATTATTTCCTATATGACTAATTTTCTAAGTATTTTTCACTCCTGATAATTTATTTTCACCCCCTAAAATTCTAGCAGAAACAATTCTTCCTATTTAAGATATCTTAGCAACCGGTACCCAATTTAGTCTAATGCATTCCCTAAGCCTCTACGAGAAATTAAAAATAATCTGTGGAGTACTGAGTATAGTTTAATAGCAGAAGGGTACCATAGCCCATTTTTCCAACCATTTGCATCAGTTTTAGCATGTCTGTTGATGGCATCCAGAGATGAGGCCAAAGCTTGAAAAGCCTTGGAGCCTATACTGTGCTTTTAAGCTCTGGCTAAAACGTGGTTTTTAAATAACACTCCAAAGTGCAGTTATCAACAATGAATTTATACATTATAACAATGGGGGAAAGCAGAAAATGACTTCAGTAAGACAGAGTGATCATTTGAGACACAGCCTATATAATTCCTAAAAAGCCCTGATAGTGTCATCTCCAGAAAGCTCTCTGCTACAGAAAACTGCCTTCCTTGTAGCAGAGTTGCCTCTAGTTCCACATTAGTTCAGGTAAACAGACCTCCTTTTCACTGTGACTCTTCCTCAGAGAACAAAAATATTGCTTTATTTTTTTCTTGGGCCCTATAGTATACTGGTTTGGGGTATATCTAATATGTCTATTTTCCAAAGATCATCTTGATTTCTCCGTATTTCTAGATGCACTTGATCGTAATCACAAAAGAACAGACAGTGATGCATTGTGTTGGCTCTGAGGAAAAACATTGACCAGACAGAAAGTCTTCCCCACAGCTGAACTGAGCTGTAATGACTGTGCTTTTCATTTCTCCCAGGAAATAGTAATATAATTGGTCACTGTATTACAGTAAACAGTTTGTTCTTTCTTTGTTAGAAACTGTTTGTTTGGGAAATACATCTCACGTAATATGCTGGCTTCATGATAAAGACTGGGAATAGATTTGTTTCTAAATAAAGCTCAATAAATACATCTGTAAAATGAACACAGTAGGAGGAATAAACAATGCAATTAAGAATATCTTAAGTACATTTACATATGATAATTTGCAAGTGATCATTACATTAAGACGCATATGCCTGGGCTGATTTTCTCAAGGACATTTGTGTGAAAAATGAACATTTCTGAATTAGAATTTTTGTCATGGAATAGAAACAAGAGGTAAGAACATGTTTTCGAATGTGCAGTAAAAAGATCACCCGCTCCTCTGAAGACCTGACACTGACATTCATCTTAGTACATAAAAGAGAAAATACGCTGAGGATGGGCACTGTAGGAGCAGGAGGTATAACAACAGCTGCAGAGGTGACTGTAATTCTAATGAATTGCTTGTAGTAACATTGGCATGCTACTGAATTTGGCGGGAAAGTAATGCACAGAATTAAGACAGCAGCATTAGTGTTGTGTTCTCTTATTAGAAAACCTTAACAGCTCATTGAATGCAGGCAAATTTTAGGGATTCTATTTTGCAAGAAGCCAACGTAGTAGCTGCAAAAGTAATATCACCAAAATGGAATGCACTAGGGAATGTAAGCAGCACAGGTTGGTACATTAGTTTGAATTATTCAGCCGGTCCTGAAAAGGGTAATATCCCATTTGAATGACAGGCAAAGGAATTCAGAAGGATCACAGTCATTTTCTTTGTTGTTGTCATTGTTGTAGTCATTTGTTTGTCATATTTTTATTAGCTATATTAAGCTAAGGCAGCTTTTAAAAACATTTTGAATATCCTTTTATACAATTGTAAATCTGAACCCTTTCATTCATGAATTTTAAAAGATATATTCTGCATGTTGAACAACCTGCTCAAAGCAGAGAAAAGTAACTTGTCCTTTAACTGGTAAGCCCATTGTAAGGCATCCTTGCACATTAAGTTGGAAAAATATTTAAACAGCTCTTGATAAAATTGCAAGAACTTATATTTAAATTTAATTCTCTCTGCAAGTACAGTTAGCATTATTTTTCCCCCCCCACCTGGTCTCTAACATACTATTTTTGAGGGAGAAAAAAAATGTTTTTGCTACCATGGCAACAGTATCCTTCTCTTGCTTTCCATCACAAACTATAGTTTCTGAGCATAACTAGGAAAATTGAAATGTGGGTAGCTCAGAATGATAAGGCCAAGCATGGTAAGCATTCATCTGAATGAATATTTCTGTCATTGTTCTTGCACTCGTGGTAAGACTAGAATTTTCAAGGTCAACATATTTGTTCTGGTGTTCACAGCAGCACTCATAAAAGATTATTGCCACTTACTGGGCAACTACTCTTTTCACTAAATGTCTTATTAGCATGATTTTCCAAAGACGATAGGAAATTAAAACACTCCATAGTACAGTTTATTTTATGGTTTTGAGGAAATGTAATACAAAGAAAGGGCACATATTCTAGTGAATTTTAAAAAAGAAATAATCTACTACTTGATCTGGAGTGGGTGCTGAGGGTGGGGATAACAGCGATGGCTTATAGAGAAACTGATTGAACTCGTTCGGTTGTTTGTTTCAGGGGTGACTCTGGGAGGGTGCTACTCTTGGTGATGCTCTTGCGATAACAATATTCTTTTTATTTTCCTTGATCTTTCACAGCCTGTGGATATTTCAGCTTGCAAGGTAAAAATAATGTTTCTGCTCTATGGCCAGTTTTTAAAATCCTCCCTGGCTCTGCTGTGACACTAGATTAAAAACAACAATACCACAACCTTTGTTTTTCATTGGTCCTGCTTCACATTTCCTCTCTGTTCAGTTTTTCCTTAATCTCTGCCCACATGGACTCTGATCCTTGAACCTTTTTCCCTAACCTTATTTGGATGGGCCATCAGATTTCAAACTGGCCATCCATCCCCGCCTTGGCACTTTCCTCAGGGAATTGCACTGTGATGCCACATACCACACCTACTAGATGCGATCTTGGGGATACTACCGTGGCTTGTTTAGACCTTAAGGACATCACCCTGCTGAGATCTCTGGTTTCAACGCATCCATGCAGGAGCATAGAAAAATGTCCTGTGGCTCAAAGACTGTCCAAGGCCTCACAGCAGATTTGGTTTCTTAAGTAGATGGCTATATATTTTTCTGCCTTGTCAAGAACACATCTTACTACATCAGACAAATTCAAGACTACTTCACAGATGGAACTGATGAACCAGGAGTAAACTGGAGTTTACTCTCTTGCCCTTCACTGTACTATGGTTTCAAATAATCATTTCATTCCTTCTTCATATGATTACATGTCCAGGAAGCATGTTTGTTCTTAACTCTTGAATTGGTTCTCTGTGTCCGAAATAAAGGGGTGCAGAATGCTGGTTGGAGAGTTAAGGTCATAGGGCAGCAGGAATTGGCTCTTTACATTGCTGCTTTAATGGGCCTAATTAGATCTTTAGGATAGGCTTTGTAGTGCCAAACACCCTGGCTCTGGGTCACATCAAAACTTTAAGTGCCATCTCTATCACTTACTACGTTTCTCACTAGGTACACTATTAGGTTCTTTTAAAATAGAGATATAATGCTTATGTCAGGGCTAATCTGAGATGCGAATGATGGAGCCACACTAGAGCAGGACCTAGTATAAAGGACATATTTAATACATTACTTTCCTTTCTATAATAGGACTGAAAGGGGCTTGAATGGAGTTACACAGCAATTGTTTGTTGACATGCTTCCCTTCGCTTATTAGAGTATCTTCCATTTAATAAACTTTACTTTGTCCAAGATGGGGCACATAGAAGATGCTAAAAATTATTTGTTTTACTTTTAAAACATTGAATCAAATTGATTCTTAATTTTCACATCAAACTTACTTAAGCAGCTGTGGAACCTAGAAGTTAAATGTAATATTAGAGCTTGAATAAATGAATAGAGTGGCAACCTTGGTCCCTTCTTCCACTGGCCTAATAACTCTTGAGGCAGAGTAGGGCATGCCTAAAAATGTGAAATGGCTGGCCTATGGCACAGCCAATCCATTCCTTTCAGGCTTCTAAGAATGGATGTGAATTGCAGCCAGATCAATTTGACTGTGGCGATTGGTATCGATTGTGTAGACGGGCAAAAAGAATGGATTTGCCATGTCACAGAATAGTTCATTTGCCTCTTGTAGATACTACAGTAGTCCGCAAAAAATTGTACAGTGGTGAAAATCAGGAAATGAGGTTTATCCTGATCATTTCTTATCTTCATCTTGCCTTGTGTGACTACTGGCTACATAGCTCCATGTAGATGCTTCCATGGGACATCTGAATGTGTTCTCAAACTTATCTCCTTCCCTCTAAAACTACTTCCTAATTGTCCTCAGGGGTACTATCACATAAGGTTGAATGTTCAAGATCTTTAACTTACCTCTCTCCTTTGCCTTCTTTCCATTCCCTACCCTCATTCTAATTATGCACCAGATTTCATACTTAGAAATGTGTCTTAAATTCTTACCAGGGTTTTCTATACCTTCTGCCAGCCTTCTTGTCTAATTTGGAAACTATTTTTTCTACCTGCAATCCTGCTAAATATTGCTGTGCATGATTCTTTTTAAAATGCTGCTCTGATTGTTTCATTCTGTAACATAGAAATTTCTCCAGCTTCCTATAATTCAGTAGAATATTTAAGAACCACCCCTCTGCTTGATTGGGTGACTTTGAAAAAGATGGACATTCCATCTTCTGTACTTTCTTTTTCTTTTCTTTTTTTTTTCCTTCCTTCCTCCCTTCCTCCCGTCCTTCCTTCTTTCCTTCCTTCTCTTTTTCTTTCTTTCTTTTTTTTTTTTTTTAGAAAGAGTCTCACCCTGTTGCCCTGACTGGAGTGGCAGTGGCATGATCTCAGCTCACTGCAACCTCTGCCTCCCGGGTTCAATGATTATTAGCCTGCCTCAGCCTCCCAAGTAGCTGGTGACTACAGGCATGTGCCACCATGCCCAACTAATTTTTGTATTTTTAGTAGAGATGGGGTTTCACCTTGTTGGCCAGGATGGTCTCTATCTCTTGACCTCATGATCCGCCCGCCTCAGACTCCCAAAGTGCTGGGATTACAGGTGTGAGCCACCACACCTGGCCCATATTCTGTGCTTTTTTGGGAGACTGGCAGGCTTGGTCAGGCAGAGAGAGAGAACAGTTCATCAAAATGTATGCTCCTCTTTCATAGCCTGGAATTGTCACTAAGTGATAGCCTAGCTAGGGGCTGCATTTTCCAGTTTCTGTTTAAATCCAGGTGAGACCATGTGTCCTGTTCTCACCAATGCAATGTGAGTGGATGTGATTGGTAACTGTTCTGGGCCAAGGCGCTTGAGAAGTGGGCATATCTTGGCTAGATGAGAAGACTCTGAGGCCTTGGGAGACAGCAGGACTCCAACATGGAATGACCCTAGATACTGAATCACCAAGTGGAGGAAATACACCCATCAGGAATATCTACATTCAACGAGTATATTAGCAATAAACAAATCTGATGGTTTTACATTGAAATTTTGGGGCTCTCCACTACCACGCTTTTATCTATGTTTTTCATCTTCCTAGAAAACCCTGTTTATTCCTCTCTACTAATCTCAGTTTTACCGTATTTATAGATTCAGTTCAAGCTTCATTGCTGTTTAGCCTTTCTTAATTATCCTGAGCCAATTTGTTGTCTCTAGTCTCTGAATTTCTTCGTTGCTTATTTTCCACATTGCTATGGAGTTCTTCTGTTAATTATGTTTTTGTTCATTCTTCCAGCAAATATAGAAGTAAAAGTGTACTTTGTTTCCAATTACAACTAGAGCCAAAGTTGAAAAATGTGTGTCCTGTTTTCTTAAACTTAGCATGTCTTTGTTGAAGGCAAAAAAAATCTTCTACTTAACTATATTCTTCAAAGTGTCGGATGGGCAGGATATTATTATTTAAGATTGTTTTGGTTTTGTTGTTTAGAGTGGTACTTTTTTAGAATAAGTGTGCTAATTTAATCAAGTACTTTGAGCACCTTAATACAGAGGCCTACAATGACTCTGAGGCTGTGGTATCCAGAATCAGTGAGGGTGCTACCTCTCAAATTGAAGAGGAAGATTCATCCAAACCACCTCTGTGGAGCAGCCTTGGTGAATTCCCAGTATTCTGTTCCCTGGTTGGATTTCTAGGTAAATTTAACTAAACATTGCCAGGAGGCAATTAATATTTGGCAGTAGCCATCATCACCAAAAAGATTCAGTTTTTAAATAATGGAAGATTTATACTTTTCCCCCTTAGACAAGATAGGCACCAAAACATGAATAGAAAAGTCAGATTCTTCTAGCTTAAACTTTTAAATTATCAGACTGTTTTCCAACTATCATACAAAATAAACTTAGTGATAGGAAACTTGAGAATGTTGAAGACGAATGCTTCTGTATTTCATAGTTTTATGATATCTGGATACCAGTTCCTTCACTCCAAAATGACTAGATGATGACTTATTTCCTGTTTTTAACAATATTGATACTTCTTTTTCCTTTTCCTAGATTTTTTTCATTTTTACTTTTGTAAAATGAAAAGTGATGTTCAATGTTGGCTGACACTGAAGAATAATTCTTCTTATTTAAAAAGTACAATCTGAACTTTTACAGCATAAATAAGTATGTTAGAAAAATATGCCGAAATTTAATAATGGAGATGCTGTGCCAAGTAATGTAAGACTCAACAATAATCTAGTTTGAATTTGGATAAACTACATCTCCAGATAGAGCATAAAGAATTACAGAAATGTCAGAAAGATATATGTATTCACAATAAAATTTACTAATAGTGAAAGTAGAATATAAACTCAGGTTCAGTATAGCCATATTGGTATAACATTTTAATAAAATTGGCCAAAAATAAGACAAACTTGATTGAGTGTTAGTGCATTAGAGTCAAAAGTAAACTTTAATTCCTTATATTTCCTTTTTAATCAGAATAACAGGAGCATTGTGGATTGGAGGAGCGTCATTTTGTAGTGTATGATTAAAACAGTTTGTGATAGTTTAATAATCTAATAAGGAATAAGATGGAAAGATCTTTGAAAAAACAGCTAGCTGCATGCCTGTAATAAACTGGGTGTACTTTCAAATGAATTTCGTCTGTGATGCCAAAAGATGTGTTCCAAATATAAAAGAGAAAATTAAATTTGGGGAGGAGGACATTTTTTTCTCTCTAAACCATACCTGATCCAATATTGTTTATGGCATGGTTTAATCAGAATATTAAAATTCTCACGGTATTATTTACATAGAATTTATCTGGGCGAGAGCCATATTCAGTACAATTGTTTATCTGTTTAACTTGCTTCTTAGTTTAAGAAACAGAACATCAGAAGTGTCACTGCCAAATTATAAGCTCCTGTTAAGAGGACTAAACTCCTTTATAGAAAGGATTGTGATACTGCTGATAAGATCTGAAACATCGCTGTGACTTAATGGAAAGTAGAAATCATATTGGTAAAAAATCATATTAATGTTCCTAACAGATACTTATAAAGTGAACCAATCTGCTGTGCTTGGAAGAAAAATGACAATTATCCACACACAAAGCAGTGTGTTGAAAGTATAGATTTATCTCCCATTTACTACTGAGTGGTCACTGTCCTCATAGTTGTAATTTTGTGCTTGGTTTCTCCAGAGCCTCTTGTTGCTTTCAAAATTATATATTTTCAAATGTTGGTGTTCTGGTCCTTGGCTCATGGCTATACCATGCCTCCTGGGATTTTAGTTAATGTATTAAGTGCCAGTTTTGGAGACCTCAGAAATCCCTTTAGTCAGCCGGACATAAAATTACACAAGGTTTTTAAAAAACTTTTTTTTTCAAACCAAATCCTCTATTACTCAGGCCTTAGCCATAGAAGTAGAATATTAATATAGACAACATTTATACATGCACTATGTATATGTAAACTATATATGTGTCTATAGACAACATATATACATTTATTTTATATATGTGTGCATATATATATATATATATATAGAGAGAGAGAGAGAGAGAGAGAGAGAGAAATTTCTTTGCTTTTGTTACAGGGAACTTTTACAACTGTGAGTTTTTGTCTCCGTATCTGATGCTGGGGCTTCAAGTCTATAGCACAAGCAGTTAGAAAGGGAAGATCATGAGCAGGGTGGAACCCATAAGCATGAACTGGAACTCTGCAAAGGTGGACTGAAACCCTATATGGTTTAGTTGCCTCTGACCCTAGCGATGAGTGTGTCCTGTGGAAGGCACGCCCTTCATCATGGAGTTAACCTGACACCTGGCCCAGTAGTCAGAGATGCTGAAGAAGGCTCCAGGGCAGGTGGATCAAGTTTGGGCCCAGATGCTGCTCCACACCATGATGGTGAGCCACGAGCTCAGCAGTAGTGTGTGTGAGCTACAGAATGGCTGCATCACTTCTGTTCTTCCTTTGTTCTTCCAAGAAGTTCATACAGAGAAAACGTAAGTCCCTTCATAAGGAGCTGAGATAACAGAATGAGGAAATTGATCCTGGGCCAGACACAGAGTTATGTAAGGTTATTAACATAAAGGAATGTAAGATGTAAGTGTGTGGTTTATGTTCTTAATGTAACATTATGGACATACTGTGGCAGTGCATTTGGTATTCAGCGCACATCTCTTGAACAGCTCTGTGGAGCACTCCTCTTCATTTAGAGGATGCACTTTTGCTCATTGTTGTTATACTTGTTCTTTGAATCTCACCTCTACATTTCATCAGTAGCTAAGCATGTGGATTCTAGCACATGCCTTTGACATTTTGGTGAGTGGAGCTGGAAATATCTGACAGAAATTGCAAGTCAGTAGTAGAAATAGATTAATCGCTAATAAAAAATTCACAGTTGCTTTCTGTAATGTAGCTTAAATTTAGTGGCTGATAGAAAAAAAAGAAGCAAATGGAATTATGAAAAGTTGATGGAATTGATTTTCTTAAGCATAAGGAATTGTGCGGAAAGACCTAGCCATACTGATATAAATGTGGCTTCCAGTAAATCTCATTTCTCTTAGCCGTAATTATGAAAATCCTCTTGAGCATTTCAGCCTGTTGTGAGCTGCTTTGCTGTTTTTCACAACACAGACAATTTCAGTTATCTTAGAAATCTGGAGCTGTCTTCAGCTCGATGCCCAGAAGAATCCGCTAGTACTGTGCTCAGGGTCAATTGTTGCTTAAACTACTTTTAGAGTCTATTCAACATGACAAGCAGATCAATCTTTTCAATTCAGAACTGATGAAATTTTACATTTTAGAAAGCATTGCCTGGAGAGTATGAATTCAATAGATGTGCTTTAGGACCAGTTGATGTTTCTTTTGGCTATTTTACTAGGGCTTCTCTAAATGCAGAACACTAAACTCATCTGAAGCTTTTAAACAGGCTTCATTCTCTCAATATATACATGTGTTTTTGAGTATAAGGAATTAATTTTAGAGCATCATCGTGTAGTATAACCAAGTATTGACACTGACTTTAAGCAGTTTATGTAGAATAAGGAAATGGACATTGCAGTTGTATTTATATCTTATTTTTTAAACTTACGTATTCTATGCTGAGGTATGTATAACAGATAATGCTAGGGTACAAAGTCTTATTTCTAAGCTATGGCAGGATGAAAACTCACATTGTTTATCCTTTAGGTTTACATCACAATCAAAATGCTTTCATAGTTGAGTCACAGTAATTTTATCCAAAAATATATTGGAATAAGAGCAAATCAATGCACCTTGGAGAGGTAAATAGGCAGCAGCAGGATCAGTGACACCGGTAGTGTAATCACCTGTGAAGAAGTCTTGATTTTTGTGTCTATGTCATCAAAATAACAGTTTATGTTATTTAAAAGAATGAGAAACATTGAGTTTTTTGTTATGCTTCCTGAAATTCTTTTCAGTTGACTTTTTTGCTGGGGTATGCAGAATAGACTCACCTGTTTTTAGCCTGAAATTTGGCCTGTGACAGCGTTGAACGGATGCCACTGAATCTGTGATGAGATAGGCAGCACAGGGGATTCGCATTCAGTCCTGAGTGGAAGAGTGGTAAAGAAACTTCTCTTTCTGTATTGAAAGAGAACAGGGTAATGTCGGCAGGCATAACATTTTCCAATCAGAATTTCTTAACAACGTTGTTAGGGTCTTCCAGCAGCCGACATGAAAATAAAGCCAGGAGTCTACACAGTTGCCCTAACTGTCCAAATGCTGAATCCATCAATCTGGCATTGACATTTTATTATTTACTTATTAATTCATTTTCCATTTTGCAATATAGAGTCCCAGGCAGGGCTCAGGTACCCCCACCATGGGAAGCAACATTTCTTTGTCATCCTGGTGTCTCAGTGAGGTCATTGAAAGGGACCAGTGTGGTCTCAGATGAGCATTTGTGCCTGCAGGGTCATGGAAACAGGGTGACTCGGGGCTCTGGCGAGACTTTGAGGCTCATTGCTGTCCTTTCAGGCATCCCATTAGTCAGTGAGCAGGGCAGGGAGTGGCACAGCCTCCTTGGTTCTCTCTACCCTGCCAGAAAGGGACATCAGCAAGGAACATTCACATTGTCAGTAAGCAATACTTTAACAAAACAACGATGTAAGAAAGGAAGGAAGACAGAGGATACCTATGTCAGGGCTACACATTGTAAGGCATTGTAGTGAGTTTTGTGACACACATACAATTTGAAACAGTGTTTGTTTTTACCAACTTCTGGTTTCAACATCAGATATTTGGATTATGAAGCCCACTGAATATTTTGATGTGTTTGACAGAGGTGCTACTGTTGCTTGCTCTCCTTTATAGTAAAGGGTGTCATTAGAAAGGTTTAAATGTGCCTAACAACCCTCCTGCCTGTGGAGAGATCAGAAATGTCACACAGGTACCAAGCAGGAGAGAATGTGCTGAACCATTTTTGTCCTCTGCATTTTGATTGGTTGATGATCTGGCTTCTTTAGAGGCTGCTGAGGCTGCAAAAGGAGTGAGGAGAACTAACCAGCCACTAAATTTTGAAACACCAAGGAGGTCAGAGAAGCTGGGATGATTATCATCTCTCAGCGAGCAAATAAAACATTAAACATTTTCAGTCTCATTTTTTTGTGACAGATTTTGACAAGAACATAAAATAAAAGCCTCACAAATTTGTGCTGGTGACAATGATTATAACACAACCGGGGAATGGTCTAAATGTCAACATTTCTTGAATCAATTTGAAGATTGTGATCTTGCAGACCTCCGCAGACACTGCAAATGACTAGACTGGACTTTCCCCACTTATGATTATATTACTGGAAAAGGTGAAGAAATTTCAATATAATACCTGACAAAAAAGAATTTAAAATCCGTCACCAAATTCTGAGGAGTAAGACATTTTCACATCATTATGGGTTTTTTTTTTTTCCCGAATCTTCCTGCAAAGTATATAAAAAAAGCCCAGTAATTTTCAAAGACCTTCACACAATAACATTTTGATTCAAATTAAGCTTGTGGTTGCTGCTGAATTTAAAAAAATCTTGCCAGGCGTGGTGGCTCAAGCCTGTAATCCCAGCACTTTGGGAGGCCGAGGTGGGTGGATCATGAGGTCAAGAGATTGAGACCATCCTGGTCAACATGGTGAAACCCCGTCTCTACTAAAAATACAAAAAATCAGCTGAGCATGGTGGCGCGTGCCTGTAATCCCAGCTACTCAGGAGGCTGAGGCAGGAGAATTGCCTGAACCCAGTAGGCGGAGGTTGCGGTGAGCTGAGATCACGCCATTGCACTCCAGCCTGGGTAACAAGAGGGAAACTCTGTCTCAAAAAAAAAAAAAAAAAAAAAAAAAAAAAAAAAAAAAAAAAAAAAAAAATCTTAATCTTTCTGTTGTAGTTAAGTATGTTATTGAAGATTTGTAGTTACATTCGCTTTTCCTGGAATCATTTTTGGTGATAGAATAATGTCTTCATGCAACATAACCAACTTTGGTCATGGACTCTTTTTAACCTCATGATAGAATCACTAGATTAATAGAGGCTAGTGTTTTGGTGAAACTTGTACAAAATAGAAATTAAACACGACTTTAAAGAGGGATGAAAAAGCAGAGAGCACACATATCCTAACAATTTGTATCTTATTTAAAATGTTTTAAAAGGAAGCCTTTTTAAAACTGCTCCTTCCTGATCCTAAATGTTTATTTGAAGAGTCAAAGAAACCACTAGGTGCTGCTCTAAGACAGCTGCCTATAGACAAACCAGTAAATTGCTTTAGGGTATTGAGATTCCATCGGTCATTCTAATTTCCTTAAAAATGGTAAGATTAAATCTGAGGCTTAGAAAATTAGCCTTAAATAGTACCATGATCATCTATTAAAATATGTAAAGCATCTAGACGTGTGCCCTCCCCCACCCCAGCATCTCTGAAATGCCTTTTAAATGAAAATCAAATATAAAATCCTATGTATTACGGACGGTTGTGTGCACTTAATACCAAAATAACCAGTTTGAATTTGAGACAATCACCTTTCTTTTTGCTATACTCAAACAGTCCTCAACAGTTCATTTGGTTATTAATTACTGACATTACTGAAATGAGAGGTTGTTCTAGTATTAGGGAATGGAACTTTTGTTTTAGCTGAGGCTTTTTACTACATCAAGCAGCTTCTGCAAAAAGAATTTTGGATTTGGGCAGTGTGATACCCATTCTCTCTCTTTCTCTCAATCTGTCTGTCTGTCTCTCTCTAAGCTAATAATCCAGTAACCCATTCATTATTCTGTGACACTTGGTATATACATGAAATGAGTTTTCTTGGTTCATTGATGTTTCACCGTAGTTGAAACTACTCTATGCTGTAGCTTGACAAATTGAGACTGATCTTTGCAAAAGCCAGGACTAAACTATTAGAAACGTGGCTATATAAAAGTGAGGTGAAGTAGAAGAACTTTGGGGAAGACACTGAATAACACCTGGTTTCTGCACAGGATTTTCTGTGGCTCTGCGTTTTACAGGGCTTTCTAGTTTTGTGAAGAAGAAAATGATGTAAATGCTATTCTGGTAAACAGAACATTGATATACTGTTAACAATGACAAATAGCTGCCTCTCTGAACCCAAATCATTCGTAGTTCTCAATCTTTTAATTAATATGAAGGAATATAAAACATTAAACTGCAATGAATTATAATTTTTTTTCCATTTCATTTTTTATAAAAGTCTGGGTAGGCTGTTTTCCAAAAGAGACAGTCAAGATCCTCTGAGGCTGGGTGCTGGTTCATGCTTGTAATCCCAGCACTTTCAGAGGCTGAGGTGGGTAGATCACCTGAGGTCAGGAGTTCGAGACCAGCCTGGCCAACATGGTGAAACCCCATCTCTACTAAAAATACAAAAATTAGCTAGGCATGGTGGTGTGTGCCTGTTATCCCAGCTATTTGGGAGGCAGAGACATGAGAATTGCGTGAACCTGGGAGGTGGAGGTTGCAGTGAGCTGAGATCACGCCACTGCACTCCAGACTGGGCGACAGAGTAAAACTCTATCTCAAAAAAACAAAACAAAGCAAAATGGAAAAAATCATTTCTACACTCTTTTTGATTTTGCATCATTGGCTGAGATCAACTGTTGAATTGGGACATCAAGGACTTAATCTTGTCTTGCCAAGGAAACAGGCCTGTTGATCTAATACCTTTTTAATATCACCAATGATTATGATATATCATTTATTAATACAATTTTCCTGAAGAAATATAAAATATGAAGTTTGCAAATTAAAAAATGTTAGAACTTTTTTTTGACATTTTGCTTATACGGTTACTACTGTGTGACATATTTAGGCTGAATTTGTACGTGCCAACCTTATTAATATATTCGGGGTGAAAAACATTAAAAGCGAAATGCACCAGAGTTCATTTATCTTGGGAGTTAAAGAAATGGCTTCAAGAATCTGGGAATTTGATTTGAATCCAGACTTTGTCATTTTCAAGCAAATCAACCCCTTTAAGTCTTCAGTTTCTCAGCTGTTAAATTGGAAAACAATGGCACCAATCCCATGGTGCTATTGTAAGAATTACAAAAATAAAACATATTAGTACCTGGTTCAGTGCCCATATGACAGAAACGTCCAATAACATTATCTTGAACTCTGTTTTTCTGTGGGTCTGTGAATTTGATCTCACGGAGATTCACAGTGAGACCAAATCTCACGGAGATTCCCCAAAAGTGACTATTGCAAATGACTGAAATTTATTTCCTTTAAAGCACCAAACACCTTTTCTGTTTTACTCCTTCAAGAGCTTTCATAAACAGCATGAGTTTGGTGCATATGTTCTCACCTATTTTCACTGCTGCTCATAGGCATTTTTTGCTCACCTTGATGCTGGCTGTGTTCTGGATGATGGAAGTTTAACAGGTGATACCTCTGAGTCAATGAGGTGTTACATCTTCTTTTCTTGTTAGACCAAAAGCGAGAGACTTGACATACCATGTACTAAACGAGAAGACATTGTCAATGCCTAGAAATGCTGCACCTCTGTCTTCAACTTCAATATCTCCTTCTTTGAACCTAACCTTCTATTGAACCATCTGACTTTCGTTCTTTCTCTCTCTTTCAAACCTTGTTAAACTCCCAGGACCTTGATTCTTTAGTTTTTGTTATTAGCCTCTTTTGCTTTTTTAAAAATTCTCTAGCCTGAGAAAATTACATGATCCATTGCTTAAATTGTATTATTTTGATAATTTTGCCCTCTTACTTATCTCTTTCATGCTTTATTTCGCTCACCTAAAATGTTCCAACTGTATGTGAATGCAATTGTTTTTACAACTTGCTGTTGAACAAGATGGGGTGCAGTAAACAGATCTAATAGATCTAGACAACTTTACAGAATGGGGACAGGAAGACCTCTGCAAAGACCAGCAATTTCCTTCTGTATTGCTTGTCATCTGCCTCTCCAATTTGCATGACACTGTCACATGCACTGTGACTACTCTCCTGTGGTCTCATGTTCTCCCAAAGCCTTTTCACCTAGCGAACGCTTTCACTTCCCACCCCCTAGGGTCTAGAAGTTATCACAACCTTCTGAACTTCTTGAGTGCTGCCTACCCCATCTATTTCTTCTTTCCTTCTTTTCTGCTCGTTCAGCGGATGAATCGTCGTTTCTTTTGCACGAAATTGTTCTTCAACCTCCTCTGCGTATCATTCCCTTTTGCCTCTTAGGCACCTTTGTCCGTCTGTGGTATTCTCTTCCACTTCTCTTATCAATTTGTCCTCTTCACTGGATCCCTCATAAAACATTTCTTTCTCTTGGCTCCCGCTGGCCAAATCTGAGTTAATTTGAGACTCAAAATAAATAAATAAATGTGTGGAATTAAATAAGAATCCATGAGTCCAAATTGATCTAAGTAAACACATTAAAAAATAGAGAAATAATGGAGAAAAAGATATGTCTTATATACCAACTACTAGGCGGCAAATTGAATTAGAAAAGTCACAATTTGGGATAATGTTTTTAGGAATAAGAGCAAATTCACATATTTTCAAAGAGTTTCCCTACAGGATACAAAGGGGAAATAAGTAACTTTATAGAAAAGAAAACCAGCAGATGCCACCTTGACTAATAATCACAGTCAATATTACTAGCAATGGTACAAATAGATGTGTGCATTTCCAAATATGATGCAATGAAAAGAACACCCCTACTTTTGTGGTATTTCTGCCAAAATTGCATAACCTGAATCTGATCATGAAGAAACCTCAGACAAACCTAAGTTAAGGTAAAAATCTACAACAATAAATGGCCTCCAGTCTTCAGAAATGTCAAGACCATGAAGTTACAAAAGAGAAAGAGTGCAAGACTGCTAGATTATAGGAGTAAAAGGAGATATGACAACTTACAGAAGAAAGTCCTGCATGATTCTGGGTTCTGGGTTGGAGTCTGGATCAGTACTTAAAAAAATTTGCTAAAGGCTTATTAGTAGGAGAGCTGGGAAGGATTTGTACGAGGTCTGTAGCTTACATTATAATTTTGTATTACTGTTAATGTCCTAATTTTAGTAATTTTATTGTGTTCAAGTAATGAGAAAATGTGTTAACTAAAACACACATATTGAATACTTAGACTATTTAGGGTTAAAGGTGCATCATGCCTGCAACTTTCTCTGTGCTTTTTTTTTTTTTTTTTTTTTTTTTTAACAGCTTTTTTGGAAGTTCCAAGTTATTTTGGAATAAAAAGGTAAAAAACAAGCTATCATACCACATTTCTTTCTAAGATTACAGACCAAGTGCCATGACATCTGGATAATTGACATTTTTCTTTTTTGTGGAGATAGGGCCTTGCTGTGGCAAACTCAAGCTTACCCAGGATGGTCTCAGACTCCTGGTCTCAACTCATCCTCTGCCTCCACTGCCCGAAGTGCTGGGCTTGCACATGGGAGTCACAGTGCCCAGCCTTACTTCACTTTTCGCCAGCAGTTTGCCTTCTTGAACACTTTGTTCTGATCCAGATTCCTCTATCTAACTTTGCATTTGCCACATACTACAGACATCCTGTGATCACAGGATTCCAATCTAAATGTATCACGTTGGCTCCCCCTCCCTTCACCCTACTCCTCACTTGCTAAGCATGCTCTCCCCTCCTTTTGATTCTGGGGAATGGCGTTGCAATTCATCTATGTACCTAGGTCAGGAACCATTTTTCTTCACTCTACCTCATATCAGTCATAATTCCTACAATTCTGTAAATTCCCATTTTATATCTATTGACTTAATTTCAGCTGTTTTATTTCCTTGCCTGGGTTATTTAACTGTATTACGGCTTTTAGACTCAGGGTCTTGACTTGGGCTTTCTAGCTCTGTGACATCAGATGAGTCATTGTTATGGTCTGAATGTGTGTAATTGCCCCAGATTTATATGTTAAAACCAAATCCCCCTTGCCATGGTGTTAGGAAGTGGGGCACTTGGGAAGTGTTTAGTGCCCTTATGGAAAGAGCCCTGGAGTGATCTGTTGGCCATTCTGTCATGCAGCACACAGCAATATGTCCATCTCTGAAACAGGCAGTGGATCTGTCCTTGGCCGCTGCCTTGATCTTGGACTTTCTAGCCTCCAGAACGATAGGAAATAAATTTCTATTGTTTACATATCACCGGATATAAAGTATTTTGTATAGCAGCCTGAATGGACTGAGACAGTCATCACATCCCTGAGTCTCAATTTCCTCATTTGCAAAATGAGCATAATAATATGCACATAAGGATATCTGTGAGTCTCAGATGAGGCAAGGTACCAGGCAGATTTTGGTAGCTGTGGAGGATTATACGGATGCTAGTTGCTTTATTCCACCTTTCTAGAAGTTCACCTCTTATATTGGCTCTTTGCTTTTACAAAGTGCACTCTGCCAGGGTGTTCAGGAGAGAGTGAGTGCAGACAGAGAGTAAGGGAGTGAGACTGTTCTGCTGGTTCCAATGAAATGCCTTTCTCTGGGCACAGAGATCTATAGATGTGTTCATGTCTGTCTCTTGGCGTTAAGCAGTCAATAACCATGTCAGCTATACTTTTACTTACAATAATATGTGGCATAAAACAGGACCCCACAACTCCTTTCTTATATTTTATGGAAGTAGCTCTTCAGCTTCTCAGCTTTTTTTCATTAGTTTACCAAGGAACAAATGTGCCTTGGTTGAGATTCAATAAAATCAATTAATTAGACAACCCTTTTAAACAACAATGGAAACAGGAGTCAGGAACTGTGTTAATGCCTTGTCTTGGGCAAGACAATGCTCAGCACTTGCTCCTGTACTAAAAGCACAGTCACATGGGTCATTATTGTGTTTGCTGAGAGACTGGCTGGTTATTTTACTGAATGGATGCTGCAGCTCTTGTGTCAGGTTTTATATAGCTAATTTAATTGTTGCCAATGGCAACAGCAGGGGGTCATGTCAGCGACTGATGCCATTTATGCTGCTGAAGCAAAGTCTGTGCCAGCATTTCCATTAGAAATCTGTTTAAAAGAATACTGATTGAGTGAAGAAACAAAGGGAAAGAAAGAGAGTAGAAGAGTTTTGAGGATAATGTAGGTAGAACCACTCTTGTTCATACAGATACAGATGGTACATAAGTTTGTTCATTCATTCAAGTATTTACTGAATATCTCTTATGTTTTAGTAACTATGTAGGATATAAATGTTTAGAAAATAATAGTCCTAGATCTTCATGGCGTTACAGTCTAGAGGGGAAGACAAACGATAAGTAAGTGATACATAAATAAGCAATTACTAATTGTGATTAAGTACTGTCAGGGAAATAAACAGCTGCTGAAAAAACTTTAACTGCATTGGGAGATGGAAGCAGTGAAACATCTCAGGTGGTGATGTCTAAACTGAGTTGAAGGGTGAAAAGCAGTTGTGAATGGTAGGCAAGTTCGAGTCAGAGGCCTGCATATTTGAAGTTCCCAGGACTAGAAGGGGGTTTGGAGTGTCCAGAGACACAGCAAGCTGGCTTGCTTGGTAGCGTTGATGGTTCATTTTGGTCATCATGAATTTATAGTGTTGCCAACACATCCAGTTTTACTGTTTCCTCTAGCATCATTTAGCTACACTGGTAAAGGAATGGACAGGATAGACAAGGTTGGGTTCTTTCAGATTAAAATGTATTTTTTTTAGGTGAGTGTGATGGTGAAGGGAGAGGCAGGGATTTGAGGGAAGTGCAAGGAAGGGCAAAGGAATAATTTAACAAATCAACCCTAGGATCTAAAATGAAGGGCAGAAGTACAGACAGGAGGGCTTGTAAAGATTGAGAGTAAGGAGCAGAGTAAATAAATGGATGGGCTGTGGCTGGAGAGGTAAAGACAACATTCAAAGGATGACTGTGAGAATGCTGTCTGACGCAGAGAGGGAAAAACATTTTTGGTAATGAGAAGTCATGAATACAGGAGGGGATTTAAAGTAAAACCTTCTACTTAGATTAAGGGGTTGTAGTGTCCTTAGAAGTCTGCCTGTGGGCCAGGTACAGTGGCCAATGCCTAATGCCTGTAACCCCAGCACTTTGGGAGGCCAAGGTGGAAGGATCACTGGGGCCCAGGAGTTCAAGACAATCCTGGACAATACAGCAAGTCCTTGTCCCTAAACACACACACACTCTCTCTCTCTCTCTCTCTCTCCCCACACACATTAGCCGGGCATACTAGTGTATAGCTATAGACTCAGCTTCTCAGGATGCTGAGATGGGAGGATTGCTTGAGCCCAGGAGGTTGAAGCTGCAGTGAGCCATGATCCATGAATGTGCCAATGCACTATAGACTGGGTGACAGAGCGAGACCCTGTCTCAGAAACAAAACAAAACAAAACACACACACACACACACACACACACACACACACACACACACACACACACGAAGTTTGCTTATATCGGTAGTTTTATGTCCTCTATGTTTGTCTTAATTGTCCCGTGTTCCCTAATGTTTTACTGTTGGGGCTATTGGTCACCCCTCGTTCCCCACTCCATATGAACCTGTTCTTTCTTGCCCTAAAATGCTTTTGGAAAAATCCATTCTCGTTAAAATGTACTTGTTTATTTGCCCCATTCCCTGGATCCTTACCAGCTGATATGTTAGTTAACAAGAGAAACAAATTCAGTTAAATATCAATTTGGGATGATAGTTTAATTTGTTATTCCAGATAACACATTTGCATTTTAGCAGAGGCTTTTAATAACAAATAGAAAAGAACATCTAACGTAGAAATTTAAGCCAGAGAGAGAAATATTTCAGTGCAGAACATTTTTTTTTTTCCTCTCATATGTCAAATCCTGGGGATCATCACTTAATTTACTTATATGTAAGGGCCCATCCAGAAGATCAGATACAAAAGTTATTGTTTTAAAGCTGTAACAAAATTGGAAACATACTAGAAACTTAATCCCATTTCTGAGTTTTGATGGTAAGGAAAGTAAGCCTTGAAAACAAATGAGTTCTTCACCTAGTTAATAACATGGGTGGATGGCTTCTCAAACCCACATGGTATACACTGCACCTCTTCTTATCAGGGACATTCAAATTCAACCTTCTCCAGTAGGTAAAAGAAGATCTTACTGGAAAAGATATTCTGACATAGAGACTCTAGGATTTTCTCATATACCCTGTCCAGTGTTTACTAACCTTTGATGTCTGGAAATTATCCGTTTCAATTCAGCAAAGTAAAGAGGAAAGAACACTGGGTTTGGAATAAGATGTGGTTGTGATTATTGTCGTGGAAGGCAGCCCTTAAGTTGGCCCCCGTGTCTCTGCCTCCTCATCCTCATGCCTCTGTGTAATCCCTTCCCACTGAGTGTGGGCTGGACCTCATGATTTGTTTCCAATGAAGAGAATATGGATAAAGTACAAGAATGTTATTTACAACATCGAGTTATATAAAGACTGTGGTTCCCATCTTGAGAACTCTACCCTCTCTTGCATTGCTTCTTCTAGAGAAAGCCAGCTGCCATTTTGTGAGGGAGCATCTGGAGAGATTTATGTGGGGAGAATCAAGGTCTGCCCACAAACATATGAATGAATTTGGAACTGGATTTTTCCTCTCTTCTCCATCCCTCACTTGCCCAAAGGGTTGAGCCTTCAAGTGAGATTGCAGCCCTGACTGACAACTTAGCTGGAACTGCAACCTTATGAGAGACCTTGAGCCAGAGGTACCCAGTCAAGTTGTGCCCCTATTCCCAACCCATAGAAAGGGTGAGACGGCAGATTTTTATTGTTTTAAGATGGTTTGGTAGCATACTTTTGTACCATACAAGGTCCTAGCCTTTGTGTGCCTCAGTTTCTTCACTTGTATATGTTTGACAATTGAACCAGATGATTTTATTTCTGAATAACAAGGGAATTTATTGATGCATAAGTAGAATGTCTAGAGGTAGAAAGAGAGGTTTGATCCAGCAGCTTAAAGATCTCGCTAAACACATATTTTTTCCCAATTCTGAATTAGATGATCTTTGAGGTGGCTTATATACGCATGGTTGTTTAAATTCCTCATGTGTTAGCACAAGCCAATTCTACTGACTCTGTCTTCAATAATGACGAAGAATATTCAGCCATAGTTCTTCCAAAAATAACTCT
This sequence comes from Saimiri boliviensis, assembly GCF_048565385.1. Taxonomy (NCBI): domain Eukaryota; kingdom Metazoa; phylum Chordata; class Mammalia; order Primates; family Cebidae; genus Saimiri; species Saimiri boliviensis. The sequence continues at coordinate 64,996,447 of NC_133452.1, forward strand.
TTAAATATTAAATAATATGAAATCTTTAAGATTAGATTTTAATATTAATCTTTAATATTATAAACCGATCTTTAAAAATTTAGTTTTATCTTATTATTCTCCAGTGCTAAATTTACTTATTTCTTTAAACAATAGCATGACATTCAAATGCTGTGTCACATAAATCTAATTCTACATAAAATCCTGCAAGAAAAAATACATAGATGCATTTTTGTTCATATAATGTGACAACGGTTTTACAAAGTTTTAATTGCAAAGACATAAACATCTTGTTTGGTTCTTATTTGGCAGAACAATCTCAGAGATTCAGACTATTGACCCTAGATAAATTGAGCCCCCTGAAGATTATTTCAGAAGTTTGTTTTCAGTATCTATTTGGATAAAGTGAGTCTGACATGGAGATAACCATGTTCTCAGAAAAGATTTTCCCTAAACATGCAGCAAGGTCTTTCTTCTGGGCACCCATTAGGTGGCCAATGTTTTCTTGATTCATTGATCCAGATCCCAGCATATGTTTTCCAAACAGAACTGAGAGTAGTCTGTTGGCATGCTGGAGGAATGAAGTCAATTAGTCCTCAGAAAATCCTGGACTCCATTCTGTTGTGGTAGTTCTATACAGCAACTCATTAAAAATAATACAAGTGCTATGTAAAACCTTCTCTGGGCATTGATTTTTGCTCTCAATATGTTAGATTTGAATCAGAGCCCTTATTTTTTCCACATTATGGGCTATCACTTCATCTGTGAAGCCAAAGAAATGCATTTATTAGGTTTAGTTTGGGGTGTGTGTGTGTGTGTGTGTGTGTGTATGTATGTATGTATGTGTGTCTGCTATATTTGTGTGGTATGGTGGATAATTTCCAAAGCAATGATTGTGGTGTCTCATATTAAACTTTGCCATTTCTTTGTGTTATTAAACTACAGAAGTTAGCCAGGGACGGAAACCACATTACAGACACATGTTTGTAATCCTTAATACCAAAATGATCTCAAAATAAGTATTTAGAAGCTAAAAAAATACAAATACAGTCTGTCCTAAGCAGCATATACACTATTCTTTATTTTCTGTCTTGTGAATGATCTTCATCTTCCATTTTTCTGAAACTTGTTAAAGATGCAGGGCCTTAGCCCCTAAGATCCCAACTCTCTTCAGTTATCTAAGAATCTGATGCTGCCTAATCAGTGATAGGCAGTGCCCGAGGTGCCCCCAGGCCTCTTCCCACTCCCTGCTGTCTCCAAGGTACTTCCAATGAGAGCTCAGTCCTCATTCGTCCTTGACAGAGGCCATGGACTGAAAATGCTAACCGTGCACTGTGATGGCTTGGTTAGTGATGAGGTCACCTGTGGCTCAAGGCTCAGGGAAGACCCCCGACTGCTTTCAGCTAGGTCAGTGACCAGCTGTCAGTGGGAAGAGTCCCCTGTCAGTGCCAGCTTGGAGGAGACTCAGAGCTCTGACCTGGAGGGGAAAAGGTAGAGCTTCTCAATACTCTCCCTATTTGCATCCTAATGACAGAGAGTGAGGTGACTTTGGGAGGTGGCCCTGGTCTCCAGACCTCCCGCAAAGAAGCAGATGCATTTAAGGGGAGAGGGGCTGGGGGAAAGACACAGCCCTCTTTCTTTGTTGATTCACTGCCTGATGTTAATGCTGCTTTAAATGCAGAAGCTTTCCTTTATTAGGAAATGTCCTGTAGACTAGGGCTTAATAATGCTTTTCGTTGATTTCTTTTTTTAAACTTGGTCTCATGAATCCTTCAGTCTGATGTTAGGTAACTTTGAAATAAGAAAATAAAAAACTTAGGTTTTTTTTTTTTTTTTTTTTTTTTTTTGCAGAGATAGAAAGTGGCTTTTAATCTTCTGATGTTTTCTTCAGTCATCACCAAGCTTCAGTGAAGGGAACAGCCTTAAAAACAGAAAGCTCTGCAATGATTCGGCAGTGTGTGCTGGAGACAGGATGCCTGAGAGCATTACAAACACGAGGGAGAGGCGCTCCATAAATATGCGGGTAGTTATTTATTACAAAATAAATTATGTATTGACATGAGGAATTACACCATAATTTTCTGTTTGAGGTGGTACCAAAGTAAATTGGTTTCTATCTAAAAGGTCACATGGAATGCTGGCTTTGTGTTCCTGTCATGACATTTGCCTTATTGGCATTCAGGTGCATTCCCTCTGCTTCATGCAATCACTGTCTTCTTTCACTGTGTTTACAGATAATCCAGCAACTTTGCAGGCCAAATGGTGTTCTGAATATGAGCCCACAAAGCATTGAATCAGACAGCCTCCTGCTTAGAGAGTTTTCAGCACAGTTCAGCCATAAGGCAAACATCAATAATTGCTTTAGAAGGGAAAGTGACGGGAAATTGTTCATAATTTGCCATCACAATAATTAAGAGTGGCTAGGACTATTGCAACCACTATTTAATTTCCCCTTCTTTAAAATTAACTCTGTTATTGTCACCAACTGCTCTGTGGTGAGGCCCATTAACATTGTTTGTCTGAGGGCTCCTGTTCCTAGGAGCAAATCATTCGCTCGCCTTCATGTCAAATCAATGATGCATTTTGATCCAAGCTATTTTACATTTACACATTTACAGTAAGGACTTGCATAAGCTTTAAAAGAATAACCCAATTGCTAAGCTGTGGTTGAGTGCTGCTCTGCAGGCTTCTCCTGAAAAATACGGTACTGTGTATAGTTTAGAACAAATAATCAGGAGCCTTAAAGCCAGAGGAGAAAAGGAAAATAAAAAGGGTTTTAAGCATTGTTCAGTGGTTTTCATGCCTGATTTGGTAGGTAAAGGTTATCAAAAGTCAGTTCAAGTGTGCTTAGAAAGCACATGACATCTCTCAACTCCCTTGGCAGGCATCTCATAAAGGGGAGCAGGTTATAAGAGGCCAAAATTAGAAACTCCATCTTTGGTAAATGAATTGATTAGTGTTATCCTGTGTCTTCACTGCCCACAGCTAGAATGGCTAAAGTTTTTGTCCCGAGTGTTGTACTTAAAGTACTATCTGAGGACTCCCAAGTCACGCTGCTGTCTGCACTCCTCTCAGGGCTCAGAATATCCTGCCTCTTATTGCACAAATTTGTGTGTCAACCTCACCTCTTTTACCAAGCTTGAAGCCCTTAGAGGTCAGAATTTTGGCTGCTCACAGTCCCCTGCATGTAGCAGAAAATAGTTGCTGAATAAATATTCGTTGATTGAATGGATGGACAATGGACACTGCTGACACATGAGTCAGGGGAAAAAGTCTCTCCGTCACAGGTCCAGTGGCCTATTTGTCCCAACTCATAAACACACTGGCTACAGAATTGCAAATTAGATTCTATTAAAAGAAAAAGGCAGCACATTACACTGAAATGAAAGTTTTGCTAAATTCCTCATTCATTAATTCAGCATAATTTATTGAGTTCTTAGCATCTGCTAGGCACCATTTCAGGATCTTGAGATTTGTGAATGGCCGTAACGATTCATACAGCTGTGGAGCTTACATTCTAGTTCAAGCAGTCAGACAATAATAAGCATGATAAGCAAATTGAGTAGTGTGCTGGTATGGGACACATGCAATAAAAACAATGAAGCAGAGTAAATGAGATTGCAGTGCTAGGGGTAGAATTTGGGTGCAGATAGATCTCAATATTATTTTATTTATTTCTTATTTTAGAGACAAGGTCTTGCTTTGTCAGTCACGCTGGAGTGCAGTGGCACCATCATAGCTCACTGCAGCCTTGATCTCCTGGGCTCAAGCAGTCCTCCCACTTCAGCCTCCCAAGCAGCTGGAACTATAGGTGTGTGCCACCATCCCCTACTAATTTTAAATGTTTTTCTTTTATAGAGACAGTATCTCGCTACATTACCCTGGCTGGTCTTGAACTCCTGGCTGCCAGTGTTTCTCCTGCCTCGGCCTCCCAAAGTGCTGGGATTACACGCATGAGCCACCACTTTGCCTGACTGGTCTAAATTTTAAATAATGTCATCAGGGTAGGCGTTATTGAGATGACAGCATTTGGGAAAGGACTTGAAGTCAGCGTGGGAGTTGCTGTGTGACTGTGAGAAGAGCATTTAAGGCATGGAACTGCCTGAGCAAAAGCCCTAGGTTGGGAGCATGCTGAAGTGTACCAGTCACTGCCAGGAGGACACCTGGATTGGGAGTGTGGCAGGAACCAAGGTCAGAGAGGTAGTGGAGTGGCTGACCCAGGGTTTGGCAGACAATCGTAAGGCCTTTGACTTATGCTGAGTGATAGAGTTAATTTAATTCACTCTCTCCTTTATACTTGGAACTCCCATAGCACATTCATACCTCTTCAGCAGGTCTTCAAATAATGTCATTTTGTTCAATGTTGTTTCATTATAACGCTGATGAGAGAATACAATCGATTTACAGCCAGGATCATGGTCTGTGTGCAGTCTGCACATTCACCTCAAGTCTGTGTGGATTTTCTCCAAGGCCTCTGGTTTCCTTCTGCATCCTAAAGCTTTGCATCTTTAGTGAATTTGTGTGTCTACACAGTGCCAGTCTGAGAGAGAGAGAGAGAGAGAGAGACAGAGAGAGACAGCGTGGTGTGTGTGATTGTGCCCTGCGATGGAATGGCATCCTTTCCAGTGTGGGTTCCCGCCTGGCACCCTGAGTTGCCAGGAAAGGCTCTGGCCATCCACAACGCAAACTGGAATAATTAGATAAATAATTAATTTACTTCTTGTTGTTAGTTTTTAAGAAATGCATGTATAACTCACATTTATGTCCATGTTTGATATTAGAAGTGTTTTCAGTCTTTATTTGGAAGTTTGATGATGTTTTTGGGACCTGAAATCATGCCATGGGAACTTAATTCTTGTTTTCATTTATTAGTCTATGGTAAAATTGGTTTTGTTATACATCAGTTTGCTTAGAGTTGCAGTTTCCAAGAACCTATTCACAATGTTGAGTGAGGACCTACTGTATCTATTTCAGCAAGCAACATATCACATTTCCCATTAGCCTCTCAGGTTCTAAATGTTATTTTCCAATATTATTCTTCTCTGGCTCAGAAAATGAATGCACATTATAAACATTCAATTACTGTTTGTTGAAGTGAAATTTAACAAGCAGGTCACAGTAGCAGGAATCACATAATGTTGTAAAATAAACATACCCCAAGTCACAGGTACTTTATGAGGCAAATGAGCTGATCGAAGAATGTGCTACATACTCTTGAGCTATAGGTTAATATTTTTCTTCTAAAGTTCACTGTTCCTTTTGTTTTGTGCAGTATCCTCACCACCCTCTGCTGGCTGCTCCTACAGTCAACTGCAGTGCTGAGATTGACTCTACCCTTCTCTCTAGGGTAACTTTGGTGATTAATCTACTTGTCTCATGAGCTAGGCCTCTTGATCTCAACCACAGATGTGCTTTGTAGTCGTGGGAAAGCATTTGTAAAATCTTAGTGCCTTGACCTCCTCATAGAGCAGTTGAACCAGAAGGTCTGAAGGTGAGACTCAGGTAAAGGTATATCTAAAAAATTCTTCAGGTCATTCTCATGTCAAGCCAGGGTACGGAATCATTGATCTAAGGCTGTTCTAAGACTTTCAAAGGTGGGCTAAGCTTTCCATGAAACTTTGAATGACAACAAAGAAGATATGGAAAATTTCCACCCAACTCTTGTTTCCTGGCAGTGAGATAGCTTTTGCATCATGGTGGCAGCTCGAGGGTGGCTAGTTATGTTTATAAAGGTGCACATCTGGTGGTGAAAGGAGAGAGGTTTAAAGGTTACCTGTTTTCCAGGATAGCAATGCGTTTGTAAATCAACCCACCTGCAATACATATGCTGAATCAGGAGCCATTTCCTAGGTTTTCTCAGAGCTGGTCCAGTCAAGGTAAACATCCATTTTGGGAAGCGGTGGGACTGGCCATGTATCCCCATGGATGAATGAAACTACCTTTCATCCCAACTGGGTGCACCCCAGCGGTTGAGGACTCCTCCTTCATGGTTTCATGCATTCAAATCTAGCAGTTGGGAAGGCATCCATGTGGCCCCAATTTAGGCAACCTGTGCATTGTCCAATCACCTAGGGCTTAGGTGTAAGATGCCAGTCACTCCAGTGTAGCTGATCCTCAGCAGCCCTGTGATCCTGCTTTCCTTTAAACTGGATGTGAGCACTGGTGGTCTTCATTGTCAACCTTGGTCATGTATACATTTTCTACTCACAAAATGGTAAAGCAGGCCTTTCAACATGTTGGAGAATAGATCTTGCTTTTAAAACATACTCATTGTCTGCCCAATTCTCAGGGCCGGAAGAGGCCATGCACTATAAGGCTTTTGGAATATGTGATGAATTAAATGCTGTCACATCTTCATTTCCCTTTCATTTGTTTTTCACTGAATACTTCTGGAGTACCTACTATGCACTGTATTACATCCTGGGAGTACAAGCTGAGTAGGACTCTCTTCCTTCTAGACAAGGAAATGGATACACAGACAGATAATCAGCATACAATACAGGAGCTCACCAGGCATGGAAAGATGGAAAGTAGATGGAGGGCCTTTCAAGGCTATGAACACTATGAATTGAAAGTCAGGGAGTTAGGAAAATGCATCAGGGTTTGAAGAGCAAATATATTTTTGAAATAGAGGAAGTGGAAGGGATAGTGGTGAAGGTGAGGCTGGAAACAGATTGTGATTAGAGGATAAAACACCTTTGTGACATGTTAGAGAATGTGAATTTAATTCTGAGAAGGTAAGGTGGGGTAAATGAAGAGAAAAGAAGAAAAATATACTTGAACTTTGTGGTTAGAAAAATCTGATTGAATTCTAGCTCTGCCATTTACTCATTATATGATATTATGCTAACAATTGGAAATAGCACAGTCACTGTTCTTTGTCTGTGAAAGTACACATGATAACACCTAGCTTGCAGGGTTAGTATGAGGCTAAATGAGACAGTGCTCATGACAGTATAGACAACTGCATGGCAGATTTTAGAACCATGTCATTTAACACAAGAGTCACTAGTCACATGTGGCTTCCTAAATTAATTAAAATTAAATTAAATAAAAGAGTATGTTTCTGGTATGTGCTAACTACATTTCAAGTGCACAGTAGTCTATGTAGCTAGTGGTTGTCATATTGGAAAGCCCTGATATGGAACATTGACATCACCACAGAGAAAATTCTATTAGTCAACACTGCTCTAGAGGGATGTTTCCTTGACTTCCTGAAAGCATGAGCATCAATTAACTGATGTAGTTAATCTGTTGATAGTATGTGCTATGTTGTATTATATAAAGAAGTCATTCTTTAAAATAATGCTTGGAAATGGGCTCAGATTAAAACTGAGTTTCCCCCTGAGATGTCAGTCAAGAGCTTGAATACAGCTCTGTGCTGTCCTGCCCTGCACATGCCACCCCCGGCTCTCTCTTGCAGCCATGCTGCCTACTCTGGCTCCCTGACTCAGGGGTTGGAATTATATTTGGTTTTCTTGGACATGGCTGGAAAACTGCTCCAGACCTGAGACACATGTTTCCCTGAATAACTTACCCTGGGATGTGACCTGTATTCTCTATGAGACTGCCTATAGGAGTGACTCATGCCATTTCAAATAACGGCTTAATTCATCCTGTTCCCTTTACTAAGGTTTTGTAACCCAGAACATCAGGGATGATGGCCATTTCTGGTGACAGGTAGACACCTGCACTGAATTTTCAATTCAATTCAACTTAGATCACTTTCCCAGAAAGAGTATATTAACTTCTAGTTTCTACTTAACTTGAGTTTTGCTCAGGGAGTTATAGCTTAACTTATAAGTACAGATTATTATTATTATTTTTTTACATGAAGCAGTTATTTTCAAGATTAAAAAATTTAGAGGAACTGTTCAGAGGACTGAAGGTATAAAGCTTGGTTGGTAAATTAAAATAAGTAAGTAAATAAAGGTTTCCTTAATCACCTTGGGGAAAAAAATGGTTCTTGCTGACAATTGTATCATGGTACTACATTGCTATGTAATTTATTTTGTACATATAATTGACTTTTACTTGGGAAGCAAGAAAACCACATGGAAATGTTAAAAAGAAGCCAAGTGAGAGATCAGCTGGGAGAAATTACATCCATCAATGTGCAAATATAATAAAGGGAAGGGAAACTGGCATTTATTGAGGGGTATATGCAAATATAGTAAGTTGCCAGAAGGGAAGTTCTTTGCATTCTACAGTGACTTGGGGGAATTTTGAAGAATTGGCAGAGCTTCAGCTGGCTATGAAAAGTGGTTGGAATGAAGGCAAAAAGTGGGGAGGGATTTTAGCTGGGGAAGAGGTGCAAAGTTTTAGAGATGAAAATGCACCTATCCTCTTTAATGGGAAGTGAATAGGCCATTGAACACAAACTGCAGTATATGGATGAGAAATAATTGAAAAGTAAGTTTAGTTGTTCAGCCTAGACTAGGCAAGAAGGGGTAGACCTTGAATAATACAGTAATCTATTAAACATAATTTTGTTTATTGCATACTTTGGGTCAGGCAATGAGCTAAAACATTTTTTTAAACATACATCATTGAATTTAATCTTTACAAAAATCCAATGAAGTAGGTATTATCAACCACATTTTACAGATGAGGCAACTTAAATTTAGAGAGGTTAAATGGCCTTCCCAAGGCTAAAGTGTTGGGAGGCAATTCTTCACGGGTTTCTTGCATATCTGTACATCTTGACAGCAGGAGCACTGACTGCATTTTTCTGGACTACATTTTTCATGGATATTTGCATAGAAAATAGCTTTGAAATATAGAGATCAGGTCTTCTCCTGAAGCAAAGGGAAGGTTTATTTATTGTTTGGCATCATGAGATAATGTGTCTACCTAGAGCCGAGTGTGAGCAGGGTCACTGTCCATTATAAAAGATTCAGGTTCCCTGAGTACAGGGTTTCTCTCCCAGAGTGTTACCTATTGCATGTGTGTCTAGGAGGCACCTGAACCTTCCACATTGCCCTGTGGAAATTGAGGCTTGGGGAAGTGGTGTGAATTGTGACACTTCAGATACTTACTGCTATTGCTATAAGTAACAAAATATGTTGTCTCTGACCCAGGAGTTTTGTATCTTCTAGGATCTATGAAACTGGGAAACCAAGTAGTTAACTTACAAATAGGCTAATTTCTCAGACCATTCATAGTTGTTAACTTAAATGGTGAAACAACCGTTTAAAGATTTTAGAAATAAGCTGTTAGATGACAAGAGCCTGTACTAGTGTGGAAAAAAATGGATGCTAGAAGTACAAAGGAAGAAATAGATAGGACAGAACAAGGTTTGGACTTAATATTTTGGGATGGAATGTGGGGCAAGAGGTGGTCAGAAATGATAAGGTCAAAGGAGATACAAAAATTCTGAGCTTGAGAGATGAATACAGAAATTAATAAACTGGTTCATGGAAGAATGGGTGGCAGCTTGTTTTGTGCTTTTAGAATTTTACTTCTCTGGAGTTAAAAGCTGGACATTTAAAAATTCTCTGCATAGGATCTTAAAAGAGAAAACACGCATAAAATGTATCAACTAGATCTCTCCTTTCCTCATTTCTCAAATCTGTGAGTTAGAGCTGTTGAGAGGACCTGGCAAGTAGTTGCTTATGGTTGGCATCTGTGTGTGTGTGAGGTTGCAGAGGGGAAGAGAAGAGAGTGTCTCTGGCTATGGCCCAGTTGCTTTTGAGGCCACGTCAGGCATTCTCAGGCTGGCTGTAGGTTGTGTCTCCTAAGGAGAGCGCTTGGCTCCTAAACACTGCTCTTTGGCAGTTCGGCAAAAACACCAAACACCATTGAAACTGTGTTGTGTGAATGCTTCGCTTTTTAAATATTTCTCCAGTTTTTTTTTTTTCTTATTATACTTTAAGTTCTGGGGTATATGTGCAGGTTGTGCAGGATTATTACATAGGTATATACATACCATGGTGGTTTGCTGCATCCCTCTTCCTGACACCTACATTAGATATTTCTCCTAATGTTATCCCTCCCCAATCATTACACCCCCTGCTATCCCTCTCCTAGCTTCCCGACCCCGTAACAGGCCCCAGTGTGTGATGTTCCCCTCCCTGTGTCCATGCGTTCTCATTGTTCAACATCCGCTTATGAGTGAGAACATGCAGTGTTTGGTTTTTTTGTTCTTGTGTCAGTTTGCTGAGAATGATGGTTTCCAGCTTCATCCATGTCCCTGCAAAGGATATGAACTCATCCTTTTATATGGCTGCATAGTATTCCATGTGTGTATGTGCCACAATTTCTTTATCCAGTCTATCATTTTTTTTTTTTTTTTTTTTTTGAGACAGCATTTCACTCTATCATCCAGGCTGGAATGCAGTGCCATGATCTCGGCTCACTGCAACCACCACCTCTTGGAGTCAAGCAATCTTTCCACCTCAGCTTCCTGAGTAGTTGAGACTACAGGCACGTGCCACCATGCCCAGCTAATTTTTGTTTTATTTTTGTAGAGACAGGGTTGTATCATGTTGCCTAGTCTGGTCTTGAACTCCTGAGCTCAAACGGTCCTCCTGCCTCAGCCTCCCAAAGGGCAGGGATACAGGCCTGGGCTACCTAGCCCGGGCTGCTTTGCTTTCTTAACTGTGAAATAAAAGCACAAAATATCATTTATTATTCCTTCAGTATTCCACCAATTTAAATATTTTTTCCTTTGTTGTCTATATAATATTTTTTTGTAGGGGAGTTTCGTAAGAAGCAATCAAAGACACATTAAAGGAAAGGCAAATACATTCTACCTATTTGTGTATAATCATCTCCCGGGCTCCTCTACTTTAATCAATCATCAGTATAGAAAATCATATTAGGTTGTATTTTTGAAACAATAAATCCTCCAAGAGAATCCAAGTTGATGAAATCTGAGGGGCACCGTTGCCAAGCTCACTCTACTGCATTTCTTAAGGGAAAAGAAGATTTCTCAGTGTTTGCTATTTCTGAATCAGTTGCCAGTGTTTGATGAACTTTGTTCCCTGCCACACATTTCCTTAGTGAGTGGCAAATTATGCAATGACAAGATTATGTTGCTGTCCTCCTCGGGAACTGTGTGTAGTCAACACTTCATGCCTCTCGGACTGACGTCTAAGGTGACTTGGGAACATAATAGTACCTTTTAGTGGCAAAATGATTTTAGTCTTTAAAAAAGGTGGCATGGTGTTTATCGGATCTTTTCTTTTTCTTTTCTTTTTTTTTTTTTTGAGATGAAGTCTCTCTCTGTCTCCTAGGCTAGAGTGCAGCGGCATGATCTCGGCTCACTGCAACATCCACCTCCTGGGTTCAAGAGATTCTCCTACCTCAGTCTCCTGAGTAGCTGGGATTACAGGCACACGCCATCACAGTCAGCTAATTTTTCTATTTTTTTGGAGACAGAATTTTTTGCTCTTGTTGCCCAGGCTGGAGCACAATGGCATGATCTTGGCTTACTGCAACCTCTGCCTCCCGAGTTCGAGCAATTCTCCTGCCTCAGCCTCCCGAGTAGCTGGGATTACAGGAATGCGCCACCATGCCCCGCTAATTTTGTAGTTTTAGTAGAGACAGTTTTCACCGTGTTGGTCAGGCTGGTCTTGAACTCCTAACCTCAGGTGATCCGCCTCCCTCAGCCTCCCAAAGTGCTGGGATTATAGGTATAAGCCACTGCACCCGGCCTTAATTTTTCTATTTTAGTAGAGACAGGATTTCACCATGTTGGCCAGGCTGGTCTCAAACTCCTGACCTCAGATGATCCACCCACCTCAGCCTCCTAAAATGTTGGGATTACAGGCCTGAGCCACCATGCCTAGCCTGTAGATCATTTTAAGAGCTGTAGATTAGTCAGCTATAAATGTACTATGTAGGCATGAATCAGATTTTCTTTCTTTCTTTCTTTTTTATATGTATCACTTTTAACATCTCTTGTATCTATGGATAACAGGTTCTCAGGTGAAGCGCCAAGTATGCCACTGAAAGCCCAGTGGAGTTAAGTGTGCAAAGTCAGTCTTAACATATGCTGTAATAGATTTGACCTCATATAGCACTACAAAGAGAAATTGCAGATAACCATCTGAACTGACTTCTGAAGCTTGTGACTCCTGAGATACAGAGAGGAAAGTGAGACCGAACAGGTTGGAGCAAACAACTCAGACCAGAATGAATATGAGTCTAATTTTAAAAGTAAACAAAGTTAAGTAGAAATGATTTATTCTATAGTTCTTTGTCTTTTATTGGTTCCTGCACAAGGTCCACACAATAAACAATTTTCAGCACACGTTATACTTTTTCTGATCATATTGATGTCTGTTAAAATGAATATTTGATTAACATTAAACATATGTATAAAATATGAAATCACTGAAACCTTAGATTTTAAGTGTTACACACATAGAGATGACTGAGTCTCACCCACTAGGCAGGGCCAAAAATCGTCTTCACAACAGTAATTTAGGCTGACGTGAATGCTCCCTGTGATGGGCATCTCAGTAGTTAATGGTTGGTTATTTAAAAGTGCAGATATTATGAGATATTTTAGTAAGCATTACTTACGCCATTTTTTTTTGCCATGGCCACCCTATTGATAGTGTCTACACTGCTTTGACTACTGGGATCTACTACTGTATATGTTTGAAGTCTTTATTTTATATAGTCCTTTATAATCATTAACTGGTATTTGTTATATGGTGAGCTAGACTAAAAGCTGAAGCATGTGGTCATGAAACAGCTTCAAGCTAAGTAGCTTACCAGTCATTCGGATTTGCCACCTTGATCTTCTGTTACCCAAACCCATAAATAATATGCTCTAATCAGCTAGGCCATTGGAATTTTGTATAGATTCTCACACATATGAACATAAACATACACACAAAGGCCTCCCTATTTAGACAGTTTTTCAAATGGTACTAGAAAAGGGACTATAGGAATCATACGGACTATAAGATTTTGGATTTTGCTATTCTATATACAAGCACAAATGTACACTGTAAAATAAGAGATAATGGAAACATCAGAGCAAAAGTTCCAGGAACCATAGAAAACAGGAAGTTTTACCAGACAAGGCAGAGATACATTAATTACATTGATTTAACTTGAGGTTACAATGAACTTTGATTTTTTTACTTTCTTTTAGAATTGTTTTCTTTTGTAGTGAATTGGCTGGGTTTTCACATGAAACGTTTTTGAAATCATTTGCTGTCTAGTTGTAGCAATACATACTTATAAGTATCCAATGATGTGCTAGTAATTACGGCTGCTCTGCTGAACAGTTATTTCTAAGCAATGCTTGCAAAATACTTACCTATGTAATTCGTTCCTGTAGTTGTAGACCTACTGATGGCAGCCTTTAGAAAAATGTTTCTTTACAATTAACTCCCATGGTGAAGATGGAGCAAAACGACTTCCAAGTCTTCTTGTATTATCTTCCTCTTTTCTGCTGAGTTTTTCCCTTCTATTGTTTAGAGTCTAAGACCAGTGCAAATATAAGCTCATGCCAGACATGTGATGATGCTAAGAGGAGGCACAGTTACATGTATGCAAAATGTCAAGCCCTAAGCTGCCAGGTTTGCATTTTATTTGCAAATGATATAGAGCCAAAATGCTGAGTGTGCTGTTGTAGGCCTGAACTTGCTCTAGCTAAAATAAACAGATAAAATAAGTGGTAGCCTGGAATAGGGGGAATGTTTAATGTAACTGCCAACAGAAATATTCAATGCTATAAAACAACAATGTGAAGGCAAACATATTTACAATGAACATTGTTTGGATAATTTTTTTGTGTTTCGTGCTCTAATTTTGAAGGCTCAGAGCAAAGAACAGTGTGTAGAGGAACAACTCAAAGTGATAGATTCTGTTTGTTTTTTCGCATGTCTGAGAATGAAGCGACTCAGCCCCAATCGTTATCATTTTGCTGTTTTTTTTTTTTTTTTTTTTTTTTTTAAAGTACTTTCTCTTGTTTAATGGAACATGCAGAGCTAAGTGCAGCAGCATGAGTGACACTGTGCTATGGGGTGGGAAGTGGAAGCCATTGAATACTCTGAATTCCCTCAGCGTGTCTCAGTGGCAGAACCCCTTGTGCTAAATATGTGTGTGCTGTTCCACTGAGAAAATGTTCAATAGCACTCTGTGTTTCTCATTTCATACCTATGGAGAAGAAGCTCAGTGGCTGCCTGTCGAGTTTCATTGTGGAGTGCAGATGGTCTGGTTCAAGGTTCTTTCAAAGGCAGACAGAGAAAGAAGTTATGTTTCCGCTTATTTGTCTAAAATTATGTGCATTTTTTCATCTTAAAAATGTATGTTTTACACAAATATGATATTGTTTTGATTTTAATGTAGGTAGAATACATAAAAACTTTTAACTGTTCTTCTGAAGAAGTAGACATGAAGACGGCCCTCTGCCAATCAATTAAGTAGCATTTATAAAATAAATTATTATGGTTTTTCTAGTCTCTTCTGGGTAAATGCCGAGTTTGTATTTAATAAGAAAATATATACTTGCACTCGCATTGTGGCTTTTTCCAAATGCATCTAAGTATCTCTTGACTGACTGAATTACCTCCTTTGAAGATATCATCAGTGAATGTCTCCGTCTGTGAAAGTAAAGGAATTAGCAGAAAGATAACTATATGTAAATAACATGCAGACAAAATTTTTAAATCCTTTAAAACATTAGGAAAAGTCATTGAAATAATTAGATAGTTTACATTTCATAACACATTAGTTAAATGGTGAAGCCCTAAATGGAGAAATGTTCCTGCCTGTTTCATAAGCAGCTTTTGGCAAGTGATCTGTTTGTCCAAATTATTCTTGTGTCCAGCCTTACATTTGTCAGGAGAATATATCTTTCAACAGACTTTTAGCTGGTAAGGGATAATTAACCTCTTTTATCATTAGGTAAAAATTTCATTTTGTTCAAAGCGGAAAAATGGTATGCAGTTTAGTTTTCTTGCAAGAAAAATGGGATGGTGTATTGCATTAGAGGATATGTCAATGGAACTTGGAGACTCACGTGTGAATATAAACTATGGACACTACTTGAACTACCTCCAATTGCTTGAAAAGAAAACCACGGCAACTAAGACTGAGAATGGAAGAGGAAAAGTGAAACTACAATGTAAAAGTGGGGGTGCAGCTTTAAATGGAGAAACACATTGTTGTAGCATAAAACGACTTCACTGAGTCCATTTCCTTTCTGAAAACAAGCTTCTATTTTATATGTAATTATTAAATAAAAAATAGAGCAACAAGGGGAAAAGCAGTTTAGGTTCTGGCCATATGCCAGAACATGATAATGCCAACCCAACACAAAGTAAAACAAGCAGACAGATGACTTCTTGCCCTAGATTGTGGTAAGTTATTAGTTTGATAGATGGTTTTGGGTTTACCAAACTGAAGTTTTGGCATTGTTTATAAAATACATTCTATTTAAATAGGAAATATAGACAAGCTGTTTAGCAAAGTACTTGGGGATATTTTGATGGTACATCACAAATTAAGATATTCAGGGTTTTTTTTTTTTTTCCTTTTGGAGGAGAATGTTTCAAATATAAAATTGATGAGGATGAGATTTTTATGTATAAAAGAAATTTGACTTGAAAGGAATCTCTGCCCTCAAGTAGAGTTGAGATTTGGGTTTATTAATATAGAAATTACCTTGAAGCCAGTCACAAGAGTTTTTAACCACATCAGTCATTTACAAAGTTAATGATAATATGCTAATAAATTGCTTGTAAGGGCAAGCTTTGTTCAGAAAGAAAGAAAGAAAGAAGAAGCACTTTGATGATTGATGTTGATCATGGAAAAAATGTTCTTACAAGGACTGAATGACACTGACTTAAAAAAATAAGCAGAAGGTTAAAAAGCAAAAATCAAAATGCAGGATGCCTGGATAGGAATGAGCATTATAAAAAAAAGAATTGGCTGCTATAATTGACAAAAAATAGGTTAAGATATAGAAATGTGTTTGACTCTTTTTAGATTTACTGGATTAATAAGTCAAATAATTAAATAGATTTGCGAGTGTAAGTACAAGTTATAGTCATCATTGGTAGGGTGTTGTGGAAAAACAAATCCAGTATATTCCTAGTTTATATTAAGGACAGAAGTGAAAGGGATAGGCCTGAAAAAAATCTATGTTGACATCAGTCAGAAAGTTACTAGGATGTTGTGCTTCATCTTGTTTCACACGCTTTTAAAGTCATGTAGCTAAAGGACATAAGTTTATAAAAGCATTTCATGGATGTTAGTTTGAAAAAGGGTCAACTGGGTTGAAATTGTTAAGTGATGTAGAGTTTTTATGAGGCAAATGTATGGTAATTGTTTCTGACATTCATAAGCTGAACTACTCATTAGTTAATAGTACGTCTATGGAAGGCTAATACATGGGCACTTTGCCAAGTATTGCATGGGGTTCAGAAAAGTCTTAGCAGTCTTTGTTGTATAAGAAGTTTGCAATCTACTCATGGAAGACATACCAGGCATTAAAAAATTAAAAATAAAATAGTGATGTGGCTACTGATGATAAGAGCTAAAGAATTTAACAAGAAAAAGGGTATTACTATGATTTGCTGGAGGGGGCTTCTTAGAAACTATAATTTACTTGGGTTTGCAAAATAAGCAAGACTTGGGAGGAGAGCAAAGATGAGAACGTTTTGGTGAGCGATGCAAGGTGAGAGGAATATGTATGAAGACAAAGGAGCAGAGAAGGTTGGCAAGAGTGCAAAATGTTTATGTTGGTTTCAAACTGATATAAACACAGTCCCGAATTCTGAAAGTTTCATACTTATTTTTGTTGAGATTGCCACATTGTGTGGTCAATAAGCATATATTTTTAGCAATGCTGATGTTAATATGAAGAAAATTCTGGTCTCAATATTTTGAGATTGGAAATGACCTTAAATATATGTCAACTTCTCAGTTCTCATGTGAGATTTAAAGAGATTAAGGTAATGATGAAGGTTACTCATCTTGTTAATCCTAGGTGAGGATAAAAATCAGATCTCTTGATTCTAGGCTGGTGTTTTTTTTGCTACACCTATTGAGTTTCCTTGTATGAAATGAAAAGACAATTTTGATTCTGTTTTTAAAGAATTCTTTCATAATGTTGAATAAATTTTTGAAATTTGCTGGTTACCATCCTTGGAAAACAATTCTGATGAAATTTATAAGCAACTGATGATAGCTGTTTATGCATTAAATCCATTGAGATTACTCAGGTGTGAAAAGTTCCTTGTGTCGTAGTGATATTCTTAATCAAGCAATCTGAAGGCTGTCATCAGAGCAAAGAAAAATTAGTCTTAGATTTTCTTTATTGATATATGGTGACCTTTTAATTCCACTGATTGACAAAGTCACTGAAGATATGTTCTTTCTTCCGTGGCTCCCAGCCCTGGCTGCCTTCCATACTTGTGTCAAAGGTGCTTTACATTCTGCTGCTTCTACCATTTTCTACCAACTGGCAATGTGCTTGTTTGTCCATTAATGTTTTGGAAATTGATTAATAAGCTCCCCTACTTCACACTGAAAAAGGGAGTACTCCAAATCATTCATAAATGCACAGGGATGAATTTATGCATAGGAGGTTGAATGACCTCTTTTGGTACAGTGGCCCCATGGGCACCTATCAACTGAAATAGAGAATAAGATGTTCTCAGGCTAATGTGGAAAACCTGAGAGAAAATGCAAACTTAAATTTCACTTATTAATGTGTACACATAAATTTTAATGTTATTTTTTATAATTCAAATTAAGGCTAGGAGATCTAATGGAATACCTTTTCAGGTTTTTGAGTGGGTTCAGTTTTTATTTATGTTACTAATACCAAACATTTTTCTAAGACTTATCCCTCTTGAGGCTGTCCATCTGTAATGTGACCAGAACGACCTTCCTTGCTTCTTCTTCATTTATAGAATTTTATTTCTTGATTGAATTAAAAAGAAAAAGAAAGAATAAAACAGCTTCTTTCATTTAAAGTGACTAACAGACAACCATAATTATACATATATATATCCTTAATTAATATTATAGGCCACCTGGGGCATTAATAAGTATTTTGCATTAAATGAGTTGAAAATGGAAGGTAAACTTTAGAAAAAGAGGGCCACACAGTGAATGGTTTCAGGAATAATTCTAAAAATAGTTTAAAACTATAAGAGCAGTCATATTTATTAAAACACCCACAATATATTATCTTGAATTAGATTAAGTAGTTTGAAAAATAATTTTTTCTACCGAACCACTTGAAAAATCACTACTTTTTAAATTTAATTCACTCTGGTTGACTAAATCACTTGATTGCTCTATATTCTTTAAAGGTGCAATATTCATCACCATTTGATTCACTAAAAAGCAAAATCCTTGAAATAGATGAGATGGGACCATGTACAAATTATTGATTAAATGACTATTTTTTTTGACTTGATTGATTTGGTATCATTTTTATCAGTTTTTGGGCTTCTTTAGAAAGAGGATGGCCTACAATAGAAGAAATATCAAGCTGAATATTGAGTTTTGCTCCTGATTCTTTAGTTTTCTGAGAGATCTTGGTTAAATTTCAAACCTCAAGGTTCCTATCTGCAAAGTAAGAGCAGAACAGCATAATATAAATATCTATAAAGATACAATAATATGCAGAAAACATTTTGAACTTTAAGATGTTATTTAATTCATTGACATTACAAGTATCTGAATTAGTTTCAGAACATTTTTTCAATCATTTTTTTCCATATTCTAATAATGCTTCTTTGCAATGCCCATATTTTCTTCCTCTTATTTTTCCCAACCACTTTGCTTCCCTTTTGGTTTGCCTTATTTTTCCCACTTGGAGCTATGAGGATTCATTTCCTATGAATATTGCACTGCCTGTGTGCTCTTTGCCCTCTTCATTCACAGGATGATCTCTAGCATCCTTACGGATGGTTTTATATTTTCTTTCAAGGACATTGGCATGGTTTTTTCTTTAAGATATCATTATATACTATGCATTTGAACTTCTTTTGTGTAATGCATCACATCTAACTATGTGTGAGTAGAGTTAGGCAAGGGGAGTATGTTTTACGTGAATTTGAACTTCTCCATATTAAACATGGGTTTAGTAAAATGCATTTTGGAGTTCAAAGATGGAACCAGTTTTTTGTAAAGTTGTGAAATCAAGATGCTCTGGAAGGCCTAGAGATCAGAGGCAAATCTGTAGGTTCTGGCTCTTTGGTAACCCCATGAACAATAGCTACAGTGACTGTGCTCGTGGTGTGCATTCAGCACATGATGTCTGTCTCCCCATTTAGGCTTGACCTTTGATCTTTTTTGTAACAGAACTGAACATTAGCATGTTTTCTGACCTCTCTGGGAGAGGCACTGAGGAACCGCAGGGAAATTAACATAGATATTTATCCTCATAGCAAGTCTCTTTTTTTTTATTTTGTGACAGAATTTTTCTGTTGTTGTCCAGGTTGGAGTGCAATGGCATGATCTCAGCTCCGCACAACCTCTGCCTCCAGGGTTCAAGCGATTCTTCTGCCTCAGTCTCCTGAGTAGCTGGGATTACAGGCGTGTGCCACCACGCCTGGCTCATTTTGTATTTTTCATTCAGAAAGAGTTTCTCTATGTTGGTCAGGCTGGTCTCAAACTCCCAACCTCAGGTAACCTGCCTGCCTCGGCCTCCCAAAGTGCTGGGATTACAAGTGTGAGCCCCTCATAGTAGCTCTTTGTTGATCTTGTGGCTGCCCTAATTAAACATAGTATGTTTATTTATGAAGCGCTGTTATAGAGACATTGTTTATTAATTTAAAAATATTTATTGAGGATCTACTATAAATAAATCACTGTTCAAGGTGCTGGGAATACTGTAATGAAAAGGGAAGTATGGTTATCGTCTGACAGGACTACCCTTAGTTTTGCTCGTTTGGGTATAGGTCATGAAGATTTGGGAAATTATGGGACCATTGCTTGCAGGAAGTCATTTTCATTTGAAACTGTGACAGATCATGTGGAAATACCTGTTTAGTATATTTTACTCTTTGCAACCATTTTTGGAAATACATTAAATTTGCATATATTTTTTCTTTGTTCATATTGTCAATCACAGAGTCATAAAGTTTCAAAGACAACAAAGTTTGAAATTTCAGTATACTCTATGAAATCATACAGAGATTATTTCTGTTTTGTTCATTTTAGAGAGAAAAAAAATTGTGTTTTATTTTCATGGGGCCTTGCAAAACAATGCTAACAAAGTTTTTCTGGCAGTGGATAAAGATACTGTTTTCCTGAATTTCTTCATGCATTTTGAATCCACAATAAGGTTGCATTTAAATGATTTTTGAAGTTGTCCTCTGCGAATTTACTAATTTGTCTATTTAAAATCTACAAATACGTGTAAAATTTTTGTATATTATGAAGCATAATGGTAGATGCAGCTGGGAACAGGCATACCTGCCTGATGGTGAGTATGTGTTCATCTCGGTGACTGTTCAGGTCACTTCTGGCTGTTTTCTGTTCTAATCGATTTGGGATTATGTCGAACCATTGGTTAAACATTTTGAGTATTTCCCCCATCACCATGCAAGTTTTGAACAAGGGCATTATTCAGTACGCTGAATATATCTTTTTGCTTCCTTTAACCACTATCCTGAGTTGTGTGTATTTCATGTATTTGGTTTTTTATTAAAAAAAGTTTTGCAACATAAGAGTATGTCTCTAAACAAGATATTTAGTTTTCCTGCTTTATAAAATCACATAATCCTATATAATTTTGTATATGGCTTGCCATTTTCACTCAGTATTCTATCTCTCAGATTCACTGAGTGTTCTGTAGAATAGCTTATTTTTTTTCACAGTACTCTGCAATGCAACTTCTGCCATAAACTACATTTTCTTAAATCTAGGAGTCTGTTTCGAGGCTGTGTATTCTGTTGCATTGGGTCAAAGTTTCTTTTGAAATTCCCTACTTAAACACATTGTTGTAATTGTCTTTTGTAATAAGTGTTGATATCTACTAGGGCAAAACTCCCATTTTGTGCATATTCCTCAGGAACATCTTGGCAATGCTTGAGCTTCTGTTATTCTTGAAAATTTTTAGTATCAGTTTTTCAAGTAACTTGAAAAAAGTTGGGATTTAATTAAAATGTACTCATTCCAAAAATAATTTTGAAGAAAATTAATGCTTTGTAAACTTCAGGCTTCTTTGTAGCAGCCAGCATTCAATCAGAAAAACAACCAGCAGGAGATACTTACTAAGAGATTTATGGCAAGGAATTGCTTACATGATTGTGGGGCTATCTAGGGCATGCTGTCGGGAAGGAGGGGCTGGAACCTCTGGGACGCGCTGGAACTATTGTCCATATATGGAATTTCTACTTCAAGGAAGTTTCAGCTTTGCTGTTAAGACCTTTTAACTGATTGAATCATGCCCACCAAGGTTATGTAGGATAATCTCCCTTATTTAAAGTCAACCGAATATAGACTTTACAGAAATACTGTAGAAATGAGGCAGGAGTTTAGGATCTGGAGGCAGGGAACCTAAGGCCATTTCGAAGGCTGACTTTCTAGAACTAAATTGAAAGAAAAATGCTAGGGTTCTACATCTGAATAACAAAAGGACTAGAGGCTACTCCCTTTGCAATCCCCCGCCTTTTCTGATGGGAAATTGAAAGTACTCTGATTGGTACAACAATCAGGCGTTTACATAGGAGTAGAACTTTCTAATTTCACTTCAGCCTCTGATTGCCAGTCACCACTTCATTGACATGAGGTGAACATCAAGAAGCCAATGGGAAACTTCTAGGGGATATTTGGACCTGAAAAATTCTGTGAGTGGACCCTTGAGCTGCTATTCCGGCTACTCCCACCCTGTGAAGTGTACAGTATACTTCCATTTTCAATAAATCAACACTTTTGTTGCTTTGTTCCTTCATTCTTTCCCTGCTTTGTTTGTGTGTTTTGTCCAATTCTTTGTTCAAAATGCCAAGGACCTGACACAATTAGGCACATAAAACTGACCTTCGGTCAGCCTGGTGGCTCACACCTGTAATCCCAGCACATTGGGAGGCCGAGGCAGGTGAATGACCTGAGGTCAGGAGTTTGAGACCAGCCTGACCAACATAGAGAAACCTCAGCTCTACTAAAAATACAGAATTAGCTGGTTGTGATGGCGGGCTCCTGTAATCCCAGCTACTCAGGAGGCTGAGACAGAATCGCTTAAACCCAGGAGAGAGTGGTTGCAGTGAGCCAAGATTGTGCCATTGCACTCCAGCCTGGGCAACAAGAGCAAAACTCCGTCTCAAAAACAAACAACAACAATAAACCCCCCAAAACTCACCATCGCACTTGTTGTAAACTTGGTAGTTTTCTCCATTTATTTATATTTATTTTTCCATGTTGAATGCCTTTTTATAAACTAATTTTCTCTATGCAGATCTACTTTTTAATTTATATTTTCTAGTAGTAATACCTCTTGGTGTAGTGAAGTACAGTTGATTTTTACATATGGATCGATCTACCTAACTTGTTAAACTCTATTTTTAATACTCTTTCTGGAGATTCTCTTGGGTATTTGATTAATATGTATGCAGTTATATCACTTGTAAGGATAATTTTGTTTTTTCATTTATTGTGCTTATGTTTTTAAAAAATTAATTTAAAAATTACATATAGTGAAATTTATTCTTTATGTTGCCCAAAGTTCTATTACTTTCGGCAAATGAATGAAGTCATCTATTTACCACTACAATCAAAATAAAGACTAGTTTCATAATCCTCCAGAACTCCTCTGTGCCACACACTTGCGTCCGATTCCTCCCATCTCCCACAAACTCTGATCTGTTTTTCATCACTGAGTTTTGTCTTTTTTAGAATGTTCAAAAGTAGAATTTCACTGTGGGTGAAAAGGAGTTTTTTTCTTCTTAGGAAATTCCTATGGGTGTATGTTTAACTTTGTAAGAAACAACTAAACTGTTTTCCAAAGTGTCTGCACCATTTCCATTCTCACCAGGGTTCAGTTACACTGCATCTTTGTTAGCACAAAAAGATGTTCTTACTTTTATCATTTATTGTGCTTGAGTTTTAAGGGTTTAACATGTTCTGAATACAAGCCTTTTATCACATACGTAATTTGCAAACATTTTCTGCTAGTTCAAGGCTTTTCTTTTCTTTCTCAATCATGTCTTTTGCTGGGTGAAATATTTTAAAGTTTGATTAAGTCCAAGTTATTATTACTTTCTTTTCTGTCTCATGCTTTTGGAGTCAGATCTAAGAAATCTTTGCCTAATTCAGCATTGCAAAAATTTTCTCCATGTTTTCTTCTGAAGTTTTATAGTTATACATCTTATATCTATGATGTTTTGAATTAATATTTTATATAAAATATTATATAAAATATATAATATTTTATATAAAATATATAAAATATTAATTCAAAACATATCAATTCAAAAACGTGCAGTGTGGGCTCAGATTTATTTTTTGCCTATAGATGATCTAACTAATTTTTTCAAAAGTCTGTGTCTGTGGTGTTTGTGTGTGAATATGTGTGTGTAAGGGTAGGTGTTTGAAACAAAAAGACAAACATGCTTGTTTCTACTACTCAGTGGAAATTTGGCTCTTATTGGACAAGAGTAAAATAGTAAAATCTGCACATTTTAGTCACCTCACATGGGAGGTTTGCAGCTCAAACACATTAAACACAAATACTCCAGTTACAATAATGTAACTGCACCTGGTCTCTGATATGGTTACTACAGGCAAGCAAATAGACGGAAAGTATTACTTTAGATTGCAGTAGCAGAAATTTTGAGTTTGTATCATCTTCTAATAAGACTGTGAATTTTTAAGACACCTAACTATTGCCGCAAAATTTCTAGGGAAAAAGGGCAACATCTGTGTAATTTGGCTAGACAAGAATATCGAGTATTTGAGCAAGTGTGATAAGTGTGATATGACAATGCAACCTTTTTTTTCTTTTTTTTTTTTTTTTTGCTCAACAGGTTGTTATAATGAGGAAGCTCTGTAAATTGACTGCTAGACTATACCTCTAGCTTATAACCATAGAGAGCAGATTGATATTATCAATTCCCTGAAGTCTGTGTCCACAAGCAAAACCTTTTCTTCCAACATGTTTAGTGATAATCAAATCTTTATACCTAGACATGATGTCATGGGGTAAAGGGAGCTAATAGTTATTAAGCTTCTGCTGAATGGCGCCACAGAATACAGTGTTTTACATACATCCAAATTCAATCCATCTTCACATAAGTCTAGTGTGGTAAGTATTAGTATCATATTTCTATGGAATATGAGACTGAGCTTCAGAGAGTTATAAGAGCTTACTCACAGTCACACAACTAGAAAATAGAGGAGCCAGGTATCAAACACAATTATGCTTCTAAAGCTCGTGAGTGAAATCTAGGAATGATTCTTTTCTGTAAATCTTTAAATCCCTTTTTTATAAGAACATTTTTATTGTTGCTAAGAAATGACCTTTCCTTGCTTTAGAAAGCTTGTTGCTTAGTCCAAAGTCCTCAGTGTTGAAGTTCTTTCAGCTGAAGTGTGTTGATTGGACTGGTTTAGCTCCTCTTTGCATGGTTCTCGCCTGTTCTAACCATTATAGCTCTGCTAGGCAATGGGGCCATATAGCCTTGGCACTGATGGAATTAAAGAAAAATAATGAACTCTCCATCATTCACAAATGGATCCTCTATCTTAGGGAGAGCTATGAAAGGACATACAAAAATCAAACAACTGAAAAATAGTGGCTGTTTACTCTCAGCAAGGAGGATTGATTTTTACTTGTTCTGTCTTCAATTAATTTACCTAATTTAACCTTTAAAAATGTCACCTTTCCTTTCAACCTCAGTAACAAATATAAATTTTTTCCTGATTTAATTTTAGAAGCCTCCCCATTTATTTTCTGCAGCTGCTTCTCTTTTGGGTTGAGTTGGAATTGGGAGGGAGAAAAGAAAAATGTGGAAGAAAAGTTTATGGAATGTGCCTTTTCTTTAAAATACACTAGTACAAGCTTCCTTAGTGTGTTGGTTTATTAAGCATGTATAAATGTGTGGATACAATAGTAGAGTTGAGGAAGAATAACAAATTGATGAGGAGTTAATAAAACCAAGCACCACAAAAACTATCCTAGCTATTTTTGAAACAAATGATTTCAAGAAGCGGTTGCTGAATGAAATAGAAACCTTTTGCTCTGCAGTTGACTTACATTCTTGTTACAACTTCACTCAGCTCCCTAGCATGGTGCTAGAGTCAGTGCTTCCCCAAATTTTATGTGCATTCAAAGTACCTGAGATTGTCCTTAAAATGCAGATGTGCTCTGCACATCAGGTCTCGGGGTGGGGGCTTGAGATTGTAGATTTCTAACAAGCTCCCAGGTGATGCCGGCACTGCTTGTCTTTGGTCTGCCTTTTGAGTTGCAAGACTGTAGAAATTTTAATCTTTGAAAATATAGTCTTGTTAAGGATTCTACATGGAAAACCTGGCTATGTTTATGTACACTTTACCCATATAAAGAGAATAATTTAGGTAATTTTTTTTTTTTTTTTTTTTTTTTTTTACAGAAGGCTTGCATTTTTGAATAAGGAAGACAAAATGAATAACAGCTGTACTTCATGACGTAGTTTGTGCTAGACACTGTATTAAGGTCTTTACATGTGTTATTTAATTTTCATATCCGTGTGAAAGATCTAGTTTATTATTTATGTTCATGATAAGTAAACCAAGGCATAAAGCAATGGTTCTATAACTATGAGGCGACACAGTTAATAAAGCAGTAAAGGCTTTATTCAGACTTTGATTGGTTGTTTACCTCTAAAACTTGTACTGTTAATCACTATTCTACTATAAAATATTGGATAGTGATTGAAAAAACCCTTTTCTATGGAATTAAATGAAGATGAGCATGAACTTTAAGTTTGATGTGGATTCAAGGCCTGAGTCTTCCATTTACTATTTAACCTTGAGAAAATCTTGCAGCGCCAGTCACCTCATTTGAAAGTGGAAGCTCTATTTGCTCTGCTCTTGTCTGCATGTTGATATTGTGAAGTTCAAATGAAATTATGACATGACGTGTTTTGTGACTTGCAAAATAGCACAGAGGTAGGCCCCACTCTTGCCATTTATTGCTCACTGCATGTGAAAAATAGGCATAATGACTTCATAAAAACTCAAATAGTTGGTCTAGTCTCATTTGATGCTTGCCAGTAGGAGAATCTTCATGAAATAGAGAGCTTGCTGCATTTGAGTCACAGCACAGAGAGAAATATGTGTAGTTCAGGACACTTAGTACTCTCTTGCCCAATCTAGGGTCTATTTCGTTATCTTCCACTGAAGAAGGTGAGATGGTGATCTCTAAATTACTTCTCACATCTAACAGCTAAGTTTTTGATCTTTGCTTTCAACTGATTGATAACTGCTGTCTTTGCAAGGTTTGGATGATGATGATAATAATGACAATGATTTTGCGACTTCACCTCTGTTTCTTTGTGGATAAATGTTCTCAAATTCTAGCAAAGAAATTAATTTTCTTATAAGCTACAACTAGTTTTCATTCAGAGTTAATTCAAAAGTAGGAGAGAACTTAAAAGGATGATAAAATAAGGTAGGATTTGCAGGCTGGGAGTTAGGGAGATTTCTGTTCAGTACAGAATATTTCAGGCAGAGGCCTGTTTTAGGGAAATGTGGCCTGCAACTCAGCTTTAGTAGATATTACAAATCTCAGACCAGAGGAGAAGCTGCAGGAATGAAGTTATATGCTCAGCTAGGATGGAGTCAGGAAAAAAACCAGGAACAGAATAAATTCCTGAGCTCCACGGAGAGAGTGTAGAAGTAAAATTAGCCATGATTAAGTGGAGATTCAGAAACCAGACAAGTGCTACTGAAGAAAAGTGAATGACTCAGATATCTGTGACACCAGAGGGAAAACACAAAAAAAGGGCATGCTTTTTACGGATAATATGACCTGCCATTTAGTGCTTTTCAGTTTACACATCACCATTAAGTATAATGCTGCATTTTATTTTGATAACATTTCTTTGCAATATAAATGTATATCCACTCTACAAATGAAGAAGTTAAGGATTAGAGAGGTTATTTATTTACTTCTGAAGTGGAGACACTATAATAGAAACTCTAAATTCTATACATTTCTCACCTATTCTGTAGGCTCTTTTTAGCCAAATTTAATAGAATGCATTCATTCCACAAAGCAATAAAACTTCCCATATAAAATTACTTTATATATATTCTTCCTGTTCTAAAAGTTAATTCTCACACCTTAGATTATGTTAGCTTCAATTCTTTTTTTTGTTTGTTTGTCTTGTTTTGAGACAGGGTCTTGCTCTGTTGCTCAGGCTGGACTACAGTGGTGCAATCTTGGCTAACTGCAACCTCCACCTCCTGGGTTCAAGCAATTATTGTGCCTCACCTCCAGAGCAGCTAGCACTACAGCATGCACCACCAAACCCAAATAATTTTTTGTATTTTAGTGGAGACAGGCCAAACTGGTCTCAAACTCTTGACCTCGGGTAATCCACCCACCTCGGCCTCCCAAAGTGCTGTGATTACAGGCATGAGCCACCGTGCCCTACCATGTTAGCTTCAATTCTTAAATCTGTTCTAGGGGAATTAAAAATACCTCTCTCCCTGCCTCTGTGTACCTTATAGTCTCCCACATCTAGATGCCTCTTACAGCTGGAAAAAATTATGTCTTCTTGCAGGGATTGGTGGGTACAGGAGGGAAGAGAAGATCATGACTGCCATTGTCTTTCTGGACCTTCATTGAATATGTTCTGTACTGTTTAGACTATCTAGAGTATGACATTGATAATAATAAAGCAAAGACCCACTAGCTCTCATATAGTAACTTTTTTGAGTATTTTATGCCTCCTGCCCAACATGGTTCTAATTTTCCTAGTTTTTCTGCCTGGCTTTGACTTTTAAAAGTTGTTCAGATCTGTAGACTGTTTTTTTTTTTTTTTTTTATTTTTAAAGTTGTGTTTACTCTTATTTGACACCCTCCGAGTTAAATATGATGAAAATTTGGTCATGTATATTATATGTAATATAAACTTCAGGAGAGCTTCAAGACTGTGTATCTCACCAATAATCATCTCTCTGCTCTATCTGCTGCCATTGAATTGGTGACTTTTGCAGACTAGAGCCTATTCGTAACCTGGGCCTGGCTCTGCCTCGAGCCTGGGAAGAAGGAATGTAATGCCTTCAGACAAGCCTAGTCTGGACCAGGAAGCAGGTACACAGCTGGAACCTTTAGTTGCTAATCATGCAATCAAACCTCTTCTGGGAAAAAGATTTTCCATTTGTTAATGTTAAAAAGGAAATGTTGTTTATGTTTCCCACATTAAAAAATTAGATAAAATCACTTTTCAGAAATAACCAGTGAGATACAAGAGGAATAGATACTTTTTACTATTAAACTCCTTGGGATCAGGTGTCATTTTCTTGTTTGGATACTTTTTATTTGACATTTTCAATTTTTTTTTTTGTTCTCAGGCTCAGATGAATGTGCAGCCTCCCAGAACCCTCATTTAACTGCCAGTTTTGGCACCTGGTTAAATGCATTGATTTGCTTACTTGCTTTCACATTCTCTCTCTCTCTCTCTCTCTCTCTCTCTCTCTCTCTCTCTCTCCCTCCCTTTCCCTCTCCCTCTCCCTCTCTCTCTCGAACTTTGTGTTTTGGGCCACTTGCTTGCTAGCATATTCTAAAGTGAAAAAAAGAAACAAGTAACATAAAGTCCTATTTCCAAATGTTGAGACTACAAGCTAAAATACTGGGACTTACTGCTAGCTCTTAACATGGGCATCTTCCACTTCCCTAGACATATTATCAAAGAAAATTGACCCCATAGTAGTAAAAAACAAACAAACAAGCAACAAACATATCTTTTCTAAGTGGAGATTTAGTTATGTATGAAAGATTCCTAGTAACTGATAGGAAAATCTTATTTCTGACCTAATCTGGATTCCTGGGGTAACGTATCACTGTTTTCTTGATAGGTTATAATACTTTTATTTGCAAACACCCTCCCCTACTTTTAGCTTTGTAAACCAAAGTTAATTGTTGACTTTGTAAATTTTCTATCCGAACAAGAAAAATCACATCTTATTAATAAGAAGAGTACAGAAAATTTGAATTGAGTTAGAAAAAGAGTCAGTGATGATCTTGAGATTAGATTTGTGTTATATGATTCCTGTGTTGTGTATGTTCAGAGGTAAGTGGTTTAGAAGTTCTTATTTATAGGTATCTATCTTGGTATGTCAGAAAAAAAAATAATCTTCATCATTCAATACTTTCTACCTGTTAGCAGAATGTAATTTTTAAGTTTTTTAAAACTTTATTATAGTACTTATTAAATACACACTTCAATTAATTTTTTAGAATGATACAAAGGCTACTTTTGCTGAAAATTTTTATTAACCTGTTGGTATTTGAAACGAGATATTATGAAAGCATTGCTTATAATGGTAAAAGTAGATGATGGTGATTGAAGTTAGAACAGTGAATTTCTTGGGAGAGGGTATGCATTAACAGGAGGCCCAAGTGAAGCTTCTGGGATGTTGGAAATGTTCTACGTCTTGATCTGGGTCATGGGTACATGATGTATACGTTTCTAAAATTTCACTTAATGTTTGTATACTTTACTATATGTATCTTGTACCTCAATAAAAAATGTAGAGAAAAAAGATGCAATGTTTCAAACAATATGAAATGAATTAGTTGGAGTTAGGTAGGCAAATATCAACTTTATCTTTTCTTATTTCACAAAATATTCCTAATTGTTATGATAAAGGTTTTTTACAATTCAGCTACCAATAGGTAACAAAAACTGATAAGAAATGCATTAATGCCCCCAAATTGAAATTAGTAAAGGCCAGGCAATGAAATTTCACAAAAGAGGAAATTCAGTAATCAATGACATATGAAAAGGATGTCCAAAATATTGATCTAAATAGAGAAGCTGAGGCACAAAATATAATTCTAAAGAGTTTACTTGGGCCAAAGTGAGGACTATTGCCTAGGGCACATTTCCAAGTTGTCTTAGAAAGTGCTTCACTTGGCTTCTCTTACAAGCAGGTTTTTGTTTTATTTTTATTTTTTTCAAACTTCTAATTTCAAGGGTATATGTGCAGGTTTGTTACATAGGTAAACGTGTATTGTGGGGTTGTTGTGCAGATTATTTCATCACCCATGTCTTAAGTCTATTACCCATTAGTTATTTTCCTGATCCTCTCCTTCCTCCCACACTCCACCCTCTGGTAGACTCTAGTGTTTGTTATTGTTATTCTCCTCTATCTGTACATGTGTTCTCATCATTTAGCTCCCACTTATTTTAAGTGAGAACATGTGACATTTGGTTTTCTCTTCCTTTGTTAGCTTGCTGAGGGCAATGGCTTCTAGCTCCATCATGTCCCTGAAAAGAACATAATCTCATTCTTTTGTGCAGCTGTGTAGTATTCCATGGTGCATTTGTACCATATTTTCTTTATTTAATCTATCACTGATGGGCATTGAGGTTGATTCCATGTCTTTGCTATTACGAATAATGTTGCAGTGAACATATGCATGTATGTAAGACATATTCAATAATTAAATGTAAAAACCCAGAACTATAAAAACCCTGGAAGACAACCTAGGCAATATCATTCAGGGCACAGGCATCGACAAAGATTTCATGACAAAGATGCTAAAAGCAATTGCAACCAATAATTGACAAATAGCATCTAATTAAATGAAAGAGCTTCTGCATAGCAAAAGAAACTTTCAACAGAGTAAAAAACCTACAGAATGGGAAAAAAAATTTTGCAAACTATCCATCTGACAAAGGTCTAATATCCAGCATCTATAAGAAACTTAAATTTACAAGAAAAAAGTATCCCATTAAACAGTGAGTAAAGGACATGAACAAACACTTCTGAAAGGAAAACGTATGTGTGGCTGACAATCACATGAAAAAGGCTCAATATCACTGATTATTAGATAAATGCAAACCAAAACTACAATGAGATACCATCTTACACCAGTCAGAATGACTATTATTAAAAAGTCAAAAAATAGCAGATGGTGGCGAGGCTGTGAAGAAAAAGGAATGCTTATACACTGTTGGTGGGAGTGTAAATTAGTTCTACCCTTGTGGAAGACAGCGTGGTGATTCCTCAAAGACCTTAAGGCAGAAATCCATTTGATCCAGCAATCTCATCGCTAGGTATATACCCAAAGGAATACAAGCAGGTTTTTAAAGGCAAAAAGGAATAAGGAGTGGGCTGATATGAAGTTATTTGACAGGCTTTCTCATTGGCTTATAGAAAACACATTGATTAGTAATTGGCTATACATTATTGAACTCTAGGGTATGAGTTATGGTGTCCAGAACATGTTAAGTTAATTTTATAGATGCTTGGCATCAGTCAGTCTAGTGTACACATAGCAAGTGGCTTCAAGAGATAATTACTTAGTTCAAGAGGGGATTGAGACATGATTACTGCCACATTTCAGTGCCTCTCTGGGCTTCATAATTTAAGAGGGCTAGCATTCATCAGATAAAAAGAGCAAGCCAAAATTTTATTAATCATATTAGTAAATAGAATAGAGAGAGATTTTATTATTTAACATTATTTAAAAGGCAATATTATTATATTTCACACATTTAAAAGGATTTAGAGAAATACACTGCTCAGAAAAAAACATGTAATAGGTACTTTTGTAATGTAGCTGCAACTTAACTCCAGGAGATCAGGTACCATTTCTTAAAAGTTTGCATACAATTTCTTAGTTTGATACACCTAAGGGTTTTAAATTCTTCTTTTACAAAATTTAAATTTTATTTTACAGATCATTACAGTTGTGAGCTTCCTATAATTTTTCAGGAATCTAAAAGCTGAGGGATAAAGAGCCAATTTCTCTTGAGTTATTGGGCTCAGAGACGGACAAGATACTACAATTTGCTGTCCACCAAGAAACCGTGTGCCAGAAGAGTTCACAATACTTTCTGAAAATAAAAGTATTGGGATGATAGGCACCAGCGTATAAAAGATTTCAGAAGTGGGACAACCTTATGGTCAGGATATCCAGGGACATAGATGTACCTGGGGCACTTCAGGCCCAAGAGTAGTAAATAATGGCACTAAGTTTCTACTCACATAGTGTCATCATCTTTGAGCCTTCTTTTATGAGTGATCTCAACTGTGTACTTTTCCCAGAACACAAACTCAGTTTGTTTCTTCTGTCTGTCAGTCCCTTTTCCCTGTAGCCCACAAGGTGAACTAATCCTTTATGTGTCTGCTTAAATATCTGACATTTGTCTTCAGTCTTCCATCACCCCTCTGCCTGTAGCTGGGCAGTCTTCCCACTAAATCCCACACCACTTTCTACCTGCCCACTCTGCACGGTGCTGTCATTATTTGCATATAAGATCATGGTGTGAACCAGGTGTTATTCATGGACCATGTATTATTCAAATGGAGGCACTTTATTTCCAGTGCCTGGAGTCCAAGTATGTTAATGTACGTTTATGGAATGGGTGAGAATAATTAAAATCACACTGGGAGTTTGTGTGGCAGAGAAGAAAGAATCTTGGAATGATGGGATATGCTGACTGTGTAGGTTTGTATCTGACCTTGTAAGTGATTTAACTTACCTGAATCTTAGTTTCTGTGTATTCAAAATAAGAGTAATAATTCTCACCAAGTTAAATGATAGGAATGAAATATAGGGATTACATGAAAGAACAGATATGAAGACACCAGAGTTCCAACACACAGTGACATTTGCTTCTCCTTTGTTCCCTTCTCCTTCCCATCCCCAAAGGCTTGAGATTCTATTTTTTTTTTCATTGGTGTGCAAGGATAAGGAACAGGTACATGTTTGCCGTGCTTGCTTGTGGGTCTGTGTGCACACACATGTACACAAAGGGACTTTTCCATGCACTTTGTTACAGAGATTTCCACCTTGGATCTTTTTGCTAACATTTATAAGAGGATTTCAACATTAGCTTCAACATGAACTGGAAAGTTCACTCATTTATAGTCCAGTTTGGGATGCAAAATAGTTTTTTTTGGGATGCATCATCAGTAATTATTTTGAAAATCAAGATTCTTTGAATCTTTGTCCCACATATGCCTTTCTCACAGAACACATTGTCCTAATGCTTTTGCCAATAAGCCATTCTTCATTTTAGCTTTTTCATTATGAATTCTGATTTTTAACCTTGAAGGTTTTTAATGGAACTATATAAATTTGCCTCAAGATGACATGAAATATTACCAGATATTTTCTATATAAGTCCTTATCATCTAAGCAGATATTATTTTTGGTGAAACCCAGAAACATGTTACCCCAGTTAAGTCAAGTCAATGCTTATCCTGATAACATAAGATTTTAAAAATTCTATTTCTGCATTGTAATTAAACTGGGTGGGAACTGTTTGTTGCTGAGAGTTTAGTTATTAAAAATGCTGGCTGCTATGCGTAACCTTCATGTCCTTTTAGACATGTGATCTAAGAAAATTTATTAAAAAATTTCTCTGCCTCATCAGTTCGTGATAAGCTATCTTTCAGCCAGGCTTTAACCCTCATTTGAAACTTCTTTATTGTCAAGTTCTTAGGCACTGAAATATAGCTCTCTTGGATTGCAAATTTTATTCTTTCAAATATCTATATCTTTAATTTCCTCTTACCTGACTTTTATCTCATTGCAATCTCCAGTTTTGTAGCTCTAACATATCTCAGTTAATTCCCCTGTATTGACAGTAATCATCTCTCTCTACCTGGATTCCATGGGCAGCCATTTCGTATGCATTTACTGTTAGGTCTTTCCTTTCTTCCCTGTTCATCTGTCAATTCTGTCTTTGATTCTCCAACTCTGGTTAATTGCCACTGCCCACTTTCCCTGAGAGAGAACCTACACATTCTTTCATTCGTTCAGTACATATTTATTCAGATTTTTCTATCTGAATAAACATGGTGCCCAATGTTAGAACATAGTAGCAATAGTTTCTACGTTCTTCAGGTTTAACATTTAGTGGGGAGATTACTATATATTCATGTGACTGCTTCCACCCTGAAATCATACTGCTAGTGTACAGTCCTTTTGTTTATAGCTAGAAGGTTCCCTCTGGCCTCCATCTAGATTATGGTTACCAGCCTTCCCAGAGAACTCGATTAAAGAAATGAAGTGTTAGGTCTGGTATTGAATTGATATCTGCACTTTGTAAAAAACCTAAAGTGATTTTTATGCACATTGGAGTTAGAGAAACACTTTTTGATGGAAATTCCCATAGCAAAGATTCTCAAGTTCTCCACTTCTTTCAGGCTTTTACTCAGATGTACTTTGCTGTGTAATCGAGGACCTTGCTTTTTATGCTGACAAGATATTTCAGACCATTTGTTATGAGTTCCTTCACTTTCCTCCTGTCTACTGAAGAGCTCCATCTAAATTGTCACTTCCACTTCTTTCCTTCTTAACTCATTCTCTGCCTCTTGGCATAAGCAAATGTTCTGTTTGACCTCTTGTTTTTATTTCCTCTTTTTTTTTTTTTTTTGTTACAAACTTACTTCATTGTTGAACTCTTTCATTACCTACATTTGCCATTTCTCCATTCTTCAAAACTGTTGCTTCCTATCTTCTTGATAGGACACCTTTCTCTCACACTGAAAATCTTCCCTTGATCTTTTTACTCTTCAAGCTATGATTCTATATCTGCATTGTTCTCCACTATGAGAGAAATCTTGCATCACTTCGTTTCTTCATTACTTATTAACTTTTAGCTTCTTGAAATCTAGATTCTTCCTCTATTCTCTCTGTTAAAACAAATCTTCAGGCAGTCAAAAGTGGACATCTGATTGTCCCATCTGGCTTTCTGTTCTCATCCCCTCCTCCCTACATGGGATCACCTTCAATGAAGCTGTCTACACTATTTTTTTTTTTAAGACAGTCTCACCCTGTTTCCCAGGCTGGAGTGCAGTGGCGCAATCTGGGCTCACTGCATCCTCCACCTCCCGGATTCAAGTGATTCTCTTGCCTTGGGCTCCCTAGTAGCTGGGATTACAGGCATGTACCACCACCCCCAGCTACGTTTTGTATTTTTTGTAGAGATGGGATTTCACCATGTTTGCTAGGCTGGTCTTGAACTCCTGACCACAGGTGATCGACTCACCTCAGCCTCCCAAAGTGCTGGGATTACAGTCATGAGCCGCCATGCCCCACTGTATCTCTTCTTTGGCATCTATCAACCACAACCTCTCACCTTGTCTCTCTGAACTGATAAAAGAACAACCTTAGACAAATTAAATTTAGCAGAATTTAATTGAGCAAAGAAAGATTCATGAATCTGGCAGCCTCCTGAGCCAGCGTAAGCTGAGGGAGTCTCCAGTGCAGCCATGTGGTATGTATTAGTCTTTCTCAAGCTGCTGATAAAGAATACTGGAGCCTGGGTAATTTATAAAGAGAAGAGGTTCAGTAGACTCACAGTTCCACATGGCTGGGGAGACCTCACAATTATGGCAGAAGGTGAAAGTCACATCTTATATGGTGGTAGGCAAGACAGAACCCGTGCGGGAGAACTCCCCTTTACAAAACCAACAGATCTTGTGAGACTTGCTCACTATCATGAGAACAGCGTGGGAAAGACTCACCCCCATGATTCAATTACCTTCCACTGGGTCCCTCCCATGACACATGGAAATTGTGGGAGCTAAAATTCAAGATGAGATTTGGATGGGGACACAGCCAAGCCATATCATGGTGGAAGAAGATTTATGGACAGAAAAAGGAAAGTGATGTACAGAAAATGGAACTGAGGAACAGAAACTGCCATATAGGTTTACAACTCAGCTTTTGCCTTATTTAAACACAGTTTTAATGGCTGGCCACTTGTGAGTGGTTGAAACATGATGGTTGGCACAAGAGTAGGTTACACTCTGTTTACACATTCAGTTAGGTAATGATTCATTATGTAGGGAGAAATCTTTATTTTGTTTTACTTTAGGTGTATACTATATCCAGCATTTCTCCCCATGCTATCCCTCCCCACCCTCCCCACCCTCCCCACTCCCCGCTGTCCCTCCCCTACACCCCAACAACTGCCCCCAGTGTGTGACGCTCCTCTCCCTGAGTCCACGTGTTCTCATTGTTCAACACTGACCTATGAATGAGAACATGCGGTGTTTGGTTTTCTGTTCTTGTATCAGTTTGCTGAGAATGATGGCTTCCAGATTCATCCAAGTCCTGCAGGGAGAAATCTTTAGGCTGAACTCGAAGTATGTAAGAAATCAGCTTTAGGCTAAACTTAATTCAACAGGACACTTCCTTTTGGAATCCTTTCTGTCCTGTTTTCCCTCTTTCTAACCACTACATATAATATTTTATTTCTTTTAAATGAATTTTGTTGAGGTATAAATTACATCTAATAAAATGTTCCCATTTGAATTGTACAGTTCTATGGGTTTTGGCAAATGTATATACCTGGGTAGCCACTACCACACTCTCCCACTAGAGAACATTTACACACTTGATCTTAGTAACAAGGTCAAGAAGTAATAGAGAACATTTCCATCATCTCAAAAGGTTCCCTTGTGTTTTTTGTGGTCCATTTTTCCCCACCCTGGGCAAGCACAGGTCTGCCTTCTGTCACTATAGCTTTGTATGCCTTTTGTAGCATTTTATATAAATGGAATCATACCTATGTACTCTTTTTTTTTTTTGCTTGGATTCTTCCAGTCAGCATACTTATTTTGCAGTTCATCCAAGTTACCCCCTGTGTTAGTAGTTCACTCCTTTTTACTGCCTAGTGGTATTCTATTCTATCCATATACCACAGTAATTTTTTATCCAAATGCAAGTGTTTTTCAGGGCCTTCCTCTTTCACTTATCTTTCTTTCAGAAATTTTATTTACTTTCGTAGCAGCAGACATCATCTCCTTTTATATGGCTTCTGAACCTCTACTGCTCACCTTTGCTTACTTCATGAATTTTAGAATTTTATTTAAAGCTGTGTGCTCAATATCTGTTTCTAGGTTGCTCAGTAGCAATTTAACCTTATTATTTCCAAACTAGAACTCCTTTTCTTCTCCGCAAAATAACTTCTATCCGGTACCTTGTCCTCAGTGTTTTTCTTAATGGTACTTTGTCCTTCCTGTTACTTAGGCAAAGTATGTTCACTTTGCCTAAAAAAATGACTCGATTTTTCAACTCTGCTTGTTCTGTTTCTTTATTCTCTCATATCCATCTCTCTCTTTTCTATTTCTCCTGCCTTCATCTTCTTTCACGTCTTTTTCATGAAAATTCTTCTTTCTCCATTTCTGTTTATCCTCTTCCCAGTGTCCACATTTATTTTACTAAGGGACAGATCTCATGATATTATATCCTGTACAAAAACCTTGTGGTCCTTCTACTTTTTCCTGGAACAAGTGTTAATAATAGGTGTGATTGACTGAGTGACTTCTGCATGGCAGACCTTTTACATTCCTGTGTGGCTACAGGTGCTTGCTAAGTTGTAGCAAAATATTCAGTATATAAAGGAACTAAAGCAGACATGATAGATGGTCTCCAGTTTCCCCCTTGGTCTTGAACCTTGCTTCCTTCTCTGCTTCTCTCTTTACATTATCTCCCATGTCTCAGGAACCTCACCTAAAGAACAAACTAAAAGCCTTGCAAAAAATGGGGCAAGTACTGGTCCTAGAATGATAGGAATGGGTTTGCACCAATGATCCTGAACAAGAAGCATGGAAACAAAAACAAAAAGCAACAGACTTCCAATCCATTTTAGTCTGTCCCTGCTGCAATAACAAAAAACCTAAGACTGAGCAATTTATAAATAATAGAAATTATTTCTCACAGTTCTGGAAGATGGAAGTCCAGGATCAAGGTGCCAAGAGGTTCAGTGCCTCTTTGCTTTCAATGTGGTGCCTTGGTGCTGTGTCCTCTGGAGAAGACGGATGCTGTGTCCTTACATGGCACAAGGGATAGAAGGGCATACCAGGGTTTAGCTAGTTACCTTCAGCCCTTTTATAAGGCACTAACTTCATTCATGAGGATAAAGTGGTCATGGCCTAATTATCTCCTAAAGTTTTATTTTCTTATACTTTTGCATTGGGGATTAAGTTTCAACATGAATTTTGGGGTAAACACAAACATTCAAGCCATTGATTTTGCAGCACTGACAGAGAAACACTTTTATCTGTACCAGATCACAAGAACACACAGCTAACACATAGCCTCTCTTCTCTTCACTCTATGAAACTCCAAGTCTTCTACCAGAAAGTTATCTGATCTTCAGGTGTTTTCTGATGCACATAAATGGAATCCTTTTTAACTGCTCTTTGAATTATTATTATTTTTTTGAAAGGCAAAACTCTCCCGTGGTACTTTGGAAGGCAAATCACCTGCCTCTGCAGCCGATGGTTCTAGGAGAAGTGGTCAGAAAAGGTAGTATGTTGTTGCCTTTTGGCTACTTTTTGGTCTTTCTAGAAACTACTGCATAAGAAGCCTCAGTTCAAGTAAGAGTTGGCCATTTTGTAGGTGGACCTGGGAAGCAATAGAAATTTGTTAAGAGAGGCTCTCTTTGCCTATGGCCCACAATCTAAAAGGAGTGGGAGCTCAGCAGTTATAAACAAGCCAACCTCTTTTGTCCACCATACAGCAAGCAAACAGATTATTGCCTAGGGATTTATAGCGGGAAAGATCAGGTTAAAAGTACTGTCCAGCCTATTGTTTCAGATGGCTATGGGACACCTTCCATGGAATTGAAGACGAGAACAATGGAATAAACACAGAAGTCAGTGACTGACAGAGGAGAGTGATAGGCTTAAAACCCGGAAGAGAGCTCTACCAGTGGTTACTTTTACACAGAACTGACTGGAAGCAAATAGATTAGAAAGCTAGTAAGTTTTCGGGGAAACTGTATTGCCAAAGTAACCAATGATGGGCCTGGAAATTCTGTGATGTTTCAATACCTAACATAACTAATGGTTTTCCTTAACTGTATCAAGAGGAAATAGTCTAAAAACTGTGCAGTTCTTAAGTAGAACATATTCCTCAACACCCTGTGCAGATAGGGCCATGGTGAAAGAAAATCTTTTGAGCAGATGTTGGCCAGCTGTGGCCCTCGAATTACATAAAATAAAAATGAAAATAAAAAATAAAAATAAATTTATCTGTGTCTTATTTTCTGTGACCTGATAGCTAGGAATGGTTTTTACAGTTTGAAAAAATTGTAAAAGATAAAAAAACAAAACAAAACAAAACAAAAAAGAAAGATAAGCAACAGATACTATAGGTAGCCCATGAAGTCCATTTCTTCTATGGCCCCATGAAAAAAATAAAGCTTAGCAACTTCCGTCTTAGAGAACAAAGCCAAGGACTCTGGGCAATGACCAATTACTTATCCAAGGGAATGAAACAAGGGACTCTCAAAAGGAACAATTGAGGAACAATTAGTTCATGGATGTTGCAGAGAATATCTGTGGTTTCTATCAGGAAGAATTTGATAGTTGACATGATTGGTGATCCGCTATTCTTCCCTTTTTATTATAGTAAAATAATAATAATTTATTATATTTTTATTTTTATGATTATTATGGTTATTCCATTCCATTGCTCTTCATTTGCTTATTAGATGTTGGGAAGCAGATACCTTGTCATTTGGTTTACAGGTTACTAGAGTTTGAGAAAGTATATGTAAACATTACAAAAAGGACAGCAGATCACCTCAAGAATCTGGGCTCTGAACTGACTGTAATGTCAGAATGGGTTTTGGGTTATCTCTTTGCGTCAGGAGGTGAGTGTGTGCTGTATGTAGGAAGAAGGGTAAACATGGAAATTGATTAGACAGAGGGTTTACCGAGTACTATTCAGTGTCAGTTCTCCACTATTTCCTCTTGAGTATGGAGTTGTCTGTGTTTTTGCTGGGCACATGGTTGCACAGATAGAGAGACTACTGCTCTCAGCCTCCCTTGCAGCTAGGAACATCTGTGTGCCTAAATTACAGATTATGGGATGTGAGTAGAAGTAACAGTACATCTTTAAGTTTGCCACTTTGAGAGAGTGGTTTGCTATGAACTTCTGTTTCCTCCTTTGTACTGGCTGAAAAATGTCAAAGTCTGGAGCAACCACAGAATCCACGAGTTAGGAAGAGGGAGCTTCCTTGCTAGCTCTAGACCCTCCTCTATGGTCTCTTATAGGAGGAAGAAGGATTTAGTATCAAAAAGTTCTCAGTACAAATTCCTACTTTGCCAATTACTAGCTGTGTGATCTCAGGCAAGAAACACCTTTTCTAAACCAGTTTCTTCATTTATAAGCTAAGCAAAACAACACCTGTTTTACAGGTTGTTCTAATAATTAAACTTATGCATATACAGAATTTTTAATTATCTTGAAGTAAATCACAGCCACTATTTCATCTGTAAGAATTTCAGTATGTGTCACTAAAAGATGAGGACTCTTGCTAAACTACAACCATGATACCATTATGATGGTCCCTCAAATTGTCAAAAAATTCTTAAAATCATCGAACATCTTCTCAGACTTTAAATTTCATGTTGTCTCACAAAAATGTCATCTTATGAGTTTATTATAGAAAAAGTTATAAATTATATATAAGAAAAAATTGCCAAACAGATAATTTACAAAAAAAATTAGGTTTTAAAATTTCAGCCCCACAAAGTGAACACATTGTTTCTTTGTATTTGTGGAATGAAAGATTCCACATCTTATTCTCTTAGCCACTTGGGTTATGACGATTCATCAAGATGTGTAGTAAGTTTCCTGTCAGTGATCACAACAGAGATTCACTGCTGAAATCCCTACAAGTCGTTTCTTTCTGTTTAAATAATTTAGTGGTTGCCTGCTGCATATGTGGCTTCATCGTTTCTCATCATCTTTAAAGATGACATTGGAGATATTGTTAGTTCCCTGTGGCATATTTCTACTGCTGGTGAGATTAAGTTTTGAAATCATTATCAAGGGAATGGATTGCATTTTGCACTTTCTGCCTTCACCCTGAGTATATTCTTGCCCTCCCAAGACATGTCTAGGGCACTTCTTTAAGGGGTAGTTCCGAGGTAGGCTCTAAGGGTGGGAAATACAGGAAGCAGAGGATGTGGCCCCTTCTCCCTAGGAGTTCATTCCCTAGCTGGAGAGAAAACATACACATAGAAA
Organism: Saimiri boliviensis; assembly: GCF_048565385.1. NCBI lineage: Eukaryota > Metazoa > Chordata > Mammalia > Primates > Cebidae > Saimiri > Saimiri boliviensis. The sequence goes on from NC_133452.1 coordinate 65,037,566, forward strand.
ATGACTTAAAACCAATAAAAGCATCACATTCACAACTGCAAAAGCAAAGGACAGACAGAGTTCATGAGTCTTGATAGGGTGCAGCACCCTGGAGAGATCAGAATCAGATGGGTTTAATCAAAGAAGGCTTTTGGAATAGCTAATCTTGAATTCAGTTTGGAAGGAGCTCATAGACATAAATTTGAGTTGAATGAAAAAGGCAGTCTAGGTGAGAGGGAAAAAACAGAAGCAGAAATAAGGAGTCATCAGTGGGGATTTGGTTTCAAATGAGAGGGACTTGGATTAATGAGTTTGTATTGCATTGGTTTGATGCTAATATAGAATCTATATTAGGGAAAACATGAGCCGTGAATGGATATGACTTATGCAAATTTTAAAAACCATCACCTCACTATTATAGAACTTTTCAAATGTTTCTGAGTGCAGGAATTATTATTGTGTAGGCATAGATGCTCTGCAAGCAAAGACAAGGCAAGCATAATAGGCTCTAAAACAAAACAGGCACAACATCTGGGGTAGCATATGGGCTTAGCAAGGAGGAAGCTGACTTGGGCGTAAGTTTAAAAAACAAATTCCAATCGATGTGTGCCAGTTGGTAGCTGATAGGATTTTCTCTACTCATCCAGGAAGTAAGAAACAGTAATGGAGCCACAGACATGCTGGGCTCTGGGTGTGACTGTAATTCAAATGGAGGCAAAGAGAGTCTAAGTTGCTCTGCATGTCAAATGTTAATAATAATGATTATAATTTTTGTAATTGATGCATACTTTTTGTTGTTCAACTGATTTTCACTGACAACCTGTTGGGTTCACTAATCAGTTGCACTTGTATTTCAATTTCAATTCTGAGATTTCAATTCTGAAGTAAGCAACACTGAGGAAGAGGTTTATGTGCATCCATTTTGCTGGCAAAGGAGAAAGGAACAGCATTGGAGTTTTGCACAGTGGTGCTTGCAAAACTTAGTCTCTGTCAGAAGTGGTACCAGCAGTGTCCTTGCAGTAGAGTTGACTTATTGGCAGGAATTCAGACTGTGGCATGTGGTCAAAGTGTGAAGGAAATGGCAGTTTCCTAAGGCTATTCTTAAGGGCTGCTTTTGGGCAGTATTTCTGGGAGCGTTGGCCTCAACCTGGTTCTTTAGCCCTTCCAAAGATGCTGTCAGCCGCTCAATTTTTAAAAATAAATTTCTTTTCTGCATTATTCACCAGAGTTAACTTCTAATGCTTGCAACTAGGAAACTTGATGTAGAAACTAGAGGGGGAGAGTTTCAGGAGGTGTCGTCCTTTGGGGTTTTGTTAAAGACAGGCAGATAAGAGTGTTCATACTGTTATGGAGGCAGTGGCTAAACAGCAAAAATGTGAAGAGCGAAGGGTTTTGAAGAAAAGCGGCTTCAAGTAAGACAGACGTTTGTGGAGGAGGGAAGTTAAAGGAAACATTGAACATGGAAGGAGACAATGTTACTAGACCCAGCAAGGTGTGTATGTGTGTTGGGGGGAAGGTGGGTGGGTCCAAGGGGCATGTGTAGAAGGAGGAACATTGGAGAGAATCGTAGAAGATTTTCCTTCCTTTCCTCTCCCTCTCTCCTTCCCCTCCTCTCCCCCTGGCCCTCCCTTCCCTCTCTCCCTCCCTTTCCCTCCCTCTCTCCCCTTTTCCCCTCCCCTCCACCTCCTCCTCCCCCCTCCTCCCTCCCCTCCTTCTCCTCCTCCCTTTCCTTCCTCCCTTGTCCCTCTCCCTTACCCCCTCCCCTCCCCTTCCTTTCCTTCCTCCCTTGTCCCCCCCTTCTTTCCTTTTCTCTCTTACTCTCTTCCTCTTTTCCTCCCCCTCTCCGTTCCTTCATTCCAACAGAAGAATGAGGAAGAGAAGAAATTGGAAAAGATGTGGAGAAATCATAAAATTATGAGAGAGGGAAGTGGAGGAAACACAGTAATATATGGAAGGTTATGAGATCTGCAGGGGTAGTTCTGAGGGTTTGTGGGGAGAGAAATCTTAGGAATTTGTACTATGAAAACAGTAATAGAAAGTTAACTAAAATGAATAAAAAGTTGCTAAGTGGCAACATGTTGCAGTTGAGGTCATAGAGTCTGAATGCGAAGTGGCATCGCTTAGCCAAGCCGTAAGATTTTCTTTCTTTCTTTCTTTCTTTCTTTCTTTCTTTCTTTCTTTCTTTCTTTCTTATTTCTTTCTTTCTTTCTTTCTTTCTTTCTTTCTTTCTTTCTTTCTTTCTTTCTTTCTTTCTTTCTTTCTTTTTCTTTCTTTCTTTTATTGCATTTTAGGTTTTGGGGTACATGTGAAGAACATGCAAGATTGTTGGATAGATACACACATGGCAGTATGATTTGCTGCCTTCTTCCCCATCACCTGTATCTGGCATTTCTCCCCATGCTATCTCTCCCCACCTCCCCACCTCCCTGTTCCTCCCCCATTTCCCCCCAATGGACCCCAGTGTGTGATGCTTCCCTCCCTGGGTCCATGTGTTCTCATTGTTCAACACCTGCCTATGAGTGAGAACATGTGGTGTTTGATTTTCTGCTCTTGTGTCAGTTTGCTGAGAATGATGGGTTTCCAGGTTCATCCATGTCCCAACAAAGGACACAAACTCATCGTTTTTGATGGCTGCGTAGTATTCCATGGTGTATATGTACCACAATTTCCCTGTCCAGTCTATCATCGATGGACATTTGGGTTGGTTCCAGGTCTTTGCTATTGTAAACAGTGCTGCAACGATCATTAAAAAATCTGGAGACAACAGATGCTGGAGAGGGTGTGGAGAAATAGGAACACTTTTACACTGTTGGTGGAGTGGAAATTAGTTCAACCATTGTGGAAGACAGTGTGGTGATTCCTCAATGACCTAAAAATAGAAATCCCATTTGACCCAGAGACCCCATTACGGGGTATATATCCAGAGGATTATAAATCATTCTACTATGAGGACACAAGCCGTAAGATTTTCTAACAACGCTAAGAAGTCTAAGGTGAGGGATAGGGGAGGAGCCTGTGGGACTGGGCGCGGTGACTACTGTTAGTAGTATGGTTTACTTGAGATTTGAGATTGGCAATACTGGGGAAGCCTACAGAGTAAAAGCAATGTCGAATGTTTTCTGTTTCCTAGAAGTTCTCTGTATCTTTCCCACTCCCCTGTTCTCTTGATTATATTTGCCTGTGATACCTTAAAATCCACTTAGCTATTTTTTACAGTGTTTACCCGGGTTCTCTCTCTTTTTCTCCTCCAGTTCACCTTCCATCCTTTCTGCTTGTCGCTTCGTTTATATCTGCCTCGGGCTCTTGCTGTTCTCCTTCTCTTGCTAATTCTTGATCCCTTGGCCTTCTCTGTAAAGTTTATTTTTCTCTTCAACTTTCTCAATTTGTATCTTTTTGTTTTTAATCAGCTTATGTGCTTTGTTGTCTTACTTTTCAAACTTTCTATTCCTCCAGGCCTTATCTGCTGACTTTTCCTTATTCCCTTCTATTCTTATTTCCTTCCTTCCCTCCCTCCCTTCCTTCCTTTTCTTCCTTCCTTCCTTCTTTCCTTCCTTCCTCTTCTTTCTTTCTTTCTTTCTCTCTCTTTCTTTTTCTTTCCTTTCTTTCTCAATGCCTGTCTTTTCTGTTTTCTACTATACATTTTAGCCCATGTTCTGGACTTATCCCTCCCCATCTCACGGGACTCTGGGCCATCATTTTTCCATATTCTTTGCTGTTTCCCACTTATTCTTTTCTTAGCTGCTTTTTGGCTTCCAGACTTATTACAACTCGACCTGGTACAATAGTACTTCTTAGTCTAGGTAGCTCACAAATGAATATATGACCCCTCCCTGTTAATAAGACTGTTTGGGGTGGGATATGGGGGAAATACAGCAATAGTAATAAACTTTAACCCATTATTACGTAGCCTTCAAATCTAAATGCTTTTGTGAAATTTTTAAGTTCTTCCATGCTTTGGCCATGCTTCATCACTCCAGTCTTATTCTCCATCAATCAAACTTCCTTTAGTCAAATGAATATCTTCACTAATCAATGAATATGTATTCTTAATTTCTAAATTCTTGCTGTTGTTCATACTATTTGTTTGCAATTATGCAGCATCTGCGTTAGTTTGCGGAGGCCATTACATCCAAGCACCCCTGACTAGGTGCTTTAAATAACAGAAATTCATTCTCTCAAAATTCTGGAGGCTGGAAGTCCAAGATCAAGGTGTTGGCAGGGTTGGTTTCCTCCTAGGCCTTTCCTCTTGGCTGGCAGACGATTGTGCCCCCACTCCCATGTTTTCACATGGTCTTTACTCTGTATATGTCTGTGTCCAAATCTCTTCTTCTTATAAGGGTATCAGTCATATTGGATGAGGGCCCACCTTAATAAACTCATTTCAACTTAATAACCTCTGTAAAGACCTGTCTGCAAATGCGGTCACATCCAGTAATATTGGGTGTTAGGACTTCAACATACGAATTTTGAGGAGGAAAAATTCAGCTCATACAGTATTCTAAGTATTTTCCTGTGTTTTAGTTTACTTTGACCAATTGCAGAGGAAGAACAGAGCTTATATTGTTAAATTAGTTATCATCCACAACATCTAGAATGGTTTCGAGTACATAGTAGGTGTTTAACATGGTTGCTTTTTGAATTACATCCCTTTTATAGCATAATTCACATTACATTTTTAAAGCCTACTTAAAATATAAATTTTGCTCAGAGATTAAATGACCAAGAGGCCTGCTATCATTTATTCCATGCACCCGTGATCTGTGCAACATTTCCTCTGGTGTCTTCCTGAGTTGGCAGGAGCCAGCCATTCATTTAAATTGGCAACAGACATGGAAATGAATTTGTGTGCTATCTTACTTGGTAATAAAACTTAAAGTGAAGGGTAATTTGTGATGGTTTGAAGCAGTAATGCAATTTTGGCAAGTCTGCTATATCTCTACAAGACTTACAGTTCGAACATTTTCAAGCCAGTAGGCTATAGACTTTCCTCCTAAAGACAATTGATTGAAACTACCTCTTTCTGGACTTAATCCAACTCTTACTGGTAATAACTAAAGCATAGGTTACATTTTTGGTTGAAGTTTTTAGAATCAGACCAAGGGGGCCTTTTTATATAATTTTTTTTTCTGGTTTATTTTCATCACCACATATAACACTTCCTCTCCTAATTTAAGAGATAGAAGATAATAAAAGCTATATCCAGTTGAAGTTGAGTTTGGAATTGAAACAGGGAAGGAAATAACCTGTGACCCAAGGGAAAAAAATGATGGGAAAAAGAACATAAAATTATTTCAGCTTTCCAACTTTCTCTGCAGAAATCATGCTTATATTCTTGGATATGTAAATACAAAGCAGTTCGATGTCAGCATGCTAGATTTAATAGCTTTTCAATAGCTAGCTCTATCTGGAGTTTTGAACCAGGGAAGTAAATATTTCTATATGTAATATCACCCATCCCAGAATTAATTTCAATAAATTAAGTTCTAAAAAAAGAAAAAAACCCTGAATTTATCTTTGCTTCTTCCTTCTAATAAAGCTTTTTCTTAACGGATTCCCAGGCTTTCTATTATGTTGGTGTCTTCAGGTCTAATGATCATTCTTAAAATGATTTATGGCTTCAAAGTTGCAAACCAAGTTTACTAGAATCCATCTTTTCCTGCTGGATAAGATATATTAGGCTCCCATGACACCTTCATGTGTTCATCCAAAGGGGTAGATTTATTAGCCACCTCCATAGTAGTAACTCCCAGGGACAGAGTAGTTCTGCTAGAAGTCTCTTCTGGGAGGTTTACCAAAGAGAGCATGCAAATCTTACTTGATTTAATTGGACTCCTATAAACAACTGTCATTATATTTTCAAGGGATTTGCTTTATCAGGGAGTCAAAAAAGTCATAATTTTCATTAGGGAAAAGAACTTGGTCAATACCTTCTTTCCTCCCAGTTGATAAGCTACTTTTCTGCTTTATCCTTTCAGCTTCTTCCTTGCCAATGCTTTTCACATCCCCATCCTTTCAACTGTCTGTTATATCTCCCTGAATGTCCATCAATGTTGAATAATCCAACCATCCTAGTTTACTCTTCCCTTTCTCTCATTTTTGGAGAAAATTAGACAACCATTGGATTAGTGCAATTTTGAACATTCCTACTGGAAATACCTAGAATCATGCTATTAACCAGAAATTCCTCATTCAATACTTGAGCACCTTTTCTCCCATTTGCTAGAGTAATAATTATAAACTTTCATCAAATTTTGCCACACCCTTGCTCTAACCCTGACCCTAACTCTCTCATACACAGTCATTGATCTTGCTTCCTGTTTCAGATAGAAAAACAGTCTATCAAGTATGAACTGCATATACTCATCTCCATTCATGGCTGGCCTCACTTCCTGGCCATCACTAGTAACCATAGCCCTTCCATAAAAGCTCTACCGTAATCTCGTGCTTCACATTCTCCTCTCTCTCGTCCTTTTAAAATGATGCTCTTTCATTTAATCCTATTTCTGGTCTGTCTTCAGTCTCTCTCTCTTTAGTGCTACAGATTCTCTTGCTTTGATCTAGGCAAGTCACTCTTGCCTATAGTAGACAATAAGCCTATTCACAGATAGTGATATTTTCTATCCATTCATCTTATATGGTTGTACTTCCTGTTCCCCTCAAAGCTGTATATAGCCTTGTGACTTGCTTTGGCGTGTAACAGGTGAGTGGTGGTGATGAGTTTCACTGATGGATGGAAGCTTTACGAGTTCAGGTGATGGAGCCTCTACAGTCCTGGGTCCTTGAAGGGCTATGGTGAAAAGAACAGGTCCCTGCTGAGCTGAATTGGACTTGTAATATACAGGAGAAATCTAGCTTCAGAATTTTGGGGCTGTTTATTACTTTAGAATAACTTAACCTAGTCTGGCAAGCACAATCTTCCTAAACATAACTTTCCTGAGACTCTGCTTACATTTGCTTATATACATTTATTTTTTTCTTAACGACAGCTTTAAACTTAACTTTATTAACTTTCTCACTTCTCTTTGATTCCTTAGTCCTATTAAATGTTTTCTGACCCCACCACTTTATCAGAACCATTCTGGCTAAAACTGCCAGTAACTTAATTTTCAGATTCAGTGGACTGATTTTATTACCTTACTTGACCTTTTATAGCATGTAGCACTGTTGACCTTTAGAAACTTTCCATAGTACCATTCACCTTTCATTCTCTTGTTTCTTTTCCTGCCACCTTTTGCTTTTCACTTGGCCTCTCTTCCACTATTTGCTGCTAATGTTGGTGTTCCTTAGCATTCAGGTTTCTCTTCCTCTAGACAGTCTCACCTTTCCTGCCTCATAGGTTCAATAAACTAATACCATTTAGCTATGTTTCCAAATCTATATGCAATAAAGAAAACATGTTGCAACATTAAGCTAAGGCATTTTGATTTTCACTATTAAAACGTGAACTTTTCTTTCTCATCCTGATTATGCTGAAGTCATTTCTTCAATAATGAGGGAGATCACTCTTATGTAGCAAGCTTCTCCAAATATTTTTTAATTGTGAGTGGAGCAACAGCCTCTTTCCCTATGGGTTGTAAAAAAAAAAGAGGGCTGGCAACACTTTGGGAGGCCAAGGTGGGAGGATTGTTTCAGCCCAGGTGTTTGAGACCAGCCTGGGCAATAGAGTGAAACCCCATCTCTACAAAAAAACAAATTTCTATAACAACAAACAACAACAAAATAAAGAAAGAAAAAAAGGGCTGGTACTTTATGTGTTTGCATGAAAATGGACTTGAAAGCCAAGTTATATATGTAAAGGTTGGATTTGCTAAGTTAAAACAGAAGGGGTTAAACACAAAGGAATCAGATTATTGAATTCTCCTCCTGGTGTTAACAAACACACTCCCAGCTATTCCAATGTATTCCAAGGCTTAGGCAGGAGGCTGAGGCAGGGAGAAGAATCACACATACAAGAAGAGTTTTGTTTTTGTTTTTGTTTTTTTTCTTAAATTACTGTTTCTGCTCCTGGGGACTTGCTAAGCAAAAAAAAAAAAAAAAAAAAGAAAAAAAATGGAGAAAATGGGCTAGGTTTTGGTATTCATTCCTGCTCCAGGCTTAAAATAGAAGAAGGGATTATTTTAAGGGGACAGAAGGCTTATCTCATCCTTACTGGGAACTTTAGGATAAAACTGCTATGTAGACCTCCACCAACAGGTAACAACCTTAGGATATTTAGGCAAACAAAGCCCCATGATCAGGTGGAGAGACCAGTCTAGTCTGCCCTGGTAAACCTTCCCTCATGCAGTCACTAAGAGATAGGGCTTGCCTTGAGGCCTGCTGTGTTGGGCCCATAGTTGAGACTGGGAGTGGATCACTGTGGGCATGCTGGGCCAGATGGAGAATAGGGACATGACTCAGAGGCACCTACAACCACGAAGTAACAAGGCAAGGGATGTCATCAGAGAGGGGCCACCAAGCTACGACTAAACCAAAAGAGGAGCCAGACAGGAAGTGGACTACAGAGGTTGTAGAAGTCAATAGATGGGATAAATGTACAGAACTTGGCCAATCACACTTCAGAGGACAGCTGACTGGCCTTTTGCTTCTAGTACCATGATGGTGCAGAGAATGCCATACAGATCTGAAGATCCACTTCAGTCTCCTGTTGGGAAGTCACATGAACACTCCACTCCCACACCCCTGATAAGAAAGCAAAAGGCTTATGGGAGGGGCAGCTGGAAATGAGAGCCCAGATAATCTTAAAGGAGCATTAAATTTAGTTGTTGAAAAATGCTTGAAGTCAGAAGGGCCATTTAGTTACTCCCACACCATCTTAGAAAGTAGAACTTGTGCTTTTTAGGTACAAGTAACCAAATAAAGAAACTAAATTTTATATTTTCATTCAAGTTGTACTGTAAATTAAATTTATAATCCTTACACACACACACACACACTCTCTCTCTCTCTCTCTCTCTTTCTGTCTCTCTCTCTCTCTCTCCCTTTCTCTTTCATTATATGATTCATAATTCAACTATTCCTAGTTAGAAGCATCATAGTCACCGCACATTCACCACGTCCCAAATCCTGTGTCCTCCCTGTCAAAACCTGTCCCATTTTAGCAAATTTTCTGTTTCAGTCAGTGGCACCACAAAACACAAACCAGTAACCTGTTTGTTAGTTTCTTATAATCCTGTCTCCTAATCACTCTCCCTGGTCACCAGTTCTGTAAACCCAATCTCATAATCATCATGGATTTCATAGTCACTATAGAGAGAAATGGTGTTTGTAGAACTAGAAAAATAGATACTCTTTAGGCTTTCACAAAAATGAAACTGGTGGCCAGTGTTTTGCAGAAAGGATAAGAGGAAAAGGGGACCTTGATAATGTCTATGTCACGAAGAACAGAGAAAACGGGACCTTTAAAGATACATATGAAATAAAAGTATGTAACATGATGGCATGCAAATTTTACATAAAAACTTCTTGATAGTGGTTAACTCTACAAAAGAGAAAAAGGAAAAGAGATGGAGGTGTGGGAGCCACAATATTTTGATTTTTAATAAGAGAAAGGGTTGATATGGCACAACATGTGGTTATGTTAAATCTGGGTGATGATATGATTGTCTGTTATATAAGCTAATGAGTAATTCATTATGCCAGAGCATTTTATAAAAGCAAATATTAAAATCTTGGTATTGAGTTACTGAATAATGACAGCCATAAAGATCATTACCTGAAATTAATGTTAAACAATGGTTTCAGCACTTACCACATTTGGCTGATAGGTGGTAAATAACAATTTGTGGTATGAATAAAGAAACAATATATTCATAGGATGGGAGGGGTGTGGGATTTAGGTAGGGGAGCTGCCTTTCTTAAGGCAATTTAATGTGTTAGAAAGAACAAGGATTTTGGTACGAAGCAGACTTGGCTTAAAACTCAGCTGTGACCTTTGTGACCTCAGGAAGATTTCTTAAACTCTGTAAGCTTTGGTATATATATATGTGTGTGTGTGTGTGTGTGTGTGTGTATTTACTAGAAATAATGTAACCTGTTTTCAAGATATATACACTATTTTTCACTAAGTATTATCATCTTTCCTAATATTTTAAAGAGTCTTGCAAATTCTTTAAAAAAATTAGAGTGTTCTGCTAGAATAATTAATGTGGGAAGGGCTTGTATTTATTGGGATTTGTACTACTTCATATATGGGAATGGAGCTATTAGAAGTCCAAGGCATGAATAAATTATCTCCCTAGTTCTTATACTGAGCTGACCATATAAATAGTTAACTCAACATTTTTTTAATATCTGAAACATACACGTGGCTAGGAAGGTTGTGGCCTCCTAGAGATGCTGGATGCTGGATTTTATTATTTTAATGATAAAGTTAATTTTACAGTTAATTAAATAAAATCCTCTTTATGTATGGGTCCAACTAATTTAAATCAATCTCTCTGTGTCACTGATAATGTCCCAAGTAGAATTCCTCCAGGTATTGACATAGATGTTTGGTCCAGGTGAACCCAAATGAGAATGCCATCACCTTTGCCTTCCAGACAGAGCTTACTATCTCTCTTCAGCTAGTTGAAGGAGCTTCCATCACAGAACCAAACCTTAATAAGGCAAGGTTGCACAATTTCATAGCTCAGATTACTCTTTCAAATCCTAAGGACACAGTAACCATCTATGTGAGCGTACTTGCTTTTCATGCCTCCTCAGTAATGTACCAAGTCAATTAAAAGTTGAAATTCTGCAATCAAATGAAGAAATTGACCAATCTTTCAAACCAGCTTAAGAGCTGATTTGTTTGGATCACATTAAAGTTCAAAACCCTGTGAAAGGTGGCAAAAGACAAGTAGGATATGCTGATTCTTATTCAGGTTGATAGTCTTGGTGACTGAGCTTTCAATATTCAGTGGTTTAAATAAATGAATGAACTCAGAGACAGAGCAGAAAGAATGTGGGCAGGAATCTACTAGCTTCAGAAAACAGAGAGAGTAAGAAAAGCACAGGTAGCTCTCCTTTGGCAAATGGGTGCAGAAACAGAGTACTTGATGTCGGGCTAATAAGCAAGCGTGTGTGTTCAGTATGTATGTGTGTGCACCTCACATCTTAGACAAGACATGTGGAAATAAGTAGACCCTGGTAAGATCCCAAGCAATAGTTGAAAATATTTGCAGAAATATCCCTTATGTTTGGTTTATAAGACCTCTAAAGATTCATCTAGCATTCATTAATTTCATGATAATAATGATGAAAAACCACATAATGGTTACACATGTAGAAAATACGCCAAACACCTAAAAATTCCTTGATATTGTTAATTAAAACTCATGTATTGTTACTTCATCTACACTTTCCATTGACAATGGTATAGAATATAGCATTTCTTTAATGTTCCTGGAGTAATAAACAACTATGTGAGATGATTCTAAGAGAATTAGGGAAAAAATACTTGAAACCAAACACCAAAAGGCTAACCATGGTTGTGTTTTTGAATCATATGTATTTTTCCATGCCTGAAAATGTATTACTTTAAAGTAATATACTTTAGTAATGAGAAAAACAAACGTTTTTAACAGTGCCCTCAATAATGTCATAATCAGGGCTCCTGAATGCCATTCTCATGGCATATTTTTCTTAGATGTACAGTCTGCTCTATGGGGAAGTCTACTGAGTGTCTTGCAGATGGTGGGATACATCTGCTTTTGAAAGATGGAACGACCTGTTGAACAGGTTCCTCCCACAGAGAACTACTAGCTATTCCAAATCATTCTGTTCTGCCATGTGCCAAGATGTTTATTATTGGAGCTTGCTTTTTTAGGAAAGCATTTATTTACAGGTCAGATCTAACTAACTCTACAGTAACTATGCAACCACAGGCCCTATTCAGGTTTGTCAATAAACTCTTCCCCAAGCCTGGCCTCTCTCTTTGTTTTTTTTTTTTTTTTTGAGACAGAGTTTCGCTCTTGTTACCCAGGCTGGAGTGCAATGGCACAATCTCGGCTCACCGCAACCTCCGCCTCCTGGGTTCAGGCAATTCTCCTGCCTCAGCCTCCTGAGTAGCTGGGATTACAGGCACGTGCCACCATGCCCAGCTAATTTTTTTTTTTTTGTATTTTTAGTAGAGACGGGGTTTCACTATGTTGACCGGGATGGTCTCGATCTCTTGACCTCGTGATCCACCCGCCTCGGCCTCCCAAAGTGCTGGGATTACAGGCTTGAGCCACTGCGCCCGGCCCCAGCCTGGCCTCTCTTTCCACCCTGCTAGCAGCCCACAGCTGTTCATGACGACCAAGAGTTGGAAAGACGCGAAGTTTGAAAAGTCACTCAGTCATCCCAGTAGTCATAAAATTTTTCAAAAAAAGAAAATTCTGTTAATATGATTTTATTTATGATGATAATATTAATTGATTTTTATGGTTTTATATTATAAAAGTTAATATTATTCATACCCATCCCTACTGAGAACCCTCAAATATGGTCCTTCAAGTGAATTGTGTCCATAAACTTCATCAGACTGTCAGTAGGAATAATCATTCGCATTGGAAAAGTTCCCACCTCCATTTCAGACAACGGGTCACAAGTTCAGCCAGCGAACAGCCTGTGCAATTGTACTAAAATCAGCTTTTAACAAGCATCCATTTTATAGACAGAAGAAAACTTTAATGTATTGACATGAACCTGAACTGTGCCCTTGAAGTGTTTTAGAAAGGCATACCTTCGAGCATTGAAATGCTGGAGAATCCACGATTAACTACTTAACATGTAAATTATGTTCTCTCTTGTACCACCTGTAATGACTGCTGACTCGTATTAATGAGCTGGTGATACGGTAAGAAACAACGATGCCCTTTCAAAGCTATAGGTGGTAGCTGCAAGCTGATTTATGATCTAAGGCTTATCTTTCTCCATTATCAGCACCAGTTGACAAGCATCTCCTCCCACCTCTTTCTGTTGCTCCATACCTAACGGCTAAGCTGCTGGGACATCTTTTTCTCCCCGCCGACAGCACCATTGACTTCTTTGCAAAGTATCGCCCCAACCCAGTGATCCAGAAGTCAAACTCAGTCATTCTGCACAATAAAGATAACAGCCCCTGGCCAAGGTCCTATCTCAAAGCTTTCTAACCCAGTTGTAAACGGTCGAGCTTGACTCCTCTTCATTCAGCCTCAGTCTGTGTAACTTGTTCAGGGGTGATGATAAAACTTGAGCGGAGGGGCTCCAGTGCCCATACAGAACAGCATGTCATTTTTGACAAAAACTAGATTGCTGTGGCTTTTTATTCCTAAACAAACAAACAAAAATTACAAACGTTAAATCCTCCTCACGTATCCACTGTACATACCTATGACAAACCCAGGAGTCATATTTTAGCCACAAAATCATTTAGAAACAACCCCAGAAGGAGGAGGGGTTTGGGTTGAGTCCAGACTCCTGCTGCAGCTCTAAACATGCACCCCTTTTCATCTCCTTTGTTCTCTTTCAGGAGAGAATTTTCAAAAGACTAACCCAGCACTTCGGTCTCATGTATACTGCATGCTCTGTTAATTCCCTGGGTTCAGCTTTGCTTTGGCATTACAGTGTTCGGATTAAATCAGAATATAAGGTTTAGCTCTGCAGGAGGGAAGGGTTGATGCCTTTCCTCCCCGTCAGGGTCACAGGCAACACTCTTATAACAAAAGACAGGTTAACGAGAGAAAAGCATAACACATTTATTTAATCAAAGTTTTACATGACAGGGGAGCCTTCAGAATTGAAGACCCAGAGACCCAGGGAGAACTATCTGTTATGCTTCGGCTCCACGGAGAATGGATGGCCGTGTAGAAATGCAATTGGACAAAAAGATACACTCTAATGATAATAGACTGGGGGTGGAGGCAGCAAGGCCCGTCTCTTCAGGTTCTTCTTGGCCTCTATGTGGCATTCCTTCCTCAAGGTTATGGAGCAGGACCCCTCTGGAATGAGTCTTTCGAAGAGAAGAGGGAATGACTTTTCTAGGACTTTTTGGCAGGCTTTGGGACAGAGGGGTTCTGGTTTCTATGACTCACCTTGCAGAAGATGAATTCTGATTCCTGTGACATCTTTCAGAGGGAGAAAAACAGGTGGGAGACAGGAGGGCAGGAAATGTCAGAGAGATCTTGCTTCTGAGTCCTGCCAGTCTCCTTAGGACAAAGTACTCAGCATGCCAAAGTGCCACGCTTCGGGATGTTGCTTTCTGAGCACCGACAGTGCCAAACCACACCTCTCGGCCCTCTCTTGATGAATTTCGATGGTGCCCTTGCTGAATACGGAGATGAAGTCAGCAGCATCTCTGGCCGGCAATGCCCTGTGCAGTTCTGGCTCCTCGTACTCCTACCAGTTCTCATTTCTTTTCCAGAGCCATTCTTAGTCACGGATGCTACAAATGGGTTCTATCTGTCTGAGGGTAAATAAACCTAAAACGAAATCTTTCAGCACAGAGGAAAGGTGCTTTATTATTAGAATGTACCTTAGGCAAGTACCAATAGTGCTTTGTTAAAGACCCAATCCCCGAGAATGTTAATGCTCCCTTGGAAAAATGTCCCACTCCCTGACGTCCTGTACAGTCTGGTTTTATGATTAGATTCTGATGGAGCCCTGGGTAAGTAGAGGTGATGGTGGCTTCCGGATGGGAAAAAAACCCATTTTAAACAGTGAAGCTCCAGACTACATGGGAAAAGTTTTTCATCCTGGCCTTAGAACTAGTCCAGGCCAGGAGAGGTGGCTCATGCCTGTAATCCCAGCACTTTGGGAGGCCGAGGAGGGTGGATCACGAGGTGAAGAGATCGAGACCATCCTGATCACCATGGTGAAACCCCGTCTCTACTAAAAATACCAAAATTAGCTGGGCATGGTGGCGCGTGCCTGTAATCCCAGCTACTCGGGAGGCTGAGGCAGGAGAATTGCTTGAACCCAGGAGGCGGAGGTTGTGGTGAGCAGAGATCGCGCCATTGCACTCCAGCCTCAAGAGCGGAACTCCATCTCAAAAAAAAAAAAAAAAAGAAATAAAGAATTAGTCCAGAGCCACATCTGCAATTTCAGGTTGCTTTATTGGTAGACCCTCACTTACCTGGCCTTAGGGAACTGGGTTTGGAGGAGGCTTCTTTGTTCACTTGTTTGATTACTTTCCTGTTCAGAGTGAGTACAAAATTAGCCAAGTGCTGAGGCAGAATGAGAGGAAAAACAGTAACATCCTATCCTTCAGTTACATAAATCACTGGGGAACTATGAGTGTGTGTTGATGGTCAACAAGACGATTAATGACAGTATGTTATCATTTCCAAAGGCAATGAGGTCCCAAACTAACCCTACCTTGACATACTGATTTCAAAACCACACCTTTTTTGTTTTCTGAGAAATTTCAAGTTATTGTTACATGAAATTTATGGGAAGACTTTTTTTTTTTTTTTTTTTTTTTTTTTTTTTTTTGACTTAGCTCCTGCACTAGGTCCAACAGACCAGACCAAATCACCATGGAGTCACTCCTGCTAGGTGCCGCACTACCAGACTGAACTATAAACAGGCCAGTTTTCCAGAAAACAGGAGCTCACAGTAACCAATCAGAAGGGGTCCAGCTTACCTGAGCAGGCATGATAAAGAAGTCCTCTCTAGTTTAATCCTATAAAGGAAGTAACTTGGCCGGGTGCAGTGGCTCACACCTGTTATCCTAGCACTTTGGGAGACCAAAGCGGGCAGATTGCCTGTGCTCAGGAGTTCGAGACCAGCCTGGGCAACATGGTGAGTCCCTGTCTCTACTAAAATACAAAAAAAATTAGCCAGATATGGTAGCATGAGCCAGTAGTTCCAGCTATTCAGGAGGTTGAGGCAGGAGAATTGTTTGAACCTGGGAGGTGGAGGTTGCAGTGAGCTGAGGTTGTGCCACTGCACTCCAGCCTGGGTGACAGAGACTGTCTCCAAAAAAAAAAAAAAAAAAAAAAAAGAAAAAAAAGAAAAAGAAGGAAGTCACTTAAAACGTAACTTAAAAATAACCTGTCTACTTTTTGTTCTCCATTTCTGCTTCCTTTTTGCCTATAAAGGCCACCTCCTCTGCTCAGCCTATTGGAAAGTTTTTTCTAGGTATTTAGATGGGATGCTACTGAAATCACAAATTGCCAATAAAATACTAAATTAATTTGTTGAAATTTTGTTTTGTAACATTACTTTGAACCCTGAACTGCAGATTTGTATAGTTTCACATGTGACTGACCCAGATCTTAAGGATTTATAATTTTCTTTATAGTCTTCCAGGCATGAACTTGGTCAAAGAAGGAGATAATTGTTTATCTGTAGTGACATCTAAATGGGTAAGCTCGCAACTTTTGAGTATTTAAGAACAACTGCAGAAGTTCAGGACCTATGGTGTTCATTCGGCAATTTAACAATTATTGAATGCCTTTTTTTGTTGTGCCAGCCATTGTCGTCAAAGCCAGATATAACAGTGAATAAAATAGAGGAGGTTCCTATTCTTGTGGAACTTAAATTTTAGTAACGACATCTCATTTGGATACAGAAGGAACTTAAGTCAAGCTCTTTGGCAGGCTGTTGTGTGAGATTATTCATTTGTCAGATGTGAAAATGGAGCTTGCTGTTTGGGCCCTCTGTCCTGTCAAGATGTTGCTGTTTGATTTTAATTCTTACTAAATAAGCAGCACTATCGAAGACCTATGTAGTATTGGTGGGAAGCCTGGGGATTCTTGAGATTGTTGAGGTTGTCTTTTGAATCTACTGAGTTTGGGGCACACTGTTTTTTTTTTTGTTTTAATGATAAAAGTTGTTTGAGATCAACACTTATCCAGTAATACGTAGTAAAAATTATTATTCAGGTATTAAATATCTTCATTTTCTACCATTGCCTTCAAAATTCAGACCCTCACACAGGCTGTTTCTTAGTACTAAGAAGTAACTGATTCAGTTATTTTACAATCAAAACTTCTCCTGGTATCTTTGGGCTGATTATCTTTATTGTGTGGCAAATTTTGCCGTCCATTTTATTATAGCCAAACCTATTTTAGGTAAGTGTTGGTTTAATAGACCCTTTACATTCTGTATACTTTGTATACATTGAAGTGATTTACTACACAAATATTCTTTTGAATTTTTATCAGTCTGTCTTTTCCATCCTGTTCCTGTACCTTTCATCGCAATCTCCCCAGAGATTCTGTAGCAGAAATGAGATAAACAAGTGTCAGTATAGAAAGAGGAATATACCAGCTTTTTGTGGTTTATAAGAAATAACCGAATGAGGAGGCAGGGAAGAAATATATTTCGGAGACAGTCAGAATGAAGACACTGCATCATTTCCTTGTTCTTTTTCAAAGTAAAGTTTTTCACAATTTGACACCATTTGTTTTATTTTGGTATTGATTGGGCTGAGAGAATATCAATTTATTCGTCAAATGCAGCACATCCAAACTCTAACATTAATTATTTCAGAATTATCAGTCCTTTTGATCATTCATCCTTTTGATATCCTCTATGAATGTGAAAAACAAATTCACTGGCAGATGCCTGTTAAACCCATTAAATGATGTATCTGTAGAAACTGAAGCACAGAGAGATCAAAGAACTTGTTTAAGTAACAGAGCTAGTGAATGGCAGGGTAAAGATTTAAACCCAGACATCCTAGCTTTTGGTCATTTCTTATGCTTTCGAAGTCTACTACATACTGTCTCCTAAGTACTATATATTTTTAAGTGTATGTTTATGAATGTTTCAGAAACACCTGAAGAGTTTGTAAAATGCAGATGCCTAGGTCCCATTCCCACAGATTCCGATTTGGTGGGCCTAGGATGGGTATCATTAGGCTATTGTTTAATGATGGTTCTTCTGCTGGGCATAGTCCATTGGTCATTCTTTGAAAAGACAATGGTTTGCAGGCATGTGAAGTATAGTAAATGTGTTAAGTGCAAAGACCCAGAAATTGAATCACCTGAGCTGGCATTCTAACTCCTCTAGCTGTGGGCAAGTTGCTTCAATTGTTTTTCAACTTCTACAATGGGATGGCTATAAGGGGTTTTGATGAAGATTTAGTTCCTTAATTCATTGAATGGCAAAGTGCTGGCAAATAGTAAACTCTCAATTTGTGTCAGCATGCCTTAGTGCAGCACAGGTGACCTTCGTAGTTAATTAATTCAGGTGTTGTGCGTGTAGATAACACATGCACAAAAAAAACAGAAAAATGTGTTTTACCTTTATCCAAAGAGAAACACCAAGGTTCTGACCTTTATTGATTTCTAACATCTTTTATTTTTTCCCCTAACTTTAAAATCATTTCTCAATAGTCTTCAACTTTAGCTCTTGGATTCCTGGCTCTCTCCATTTGTAAGAATAGGAATCTGTTTTTCTGCCTTTTCTGTCTCCTGCTGAGTTGACCTGATTGTGTAGCATTAAATTGGGTCAGCTGGGGGGAAAAAGATGGGGGTAGGAGAAGATAAAAGGCTTTTATGGAAATCTGAGATTAAATTCTCACCAACCCGCAAGAGTGTCATCCAGGTCTTTGTTCTCTGTGTCTTCTTTAGTGCTAGTGTGGTTACATGACATAAAGGTGAATTATTTAAGTAATGCTATTTTACTCCTCTTGGCATAATCACGGTTCTTTTGCTTCAGTCCAATGATGACAGACAAGCGCCTCAGAGAATATTCAAAAGCCTTTGTAGTATAAGGGAACTGAAAATGAACCAATTCCTCTTGTGAAAAGAAATCCTGACTGAACTGTTTAGGGAGAGTATGGAGTTTATCTTTAAATATCCTGATATTATTCTAGTTATCAACTAGGAAAAGCAAATACTGTATCATGTAGCTGGAAATTTAGTCTCCTGTTAGGTTGGAAGAAGGATGAAATTCAAAACAGAACATAAAAAGGGAGAGTCCTGCCCTGTGGCCCCATTGCATGGTGCTAATGGGTTCCTTGAGTCCTTGACCATATAAATGTGGTCCCATTGAGTTGAAGGAGAAATATGTGAGGATTGATCAGGACACAGAGGGAAGGGAATCCTAATTGTCTTATACCCAGTACTTTCTGGAACTGCTTAGGAGGTATGTGAATTTGAGTTTTAGCAATTTCTTTTCTTTTTCTTTTTTCTTTTTTTCTTTTTTTTCTTTTTCTTTTTTTTTTTTTTTGAGATGGAGCTCGCTCTGTCACCCAGTCTAGAGTTCAGTGATGTGATCTTGGCTCACTGCAACCTCTGTCTCCCGGGTTCATGTGATTCTCCTGGCTTAGTCTCCTGAGTAGCTGGGGTTACAGGTGCCCGCCACCACACCAGGCTAATTTTTGTATTTTTAGTAGAGACAGGGTTTCATCATGTTGGCCAGGCTGGTCTTGAACTCCTGACCTCAGGTCATCCACCCGCCTTGGCCTCCCAAAGTGCTAGAATTACAGGTGTGAGCCACTGTGCCCAGCCTAGCAATTTTAATTCAGACTCTAGGATCCCATGTTACCTGGTCTCTGTTTTGTTCTCTTGGCAATGTTCTGGAGAGTCAAGAATTTCCCACCCTTTTATGGAGTCAAATTGTCTCTCAAAGCCTGATGGGTGGTGTCATTATGTTGCCTTTCTTGATATTTTTTGTAGAGGAAGAAAGTGCTGAAAACTCCCTGACCTATTTTTACTTCCTGTTATCACCAAATCTGTATATATTTACCTTTTAGTTTTTAAATAAGTTCACATTGAAAAGAAATGCTGAGGATTGAGCTGCCATATCCCAACAGTTTGACTCAATCCCTGTTTCTGTCACAATCATAGAAAAATTAAACAGTCCTAAAATGTGTTGAGCAAATATATATCACATGCTATTTAAACACGAGAAACATGGTATATAAAAGACAGAAAAACAGAGGTATATAAAAGACAGAGAAACAGAGGAACAGAAGCTAATTATATGAAGTAATTAGTATGAATTTGCATAGTGTTTATACATGTGTTATATGTATAATATATACCATATGTTCTTTACTTGAGACCAGTTAAATTTGTTGAGATGATGGAAATGTTCTCTATCCGTGCTGTTCACCAGAGTAGCCAATTAGTTACATGTAGTAACTGAATTCCTGAAATGTTACTAGGATGATTGAGGAACGGAATTTTTAATTTTATCAAATTTTGATTAATTTAAATTCAAATAGCCACATGTAGCTTAATAGTTACAGTATTGGACAATGCAAATTTAGACTCATTTTTGGATAGGTGGGTCCACTTGGAAATAGTCTGCTCATTTTTACAGAAAACGTATTTCCTGTTTTTGGGTTTGTTTATTGAGAATAGAACAAGGGACTGAAAATATAGAAAAGAAAACTATTGTTTCTTTGTCACTGATTTTATTGTACCTATACTTTGGTGAAATAGATTAAAATAAAACACACAGGCATATACTAATACATACTCATGTTTATGTATAACAAACAGAAATTTTATTAAGCATTGAAATATTTAAAAAAGTTTTTAATTGAGGTATAATTGACAAAAACTATATATATTTATGGTACAATGTGACTTATTTATACATTGTAAAATGTATAAATGTGTTTTGACTTATTTATACATTGTATAAATGTATACATGTGTTTTGACTTATTTATACATTGTAAAATGATTACCACAATCAAGATAATTACATATCCGTCACCTTATTTAGTGTCTTTTTTCTGTGGTGAGAACTTTGGAGATCTACTCTCTTGGCAGTTTTTAAGTGTATACAGCATTGTTATTAACCATAGTTACCATGCTGTGCAACTCAAACTTTCTAGGCTTTGGCTAACATCTTCCCTAATCTCTGCCACTGTCCCCTTTCCCTGCGGTCCCCAGCCCCTGGAAACCACCATTCTACTTTCTAAGAGCTTGACTACTTTAGATACTCAAATAAGTAGAATCATGGATTTCTTGTCTTGTGACTGGCTTATTTAACTTGATGTTCTTAGGTTTCATTCATGTTGTTGCATATGATAAGATTTTCTTCTTCTTTTTTTTTTTTCCTTTTCTTTTTTTTAATTGCATTTTAGGTTTTGGGGTACATGTGAAGAACATGCAAGATTGTTGCATAGGTACACACATGGCAGTGTGGTTTGCTGCCTTCCGTCCCCTCACCTGTATCTGTCATTTCTCCCCATGCTATCTCTTCCCACCTCCCCACCCTCCTGTCCCTCCCCCATTTCCCCCCAACGGACCCCAGTGTGTAGTGCTCCCCTCCCTGTGTCCATGTGTTCTCATTGTTCAACACCCACCTGTGAGTGAGAATATACGGTGTTTGATTTTCTGCTCTTGTGTCAGTTTGCTGAGAATGATGGTTTCCAGGTTCATTAATGTCCCTATAAAGGACGTGAACTCCTCGTTTTTGATGGCTGCATAATATTCCATGGTGTATATGTACCACATTTTCCCTATCCAGTCTATCATCATTGGGCATTTGGGTTGGTTCCAGGTCTTTGCTATTGTAAACAGTGCTGCAATGAACATTCGTGTGAACGTGTCCTTGTAGTAGAATGATTTATAATCCTTTGGATATATACCCAGTAATGGGATTGCTGGGTCAAATAGGATTTCTATTTTTAGGTCCTTGAGGAATCGCCACACTGATTTCCACAATGATTGAATTAATTTACATTCCCACCAACAGTATAAAAGTGTTCCTATTTCTCCACATCCTCTCCAGCATCTGTTGTTTCCAGATTTTTTAATGATCGCCATTCTAACTGGTGTGAGATGGTATCTCAATGTGGTTTTGATTTGCATTTCTCTGATGACCAGTGATGATGAGCATTTTTTCATATGTTTGTTGGCCTCCTGTATGTCTTCTTTTGTAAAGTATCTGTTCATATCCTTTGCCCATTTTTGAATGGGCTTGTTTTTTTTCTTGTAGATCTGCTTTAGTTCTTTGTAAATTCTGGATATCAGCCCCATGTCAGATGGGTAGACTGCAAAAATTTTTTCCCATTCTCTTGGTTGCTGATTCACTCTACTGACTGTTTCTTTTGCCGTGCAGAAGCTGTGGAGTTTGATTAGGTCCCATTTGTCTATTTTGGCTTTTGTTGCCATTGCTTTTGGCGTTTTGGTCATGAAGTCCTTGCCTACGCCTATGTCCTGAATGGTTTTGCCTAGATTTTCTTCTAGGGTTTTTATGGTGTTAAGTCTGATCTTTAAGTCTTTAATCCATCTGGAGTTAATTTAGGTGTAAGGTGTCAGGAAGGTGTCCTGTTTCTGCTTTCTGCACATGGCTAGCCAGTTTTCCCAACACCATTTATTAAACAGGGAGTCCTTTCTCCATTGCTTGTTTTTGTCAGGTTTGTCGAAGATCAGATGGTTGTGGGTATGTTGTGTTTCTTGTGAGGCCTCTGTTCTGTTCCATTGGTCTATATCTCTGTTTTGGTACCAGTACCATGCTGTTTTGATTACTGTAGCCTTGTAGTATAGTTTGAAGTCCAGTAGTGTGATGCCTCCTGCTTTGTTCTTTTTGCTTAGAATTGACTTGGCTATGCAGGCTCTCTTTTGGTTCCATATGAAGTTTAAGGTGTTTTTTTTCCAGTTCTGTGAAGAAGGTCATTAGTAGCTTGATGGGAATAGCATTGAATCTGTAAATTACTTTGAGCAGTATGGCCATTTTCACGATGTTGATCCTTCCTAATCATGAACATGGAATGTTTCTCCATCTGTTTGTATCCTCTCTTATTTCGTTGAGCAATGGCTTGTAGTTCTCCTTGAAGAGGTCCTTTACATTCCTTGTTAGTTGTATTCCTAGGTATTTTATTCTCTTTGTAGCAATTGTGAATGGCAGTTTGTTCTTGATTTGGCTCTCTTGAAGTCTATTACTGGTGTATAGGAATGCTTGTGATTTTTGCACGTTGATTTTGTATCCTGAGACTTTGCTGAAGTTGTTTATCAGTTTCAGGAGATTTTGGGCTGAGATGATGGGGTCTTCCAGATATACAATCATGTCATCTGCAAATAGAGACAATTTGATTTCCTCCTGTCCAATTTGGATACCCTTTATTTCTTTTTCTTGCCTGATTGCTCTGGCTAGAACTTCCAGTACTATATTGAATAGGAGTGGTGAGAGAGGGCATCCTTGTCTAGCGCCAGATTTCAAAGGGAATGCTTCCAGTTTTTGCCCATTCAGTATGATATTGGCTGTTGGTTTGTCATAAATAGCCTATTACAAACAACTCTATGCACATAAACTAGTAAATCTGGAAGAAATGGATAAATTCCTGGACACCTGCATCCTCCCAAGCCTAAACCTGGAAGAAGCCGAAACCCTGAATAGACCAATAACATGGTCTGAAGTCGAGGCAACAATAAAGAGCCTACCACCCAAAAAAAGCCCAGGTCCAGATGGGTTCACAGCTGAATTCTACCAGACATACAAAGAGGAGCTGATACCATTCCTTCTGAAACTATTCCAGACAATCCAAAAAGAGGGAATCCTTCCCAAATCATTTTACGAGACCAACATATCCTGATACCAAAACCCGGCAGAGACTCAACAAGAAAAGAAAATTTCAGGCCAATATCCATGATGAACACAGATGTAAAAATCTTCAATAAAATACTGGCAAACCGATTGCAACAGCAAATCAAAAAGCTCATCCACCATGATCAAGTGGGATTCATCCCGGGGATGCAAGGCTGGTTCAACATACGCAAGTCCATAAACGTAATTCACCACATAAACAGAACCAAAGACAAAAACCACATGATTATCTCAATTGATGCAGAGAAGGCTTTTGACAAAATTCAATAACCCTTTTTGCTAAAAACCCTCAATAAACTAGGTATTGACGGAACGTATCTCAAAAGATTTTCTTCTTTTTAAAGGCTGTATAATACTTCATTGTATGCTTATACCACATTTTCTTCATTCATTCATTTGTTGATGGACATTTAAGTTGCTTCTGTCTCCTGACTAAAGAGAGAAAAGATTCAGTGAACATGGATGTGAAAATATCTCTTTTAGATCCCGCTTTAAATTCTTTTGGTTATATACCCAAATGTGGGACTGTTGAATATTACGGTAGTTCTACATCTAATTTTTTGAGGAAATTTCACACAATTTTCTATAACAGCTTTACCATTTCACATTTCCACCAAGAAAACACCAGGGTTTCAATTCTATGAATCTTTGCCAACTTTGTGTGTGTGTGTGTGTGTGTGTGTGTGTGTGTGCATCCTAACAAATGTGAGGTTATTTCTCACTGTGGCTTTGATTTGCATTTTCCTGATAATAGTAATATTGAGCATCTCTGCAAATGCTCATTATCCATTAGTTGCATGTATTCTTTGTAGAAATCTCTATTCAAGTTCTTTTTCTAATATTTTATTGAGGTGTTTTTTTTTTTTTTTTTGCTGTTGTTGAGTTGTAAGAGTCTTTTATATATTCTGGATATTAACCTCTTACCAGATATATGATTTACGAATACTTTTTTCCATTCCATGTATTGCCTTTTCACTCTTTTAATTGTTTCTTTTGCTGTGCAGAAGTTTTTAAATTTGATGTAGACCCATCAGTCTGTTTTTGCTTTTGTTGCTTGTGCCTTATCCGAGAAATTATTGCCAAATCCAATGCCATGAAGCTTTTCTTCCATGTTTTCTTGTGGAAGTTTTACAATTTCTGACCTTACATTTATTTCCTTAATCCATTTTGACTTAGCTTTTGCATATGGTATAAGATAAGGTACAAGTTCATTCTTTGCATGTGGTTATCCAATTTCCCCAAACGATCTGTTGAAGAAATGATTCTTCCTTCCTTTTGTAGCTTTGGTAGCCTTGGTATCCTTGTTGAAGATAATTTGACTATATACCTGAGGTTTTGTTTCTGGATTTTCTATTCTATTTCACTTGTCTGTATTTCTGTTTTTATGTCAGTACCATATGGCTTTGATTATTGTAGCTGTTATGAATGGAATGTTTGTTTCTCCTCCAAATTCGTATGTTGAAGCCCTAACACCCAAGGCGACTGTCTTTAGAGACAGGGCCTGTGAAGAGATTACAAAGATTAAATGAGATCATAGATGTGGGGACCTAACTCCATAGGGCTGCTGCTCCTACAAGGTGAGGAAGAGACAGTAGAGCTCTCTCTCTCTTCACACGTGCACAAAGACAAGGTCATGGGAGTGCACAGGGAGATGACAGCTGTCTGCAAGCCAGGTAGAGAACCCTCATCAGAAACTGAATGGGCTGGCATCTTGATCTTGGACATCCCATTCTCCAGAACTGTGAGAAAATAAATTTCTATTGTTTAAGCCACCTACTATATGGTATTTTGTTATAGTAGCCTGAGCAGACTAAAACAGTAGCCTTCAAACCGTGTTTTGAAATCAGGAAGTGTGAGGCTTCCAGCTTTGTTTTTCTTTCTTAAGATTGTTTGGCTCTTCAGTGTCCTTTGAGATTCAAGGTGAATTTCAGTTTGGTGTTTCTATTTCTGCAAAAATATGTCATTGGGATTTTGATCAGGATTACACTGGAGCTATAGATGTCTTTGGGTAGGGTGGGCATTTTAACAATATTAAGTTTTCAAATCCATGAACAGAAAATATATTTCCATTTACTTGTTTATTTTTTTCAGCGATATTTTGTAGTTTCAATGTATAAGTCTTTTACCTCCTTGATTGTTTATATTTAAGTATTTTTTTTGATATTATTTTAAATGGGATTGTTTTCTTAATTGCCTTTTCAGATTTTTCATGTATAGCAATGCAACTGATTTTTGCATGTTGATTTTATGTACTGTGAATTTTGCTGTGATTTACTAGTTTTTACAGTATTTTTGGGGGAGTGGACTCTTGGAGGGTTTTCTATGCATGAGAACATGTCATATGTGAGCAGAGAAAGTTTTCCTTCTTCCTTTTTGATTTGGATTCCTTTTATTTCTTCTTATTGCATACTTGTTCTGGCTAGGACTTCCAGTACCATGTTGGATAGAAGTGGAGAGAATGAGCATCCTTGCCTTGTTCCTGAATGGTGAAAACTGGAACAGGCTTTCCACTTTTCACTATTGAGTATGATGTTAGCTGTGGGTTGAGATAATTTGTTTTTCCACCACTACTTTGTTGAGTGTTTTTATCATCAAAGGGTACAATATTGCTGGTTTTGAATATGGAGGAAGAGTTACATGAATCCAGGAATGTGAATGGCCTCTAGAAACTGTAAAAAAGAAGGGAAAGGAGTCCTCCTTAGAGTCTCCAGAAAGGAAAGCGGCACTGGGCCAAAACCTTGTCTCAGACTAGGCAGACCTGTGCTAAACTTCTAACTCACAAAAATGCATGGTAATAACTTTGTGTTTTAAGCTACCAAGTTTGAAGTAATTAGTTACATCGCAGTAGAAAATGAATACATTATGCCCATCCACACTGGGAGGCTTTCTGTAGATGGGCAGACTCATGTAAAGTAATAGCCTCAATACACAGTGCTTCACGGTTTCAAACCATTTGTGTCCCTTCACCTGTCATTTTATTTAGCCACGTGATTAATCTTGCCTACTGTGATTTTGCTAGGCTTTGGAGAAATTAGGTGAATAAAGTGATATTTATCCCTTACCAGACACTTTGAGATATTTACTTTTATCTCCCTTTCTAAATCAAAAAAGTAGTTAGATCCTGATTGATAAATTTAGTGACTTGCCCAAGGTAACACCAAGAACATTCTCACTTCAAACACAGAGCTATTTCCACTAGAAAGTCTTAGAAGGATAGGAGGTTATGTTTAGCTGGATGTCTGTTCTGATGTAACTTGAAATTGCATTGTCATTTCCTATCTGTTATATGTACATGGGCAAGCCACTTCGCCTTTTAGCATTTATGTTTTCTGTGAAATGAGAGATAAATGCTTAAGCAAAGAGTCCAAAATAAATGAGATGTGGGTAGAGCTTTTTGATACATCTTGTAGGAAAGTGTTACAAATAAATCCTATGATTGCGCCTGTTATTTTAGACCTCAGGATATTCTGGGTTATATGTGTATTACTTTTAATATACATGAAAATTTGCAAATAAACATTAGTAGGTAGTAGCATCCATGCTATTAAATGCATGAAATAGTTAGAGCAGTAGATAGGTTATGGCCATAAAGAATGTTGACCTTAAGTATCATCTGCTTATTATCTCATTTGCTGAAAAATTATTTTGCATCATTATAATTCTACAGATGTTTCACAGATGTCTTTAAGGATATATTTCTGTGGGTTGTTATTAAGCTAACTTCTGTGTACTACAGCAGATTTCCATAGCATATTAATGAGAACATTATGGAATTGTAAATAAATACGTTTGTAGCTATCGAGATGAAGAGCAGAACTATAAAAATGGTTATAAAAATCTAATTAACATTTTAACAGTAAAAGTTTGCTGCCCTGATACTACAAGGGAATGGTCTCAGTCAGTAGATAAAATGAAGAATTCCCAAGTAGGCTTAAGAGTAGATGAAATACTGCTATCAATATTTAACGGGATGTATCAGATTTTACCACCATTTGAAAGGATGCAAATAGGGGTTACCATAGAAATCACCTTGACAGAAAACTGCACAAAATGCAACATAAACTATCCCTCAAGCAGCCTTGCGGGGATTGCTGTGATGTCCGACTCTAGTCTTCTTTGTAATTGCTTGATAGTGGGAAAAAATGCCTTGTTCTTTTGTGTGTGTGTGTGTGTGTGTGTGTGTGCATGTATGCATGTACACCCAACATAACTAAAATTTTATAAGAACAGTATGGAAATTCTACAGGCAGGTATCTTCATATTTCTTTATATCATAATTACTCTTTGATAAAGCTATAAATGCCAAAGTTATTTACAGCTTTAACAAGGTATTCATCATAGCCAGGCTGCTGAAAGACAAAGCAACTTTGGAGATGCTCTATTTAAATTTAATACTCTATTTTACATTTTAGTGGTAATATTCCTTTGTGTCATGGCTCTGAGATAAATAAGCATTGCATTTTAGCAAACTGGTCTTTCACCAATTAGATGAGTTTTTTTTCCCACACACAAACTTCTGTTGTTGAAAAAAAACAACGCATTTTTTCTTTGAAAAAAATTAGCCACACATACTCTCCTGTAACTATTTTACAGTTACAACACAGGCACTAAGCTTAAAAGAAATTACTCTTATTTCACAGACTCTTTCAGCAAAAGGGGATGATAAGTTCCCCTGCCCATTAAAAATGGGCGCAATAGAAATGTGAGGTTGCAATAGGAATTTAAAAAAATAATCGTTATTTGTTAAACCAAAGGGAAAAAGAAGCAATTTTAGACATAAGAATGTTTAAAAAATTGTAATGGTTATCTAAAAAGGTGAAGAAAAAAACTGACACCATTTTTTTTTCTTCAAGTGACTTGAATGAATATCATTTTAATATTAATAGAATAAACATAAGGATTATCAAACAATAAACAAAACCCCTCAAGATCCACTTTATGACGCATTAAAGGGAGACAGAAAGAGGAAAATAAAATGGAAATACTTATGGGAATAGATAGAATGGGCAATGGAGATAAAGAGAAGCCATGAGAAGGGGGAGTAAGGGAGAGATACAAGAAGCTTTTGACCAGAGACAGACTCTGCTGGGACGACAGACTGTGCTAGGACAGACACATGAAGCCAGGTGGAGATCCCCTCTCCACAACTTTCCCTGAAAATATTTTACAGATTAAAAAAAATAGGGGTCACATCTCTCAGAGGTCTGTAAACACTATACATAATTGAGAAAAAGAAATAGGCCATTTCCCCGTCAGATTTAGAGCATTTTGTTTCTTTCTTTTTGTATTAGGCCTTAGGTTTTATTCCCACTGGTCTAAAAACTCTTAGCATTTTTTAATCTTCCCAATTGAAAGCTCCTAACCACAAAGCATTGAAAGACATAAAGAAACTACAAAGAGAAACTGACAAACCTACAAACACAGAAGGAGGTTTAAAAGATTTCTTCCCGCAACACAGAACAAACAGCTGGAAGAACTGAAGTGAGAAAGAAAAGGAGATTTGAATAACCTATTGAAAGCTTGATTTAATAAATATGTATAGAAGCTTGTATCCAACGCTGAGAATGAACATTGATTCAAAGTACATAGAGATTATTTTCAAAATTCACTTGGGCAAGGCTACAATAGAAATCTCTACAAATTCCAAAAATGTCAACAGCATACTGATTCTCAATCACAATGTAATAATATTTTAGAAATATGAAAAATGTATTTTTTTTTCTGATTATCCTGCATGATTTGTAACATGCAGGATAGTCAGGAAGAAACAATTTGGGTACAGTAACAAACAGTTTGTGGGTTGAAGAGGAAATTAATTAGAAATCAGAAAATATTTATCACTCAATAATTACTAAAGCATTATGTATCAAAATTTAGTGGATGCAGTTAAAATAGATCTTAGAGAGAAATTTATAGTCTAAATTTCTATATTAGGAGTATATAAGTTCTTGAAATCACAAGGTAACTGTTAAATTTGAGGTACATAAAAGGAAAAAAATGTGAAACTGAGGAATTTAGAGTAAAGGAAATTAAAGAGAGGGTAGCAGAAATTAATGAAATAGAAAAAAGATCCCCAAATAAAAATCATTAACAAAATTAAAGAGTTTCCAAACAAAATTAGAAGGAATGATGAAATAGACAAACATCTGCTAAATCTGATCCAAAAGATAAACAAGACAGGCTCAAATAAAGACTATTATTTGTAGAAAAGAAAATGTAAGTGTAAATATAAGTAGAGATTTAATAATTAAAGAATGATAAGAAATTTGATGCCTTTATATTTCAAAACTCAGAAAAAAAGGAAAAATATAAGCAAACTAACAGTGACTCAAAGAGAAAATGATAACAAGGAAGAAATATCAAAGTTGTTAAAAAATTCCATTTGCCTATCTAAAATATCAGGCATGAATCAGTTTTTGGAGGCTAGTTTATTGGTATTATTTGGCATATTAACCATGAATATCTTATACAAACTTCTCAGATTATATTATAAGAGTAAAGCTACCAAATTCATTTTATGAGGTTGATATCATCTTGACACTGAAATTGTAGGAGCAGATTAAAAAATAATAAGCCAATTGTACTTATAAAACTAGATGTGAATCCTCACAATCAAATATTAATAAAGAGAATCTACATATATGTTAAAAATAATATGTCACAATTAGATAGGTTTTATTCCAGGAATGCAAGCATGGTTTGACATTTGAAGATTTATTAAAGAGCACCTAGTTAAAAATGAACTGGACATAAATATTTATCTTTACTGTCTTCAAAAAAAACACATGAAAATTTGGCTGATAAAAAAGAAAGTTTAGACTCATGAGAACAGTTAATGAGAGAGGTGATAACATAAGATGAGAAATGCCAGTAAAATTTTGGAAGCACAAAAGCAAATGAATGAATGGTTATGAATTTAACAGATTGTTGGAAAGCAAGGAAGAAATACAGGAAGAAGCAATCCAATTAAGAAGATGAACCTTAAAAATATCAAAAATTGGAGGCATCAGACACTTGCAGAGTCAGGAAAATTGGTTTAAAGACCATTAAGAAGCAAAACCACATGTTACCTTCCCTGCCCAGCACAACTGTACAACTATCCCTCCACCACAGCAGAAGACTGGATATTTGCTTGTGGGGTTTGAAAGAGATGTACTCTCCACTCATAGACATAAGATCTGTCTGAAAAATTGGGAACAATTATGAAAATGGGATTGCATGTGAGAATCTTAACCCCTCTTTTTTTGTTTTTGCTCAGAGAACCCTGTCAGCTGGGCTTACGCCCCTCCGGGTAGAAGATGAGAAGATTCATTGATAGGGAGACTGATCACTGTTTGCGTGTGTGTGTGCATATGCATGCAAACGTGTATATGTGCATATGGTGCACATGTGTGTATGTATATTATGTACTTACTGTATGCCAAATAGGTACACTTAATTTTATCTAATTTAATTTTTAACTGAGAACCGACTGGGGTGAAAAAAAATGAAGGAAGAAGACTGCTGATTAGAGAGTCTTGCGACAAAATATGAGAAGTAATTGAAATAATTCCAAATAAGTATGAGAACATTTATTTATTCCTCCAGCAGGCAAATATTGAACACATGCTATATGCAAGTTCTTTACAAATTTGCCTAATATTGATTTTTGAAAGAATTATTGACATGATCTTAGCAGATAGGAAAAACTGAGTGGATACTGACTTTGTTATCCTTATGAAAACGGATTAAAAACAGATTATTAGACATTTTGGGAAACTGAATATTACTGATGACCCAATATTACTACTTTTCTATTAAAAGGTAATGTAAATACAGTAAAGCATAAACTTTCATGTGATTATATGGTTTTAAAATAATGAATTAGATTTAAGTCAGTTATTTCTATATAATACCACTTTATTTGAATCCAAAGAATTGCAATAATTTTTTATCATTAATACCTTTTATTTATGGCTAAGTGACACTGCTTACAATTTAAGGTGAGTCACAAACATGATCTTGGTGGCTCTCACAACAAACCTTTGAAGTGTTTTGAGGAAACAGCAACGACTTTATTTGCGTGGCACTTTTAAACTTTGGACTTGAAATTGAGAACCTTAAGTTGGGATCTTAGCTCTTCTGCAATTGGCACTGTGAGCTTGGGTGAGCATTTACCCCATCTGGACTGCAGCATTCTTATCTATTACATACAAGGTTTAAAATTTTGTTTTTCATGGCATTCTTGTGTATGTAATCTGAGAAAGAAAACTTCACTAATTAGGAAGTGTTCCAATTGGTACGTAAACTATCACTTAAAAATTATTTTTTAAGTGTTAAAATTCTGTAGTTAATTTAGTTTTGTTTCCTCACCCCTTCCCCCCCGCCTTTCTTCCAAAAATTGCATTTAGTAGATTATAGGAAAAAAAAGGTCCCAAGAGAGCAGCTTCTGGGTTGCTTGATTCAGCCACTCAGTGTGACATCATTGGAACTCACATTCTTATCAAATTTTCACTTGTCTGTTCTCAGCATAGTGACTAGGTTTTGACTAATGCTCCTCCTGGTTTCAAGAGAGCTGTGACAGTTCCACTGAAATGTGGAAACATGACAACATCCAGCAGAAGAGAGACAGCTTTTCCTTAGGTCTCTTTGTATGTCTCTTTTCTCTGCTAACTTCCCCTCCACTTCTTGTGTGTCATTCCACTGGCTAGACTTCCTTCACTTGATGCCTAACTCATCCCTGGCAAGGAAAATGGAATCATGGTGAATGGGTTAAGCTAATCAGAATCCACCCCTCTCCTCTGGAGCTGGGGCCAGAACCCTTCTTTCCTGCTACAAGTATCTTGGGGAAAATGGTGTCTTTATGTTGTGCTGGCTTCATTACCTACCCTATTGCATCTTTAGATGCTGCTCCCTTGGTCTGAAATTTCATTCTCAATTTTCTGTCAGAATCTCTTTATTCACTGCTCAATTTACATCTGGGTTGTTATTCCTCAGGGGCTCATAATAACGATGAATAAAACCAACATAAGTGTGTATACTTGAGTTTAAATACTATTTTAAAAATAGTTTTCACCACTTAAAAAGAAACCCATGTTACAATTAAAACAGATCTAAGAGTATGAGAGAAATTAAGAAAAACCCAGGTGATTAGACATCAACTATTGCCAATAATATGTAATGGGAAGCAAATAGTCTTGTTATTTAAAAAATCTGAATCACTGAAACATATCATCTGTGCTTACTTGGAAGGGAACCAGTTATACTTAAGGTTTTCAAAATGAGGAAGTACAGAACTTTGAAACACTCCTTCCATTATGATGTTGTGGCAATCTGCAATGGGGATGTGCAAGCCCACTCGGAGTACAGTGGGGAGCAATGTGGAATGTGTGGGGTAGATACTGATCACCTCAATGGAGATTCTTAGTAGAAACCTGGGTAGAGTTGAAAGAGGGAATAAAGAAAAAAGACTATTTATTTATATATTTATTTAATTACACCTAAACAGGATATATAGCATCTAGGAAGTGACACATCTGATACTTCTCCTAATATAATCAGTATAAATGAAGAAACACCAGCAGATTCCTGTTCTTCACTTCTTTTTCTCTTAAGCTATTGGCAAGGACATGGTCTGCACTGAGAGACAGGAATTCACTGGCAACGCTTGTGACTTGAATTGGGATCATGGCCATTGTGACAGGTCTCTTCCATTACAAAACCATCTCTCAGTTACATTTAAATCCTGTGGTAGTGTTGTATTTGTCAGGTTAACAATCAGAGATAAGGTTTGTTCTTAAGAGGAGAATTATTCGGGAAACTGGCTAACACAATTTTGAAGGTCAAGAAGTCTCATGATAGGCTGTCTGTAAACTGGAGACCGAAAAAGCTGATAGGGTAATTTGGTTAGAGCCTGAGGCCTGATAACCAGGAAAGCCAGTGGTAGACCTCCCAGCCTGAGGTTGAAGAGCCGAGAACTTGGAGGGGAGAAGAAGAGTTGGGTGCTGATGTAAATCCCAGGGTCTGAAGTCTCAAGAACCAGGAGCTCTGATGTCCAAGACCAAAAGAAGATGGATGTCTGCCCCAGCTCAAGAACAAAGGGAGTGAATTAACCCTTCCTCTGCCTTTTCGTTCTATCCAGGCCCTCAACATATTGGATGATGCCTGCCCACATTGGTGAAAAAAGATCTTTACTCAGTTTACTGATTCAAAGGCTAATCTGCTCCGGACACATGCTCACAGACACACCAGAAATAATGTTTTAACATCTCTCTGGGTATTCGTTAGCTCAGTCAAGTTCACACATAAAATTAACCATCACAGTTGTGAAATCATCTGGTGCATGAGTTAGAGAGGGAGATTATGGTAACCTTTTCCAGGATGCCTTCTCTGATCCTTCACTACCATGAATACAACCCCCTTTCCCTCTGTGTGTTCTCTGACTACTGCTACTTTATATTGCCTTTCAATTTTTTGCTTATGCATTTTTTTCCAATTTCCAAAGAATTGTGAATGTGATGGAGTCCTCCTCACTTTTCATCTTTAATCTCAAGCCTTTAATGCAGTGGGTGCTGTGCATACGGGCTAATCTTATCTTATTCCATGACTGCATCTAATCAGCTAAACAGAGGCAGCAAGAAAAACATACAATGATAATTACTAGCTTAATGTTAAATTTATAACCACAAACCTCAGAGATGGCTTTAACTGCTGACCCCCACCTCCGACCCCCAAGCCTATTACCTTTCCCTGGCAATTCACTGAGTAAAATATTTTATGCTTCATTTTTTGAAAACCTCTTATACTCCCACTGTCATTTATTCTCAGCTGATGACTCTGCTCTTTATTTCACTGAGTAAATGGAAGTAATGGAAGAGAATTTCCACATGCAACCCAACAAAATACTCCAAATTATCTATGTCCTCATCCTGAGCATTCCCTTCTTTTCTAATGGATGGACTATTGCTTAAGCACACTCGTGCTTTCTAGTGCACAGGATCTTATCCATTTCTGTTAAGGATATCAATCCAAAAATGATCCATCTCTTCATCATCAATATTCCTCTCTATGGTGAACCTTTATCAGTAGCATACAGATAAATATGTTGTAATATCTTCCATTAGGGTAAACCTTTTTCTCCACATTCTGCTCTAGCCATTGCATCATTTATATGTCTCCATTATAACAAAACCCTTACTCGTAGAAATTGTTGTCTCTTCTTTCTAGCTCCATTTCATTTCTTTCCTAGGAAGAACAGAGTTCTGTCTCCTTCTCACCACTGAAAGAGAGCTTGTAAGGTTACTCCTATCAGCTGAATAGCATCCTCATTATGCTAAATCTACCAGCTGCACTTTTTACACTTGATCATCCTTCCTCCTTAAAACCCTCTCGTTTCTAGGTTTCTGAAATTCAGCTTTCTCTTGTTTTCCTTTTCCCTGACTGGCTGCTCTTACTCAGTCTCCCATGCTGGGTCATCCTCTTTCCAACTTTAGTTAGTGAGAATGCTTCAGGCTATGTCCTTGGGCTATTGTCTTTTCCTGCAACACTCACTGTCTAGGTGTCCTATTCAGGCTCATGCCTTCCATATTAGCTTCGGCTGACTATAACAAAACACAAAAATAAATGAATGACAGGCATTTAATTCTTGAAGCTATGGAGACTGGAAAATCCAAGATCAAGGTGGTACAGATCTGCTTCCTGATGAGTGCTCTCTCCCTGGCTTGTAGGGCATCTGTCTTCCAACTGTCTCCTCACATGGCGAAGAGATAGAGAGGGAGAGAGCTCTGGTCTCTTCTTTGGGGGCACACAAACATTCTGTTCCTAACAGTTCCTGTATGTATATTTCCAGTCAAGAATCGTATATTTAACTACCTATTTGAAACTTCCAAGGGAGTTTCTGACTGACATTTCAGTCTTAAGAGTGGAACTCCTGACTCTTTCGCAGCCCCAAAACTGTTCCTCCCACAGCCAGCCATATCTCGGTCAGTGGTACTTCCATCATTCCAGTAGCTCATTCCAAAATCTCAGTGCACCTTTTATGGCTCTGTGTCATGCCACATGTTTATTGCTTTGTATCCACCACCAAATCTGTTTAGCCTACAGTTGAAGTATCTGACCACATCTCACCAACTGAACGACTACTACTCTACTTCAAGATACCATTACCTCAAAAGCGAACCATTGCAATAGTTTTCTAATTAGTCTTGCTGCTTACCTTAGCAAGTCTATTTTTCAAACTGCTGCAAGAGGGAACCTTT
Organism: Saimiri boliviensis; assembly: GCF_048565385.1. Lineage (NCBI taxonomy): Eukaryota > Metazoa > Chordata > Mammalia > Primates > Cebidae > Saimiri > Saimiri boliviensis. The sequence goes on from NC_133452.1 coordinate 65,073,241, forward strand.
AACAAGTATGTTAGATTATATCACTCTTCTGTTCACAGTGCTGAAATCGTTTCCCATCTGAATAAGAATAAAATCCCCGGCCCCTCACTACTTTTCCAATCTCATCTCCCATGTTCTCCTTTTGCTCCAGCCACACAAATCTCTCAGAACTCTTTGGGGAAGCCAAGGAAGCATCTGCAGCAGGGAATTTTTCTTTGCCTGAAATTGTCTTTTCCCACAAAAGCATGGCATATTTTCTTCTTTACTGCAGCTCTTTATTTAAACATATTATTATCAGAAAGTTTTCCCAGACAAATCTATATAACATCCAGCCCCCTTTTCACAGGCCCCTATTTAGTTTTTCTTCTAAGCCCTTTTTCTTACCTAGGATATATATTTTTCATTTCTTCAAAACTTTACTAGTTTTTAAAATTTTAATTCTTTAACTGTAAATGGATAAATTATACTTATATATATTTATGGGGTACAAAGCAATGTTATGATTTGTGAATACAAGGTGGAGAAATAATATTTTTTTTAAAGACAGGATCTCACTCTCACCCAGACTGGAGTGCAGTCGTGTAACTATGGTTCACTGCAGCCTCAAACTCTTGGGCTCAAGTGATCCTCCAGCCTGAGCCTTTTGAGTAGCTGGGACTACAGGTGCATGCCACTGTGTCCAGCTAATTAAAATTTTTTTTTTTTTTTTTTTTTTTTTTTTTTGTAGAGATGGATTTTTGCTGTATTTTCCCGATTGGTCTCAAACTCCTCGGCTTAAGTGATTCTCTTGCCTCACCCTCTCAAAGTGTTGGGATTATAGGTGTGAGACACCTCACTCAGCCAATGTGAAATAATTAAATAAAGCTAGTTAACATTTCCATCACCTCAAATACTCCTTCTGGGTGCTACTACCAAAATGGACTCGAGACAGAGCCTCTTTCCCCAGTCCAGAGAATACAACTCTGCTGTTTGACTGTTCTCTGTTTCTGGGATGCTGCTGCTCTGTTTAGGCCCAGGGAGTGGGTCCCACCTTTTGTGCAAGCCCAAGCAGCACAGGCTCACTTGTAGCAGGGGTGGAGCTACCACAAAAATAGTGAAAAACACTTTCTTCAGGGGCAAATGCACTGACCCCAGGTAGGGAGAAGCATTGCTGCATCTGCAGCAGTGGACAGAGGGATGAGCAGGAGATGATCCCCGCTCCATTTTCATTCCCAGCTGTTGGTGCTTCTCCGTTCAGCTATTGGCATTGCACCCACCCCACATTTCCTTTGTTCCAAGGGAGGATTTGGTGGGCACACTCTTCCCTTCCTTCGCGGTGGCCCACACCAAATGCAGTCTTGCAGCTCCCTGAGGATGCACTCATCCTCTGTACTTTCACAAGTTAGAGCAGCTTGCAGGGTATATTTGTGGGACATCTGGTGATGTGTCTGAGGGCAGAGATTTCCCAGACAGGCCAGTGGCCCACAATAAGTACACAACCACAGTGACACCTATTGTTTCAGGTTGGTTCTGAGAGGATTGTGAGCTTGCCTATGTGAGCTGGCCATGTCATTTGGTTCTCTGTCCCTAGGAAGTTCCCAAATTGCCACTGATTGTTTACCCTCAGGTCAAAGGGGATCCACAACAGTTTACGGTCAGCAGAGTGTTGCAGGGGTGAGCAGAGCAGAGCTCTCCCAACTATCCTTCCACTGGACTCTGAGTTCCTCAGGGGTCAATCTCTGCCAGACTCTTGCTGCTTTCTCCTTCTGCACCCCGGCTTCTTCCCATGGGCACTCCAACAGTTCCTGGCTCTCTTCCCTAGATTTTTCATTCAGAACATGTTCAATCACTGGTAACCTTGATTTTTTGAGAACTGGCTTCCCAATGTCCCTAGTGAGCCTTCTTGAAAACAATCTTTTATAATATTTTAAAAATATGTTTAGGTGCTCCAATTTTGAGAGCATATATATTTACAATTATTATGTCTTACTGATGAATTTACCCTTTTATCATTATATAATGCCATTCTTTGTCTCTTTTTATAGTTTTTGACTTAAACTCTATTTTATGTGATTTAAGTATAGCTATACCTGCTCTCCTCTGGTTACATTTACATGGAATAGATTTTTTTCTTCCCATCACTTTTGGTCTGTGTGTGTTCTCAAGACTGAGGTTATTCTCTTGGAGGCAGCATCCATTTAGGTCTTATAAAAATTGTTTTAGTCATTCTATGTCTTGTTATTGGAGAATTTAGTTCATTTACATTCAAGATAATTGATAGGCAAAAACTTACTATTACCATAGTGTTAATTGTTTTTTTATTGTTTTGTAGATATTTGTGTTTCTTTGTGGCCTTATGGTTTTCTGTAGTGGTATGCTTTAAACCTTTTACATTTTTGTTTTGTGTTTATACTAAAGATTTTTACTTACTCATTACAATGAGGATTATGAAGAATATCTTACACTTACAGCAGCCTATTTCAAATTGATAATAGCTTAGCTTTGATTTCATGAAAACAAAAACAAATCAACAACAGCAACACTCTCTCTAGTTCTTGGTAACAAAAACTTGGACTATTTTTTTCATTGCTCTGTTCTGTGCACTTTGAAGAATGCCTAGAATGTAATTGGTACTGAATTAATTTTGTTTAATGATTGAATGAAGGAAGCATTGAATGGCCATATACTTGATGCAGCAAGGGATTATGAATTAGAAAGTAAAGCATGGCATTGTAAAATCAGGATTATTACAGTTGGAAGGGAACTTGGATTGTTCAGTTGAATTCCCGTATTTTGAAGATAAAGAACTTAATTAGTTCAAGATTACGTAGCTAGAAGCAGAGAAAATTCTAATTTGTAGCTGTCTGCAACCTTCATTCTAGTATTCTTTTTATACATCATGCTGGGCTCAGGATTATTATTCTTGTTCCTGGTAGTATAATTTTATTGAGGGCTCTATAATTCAGTCAAAACTTCTCAATGTAAATTTTCATTGAGCTGATAAGACTGTAATATATAATACATACATTTTCTTCAGATTGTTTCAGTCATTATCTTGCTAACATTACCCACCTTTTTTTTTCTTTACTTTGGTGTGATTTACTTTATCTAATGTCAATTACCTTTTCCCCTTCTCGCTCTATTCTGCTGCCTTATCTATTACCATAATTTCTTTTACTATTTTTAATTGTGATGACCCCTGAATCTTCAACCCAAATCTTTCTGAGCTCCAGACTCACCTAATAGACATTCGTGCTCAGGTATCCACCACAAATTAAAGATATTTTAAACTGTACTTCATCTTTTTCTGCCTTTCTTCATCAGGGTCCCCAGGCAAACCACCCTTCCCTCTAACAACACTGTTATTCTTCCTGCATTTCATGCCCCACAGATGATGTCACTACCAATTAAGTCCAGGTAAGCAGCTCTCTGGAAATCATTCTTAAACATTTCCGCTTGCCCTTTATTCATGTTGAATCCGTTGCAAAACCTGCATTCTCCTTGCTCACAGATCTCTCTTTAATTTATTTGTTTTTCTATCCCATATACCTTATGCACTGAATTAGTTTCTCCTATATCTTTTTTTGGTCACTGCAATGAGTCTCTGATATACTTTCCTCTGGTTTTCCACAGTGTTGCCACACCTTTTGAAAAAGCAAATCTTGTTATGATTCTCCTCTCCTTGGAATTATTTGACAATTCCCTATTGTTTCCAAGAATAAAATCTTGATGTCTTAATGTGACATAAAGTATCCTTTATGATTTGACTCCTGCTAACCTTTCTAGGCCCGTCTCCTTGCTCTTCCTATCCTCTCTTCTTTCCAGCAATGTTGAAACCTGGAAGTGTCTGGTTTTCCCTGCACTCCCACTGTCTCTTAGCTTTTGCTTGACTGCTCTGCCCACTCTTTCTTTTTGCAAAAAAAGTGCTGTCTCTTTCAAAGAACCTCTAGGATTTTCCTCTTTCTTCCTTAAACTGAGTTTGATACTGCTCTTTGGTGTTCTCATTGTTCCTATGTAGGCATCCCTAATAGCGTCACTAAAGTGCACAGTTGTAATAAGGTTCCTTATTGAGCACGTCCATTAGACTGTCAGATTACCTATTGAATTCTTCATTGAAAGCTAGACTGTGTCCATACCTCTTGTTTACTGAGCATTTAGAAGAATGTCTGACATATGAGCGTTGGTTGTACAAAAGTCTAAATAAGATGTGTGCAGAGTAATGTCTGCTTATATGTGCACAGTCACCAGCATATTTGATAATAATGAGTGTTAAACTCATCATTCCACCACTGGCATGTATTAACTTAGGTCTGGCCTCATTAACAGTGCTTTGCTGGTTTTAATTATAATTAATATAATCAAATTGTGGTTGCCATTTTTGTAGCACTCAAATTTTATATGTACTTAAAAATATAGTTAAACAATTTTAACCCCTTTTAAAAAACAATTTGTGAAATTATTATTATTACATTTCTACAAATGAGAGAACTGAGGAATGAAGGGAAACTGATTTATTCAAGCTGACACACATAGTAAGTCATGAACCAGGAATTTGAATCCAGTTTTTTGGGGTCTTTATTAAGAGTCTTGCAAGCATCTCTATTTTACTCTATGTACATTATGTACTTTATTTACAGCACATAAAAGGTATATATCTTTGCTTTGTATACTTCTCAGTAGTCTAGAGAATAACATTCCAGAGGAAAAATTCCTCTACCACCTCAGAGTATTAGAGCGAAGAAAAACTGATAATACTGTATGATAATGTTTTCATTTAAAAGATGGTGGGAGAAGGAAGAAGAAAAAAGATGAGCGAAGGAAGGAGAGTATGTAAAGGGAAGTATTTTGAATCTTAAGGGATGCATTTGTTTAACCTGTGAACAGTTTGAATTGTAAATGCAAAATTGTTCCTAACAGAAAGTCAGTAGAATTTAACAATTTCTCACTTTTTTCCCCAAGTTGGTTTTCTTAAGTTTCTTATTGTATTATACAGAATGAAATACCCAGTCACTTAAAGACACCTACTCTGGTGATATTTGAGACCAACAATGAATTGAGCACCAGAAAACGCATAAGAAATTCTATTCTCATGACACTTTTTTAATGACATTTGCAGGCTCTAAGAATTATTCAAGCTTCACATCTAAACAAATGCTTAAGCCTTTGATGTATTTTTAGTTGTTCGATAGGTTAAATCAGCATTCTGTATTATTTCTTCATTTCTATTTTTCTTTACAGTTGGTATTGCCACCGAGGACCTAATTTCTAGCTACAAGGAAGGGCAGAAGGCTTACAGCCACTGCTACAATCAATGCTAATGTTACTTTTTAGCCAGCTAGAAATTGGACCTGGGTATCTCTGGAGCCCCAAATCCTCGGGTCAAAACACTAACATCTCCCAGCACACAGCCCAATCTTATTTAACCCTGCTTCTGGGCATAGTGCATTTTAAAACTCTTTCACTTTCCTGAACAGATCTCCAACTGACTTATGCTGTGGGCATGGAGTTCTTTTTATTTTCATGTAAGCGAAAGTAGACTATAAGAAGCGAGCAATAAGTCAACAAGGATTGAATGTATGCATACACACTGAAATCAATGGTGCAGAGACCTTATCTCAATTTATTATAGATGCAAATGGCTGATTACAAATTGATGCTATGGGTAATTTAGTTTCAAATATGTTTAGTAACTAAAGTGGAGGTACAATTTTTTATTTCAAAATTTTAAATTTTAACTACTGACAAGTCATCATTTTAGAATAAAAATGAACTTAGGAAAAATCTTTAATGTAAGAACAGCTTCAATGGTCTTCTTTAACATTGAAAAACGTATCATTGGCTGTCATTTCTAAGTGACTGTTAGGAACAGATTAGGTATTTTTATGTTGACTGTAACAATAAAAAGCTGAAAGGTATAATCCATGTTCTAGTTGTCTTAGTTCATTTTCTTTTGCTATAAATGAATATCAGAGACTGGGCAATTTGCAAAGAAAATAAGTTTATTTTGTACTGTTTAAAAGGCTGGAAAGTTTAAAAGCATGGCCTCAGAATTCGGTGAGAGCCTTTTTGCTGAGTCATAGCCTGACACTGGGCTTCACATGGTAAAAGAACAGGAGAATGCTTGTTCAGTTCTCTCTTCCTCTTCTTATAAAGCTACCAGTCCCATAATGAGGGCCCCATGCTGATGACCTTATGTAGTCCTAATTACCTCCCAAAGGTCTAACCTCCAACCACTATCAAACTATAAGTCTGGAGATTAAGTTTCCAACACATGAAATTTGGTGGACATATTCAAATCATAGCAATGGTAAATGAAGTCTTCTCATTGACTTTTCCCACCATTACCACCAGATTCATTTTTGTATTATCTAGCATTTGCAATTCAGTTAGCTAACATTAAAAGGAATTGGACATCTTTTCCAAGGAGAAGTATGTCAATCTGGAAGATTGTTTAGACATATACTTCTAAGAGCAACTGTTTTAAATAAGTTATGCATGAAGATTTCCCGATTCTGGCTTCTATGGTTTGCTAATGACAGAAATTTTCAAGTGTATGAGTTGTATTGTGATGCATGTCTTATCAATCAAAGAGTCTCTGACTGAAGTACAGCCATTTTGAGGTTTGGAGCCCCAGAAGTTGAAATAGAGAAATAGTATTGTCCAGTGATTATAACATGGAAGTGCAAATTAACTTTCCATTTATGATTTACTCATTTAATAAGTACTATTTATAGGATATTGTGGATCTCAGGGCATCATTTACTCAGCATTTTCTCTGGTAGGCTTTCCATCTATGACTTTACTCCCTTGGTCACAACAGTAGATGGTTGCCCCCAGTAGAGACAAACAGAATCTTCCTCACATAGGAATTGAGCCTTGAGAAAAAGAGGGAGGGTTGGAAGGAGTGGGAGCTGAATTACTTAATGGCATTGTCTCCATGAATTCCTGCTGCAGAAATTCTTGGTGTGGGCTGATACTTACTCTTTTTGAAGAGAGAGAGAAAATTTGTCTCCCATTTAAAATTTCCTTGAGATAACTGGGTCTGTTTCTTTTGGCTGAAAATGAAGACTCTGAACTGATTCAACCTATTTGATACCTTGAAAACTATTAAGATATGTAATTTACACAGAATTGTGAAATATTTTAATTCACAAGATATATTAACCTGCTGAAGGTTATTGCTTATAGAGGGTAATTACTAATGGAAATGTTCTAAGCAAACTTGTAAAATAGGCTAAATTTATCCTGAAGTTTTCAGTCTCTCCTTTCTGGACCTTTCTTTCCCTTCCCATCTCTCTCAAAAATGTTTTATTATTTCTTTTAAAAGTCACTAAGTGTAGAGTGACCTGATATCTCAGATTACCTAGGGCAGTCCCATATTATGTTTATTGTACTGGTGTAATTATTAAAGATACATCTCTTTACTCTCAAAAGTGTCTCAGTTTATGGCCACCCTACCTAAATAATGTTTTTAATAGGTTTGATAGATACTTTTATCATGGAGAAAAGTTGAGGTGATTAACATTATGAGGAAATACTGAATTTTCCTATAGTCTTATTATTATTTTTTAAAGCTGAGGTCTCCCTTGGTTGCCAAGGCTGGAGTGCAGTGGTGTGATCATAGTTCACCCTAGCCTGTAACTTCAAACTCTTAGGCTCAAGTGATCCTCCCTCCTCAGCTTCCCAGGTAGCTAAGATTACACATGCATGCCACCATGCCTGGCTAATGTTTTTGAATTTTCTTCTTTTTATTTGTAGTGACAGGGTCTCACTATATTGCCCAGGCTAGTCTTGAACTCTTGGATTCAGTGATCCTTACAGGCATGGACCACCATGAGTGGCCAAAAAAAAAAAAAAAAAAAAAAAAAAAAAAATTAAAAAAATTTGTTTAAAGAAAATGGCATACTGTTTTGAATATATAGTTTCAGTTATACAATGTGAATAGGTTCTAGAGATTTTCTTTAAAACATTGTGCTGATTTTTAACCATACCCTACTGTACACTTAATAATTTAAGAGGTAGGCTGGGTGTTGTGGCTCATGCCTGTAATCCCCAGCATTTTGGGAGGTCAAGGTACATGGATCACCTGAGGTCAGGGGTTTGAGACCAGCCTCGTCAACATGGTGAAGCGCTGTCTCTACTAAAAATACAAAAAATTAGCTGGGCGTGATAGTGGACACCTGTAATCTCAGATACTCAGGAGGCTCAGGCAGGAGAATCGCTTGAACCTGGGAGGCAGAGGTGGCAGTGAGCTGAGATTGTGCCATTGCACTCCAGCTTGGACAACAAGAGCAAAACTTTGTCTAAAACAAAAAATTAAGAGGTAGATATCATATTTAGTGTTCTTACCACAATAAAAAGATAGCAGGAGGTCAGAGGTATTTACTTATTTACTTGACCTAATGGTTTCTCCCACCACCTGTACTATTTTTTCTTTCAGTAGTCCCTTCCAGGCTTTACTTATATTTCTAATCAGCCTAGATTATTTATTGTCATATTATTTATCACTTAAAATATTCATATATTGTACCCTATCTTATTAGCCCTTTAACCTTCTCTCACTGGAACCTAGAAAAACACCAAAGCTGGAGAGAGCCAAACATTCCCTTCTTTTAGTACAAAGATCTTGGCCACAGTGCTGCACCAGCAAAAACACCATTTTACTACATGCAAATCACACAATAATAGAGTCTCTATCACCAGGCTCTGCCAGTTGATTCCTCTTATGTATCAAAAAAGCTCCCTCCATCATTCCCCTCCACAATCGTTTCCAACTCTTACTTTTCTTTTGAACCCCCATCTACCATTCCTTCCCCCATCTCTTGCCCCATTTTCATCTCCTTCCTCACAGAGAAGATGGAGACCATCAGGCAGAAACTGTCTTTATATCACCTCATTCTGAACTATCTAATCAATGTTGCTATTTCTGGATTAATCTCCAATACCCTTCCTTCCCATACACTTGGGGAAAAAGGGAATTCCATTTTTGAGTTATATTCCTTTATTTGGGAAACTTGCTCCTTCTAGTATCCTTTCTCTCCTGTGTCTGCCATCTTTCTCTTATTATGACTTTTTCTCTTTATCATACTTTTAAGTGTTAACACTCCCAGGTCTGCAAGTTTCAGCTGTTCTAGAGACTCAGTTCTCCAATGCCTGATGAAGTCCCTCTCCTCTGCCACTTTTCTTATCTCTGAGTGCATCGTTCTGGTCTTCTGTTGTTCCTCCAAGGAACTTTTTATCCCCTGACTCTGCCTCAGTCTGTGATGGGTATTGCTACTCAGTGTCCCCCCACATTTTAGGCGTATATCTACCTGTGTGGAAGTTGTTTAGTAGTGTGCCTTTCCCACTATATGATGAACTTTCCGAGAACAACATCTGTCATTCATCTCTACATTGCCAATGGTATACTTTAGAGTGCTGTTATTCGCCAGTGTGATATAGCATCCATTTCATGAAATATTTCCCTACACATTCACCTCAGTGAGCTAAAATACATCATTATAAGACATGTCTGCAGAATACTTAGGATAACAGAAATTTATTTCCCTTTCCTCCAAGATGAGTCACTATCAAGGTGGGCTCTATCAAATTAATAATGAATATAAGATTTAAGCAAAAGAGTAAGAATGCAGAACAGCAGAAAAGACAGATAGGTAAAGGAGAGAACAGAAAAGTTGACTAGAGTCTTCAAGTAGAAGAATAAAAACTAACAGTTATATGGTGCTTCCCACCCAGTCCTCCTTATATGTTAACTTACTTACTTCTTATTACAACTCTAGGTTGTAGACACTGTTATTAACTGAATTTTACAAGTAAAGAAATCGAGGCTTAGGTTGATAAGTGACATGCCCAAGGTCACATAGTAAGTAGTGAAGCTGGGATTTGATTCCAGACAGACCGACTCCAAAGTCCTCACTCTTAACAATCTATTCTTTAAGCCTGTAACCCACACAGGTCAATTGCAGGGCAATGAAATTGTATGGTCCAATAAGTAATTCAATTATTGAAATAGCTAAAAACAGAATTTAATGTGAGCCCCTTTTGCTACTGAAATCTGTGAAGAGTATCTTCATCTCATGGTAAGTTGGTCTTATTTTCTTTGAATTTTTTTGGTGCTAACTTTAGTTACAAACATGTCAATATTTTTACAGGGTTCAATAATAGTTATTTAAGAAATGTGACTTTGAAAACATAGAAGGTCTAGTTATCCAACCATCAAGTTGTTACGTATTAAAAAAAGCAAAAAACTTTCTTTAGGACAATGTTTCCATTTAAAATAGTTGGAACTGGTGTCCTTTAAAAAACACACGTATTTGCTAATCTGCAAAGTAAATCGACTTGTTTCCGCTCTGCTTTAGTGGTTTTTCTGTATTAAATATGCACAAATAGAAGAAACCACAGCGCCTCCAAAATGCTGCTACTTAATTCTCCTGTACTATTCTCTGTATTGAAGATGTCTACCTAAACAGATTTCATGAGCTTTGTGAAATTTTGACTTCAAAGAGTGACTCTTGAATTTTTAATCACCTTGCTCAGGAACAATGTTTTCTTGGTATGCCTTCCATTTCTCCTTTATGTAGAAATATTATATGCATTTTTACTAAGTCATCAATTTCTACCTGAAATTCTATCCTCAGTTTCATGCATGCATGGCTTTATAAAAGTGGGATAAGTTTTTTTGTGCTTCAGGAACTGTTCAGTGAAAGCAGGCTCCAGCAGAGCTTTGTCCATATCCGACAAATGCCTGCTGTCAGATTTTCCCTTCTCCTCTGTTTGACATGATGGAATCCCTTACAAACATGTCGATTTAGAGCAGCATGCTGCATACTAAATTATGAAAACAGTATTCACATTTTAGCATCAGAAAAAGTGGACTCATCATGTGGTATTGTTCTGAAGCAAAACCTTGGTGATAAAATGAGAAAACAAGCCTATCCACCAATTATCTCAATATTTTGAAGGCCACGGCATAGGGTGGATATTTGACTCTTGCTGCGGGATGGCAGGTTTGCTGTGATTTATGTAGATCTAACTATACTATTTTGGTTTTGATGACAGATGTTATCAGAATAATATTCAGCTTTGTGATGTCCTTGGGGTAAAAATGAATCTGTGTAGAATTGAATAATATGATAGTTGTATTTGTTAATTAAAGTTGCTATGCTTTGTACTTTATTTCAGAGCATCATGCCTGAGCAGACATAGAAAATAGCAATTACTTTTAGCAAATGTGAGACTAGTCTGCAGGATTCCTGGCGTGTGGTGAGCCTCTACACATACAGGAAAGGGAAAGAACGGAGTTGCAGGCTGGGGTCTCACTTGTAGGATGTACTTGTCATTTCTGGAAATCAATAATGTCTTACATGTGCGTTGTTCACACTCTTAAGTGGATGTGTCTGTGACAATCGTAAGATGTACAATAATTCTCTCATTTTTCTGTGATTCAACAATTTAGCCATTTCAAATCTTTATGATAACATACAGAAGATTCTAACTTTTTGTTTCACATTGAGACTGAAAATAAAGAAAAAAATTGTTTCAACATATACCCAGTGGAAGGGGGCTTAATGACACACAACAGAGATAGCCCATGGGGAGTGAGTACTCAGGAATAAGTGTCCAGACATTTGAAATAATCGCACTGTGCTCTTTAAGGTTAGTAATGCAAAATGAACTTAACAAGAGTTTCTTTGTCCAAATCATTTTGTATGTCACTTAAAGGTTGATCTCTTAAATATATTTTAATATGTCATTATGCTAATAAAACAATACAAATTCCTTTTTTTTTGCTACAGGATTTTGGGCACATGTCATACTGATATTCAAGGTCTTTCTCAAACAGGCTGAGTGAATCTAATTCCTTAGGTAGCCTCTCTAGGTCTTAGCTTTTGGGTTTCTACCAAAAAGCCTCTGCAATTTCATGCCCAACTGGAAACCTTTCTAGTCTCTATTTCTTACCCATTGTCAGTAACAATTGTTGACATTTTTTGAGGACTTATTTTGTGTCAGATATTGCACTGAGTGCTTCACATGGATTATCGCATTTACTTAACACAAAAACCCTGTGCGGTAGGTTTTATTATTTCCCCTATAGTGGGAACATTGTTTAGGTTACAAAGCTAATAGGCTGCAGGGTCCAGTCTGACACTAGATTTAAAGAGTGATCTAAATCTAAATCTAAATCACTAAGCTGAACTACTTTCATTTTGCTTAAGGTTTTCTATTCCACAATCTTTTTTTTTATTTTTTATTTTTTTTGCCTAAAACTAAACTCTTGGCTTACAACCTTGGTTGGGATAGCTGTCTGGCTTTCTGACTGGTTTTACATTTGAGCCCTGCCTTGCAGCAAACTTGGCTTCACATTTCCTAGTCCTTCAGCTACTCCACTTTCTCCAGGTCGGATCTGCCCACTGCTTCCTGCTAGGGGTGCTCTCTCTGCCAATCTCCTGAGGAAACATTATATTAAGTCATTTCTGCATCATCACATTCATTATCTTTTTCTTTTATCTGCCTATAAGTTTTGGAAAGTCGTTTCACCTTCAATTCGATAAATTCTGCTTCTGTGGTTTTCTGAAAGGAGGATGATTCTCTTTCTACTCCTAGCTAAGTGTCCTCTTTATCTGCTGGACTTTTATTTCCTAAGTGCATACACTCAAGGCTCTGACCTTTCATACTCTCTCTTTACTTCCTATTCTCTCTCTTTGTAACTTCCACCCATTCCCGTAGCTTGCTATTGTTTTTAGGTGGATGAGTCTGAAATCCAGGCCTTCTCTGGGGATCTGTCACGCAGTATCTTGCTTTTAGTTGTCAGCTATTTCTATCTCAATACCCTATTTCTAGATCCCCACATTTAATTCCTCCCCTTTGCCTTAAATCTGCTCCTCCTTTTGACTTCTCTTTTTATTTTTGTTTCTGTTAATGTTCATACAAGTATCTCAGATAAATTGACTGCAATTTCAGTATTTTTTGGATTCTATCTCTTATATCCAATCACAATCATAATAATAATTAGTTAATGCTTATTGTACTATTACTGTATGCCAGATAGCATTCTAAAATTTTACTTGGAATATCTTAATTAAATTCTTAAATTATAAAGCAACTATCCATTGTTATTCCCATTTTATGGCAGAGACCTCTTGAGTAATGATCTGGTTAATATCCTGGTCACCAGCTCTCCCTTATCTATCCCTTTCTGTCAATGGCTTTGACAGCAGTAGTTTCTGTTGGTATTTCTCTGAGCTTGAACTGGTCTTTTTTCCTCTAGACCTCCCTCCTCTCAACAATACATTCTACTACGTACTTGCTGATGAATATTATTCCTAAAATGTTACTTTGTTAATGCCACTTTCTGACTCCGAGACGTTTCATCACTTCCCTTGTTTTACATACTAAAGTCCAAAATTTTTCTCTTACAGTCAAACCTACCACCTATAGTCCCAAACATATTCTACTGACACGCCGAGAAAGCTGTCAAATTTCTTCCAAGGTCTCTTCAATTTTCAAAGCTATTTCTTTCCAACCTCTCTACTTTGGTTATTCCATTCTTAGAGTCTAAATGGTGCTCATCTGTCCTCACTCTGCCTATAGATATCATATACAATGTCAAGGCTTGGCTTGAATGCCACTTCTTACTTTCTTGAGTAGTTAAACAAAAGAGATGTCTATGTTATGAAATTTCATGGGGCATTTGTCTGTATCACTTACATAATGCCTATTTATTGGCTTGTGTTTCTTTTGCTTCTACTAGGCTGTAAACCTCTGGGGGAGGTACAGCTGTCACATTTGCCTGGTATTCTTCTTGCTGCATAAGAGATACTTTTATGAGAGAATATCTTAGAAAACATTTGAATGCAAGTCTCCTTTATGATGTGGTAATTCTGTTGGCTTTTAATATTGGGGGGACAGAGTTTCTTTTTAGAATCTGATAAAACAGAATTTCTAGCCAGGAAAAAAAAAAAGAATTACACATAGAGACAGGTTTTATATAAACTTCAGTGTATTCATGGATCCCCTGGAGCCAATCTAGGTTAAAAAAGTTTAATTTCACCCATCCATGTATTTTATGGTCTATATTTTGGCACTGTAATCATGGGGGCTACCCGAACTGGAAGGAGTTTTTTCACATTTCTATGCCAAGGTTTCCAAACTATAAACAATACTGCCGTGTCTGCCTCAGTGGGATGTGAGGTAATAATGGATAAATACAAGTAAATATATTTGTTTGTATAGTCATTCAGGTTACATAGCATGTAGGACATTATATTAGGGATACAAGAAGTTATAAAAACAACAAAAAGTTAAATCATTTTTACCCTGAGAGACTATAATTTTTATATTCTAATCAGGTAGAGAATAAAGAATTCAGTCATGTAATTAGGGCGCATTTGTGTACTTTATTTTATATAGGGTTCATATTATTTTTCTTTTTTTATCATAGCTTTAATGGGATATAAATAACTAGCAATAAACTGTACATATTTAAAGTGAAGTCACACACATTAAATTGGGGTTCATATTCTTTTTCTAAGATGCTTAGTGAAAAGAGACAATGAGGCCACTAACTTTCTCAGTGACTATTTCAAGACTGTACATGAACGTTTCTTCTCCCTTTACCAGTAGTCCTTATCTGTGTTCTCTGGAGAAAGCTGTAGTGAGCCTGAAGTCTAGATATTACCATCAGCCCCACTATCCCATCAATGTCAGGGGATCAGAAGATGGGCCACAGAGTTCAAGATTAGAAAAATAGAAGGCAGAAGAATAGAGTGCCTGACCCTTTGTAACTCTGTGGGTGGCATCAGTGGCTGGCTGTACAGCTTACATCTGAAGTGTGGTTTTTTTGAATTGTGTCCAGGCTTCCTGGTAATAGTCATACAGGTAATACCTTGATGGTGATCCAAAGACCATCTCCTTCCATTGCTTCTTTCAGCTGCTCCTGACCTTGCAAGAGAGCCATATTAGAAGCTGTATTTCTAATATAAAGAATGATTCACAAAACCCATGTACTTGTGTGAATTCATCTTAACTTCTCTTTGTATAGCCTGAAGTTAGACAGGTATTATGGGAGGCAACATGATGGGAAAGATGGATGGAATAGCTAACCAATTAAATCAGTAAGCATGAAGTACAAATAATGGTCTACAGTCTAGCTGTTGGAGTTTTGGAAAGGAAGAAGACATAATTTGCATAATTTAGTGGTCAGAATCTGGAAAAAAAAGGCAGGCATATTGTTAAATCAAGTTTAGCCTAAAGCTGCCCCCTCACATAGTTTTAAGTTTAGCCTGAAGGTTTCTCTGTATGTTGCGAACTATAACAAGTGGAGGTGTAAATAGACTGTAGTCTATACTTGTGCCAATCACCAAGTTTTGGCCAAACAAATGTAGTCAACTGTTCCAACCATTTTCTAATAAGGTAAAGGCTGAACTGTAACCAGTCCAGCTGTTTCTGTACCTCACTTCTGTTTTCTGTATGTCACTTTCCTTTTTCTGTCCATAAGTTATCTTCTACCATGTGGCTCCCCTGGAGTCTCAGTGCCTATTTTGGCTTCAGAGGCTGCCCTGTTTGCAAATCATTTGTTGCTCAATTAAACTCCTTTACATTTAATTCAGCTGAAGTTTTTCTTTTATCAATATCAACATATAATTATAAGGCTTTTACAGGAGCAGTGACTGAGATTCATGGGGCTTGGTGGGAGTATAAAGAAAGAGTACCAAAACCAAACTAGGTGAGTTAGGATTTAACCAGTTTTAAAAAGCCATCACTACTATCACCACCAAAATTCATTTGCTCAGTGAAACATTTGTGATATTATATTGATGCCTTACAGATGGAGATTTTATACACACACACACACACACACACACATATATAAAGATATATAGACATATATATAAATTATATAGAATTAAATATATATATTATATATAGAAGGAATTCCAGTTTTCTAAGACCTCATAAACTAACATAAACACATTGACATGAAATGAAGGATCACCACTAGAGCAGTCATTTTTATTGAAGTAGTACTTTGCTCAGAGAATTATATCTAGAAGAAGGCAAATAGTTCAGGGTGTGTGTATGTGTGTGAGTGTGTGTACATCTGTTTATTCTTTAGGTTCTCCAGTCAGTCTGTGAATAACTGTTCTAATTAATGCAAATGTTTATGACATGGTGATTACTGGAATTGGACTACAGTCATTAATTCATTACATGAAGGTCACTGTAGCTACTTTCAGACAGGATAACTTTTGCTCTCTGATGAACTGATATGCATGTGAGAGAGTCAATGTCACCTTCTAAGTCTCTAGAGCAATCTATCCCACTGTCATATCTTTTTTTTTGAACCATGACATTCTGAAAAAGTGATTGTAACTCTTCTATTATTTCACAAAGGTTGTACTGTCAAGCACTCTCCAGGATGTATATTTTTAAGATTTGGCTTCCTCTCTAGAATTGTGAACTCTTCAGATGCTGTGGTAATAGGCTTGAAAGTCATCTATGCAATGGAGTTTCTATTAATGTGAATAACAGGTATTCTAATTTCTTTCCACACTTCTCCTGACTGATAAAACAGTCTAGTTAGAAAATAGATCTCTAACCCTTTCCCCAAAGAATTAACAAATATCTTTTGAAAGCTTTAATTAAAGATAAAAAATCTGGGAGAGCAGGTTGGGGATATATGAAATAAGATTACATAATTTCAATTAAACTTCAGAAAACTTACACATATCCAATGATGAATTTAATTTTATTTTAGAAGAAAATGCTGCTTAACCTGCCTTTAGTTTAATCATCTATATAAATGCTTGGCCTGCTATTTTTAATTGCATTTTTCATTATTCATTATTAAGTTACAGGCCTTTTTGCTTGAAGAAAAACTTAGTCTATCTATTGATCAATCAATGATCTATCTATCATATCTATACTATATACTATAGATAATTTTAAATATATACACATCTATATATGTTAAAATTAACATTAAAAGACTTAAAAAACAGTATTCTATTGCTTTTCTGTTAGGAAACAATTGTTATAGTTTCAACCATCTTGAGAAAAGGTGAAAATGCATGTGTTAAAATGATTCCTTTTGTCTCCGCCTGTTTTTTTTTTTGTTTGCTAATTTTCTGATTTCTGTTTGTATTACAGCTCATTAGAAAAGAACAAATTTAAAAATTCAATTCTCTAACTTCTCCAATAAAAAGAATATGGTAAAATATTTATTTCAAAAAATATGTCCCTTGGTACGAGTATGTGCTAGGTCAATTTTCTTGCTATATTTTGAAATAGGTCTAATTCAGAAGCTTTTTAGAGCAGAACATTGTACATTTGACAGTAATTGTGACTGGTTTTCATAATGCACTGATGTAGCATGTCAAATCTTATGTAGTCAGTTAAATTCAGGGAAAGAAATTAAATTTGGCAATAGTTGGAATTTTTCTCTCCCTGTAATTAAAGAAAGCTCTCTTTCTTGGTATGCTTCATCTGTAATAGACACATTGCTCTCTTTAACATCACTTAAGGACACTCTAATTTTCTGTCAAATCCCAACCAACTTATGTTATCATTTTGTCAGTTTTCATTTTCTGTCCTCTTTCTGCCCTTGAAATATTTCATCATGGAGTCAAAGGCATAAAATAAACGTTTCTCAACTTGTGTTTCTTTTTTTAAAGAAGTTTTTCTTCTTTCAAGAGGACTATCTCACAATAAAGTGTGTTTTATAGAGCAGAGAACAATAGGAAGTAGACAATGCATCTCTCTTAAAAAATTGACATTGTCCCTAAGTTTATTATTATTATTATTAATTATTGAAAGGAAATACAATAACTATTTTGGTTTTCCTGACGGCCAGTTATGTCAGGCATATAGTTTAAATAAACTAAGAGATTTAGAAGATTGATGTTATAGTATTCAAACTCTATCCAGAGAAATAAATTTATATTTGTGCATATTGGTCAATAAAATATAATGCTTACTTTTTTTTTCCTTTTCTTTTTATCAGTCTCCGTAGAGACTGTCAAAAATTGCCAGTGCTGACTGTATTGCAAGTCATCACGGCGGGGTATTGGGAAACGTTTTCAATTAGCAATAATCACACCTCGGATAAACCTTATTGGCTACAATACTGCCACTGCACAAAGCTAATAAAATATAATTCTTAAGAAATATTCTGTGCCCTCTCCATCACTCTACTTTGTGTATGCTTGAGAGATTATGCAAGTGGACAGAGTATAGGCAGCTGCAGCAGGGCAGGTGAAGTTGGTGCAATAGAGCTGCATGACAGGACTCTATTACAGTAAGCAATACAATTCCAGAAATAACCTATGTGGAACATATTGCCTCTGCTACAAATGTCAGAGAATGGACTTTGATCGATGGTATTGCAACACAAAACCACATACTAAAACTTTTTAATTATGATGACAGTGTAGAAGTATATACAGCCTTGCCAGCAGTGTTAGTAGTTTTTATAATTAACAAATGGGCAAACAACAGAAATTCTATATGCTCCTCAGGCCTTACAAAGGTCTCTGATTGCTGTCATCAGCATGTATGTAAGCGGGAAAGCAGGACTGGGGTCTGGTGATCATCACCTCCAAAGGAGGAAAATTTCTACAGGGAGTGATTATCTACGGAGAACCACACCACCTGGAGTTGCCATATTGCTACTCTAAAAATTCTCTAATGTGGGAGAAAAACGTGTTCATTTGTGTTGGAAGCTGTTGTTAGCAGTTAGAATACTAAATAGTGGTATATGTGGTTTATACAGACTAAGCTCTATAGAACACTCATACTTGTCGTTTAAACAACTTCATAAACTTAAGAAAAAAAATACACCCAACAAACATTCACAGCATTTCTGTAGAAGCATTTGCTGACAGTGAAAGTGGCAAAATTGCTGGGTTTTAGATTGTCTAGAGAAGTGGGTTGCTTTGAACGATGAATGATTTGATTTAGAGCAAGTTGACTACAAATTCTGTTTTTTCAAAAAACTAGATTTGCAAATTGAAGTTAAAACATATGGGGAATTTTTATTAGTTCACTTTTGTTTATTCTAAATTGCCTTATAAAGGAAATTAAAGAAAAGAAAGCAAGCCACATGGATATCACAAAATATGCACCATTTTTTTCCGTATTTCTTTGCTGCCTTAGCCTACAGCAAGTTAAAAAATACAATTTTGAAAGAACCAATTATGATAACAAATTCTTACCAGAAATATATATATATATATATATATATATATATATATATATAATTTCTATGATTAAAGACAATTTCTATAATTAAAAGTCCATTGTGGCAAAGAAATCTTTTTTCTTCAGAATATATTTTGTCAATGAATATACCAAAATGATGACTTATTTTATCTTATAGAAACAGCTCTAGTGAGAGTCATCTGTATATTCCTGTGTGTAAAATTCTAGATGCATATAATTGTAAGAATTGCATATTTTTTTAATGTATAAACATTTCTTTATTTCAACATTTTGAAAAAAAATAATGCCCTAAAAACAAAGGAAATAGCATGGAAGTGATGTAAGAGCAAATAGTATGAAAAAGGAATTGCATATTCTGAAAATTTATCTGAGTATGTAAGGCTAGCAATATTATTTTTTTTGCACTGGTGAGGAGATTGACTGTTTTGCCCAGGTGAAATTTAGATTTTGTTAAAGGTTTAGATATATTGGAAAAAAATTTGAGAATTAGTGCAGAGATTAGAAAATGATAATGCCAAACTTAAAAAATTTATTTTCTTTTTAAATCAAATTGTAAGTTACCTGCTTTATTTTTTTAAAATGTTCTATTTATTTTGTTTTAAACATGAAGTAGGTAGTAATATTACATTCAATTTCACTTTGAATTTCCAAGTAAAAATTTATTAAACATACATGAACATGTAAACTCCATGAGGCCTAAGACTGTGCCTGGTTAGATTAAAATAATGATCTCTCATAATAATGGTTCAGATTTATTAAGAGATTACTTTGTGCCAGATGTTGTTCAAGGCAATACATGTAAAGCAGAATATTTCCCTGACACCTTCATGTGATTCGGGATGGGGTGCCTCATTTACTCAGTCTACTACTCTCAGCTTTTTGTGAGGAGGGTGCGTGAGTGAATGAGTACAGGGACTGGAGTGAATGGGTGCTGGATTTGGCTGGTTGCTTTGACACCAGAGGACCAAACTCCTCTTACTTAGACCTGCTGCATTCCACCCTTTGTGGGAGGGAGCGTGCAGGTGAGCAGGTGCAGGAACCAGCTAGATAGTTTAGTACTGGCAGGAGTGAACTCTGTGCAGGCCCTATGGCAGCATTCAGGATCCAGTCATGGGTGCCTGTGAATCCTGAAGCTCCATAGGGTGTGCTATAGCTCTTTTAGCTCTGCCATCCATGGATGGCCTAAGTGTTAACAGCTCAGTGGACCCTTTGCTTTTCCATGTGAGGTAGCTGTCCTCTGCCAGCAAGGGCAAAGGGCCAGTGTGACAGCCTTTTGTATCCACACTTGTGGCTTCACAGCTCTTGTCTGCTGTCTAGAAAAAAAAAAAAAAAAACAGGTCACATGAATGAATTGAAAGATGATAAATGTGAGGGATTTTTATTGCCAATGAAAGTGACTGTCAGCAAGAAGGGGAGCTGAAAAGGGGTCGAGGTGGTAAGGTAATCTTCTTCTGAGGTCCAGCCATCTTTGGCCAGATTCTTCTCTGAAGTTACACTGTCAAGCTGTCCCTTTGAAATGAAGCCACTTCTCTCCAATATCCAGCTATAGTCCCATCTACTGGCTGAGTCTGGGGTTTTTATGGGCATAAGATGGGGTAGGGTGGGCCATGGGTGGTTTAGGAAAAGGCAATATTGGAGTGAGAAAACAGGGATAGAAATTCTCACTTTGGACTGTGGTTTCAGACTTTTTGGCTTGAGGGTGGGGTTTTTCCTGGAGACTTATGCTTTTCTGCATAGAATTTCTCTGAACCCATCCATATCACATGTATTATCTTGTTTGGTCTTCTTGACCATTGCTCTTCTTTGTCTCAGCACAGTAGAATTAAATGCCTTAGAAACCATTGGCCCTGAGAAAGAGAACAGTGTCTCACCTCCTATTCTTTGCTATTTGCATTTCATACTTTTGTTTTTTTAAAAAAGAAAGTAACCCAAACTCAAAGGCACAAAACTTTCATAAATACTGAAATTAAGTGTTTTCATTGGAAACAAATTTTAGATGTATTTGATGGTCAAATTATGAGTAATTTTACCAAATTGTGCTTCCCTAATTTTTAATTCCCCCCTTAGCTAATGTGTTCAATATGTGCTTAATTTGCCTTCTATGATATTCCTTCAAGACCCTCAGTGCCTAGAATAACTTGGTAGACATACTTCATTGCCAGCTGACACAGTGATAGGAATAAGTATTTACATAGCTCCTGTCTTCAGCTAATAGGGAGATAAGAGATATTGTTATAGAAAGTTTAAAAATAAAGAACCCTTTAAAGGGATACCAAAAACTTACCTACAGAACAGCACTCATTTTCATTTCATTCATTTGCTATTTTTTTTTCTATTTTCAGTCAATGTATTATTATTTAAAAAATTTGTTTATTATACTTTAAGTTCTGGGGTACATGTACAGATCGTGCAGGTTTGTTACACATGCCATGGTGGTTTGCTGCATCCATTACCCCATCATTGACATTATGTATTTCTCCTAAGGCTATCTCTCCCAATCCCCCCACCCACTGCTATTCCTCCCTTAGTCCCCCACCCCCCAGGCCCTAGTGTGTGATATTTCCCTTCCTTTATTTAGGAAATTTGGGAAAAAGACATATAGAACCCACACAAGTAATCAAATATGGGTGGCAAATAAATGATGCAAACTGAATGAAAGAAATTACATATTCCAAGTCCTATTGAGATTTATGTTTTTCAGTATCAGCAGAGTTGAGTGAAAAGTGCCCTAACAGTAATCAGAGCAGTGGGTTCCAGTTCTGGCAGTGCCTTAATGTAGCTTGGCACAAGCCTGGCTCTCAGTTTATTTATCTGGAAAATAATATGGCTGTGGTGGAGGACTGTGTTAGATCCTAGTTTTGTGTTCCCTTTAGTTTGTCCTTTTTCCTGTGTCAAGTCATTTCTTCTTCCAGAGTTATCTTTCAGAAGCAAAGAGAGTATCAGCTTCGAAAGTAGAAATTGGCATCTAAATGCAAATGGATGAGGGTTAGGATTATTTATTCAATGATTTCATTTTTCCTATTTGTAGTGAGTCTGCACTTATTACATGTAAAATGTTATGATAATGCAAAGGCTAAGAAAGTACAATCTTTTCTCAAGACAGAATTCTAGAACCAGCTGAATGAGAGGAACAAGGGCTGTGCTACAGAATTTTTGAACTGAGGAGGGTAGGATGGAGGACTTCTTGGCAGAGTTGACATCTGAACTGGGTCCTTTAGTCAATCAATTATCATCTCATTTGTACATAACATTTATTCCATAGAGCCCATTGTGTGTGCTAGTCACTGTGGGAAATACAAACAAGAAGACACAGATCCAGTCTTCTTTTTCACCAAGTGAATTTGCCGGAAAAGCAAAATTTACTTAAAAATATTGCCTCTGATTTTCTTAGTGTCTGACATTCAGGCAAAGACATTAATAACTTCATGGGCTTTTAAAATAATTCACATTTTATTGAGAAAAGCACAAAGTCATTTCCATTTTCTTAACCTAATAAAATGTAGCTCTCCTTTGGATTATTGTTCATTCAATAATATAGACTGAAATTTCACTTTAGCAAAAATGTTACTGCATCCAATAGATCGTATCTTACTATTCTTTGTCCTTTCCAAAATCATGCTCTGCATGAAACTTTTGGTTTATGGGCTTTTCCCCTCATGAGAGCACTAACTTGAATGTGTTCTGTAAAATGTCACATTGTCCCAATACTGGTTTTTCTAGCTTTTGTGAAGATTATATGGTCTATGGGTTCTGCCTGGTAAGTTTTTGTACATCACCGTACGTCTCTGCTCATGGTGAGCATCACAGACTGAGAACAGCTCTACTTTTGATGGATGTTAGTACGTTTCCTCAGTGACTGATTTTTATTAGTTTCAAAAGATAACAGTATATGCATGCACACACGCTGATGTTTCTGAAGGGCATTGTGATGAAATATTAGAATGCTTTTTGTCTTCTTCCTGATCAAACAGTGTGTCTTAGAAAGCATGGGTTCATTTACATTTTTTTGTCAACAAAAAGAATAAAATCTGTTGACATTGTTACTTATCACTAAGCTTTATTCATTCTTAATTCCAAAGTCTGCCTCTTTGGTCAGTAAACGTTGAGATCATGAGGTCAGCTATCACATAAAGTTCAGTATATCTAGAATATAATGTTAACCCAGAAGTTATTTCAAGGGAAAGAAGCAAGATACCCACGATTTAAGCACAGGTGTTTAATGGCCAACTATGGAATTAGGTTCATCTCATAACAGTGAAAAACACTACCTGGGGAATTGAAAATTAACACAGAGTGTAGGTTTCTATTATAATGAATACCAATGAGGCAAAAGAACAATTCTGTGAACTTAAGAAAGTTAACTCAGCAACACCTGGCAAGCTGTATATCACAGAAGACTTTAGCACACACATTGGCAGCAATGCAAAAAAGCAAAAGGAAATCACTGGGACTGGCAAGGCTGGAAAACTGAACCTCTACAGCATCCATCATAGGTAGTGAGACAGATTTTTCCTAAAATATCTCTTCTTTTCAAGCAATATGCATCACAGTTTTATTTCAGATACAGAGACCTAAGAGTTGTTTCAAATCCTTAATGATAGCTTCTATCACTGCTTATTTACACAACTGTGCTGAACAATCTCAGCATCATGTATGAAAACGTTGGCTTCAGTCAGATCCATGTGAAGCTTTGGAATGCCTGTCTGCAAAAGTATCAAGTCTTTCCTTTGAGGTCTAGAGATCTAATCTTAATGGATGATGTGTCCAGCACATGAGGAAAAACTTCTGACATCATGTTCATTAAGCTAATGTGTATGGTGCTTCTTTGATACACTGGATACTGTCAGGAGTAGACTCTATCCATAGTAACAATAATAAGGTGCTTAAACTATGAGCCCTTCCCACTAACTGTCATGATCTGATAACATTGGATAACCTTTGCCATTCTCCAGCTAGACAGTATATGGCTGTGTAGTGAGAAAATAATATCCAAATATTAGGTTGATGTAAAAGCAATTGTGGTTTTTGCCATTATTTTTGCACCAATGTAAAAGATCATGCACAGCCAGTTTAAGATGCTCTTAGAATGGGTGGAAAGCCTGGAATTCATGACCTGATGGGTTACTCAAGAAAGATTAGCTAATGGGTATAGAAAACCTATCCTATGACAGAAATTCATATAGATTTTTTCTCCACTGGTTTTATCATTTGGTACTTGCAGCATCTTGGTGAGGAAAGGTGGTGGTCAGGAACTTTCAGGTGCAAGTGTCAGAAACCCAATACTAATCAGCTTCGAGAAAAACAGAAGATATTGGCTCACATACCTGAAAAATCCTGGGATAGGTGAAGATGCAGCACGGGGTCTCTCTTCATAGATTGACTCTGCTTTCCAGAGTCAATTGTTGGTCTTACAAAAACAAGCAACAGGGAAAGGACTCCCTGTTTAATAAATGGTGTTGGGAAAACTGGCTAGCCATGTGCAGAAAGCAGAAACAGGACCGCTTCCTGACACCTTACACCAAAATTAACTCCAGATGGATTAAAGACTTAAACATCAGACCAAATACCATAAAAACCTTAGAAGAAAATCTAGGCAAAACCATTCAGGACATAGGTGTAGGCAAGGACTTCATGACCAAAACGCCAAAAGCAATGGCAACAAAAGCCAAAATAGACAAATGGGACCTAATCAAACTCCACAGCTTCTGCACGGCAAAAGAAACAGTCAGTAGAGTGAATCGGCAACCAACAGAATGGGAAAAAATTTTTGCAGCCTACCCATCTGACAAGGGGCTGATAACCAGAATTTACAAAGAACTAAAGCAGATCTACAAGAAAAAAACAAACAAGCCCATTCAAAAATGGGCAAAGGATATGAACAGATACTTTACAAAAGAAGACATACAGGAGGCCAACAAACATATGAAAAAATGCTCATCATCACTGGTCATCAGAGAAATGCAAATCAAAACCACATTGAGATACCATCTCACACCAATTAGAATGGCGATCATTAAAAAATCGGGAAACAACAGATGCTGGAGAGGATGTGGAGAAATAGGAACACTTTTACACTGTTGGTGGGAATGTAAATTAATTCAACCATTGTGGAAGACAGTGTGGCGATTGCTCAAGGACCTAAAAATAGAAATCCCATTTGACCCAGCAATCCCATTACTGGGTATATATCCAAAGGATTATAAATCATTCTACTACAAGGACACGTGCACACGAATGTTCATTGCAGCACTGTTTACAATAGCAAAGACCTGGAACCAACCCAAATGCCCAACGATGATAGACTGGATAGGGAAAATGTGGTACATATACACCATGGAATATTACGCAGCCATCAAAAACGATGAGTTCATGTCCTTTGTAGGGACATGGATGAACCTGGAAACCATCATTCTCAGCGAACTGACACAAGAGCAGAAAATCAAACACCGTATATTCTCACTCATAGTTGGGTGTTGAACAATGAGAACACATGGACACAGGGAGGGGAGCACTACACACTGGGGTCCGTTGGGGGGAAATGGGGGAGGGGCGGGGGGTGGGGAGGTGGGAAGAGATAGCATGGGGAGAAATGACAGATACAGGTGAGGGGACAGAAGGCAGCAAACCACACTGCCAAGTGTGTACCTATGGAACAATCTTGCATGTTCTTCACATGTACCCCAAAACCTAAAATGCAATTAAAAAAAAAGAATTGTTGGTCTTAGTTCCAAGCTCTGCATGGTGACCTCTGGTCCAAATTTAGAGGAAAGCAGCATATGTTCCTAGCAGCTCCTAAACAAGTCCTTGAATTCCTTCTATCTGTGCTCTCTTCTGTTCTCCTTGCCTCTCTTCTCACTCTATACCTGTTTCTTAATGATCTCATCTATAACTTCAACTATTGCCTGCATGCTCATGGCCTCCAAACCTACCTTTGAAGCCCCTGCCAGTGTTCCTGAACCACAGAGCTATTAAATTTCCTTCTAGAAATCTTTACTCGATGTCCCAGAGGTACTTCTATCTAGGGAAGCATTTGTTGTCTAGGCTGTCACCTGCTTCATTCCAAGAGCAGGGTGAGACTGGGTGAGGTGGGCTTCAAGGGGAAGGGCATGTGTGTGTCTAAGCTATAGAATCAGAGAGACTTGAGATTATAGCTTGCTTCTATACTTACGACACTAAATGCCAGTTTCATCATTTATAAAATGAATACAATAAAATGTTTGTTGCAAGAATTAAATTGAGTTTTATACATATATGAAGATTTCATTTGAGTGCTGGAAACATTGTAAGCTAAGGATAACCAAGGAATTTCTATTGGCATGTTGACTTTGATTGACAGTAATCATTGGAGTGTTCTGTTAGGGAGAGACATGAGAAAATGTCCAAGCTTTTCAAGAAAGAGTTCCGTAATCAGTCAGTGGTCTCTAACTTGGTCATCAGAAGGTAAGGGGCAACCCTCATGCCTCATACTTGCTTCTTAAACAGGCACTCAAGGAATAGGCCAGCATTAGTATGTTCTGTTTTGGTTATTATTACTTCTTTTTTGCTGTATAATATACTACCTACTCAGGTTTCTAGGCTAGGCCATAATATTTTCTTTCCTTTCCTGTTTCAATACTTTACATTCAATTTGTGATGCAAATCTTTTTTTTCTTTGTATTCTATATATAAACCCCTCCCCTTAATGCCTTAAGTCATTCTTTATTTTTCATCTGGTTTGATGCAATTTTTGGCCTTTCTGACTCCAATTTTACCTCTTATTTTAGATATTGCTCCCATGAAAGGTTTCCTAGATTGCAAAAATTGGAAAAATTTCAACTCCTCATCATGGTTCGTAAGATCTTTTCTCACCCAAACATTGGCTATCCTTTCAATATCACTATGACCTCACTGCACAGCCTGCTTTCCACTTACATTGATTTCTCTTCAACCACAATCATCTCAACTCTCTCCCTGGGTTGCTCCCAATTCCTCAAAAACACCCATTCCTTCTTTTGGCTAGGTAGTGTTTAATTACCACTCAATATTGGGCCAGAAACATTTTTCTGAAGAACATTTCCTTGTCCCATTATTTGTCTTTCCTATGAGGTAACAGAAGCTCTATCATAATAACAACTCATTCATTCATTCATTCATTCATTCATTCATTCATAAGTTTACTCATTTGTTCAAAAGTTATTTAATATTAGCTAAGAATTCTTCCAGGTACTAAAGATACAGCTGTGAATAAGATAGATACTATGTCCCCTTCTTGTAAGGTTTTCATTGTGCTGCTGCTGCAGGTTAGTGGGTTGGGGAATGGTTTGCAAAGCATGAACAATTATATTTTAGAATAACCAGGGTTTCCATGAAGGAGTGGGTAGACTCCAGGGCATGTAAAAATTAATAAGCTGAATCTTGGGAGAGAAGTGTTGGAAATTGGACATATATTTTAACCTCATGCTTTTAAAATTTCTGTTTTATGTATATTTTGTAATACATTTTCCATATTAAAAACTTTGTAAAATAATTCAGTATTTATGAAATACATTACTATTTCCTAATGTGTGTTCTAGCCAATTAAGGTTTGTCTTAGGTGGGTTAGGCAATGTTGAACAGGTTTCTGTTACAGCATAATTTTTTTTATAACTTACAACCTTTCCAGAGATGGATGTAATATTCTGTTTGCCTCAACCAGAGTGTATCTCAGTATATTAGAGGAGTAAACACGAGCTTCTGAACTGCATTTTTGTCCTTAATTCACTTAGTCCTTTTTCTGTGGGGCCGAATTGACTTTTCTCAATTCATTGTTTCATTCTTCACTATGGGAACTACATTTCCTAAAATCATTTTCTTGGAAACTACATGTCCCAGAATCCCTGACCTGTAGTGTTGTAGGTAACATTCTGCCAATGAGAAGCACAAGTGAGAGATTTGGAAGGTGAGAGAAAAAACATAAGCCATTATTCTTGAATGGCAGCTGCAAGCAAACGAAATTCTATGTTACAAAAAATAATCATTAATAATGATTATAATAGATAACAAAATGACACGAAAAATAAACTAGAGTAAAACAGCATTTGTGGCCTCTACATGTTATTGCAGTGATCTCCAAAACATAGGTCTAAATTTATATTCCCTGTTATATTGGCATGTTGACTTTGACAGTAATCATTGGAATGTTTTGTTAGGGAGAGACATGAGAATTCATATATTCCCTGTTGTAGTAAAATAAAAAATGCATATATCAATTCATTCTATTGAATAGTTTCATTTCTTAAAAACATTTGCAATTTGATATATAAAAATTGAAATATTTCTGTTGCATAGCTTTACTATTCTTTGATATTGAATACTTTTCAAATGTTGATTAGTGTATTGGTAAGAAATGTCTTTGGCAAAAATAACATAAAATGTAGTATTTGTGGTTTAAGCAAATGTGAGCATTATTTTTCTCATGTGCCGTTTCCTCATATAACAAGGGTGAAACTGATTCAACTGCTCAAAAGCAACATGAGAAAACCAAGTTCTTTTTATGTCTTCACTTTGCCACCCTGAATAGCCTGGATTTTGCTCTTGTTCTTGCTGCTTTGTGGTCACAATATAGCAGTTATAGTACCAGATCTGCTTTATTTTTTTCTAGGAGAAAAAAGGATAGGCAAGAAGAAGAATAAAAAAGAAAAAAAATGTATTTTTAATTGTGTTCCATTGTAACTGGGGAGGGGTGCAGGGGCTCAGCTCCCTCTTTGTGCTCCCCAAAGATGTAATTGGGGGATGGGAGCAGAGCTTTAGGGGCATCCCAAAGACCTTCCTGTTCTTGGATCTGATGTTTTCTCTGGTGTGCCCAGGTGCTTGACCTCCCTTACTCCAGGAATGGGGAAGGGGTCCTGGAGGTTCGGTGAGCTTACCGTTGGAATAAATATCTTGGACTCAAAGAGTTTAGCAGAGAGTGATTTCTTAGGCAGAGAAAGAGAAGGAGAAACAGAGAGAAGGAGAGAGAGTTCCCATGCTTTCTTAGGAGGGGACCCAAGGGAGGAATCCATATAGGTAAGGAGCAGTGGGTTTTTAACCTTGGAGTTATTCCCGCCCCATTTATATTCTTGTCCAATGAGAGAAGTTCTTTCAAACTTCCGCTGGAGTGATTGATCTTTGACTTTGATATTAGATTGGCTGCCCGGCCCACAGTCGGAGCCCCCTCTTTTCAGAGCTTTTGGAGGGCTTTTTGGAACAAAGAAGCTCACCTGGAATTTCTACCTAGCCCATGTGCAGAAAAGTCGGACAAAGAACTTTATGTTCCTGGATGCGAACATGGATGGAGACATGGCACTGCCTTTGAAACTGTGCACCTTGTGGACTTGGTTTTCCTTAACACAGTCCCTCAGTCCCCACTCTGAACAGGAAAGTCCAATTTCTGTTGGGTCATGGGTGTAGATTGCTCTTTAGCTACTTCCTGCTGAATTGGGGCATACAAGGGGCCCTGCAATTGAGGTTTCCTCCAGAGGGGAGTCTTCCAGGGTTGCAGGTTGATCCAGAGGTCCACGATAGAACTTATGAGCCAAGGACATCTGGGGTTCCATTTGCAGGATCATTTGTGGTCTTATGGCTTTAATTCTAGAATAAATGAATTTGACAAGAAGGTTAAAGAGGAGAGGCCCAAAGGCCAGAAATAATAGAATGGTTATAAACGGGCCTATGAGAGGGTAGAACCAGGACAGCCAGTTGTTAAACAAGCTTCACAAAACTGTTTTTTTTTTTTTGGGAGGATTTTAGCCTTTTGTTTGATTTGGTACCTGAGTTTTTTTACTTTCTTTAAGACAATACCTGATTGGTTTATAAAGGAGCAGCATTTTTCTCCTAAAAAGAGACAGGTTCCTTTTCTCTCTGCTGTTAGCAGATCCAGGGCCCTTCTATTTTGAAGAGCTATGGCAGCTAAAGAGTTAAGCTGCTTTTGCAGAGAGAATTAGCAGCCTTTTCCATGTTATTATTTGACTCTTGAGATAGCTTATAGTAAAAGCTGAGTAGAGGTAGTAACTCTTCCAATGCCAGTACCAAGTTCTCCTATTATTTCCCACACCCATGAAAGGAATGATTGGGGTTCTAGTGTGGCGTGACCTTGGCAAGAGAAGGCTCTACACCTGAGAGTCAGTGCAAATTGCCATGAGGGGCACTAGGAAGAAGTGAAGGAGAGCTATTAGGCCAATCCATAGGGGCAATCGTATAGCGTCTGGTCGCAGATAGTAAAGTTAAGAGTGATAGTCCTGTTAATGCCAGGGTGTAAGTTAGACTTATGAGTAGTTACTTTCACGGGGATCTTGTTGGAAGAGCAAATGTTGAACCTCCAATGGCTTGTAGGTGTGTGAAGGGTCAGCTCCTGGACAATCAGGCTGTAGAGTGGAGGGTCTAGGATTTTCTTCAGGAGGTCTCCAAGCCTTCAGCCGAATGTGATGAATCTGAGTCAATTGCTACCACCTTAACTGCCATTGGGTAGACAGAATAACCAAAAATGGTCCTTCCCAAAATGGGCCTAGAGAGGGAGTATGACGGGAGACACTTAACAAGCACCAAGTCTTCAGGGCAGAACAACGCTTTCCCTTTTTCCCTAGAGTGTCCTTCAGGTAAGATCCTAAGAGCCTATTGGTACTTAGCCAAGGAGGTTATGTTCTTTATTAGATCTGCTGTTTTTTTGCCTAATACAAGAACATTAGTAAGAAAGGGCCAGCCAAAAAGCATCTCATAGAGGCAGAGTCCTATTTTCTGAGGAGAGTTTCAAGCCCTTAAGAGTGCTGTTGGTAATAGAGGTCACGGGAGGTGGGTTTCCTGTGCCAGTTTCTTTAGGTGTCTCTTTTTTTCTCTTTTTCTTTTTTTTTTTTGAGATGGAGTTTCACTCTTGTTACCCAGGCTGGAGTGCAATGGCGCGATCTCGGCTCACCACAACCTCCGCCTCCTGGGTTCAGGCAATTCTCCTGCCTCAGCCTCCTGAGTAGCTGGGATTACGGGCACGCGCCACCATGCCCAGCTAATTTTTTTTTTGTATTTTTAGTAGAGACGGGGTTTCACCATGTTGACCAGGATGGTCTCGATCTCTTGACCTAGTGATCCACCTGCCTCGGCCTCCCAAAGTGCTAGGATTACAGGCTTGAGCCACCGCGCCCGGCCTAGGTGTCTCTTAAGAATTTCATTCATTTTTTTCCACTTTCCGTGAGGACTGAGGCCTCCAAGCACAGTGGAGATGATACTGTATTTCTAACGCTTTGAAAATTCCTTGGGTCACTGCAACTTTGAAGGCAGGGCTGTTACTGCTTTGAAGACAGCAAGGGAGTATGAATCTAGGGATTATTTCATTAATCAGGACTTTTATTAGCTCTTCGGCTTTTTCTGTTGTACAGGGGAAAGCCTCAACCCAGCTTGTTTAGGTATCTACACATACTAGCAGATATTGATATCCCTGAGACTTAGGCATATGGGTAAAGTCCATTTGCCAGTCCTCACCTGGGTAATGACTGGCTCGCTGTTCCCCAGGAGGAGTTTTGTGATGTGCCAAAGGATTGCTTTTCTGGCATATTTTACATCCGTTGACTATTTGTTGGACAGCCTCGAAAAGACCTTTTTCTGTAAATATAGATTTGGCCATTCAATGTGTATTCTCTGTACCCATATGGAAGATTTGATGCAGGATTTTAAGTACTTTCCACTGGCTGGCAGAAGGTAGGAGCGCTCTTCCCTCCTCAGTAGCTAGCCATCCTGAAGGAAGAAGATTATGTTCCTGGGTGATTGTATACTCTCCCTCTTCTGATGAGTATGGAGCTCTAGTTCTCTGGAGAGGTTTCCTCATATTAAAGGTCTTTCTATAAATTCTTGTCTAGCAGCCCTTTTTGCCTCTAGGTCAGCTCGGCAATTGCCCTCTGCTTCCTTCCCATTTCCTTTCTTGTGACCTTGGCAGTGTAAGACTGCCACCTCTTTGCGTTCTTGGACAGCTTGTAATAAGTCTAAAATTTCCTTATGATATTTAATGGGAGTTCCTGCCAAGATTAGGAACTATCTTTCCTTCCATATGGTAGCATGGGCATGCAGAGCAGGTAAGCATATTTGGAATCTGTACATGTGTATTCTCTTTCTTTTTCCTAATTTTAGAGCTTGAGTGAGGGTTACTAGTTCTGCCAGCTGGGCACTAGTCCCAGGAGGAAGGGAATTACTTTCAAGCACTGTTTGATCACTGACTACTGCATATCTTGCCTTTCAAACTACATTTTCCATAAATGAACTTCCATCAGTGTATAGGTTAAGGTCAGGATTGGCTAGAGGAGTTTCTAAGAGTTCCTGTCAAGCCTCATAGTTCTGGGCTATAACTTGCTGACAGACATATTCTTTGTCTGCTCCTTCCTCAGGAAGAAAAGTAGCTGGATTGAGGGCTGCACATGTGCGCAGCTGAAGTACTGGCCCTTCGATCATTAAGGCCTGATATTTGAGTAGGCAGTTGTCGTACAGCCATAAGCCTCCTTTAGAGGCCAGAATTCCAGCTACATCATGTGAAGT
This sequence comes from Saimiri boliviensis, assembly GCF_048565385.1. Lineage (NCBI taxonomy): Eukaryota > Metazoa > Chordata > Mammalia > Primates > Cebidae > Saimiri > Saimiri boliviensis. The sequence continues at coordinate 65,105,926 of NC_133452.1, forward strand.
CCATACAGTTAGATCTTTCCCCTGCACTATTTTAACAGCTTCTGAGACCAGTAGAGCCACTGTGGCTATGGTCTGCAAGCAGTGTGGCCAGACTTTTGCTACTGGATCAGTTTTCTTACTTAGATATGCCACTGGCTGTGGTGTGGTCCCCCAAGTCTGGGTGAGAACCCCAGTGCTACTCCTGACTTTTCTGTAACATGCAGGGAGAAGTTGTTCCCTGTAGGGAGCCTTAGAGCTGGGGCCTGCAGTAGTACCAGCTTCAGAGTCTGAAAGGCAGCCTCAGCAATAGGGTCCCATTGTATTGGATGAGTGTTAGCCTTTAGGGTTTCCTTAATCAGAGTGTATAGGGGTTTGGCTAGTTCACCATATCTGGGAATCCACAATCAGCAGAAACCAGTTATTCCTAAGAATCCTGGCAACTGTTTTAAGGTCTTTGGATGGGGGAAGGCAGGAAGGGTTGGGGACGTTCTCCATCAAGGGGCCAAGTGCCCTTAGACAAGACAAGTCCTAAGTATTTTACCTCTTGGCTACAAAGTTGGGCTTTTGGTTTGCAAACCTTATATCCACAGGTGGCAAGAAAGTTTAGGAGGTCTTGTGTGGCCTGCTGACACTGGGTTTCTGAGTTAGCAGTTAAAAGTAAGTCACCCGTATATTGAAGAACCTAGGGTACCTGGATGTGAAAAATGACTAAGATCCTGAGCTAGAGCCTGGCGGAACAGGTGGGGCTATCTTGAAAGCCCTAGGGTAACACTGTCCGAGAATGCTGGTCTAAAGGGTCTTCAAAGGCAAACAGAAACTAGGAATCAGGATGGAATGGAACATAGAAAAAGGCATCCTTAAGGTCCAGGACTGTAAACCATTGTGCCTTTCCTGCTATTTGAGAGAGCAAAGTGTATAGGTTGGGTACAGCTGGGTATAAAGGGATCACAGCTTTAATAAGCCTGAGATCTTGCATCAGCCTCCATTGTCCATTAGGTTTTTGTACTCCCAAAATTGGAATATTACAAGGGCTGTTACAGGACTTTACTAGACACTGAGCTTTTAAGTTCCTTACAATATCCTGTAGCCCCTTTTTGGCTTCTGGGCTTAGGGGATACTGTCTTGGTAAGGAAAAGAGTGGGATCCTTTAGCATAATTCTAATTGGGCATGTATTCCTTGCCCATCCAAGTTGTCTGTTCATTGCTCAAACCACAGAATTAAACCTTTCTCTAAATAATGGGCAGCAGAGAGGGATTTCCTCCTGATGATGTTCATATAGGTAATGGTTCCTGCCCTGGCTAACAGGTCCTGCCCTAGTAAGGGAGTGGGACTTTTTGACATGATGAGAAGGCATGGAGAAGAGTATATCTCCCCAGTTACAGTTTAGGGGCTGGGAGAAATATCAGGAGACTGCTCGTCCTAGGACTCCTCGGACAGTTACAGACTTGAAGGACAACTGTCCAGGACAGGAAAGCAAAACTGAGAAGGCCATGCCAGTGTCCAGGAGGAGATCAAGCTCCTGACCCTCTATGGTGAGTTTTACCAGGCGTTCAGTGAGGGCAATGGTTTGTGCTGGTGCTTGCCCTGGGCACCCTCAGTTCTGCATATGGGTCATCTGGTTAGCCACCTCAGACCCTGGGAACCTTCATCCCCTGGGACAGTGTGCCTTCCAGTGACCCCATTGGCACAGTGGGCAAGGATGAGGAGGTGGTCCATTCCTCTGGGGACAATCTCTCTTAAAGTGTCCCGGTAGGCCACAGTGATAACAAGCTCTGCCAGATTGGCAGCTAACCCAAGACTTTCTCTCTTCCAAGCCCCTTGGGTCTGCTTGCCTGAAGGCCATGACTAGGGCTGCAGCTTTTCTCTGGTCCCTCCTGTTCCTTTCAGCTGGTTCCTCTTGGTCTCTACTATAGAACACTGAGGTTGCTAGATTGAGTAATGATTCTAGACTCTGTTCTGGCCAGTTTCTGGAGCTTCCTCCTAATGTCTGCTGCTGATTACATAATAAATTTTTCTTTTAATATTAACTGACTCTCCATGGAGTCTGGTGACAGGGGAGTATACTTTCTTAAGGCCTTCCATTACTGCTCAAGGAAGGCGATTGGGTTTTCTTCCTTTCCCTGAGTTATGGTGAATAACATTGCATAGTTCATGGGCTTTTCCTCATTTGCCTTAATCCCCCAAGTATTCAGGTTAATAGGTGCCCTAAAACTCCAGTCCTCCTCTTCTGAGTCAGGGTCCCAGCAAGGGTCCGTGCTAGGAACTGCTTGTCTACCTATAGAAAATCAATCCTTTTCCTCTGACATCATTTGGTCATGTACTTGACTAAGGTACCAGGTGTCCCCAAACTCTTGAGCCACTGCTAGAGCAGCCTTTCTCTCATTGCTGGTTAGGGTTTGACTAAGCAATAACATGGTATCTTTCCAATCTAATTCAAAGGACTGATCCAGGCCCTGCAGAACATCTATGTACTTGTCCGGGTCATCTGAAAATTTTCCTAAGTCCACCTTGATTTGCTTGAAGTCAGGAAGTGAAAAGGGAGTATGTACCTTGGTTGGGCCAAATTCTCCTCCAATTGCCTGTAGGGGGCAGAGTTGGGGCACCCTAGTAACTTGAGGTGCTTTGGCCTTCCCTAACTCCTCTTGTGTTGCAGGAACTGAGGAGACCTGGTTAGCATTGGTGGAAGGATGAGCCACAGAGAATCCTAAATGTGGGGGTAGTCCTGAGGAGGGGCCAGTAGGGTATAGGTTACAGGCTTTACATAGCTGAGAATTATTCTTTTGAGAAAAGAAAACTTGAACATAGGGGCATCCATTTACCTTTGCTCTTACAGAACAGGTCTAATTGTAGAAGGGTGTTATAATTTATACTTCCTTGGAGGCCAGGTTTCTCCACTCAGCAGAAGGCATCATGGCTATGCTGTTTGGCAGAGAAAAATGAGCCGCTTCATCTTCAAAGACTGTGTATCAAACTGGTCCAAGTTATCCAGGACACACTTTAAGGGTGATTTTGCTTTGGGAAGAGTAGCATTCATCTGAAATCAAACACAGGCATACCCACATCCCTGGTCATTCCTTGCAACTGCTAACCCTGGGGCATCCCCCACTTATAGCACCTTGTAATTTCCTTGTGCCCTAGATGTGTGATCATCTTCTGGGCCACCCATGTGCTGGGTTTAATCATGCTAACTCGTGTCGTGGGCATACCTTCACTGTCTAAATGCCCTTATGGCCTCCTTAAGGACATTAGGAATGCCAGGATTAGTGACTCTGTACTGGCATGTCCTTGAAGAACAAGGCCAGTAAGGGTTGGGCGATGGTTGCCAATATTCCCTAGTTCAATTAACATAAGCCTGTTAATAAAACTGCACTAGGATAAACTCCATGGGAGGGACCTTTAAGCACAACAATCTTAAAGAAGGCTGGCCACATGGCAGAGGCTGGAACAATGCCCTCAGGACCCAGGCCTTCTCCCTCATTCCACCTTCTGTTATAGGAATATGCCCTAGGGTTGTGGGGCCTGTTATTAGCTATTTGAGCCTTGGACCAGGCCTTACTATGATATTCTAGATGGAGAAGTTCAGCTGTATGGAGAGCCGATCCTAGGCAAGACAAATTGTCCATCATTAGATTCTGGCACCATTCAGTTTGATTGGGAAATTTGCAGGTGACAAAAACACAATGTCCTATAGCCTCCAGTACCCACTAATAGACTCTGGCTCTGTTAGAACAGAACTTAGGACTGTGGACTAAGGGAACTGGCCCTGTCCATTTATACTGCAGGAAGTCCTCATAGGCCTAAGCCTGAGGGCACAGTGGGCATAGGTCCGTGACTGCCATTGCCCAGCCTGGGGGCTAGTGCCACCAACACCATGACCCCCCCGGTGCCACTGTCCCTATGGCAGCTGCTGGGGCCACCTGCAGGCCTTGGGCCCCTCCCTGCTCCACCACCTCGAGGATGCCTGCTGGCTGGCGAGGCTTAGCTCGCCTGCTCCACTCTGTGTGACTCTGTGACGAGAGTGGTGGCAGGGGTGCCCGGGGCAGCTGCAGCATGTGGAGCCCTCAGGCCTGGTCTGATGGTGCCCCACCCCCTCCTTGCCGATCTGTGCCCCCGACCCAGCCCTTGACTTGGCCCAGAAACAGACAGCAGCAAGAAAGGCAAACTGGTTTGGAGAAAGCCTGGCACCATGTCTTTAAGTCTAGCCACTATGCTATTGAAAGGCTGGACATGACTTGTGTAGGCAGCTGCAGCTTTAACAGCCCAGGTCCAGCTGCACTGTGTATGGTCTAGCACAGCCACCACTGTGCACGGCCTGGTGTAGACACCCCTACTCTCTCCTTTAAAGGTAGAAAATTTAAAGGAAGCAAATAGGACAGACTTTAGTAAGCAAAAGGGGGTCTGCTACACTCACCGCTCCAATGTTTGCTCCTAGCTGACTCGCCAAAGATGTAACTAGGGTGAGGTGCAGGGGCTCAGCTCCTTCCCCGTGCTCGCCAAAGATGTAACCGGAGGATGGGAGCAGAGCTACAGGGGCATCCCAAAGACGCTTCCTGTTCTCCAATCTTATGTTTTCCCTCATGTGCCCAGGTCCTCGATCTCTCTTACCCCAGGGATGGGGAAAAGGTCCTGGAGGCACGGTGAGCTTACCGTTGGAATAGATATTTTGGACCCAAAGAGTTTAGCAGAGAGTGACTTATTAAGCAGAGACAGAGAAAGAAAGACAGAGAAGGAGAGAGAACTCCCACACTGCCGTGGGAAGGCATCCAAAGGAGGAATCCCTGTAGGTAAGGGGCAGTGGGTTTTTAACTTTGGAGTTATTCCCATTCATGTTCTCATCCAATGAGAGGAGTTCTTTCAAATTTCCGTTGGAGTGATTGGTCTTTGACTTTGATATAGGATTGGCTGCCTGGCCCATAATCAGAGTTCCCTTCTCCCAGAGATTTGGTCCTCCTGAACAAGGGATTGTCACCCGATCCCAGAACCCTCTCAACACTTATTTGCATCTTTTAAAGCCCAAAGAAGCTCACCTGGAATTTCTGCCTAGCTCATATCTGGGAAAGTCAAACGTTCCCTGATGGGGATGTGTATGTAGGCATGGTGCGGGAAAATTCCTGCCTTTGGGACCATGCCCCTTGTGGACTCGAATTTCCTTAACACAGTCCCTCACTGTGGCCACCAGTAGCCACAAGGGAGGGTAGGACTAGTGTTGTATGTTACAAAGAGCAGAAGAGAGAGTCGTTTTAACAAGAGTATAAAGTTAAGCACCTTTGCTTAAATGCATATTCTCTTTTTCAAATTATTTAAGACTTTTATTCATTTATTTCAGTTTAAGTGCTTTTCAAATTTTTATATTAAGTCTATAAGCAGTAATTATAATAACCATTTGTCATTTTTGCTTTACATATTTTTCTCATTCTTCTTTAAATTATATTTATGTAATTATTTTTAAAAGAATCACAATCTATACGTTTTTGTATTTTACAAATTTCTTTGATAACTTTATTCCATTGTTTTAGTCATAGACATTTTTAAATATTACATCACATCATTTCACTATGCTAAAATTTGCATATAGTAAAATGACAAAGATTTGTTCCTGGTTTCTTTTGGTTAACATAATGTTTGTGCATTTTTAAAACATTCTTGTATTAGAGGTCAATTATTTTTACTGACAAATCAACTTTCCCTATAAGAATAAGCCACAATTTGTTCGTGTAAAAACTTCTACTGATAAATATTTGGATATCTTACAGTATTTTTTTTTACTCTTATGAGTAATGCTGCTATAAAAAATCTTGTATAAATCTGTTTTTTTGAGTGGATATATGTTTTTACTTCTTTTTGAAATAACAGAGTGAAATTGGTGGGTCACAGTGTAAGTATATATTTAATGTTGCATGAAACTGCCAAATCAGTCATTTTCCAATGCGGTTGAACCATTTTATACTCTCTTCAACAACATATCAGAATTCCAGTTGTTTTTTACCCTCACACGCCTCTAGTGTTGTCATTTTTTTCTTTCTCATTTTAATAATTCTAGTGTATGACAAATGGTATCTCTCTGTGCTATCAATTTGCATTTGCCTATTGCATAATGGCATTAAACACCTTTTCATATGTTTTTTTTTGTCATTTATCCTGGCTTGCCAAGAGTGTTTAAATCTTTTGCACCTTTTAAATTAGATTGTTTATTACTAATTTACAGGGATCTTTAAAATATTCTGGACTAAAGTCATTTGTTAGGTTTTCCTTTTTTGTGTGATTACTATCTCTTAGTTTCAGGCTTGTCTTTTCATTTTATGTGTCTTTTGAAGACAGAAGTTCTTAATTTTTATGAAATTTAACTTTTAATTTTCCTTTAAGATTTAATTCTCTTTCTGTATCTTTTATAATTTCAACTTTTACTTTAGATTCAATGGTACATGTGCAGATTTGTTACATTGGTATATTGTGTGACACTGAAGTTTGGGGTACAAATGATCCTGTCAATCTGTTAGCAGGCAGACTACCCAAAAAGTAGATTTTCAGCCCTTACCTTTTTACCCCTCTCTTCCTTCTAGTAGTCCCAAGTGTCCATTAATCTTATATTTATGTGTCCAATGTATAGCTCTCACTTATAAGTGAGAACATGTATCACTTGGTTTTCTGTTCTCACATGAATTCATTTTTAGGATGATGGCTTCCAGCTGCATCCATGTTGCTGCAAAAGGACATAATTTTATTCTTTTATATGGCCACAATCTATAAGGAACTTAAACAATTCAACAAGCAAAAACCAAATAACCTCTTTAAAAGGTAGGCAAAGAACATGAACAGACACTTTGCAAAAGAATACATATTAGGTTGGTTCAAACATAATTGCCCTTTTCAACCATTAATTTTAAATCATGATAACTAGGCTCAAACACATCTTTATTAATCCAATTAGGAACCATTATAATTAACACATTTTTTTCCAGTGGAAAATGTTTGTTTGTTTGTTTTTTGAGACAGAGTCTCACTCCGTTAGCCAGGCTGGAGTGCAATGGCACAATCTTGGCTCACTGCAACCTCTGCTTCCTGAGTTCAAGTGATTCTCCTCCCTCAGCCTCCTGAGTAGCTGGATTACAGGTGTGCACCACCATGCCTCACTGATTTTTGTATTTTTAGTAGAGACGAGGTTTCACCATGCTGGTCATGCTGGTCTTGAACTCCTGACCTTGTGATCTGCCCACCTTGGCCTCCCAAAGTTGCTGGGATTATAGGCGTGAGCCACCATGCCACGGCGGAAAATGTTTGTTTATTCCTGTAGCATAAAAATCTATGCTTCAGGATTCAATAAAACCGTTGGAAAGCATTTTCTGCATCCTGCTGTTTGTGGAAGCATTTTCTCTGCCCAAAGTTGGTGAAAGGCTTGAAGAAGTGGTAGTCAGCTGCTAAGAGGTCAAGTGAATATGGTGGATGAGGCAAAACTTCGTAGTCCAATTAGTTCAACTTTTGAAGTGTTGATTGTGCAATGTGCAGTTGGGTGTTGTTATGGAGAAGAATTGGGGCCTTTCTGTTGACCAATGCCAGCTGCAGGTATTGCAGTTTTCTGTGCATCTCATTGATTTCTGAGCATACTTCTCAGATCTAATGGTTTCACCTGGATTCAGAAAGCTGTAGTGGATCAGACCAGCAGCAGACCACCAAACAGCAACCAGGACCATTTTGGTGCAAGTTTAGATTTAGGAAGTACTTTGGAGCTTCTTCTTTGTCCAGCTACTGAGCTGGTCATAGCCGGTTGTCATATAAAACCCACTTTTTGTCTCATGTCACAATCAGATCAAGGAATGGGTCATTGTTGTTGTAGAATAAGGGAAGATGACACTAGAAAATGATGATCTTTTTAAAAAATTTCATTCAGCTCATGAAGTGCCCACTTTTTCATCTTTCCAATTTGCTTCAAATTCTGAATGGCCATAGAATGGTTGGCACTGAGTTCTTTGGCAACTTCTTGTGTAGTTGTAAGAGGATCGGCTTACAATCGCTCTCAACTTGTCATTGTCAACTTTCAATGGCCAGCCACTATACTTCAAGGCTCTTGTCTCCTTTGCAAAACTTCTTGAATCATCACTACACCCTATGTTAGCAGTTCCTGGGCCAACTGCATTGTTGATGTTGTGAATTGTCTCTACCACTTTATGACCCCTTTTGAACTTCAATAAGAAAATTGCTTGAATTTGCTTTTTGTTGAACATCATTTCCATAGTCTAAAATGAACATAAAATAAACAGCAAGTAATAAGTCATTAGCAAAATATAAAGTGAGAAATGCCTATTAAAATGACATATAACATAACCAAATTTATTTAAAAATGTATTCCAATATCAAACCACAAATTCCAACCATGCAAAAACTGCAGTTACATTTGCACCAATGTAATATAAGCAACCAACAAATATATAAAAAATGTTCTACACTACTAATCATCAGAGAAATGCAAATCAAAACCACAATGAGATACTATTTCATACCAGTCAGAATGACTACTATTAAAAAGTCAAAAAACGACAGATGCTGTTGAGGCTGTGGAGAAGGGAATCCTTATACACTGCCAGGAATGTAGATTAGTTCAGCCACTGTGGAAAGTAGTTTGCAGATATCTCAAAGAACTCAGAACAGAACTATCTACAGGTATATCGTTAGGAGATCATTGTCTTCCACAAGGTAGTTAAGATTTTCTGTTATATTTTATTTCACATGCTTTTTAGTTTTAGTATCTCAAAGTAATTTTGAGATGGATCTATAAAGGCATGAGGCATGAGGCAGAATTATTTTAATATTTTTTCTTTGTTTATCCAGGTGGTCCATCACTATTTGTTAAAAACCTTTCCTTTCTTCATTGAATTTCCATGATGTCTTTGTCAAAAGTCCATATATGGTGTATGTTTTATGTTTATTTCTGAACCTCTCTATTTCATTGCTATATTATCTATCTTTGTGACACTATTGCACTGTCTTGACTATGGTAGCTTTAAGTCTTGGTATCAGGTAATGTGCCATCTAATTTTGTTTTTATTTAAAAAAAATGTTTTTAGAGAAATCTGTTTCTGGAAATATGAAGTAGATGCAGTATTTTCTAATGTTTCCACTAGGTACAACGAAAAAGTCTGGATATTATCTTAAAAACAAATATCAAGAGACTCTGAAGAAAGGAAAGAGACAAACTGTCTAGGGATCTGAAACCCAAGGAGCAATGTTGCGATGATTTCTAGTGTGTAATGTTTGCCTATCTATCCAATACTTGGAGTTAATAAATGAGTTTTATGCCAGCAAAACACCTCAGAAAAATCTGTGGCCTCCACCCTACCCACTTGAACAAAATCCTAGTAGGGAGAATCAACTTTCATCTTCATCAAAGGGTACAATGGGGCATTCTAACCCATTTGCCACCCCATCACTGTCAGTAATGGCCAGTCAAGGTTTAAGAGTTTTTCCCCACAGGGTGGAAAGAAGCTGAACCCACCCTTCTCTTGCTGTGTCAGTAGAGACTGCTTGAGGGGCTCCACCCAGTAGTAATGAGGTACCCTCTTCTTTTCACTGCTGGAGGGGTGTCAGAGAAAACATTGTGACAGGTAAAGAATTTTACTACTTCCCCAAATTAATGAGGCCACCCCTCTTTGTTATTAATGGAGGCCATGTTGGGGTCCAGAAATCTCATTCCTGCTCAGCAATAATGAAGAGTTTCATGAGTGTTGTTATAGCCCAACGGGTTCTTCTTGCCTACCAAGCAGAAAAGCCAACGCACAGTAACAGTGGTGTTGCATCAGAGAAAGAGTTTATTGCAAAGCAGCCATTGGAGAGGATGGGAGATATTTCCCAAATCTGCCTCACCAGGAGCTCAGAGGATAGGGTTTTTAAGGATAATTTGGCAGGCTGGGTGCTAGGGAATGGGTGCTGCTGATTGGTTGCAGATGAAATCATAGGAGTGTTGGAACTGTCTTCATGTACTGAGTCAGATTCTGGGTGGAGGTCACAGGACCAGTTAAGGCAGTTACTTGTTATGAGTCGTGGGTTTAGGTGTCATAACTCAGTTTGCCAGAGTGCAAAAGTCTAAAAATACTGGAAGACCAGTCTTAGATTTACAATGGTGATGTTATCTTATAGGAGCAATTAGAGAAGTTACAAATTTTGTAACCTCTGGCTACATGACATCTGAGCAGTAAGCAAGCTAGGAAACAATGGCTGATTATTGCATATGCATTAGCATAATTCAGACCCTTCTCTGTAATTCTAACCTTGTTGCCTTTCATGAGTTTTACAAAGACAGTTTTAGTCCCCGAACAAGGAGGGGGCTATTGTCATCTTAGCTTTAAGGTTAGATGATAAACTGAATTCCTCCTCTAGTTAGCTTGCCCTATGCCCAAGAATGAGAAAGGGCATTTAGGTGTTGAAGTTAGAAGCAAGATGGAGTCAGCTGTGTTAGATTTCTCTCATGGTTATAATGCTTCAAGTAGTATCAAGAGACATCAAGTGGGAAAACTGGACCTCTAACTCTACCTAGCATTAATGAAGTGGCGAATCTCAATTCCAGCCTGAATGGTATCATGGGAAGCCATCTAACATGAAGGTTTAAATAAAATTCAGTTTCTCCTAACATAATACTCATAATGTCAAAATTTTAGTAGAAAACAACTCATTATACCAAGAATCAGATCTCAAACTGAGGAAGAAATGATATCAAACATATATCAACACTGATAGGGATATGCTGAAATTATATGACAAGGATTTAAAAGTAACCATCATAAAAATGCTTCAGTGAAAAATTATGAAAATGTTTAAAATAAGTGAACAAATAAATTCTCAACAAAGAAATAGGTGACACTCATAAATAGGAACCAAATAGAAAGTTTTAGAATTGAAAAATACGATAACAAGTATAAAACTCAGTGGGTGGGCTAAAGAATGGAATTGATGAGCACAGTTAATGGATAGGCTAAGCGGTGAAATTGAGGAAACAGAGGAAAAAATCAGAGAATGGGGAAATAGAACAGTAGAAATTGTCTAGTCCTAACAACAAGGATTAGTAGAACTGTCATAGATGGCAGAATTTTCTTCTTTTTAAAGGCTGAATAGTATTTTCATTATATACATATTAGATTATATAATATACATTATATTATATAATGTGGTGTGTGTGTGTGTGTGTGTGTATGCACACACATATGTTTATATACATACCCAAATATATTCATCCTTCACCCATTGATTGATACTTAGGTTGGTTCCATATCTTGGCTATTGTGAATAATGCTGCAATGAATATGGGAGTGCAAATATCTCTTTAGCATACTGATTTCAATTCCTTAGTATATATACCTAGCAGTGGGATTATCAAATCATATGGTAATTCAATTTTTAGTTTTTAAAGAAACTTTCATCCTGTTTTTCATAATTTACATTCCCACCAACAAAGTGCAAGAATTTCTGTTTCTTTATATTCTCTCCAACACTTGTTATCTTTCATCTTTTTGATAATAGCTGTCCTGACATGTATCACGTGATCTCATTGTGTGTTTAATTAGCATTTCTCTGATTATTAGTGATTTTAAACGTTTTTTTTTCACAAATGACCTGTTGGTCATTTGTGTCTTCTTTTGAGAAATGTCTGTTCAGATTCTTTACCCATTTTTAAAATCAGGTTACTTGTTTTCTTACTATTGAGTTTTTTTTTTTTGTGTTTATTGGTTTTTTTGAGACGGAGTTTCGCTCTTGTTACCCAGGCTGGAGTGCAATGGCGCAGTCTCGGCTCACTGCAACCTCCACCTCCTGGGTTCAGGCAATTCTCCTGCCTCAGCCTCCTGAGTAGCTGGGAATACAGGCACGCACTACCATGCCCAGCTAATTTTTTATGTTTATAGTAGAGATGGGCTTTCACCATGTTGACCAGTATGGTCTCGATCTCTTGACCTAGTGTTCCACCTACCTCAGCCTCCCAAAGTGCTGGGATTACAGGCGTGAGCCACGGCGCCCGGCTTTTTTTTTTTTTTTTTTTAGTATGGAGTCTCGCTCTGTCACTCAGGCTGGACTGCAACAGCGTAATCTTGGCTCACTGTAACCTCTGCCTCCTGAGTTCAAGCCATTCTTCTGCCTCAGCCTTCCAAGTAGTTGGGACTACAGGCATGCACACCATGCCTTGCTAATTTTTGTATTTTTAGTAGAGACGAGGCTTCACCATGTTGGCCAGGCTGGTCTTGAACTCCTGACCTCAAGTGATCCACGTGTCTTAGCCTCCCAAAGTGTGGGATTACAGACGTGAGCCTCCATGCCCAGCCAGTTGTTGGAGTTTTTATATATAGACAAACTTTAGAATTATTTTATAACATAAAAGAAAAATCTCCTGTGAGTGAACCTCATTAAATACATTGGAGACAAGAAAAACAAAGACCAAAGAAGAGAGAATTCCTTCTCTTTGCCTGACAGTCTTTGACCTGGAACATCGGTCTTCTTAGAACTCTGGACTCAGACTGGAACTTACACCATTAGCTCCCCTGGTTCTCAGGCCTTTGGAGTATGAATTTTGGGATTTTTCAGCCTCTATAATCACATGAGCCAATTTTCTCTCTTTCTCTCTGTTTTTCCAAGTCTCTTTCTGAAGTCTCTGTCTTACTCTCTGTCTCTCTGTATCTTTCTCTGTGTTTTTCTCTCTCTCTTTGCCATTCTGTTTCAGTCTCTCTCTCTCTGTATGTATGTGTATGTATATGACTAATTACAACAGAATGGGCTACATGCAGTAATTATTGTTGTAGAGTTTGAGTTTATCAAAGGATTTAATAGGTATATATTTAAAATAATTCTTCACTGAAGCAAACTCTCATAGAGTATTTATTGTATTGGAAACTCTGGTTGACTCCATGGAAATATTCCTACATTAACTTTGAAAAGCTTTTTCAACATTTTTTTTGTGCTTTTAAGTGGATGATTATGATCTCCATTTAAACATATGCCATTGAAGACTAACGTGAATTTATAGCATTGAAATCCTAATAAAACCTTCAGCTTGAATTGAAATCTTTTTCAGAGTCATGATTGATAGAATATTTATTTCCCCTTCTATGTTTTGAAGATTTAGTGTACTCGCTACAGAACTGCTAAATATACATGTCCTTTACTTCAATTCAATTCAGAGAGAACATACTTTCCTTTTTTGCATGTTTGTGTACGTGCTATAGCTCATAATGACCATATTGAGGTTTGAAAATACTCATCTTTTTTACTTATCACCAAGAAATACAAAGCTCTGCTGCTTTTAGCACTGAGTTAAAACCCCATCTAGAAAATGCCAAGCCCTCCGAGAAGTTATTCTGATGAAATGAGAGAGGAGACTTCGCTTTCTAAATTCGTTTGCCTTTTGCATGTTTGACGTCTGCATATATTTTTCTTTCTTTACATATAATTTGTTGGGTGTGGGTGACAATAATTTAAAAGAAAGCACCTGAGGCCGGGCGCGGTGGCTCAAGCCTGTAATCCCAGCACTTTGGGAGGCCAAGGCAGGTGGATCACGAGGTCGAGAGATCGAGACCATCCTGGTCAACATGTGAAACCCCGTCTCTACTAAAAATACAAAAAAACTAGCTGGGCGTGGTGGCACGTGCCTGTAATCCCAGCTACTCAGGAGGCTGAGGCAGGAGAATTGCTTGAACCCGGGAGGCGGAGGTTGCGGTGAGCCGAGATCACGCCATTGCACTCCGGCCTGGGTAACAAGAGCGAAACTCCGTCTCAAAAAAAAAAAAAAAAAAAAAAGAAAGCACCTGGTTGGCATGTGACTTGCATCACCAAATCTCTAAAACTAAAGGGTGTGTGATTCATTATTCTCTTCTTTTCTCTGATGCAAACATTCTACGTTCCTTTACTGCAAAAAAGTGCACTGCTATACTTTATTAAAATTACAAAAATTGAGAGAGGATCTTGGGGTTTGACTGAAGATAATAAACATCTAGAAAGAAGGAAAATACATCTATCAATCATGAGAAAATGGATTAATAAACACTGTTACACAATTGGCAAGACAGGGATGAGAGTGAGGAGAATTAGATGATCTGTAACAAAAATAAAACAATAACGATAGTAATCATACTAATAAGTTATTGAGCACTCATTATATGCTAGGCATTGTGCTATGCACTAAACATGTATTTCCTCATATATAATTCTCAGGGAAATCCTGTCACCTAGATACTATTATTATTATCATTTTTGAGTCTCAGAGAATGACTTACTCAAAGATAAAGTTTATTTGTAAAGTAAAATTAAAATTAACAAATCTATAGAATATTAGAAGGAGGGTAGATCTGATAGACAATTGAGACAAGCCCTAAAATAACCTCAGTAATTATAATTGCTCATAATAAATCACTAATAAATTATAATTGCTAATAGTTATTAACTAATATTTATTGTATGCCTATTATGTGTCTTTCACTTACTTTTTAGGTGTTGTCTCATTTATGATCATAGTGAGTCTATGAGCTATATTTATTCTTGTTTTACAGACAAAGAAATTAAGGCACTGAGAGATTATGGCACTACATTTATTCTTGTTTTACAGACAAAGAAATTAAGGCACTGAGAGATTATGTAAGTCTCTTTTTTTTTTCTTTTTCTTTTTTTACTCCATGCTCCCATTGTAAGTCTCTTAAGAATCAAAATCTTAGAGAATGTCCTTCAAAATATCATCACTTCTCCTTTCCCAAATTCTGAACCAGTTGAGAAAGCAACTGACATAGTCAGCTAAGGAGGAAATCAAGATATCACTTTATGAGCGACATATTAGAATGTGGGTTTTTTCTGTTGGCAACTGGACCTCCAAAGAATGAACCTCAGAAATGGTTCTGCTTGCCTGGGGAGCCAGCCTAGGGCTGTGAACTTGCAAGAGAAAGGACATGGCAGAGCAGAAGCTGATGAGCTCTCTTCTTGGTAGGCCCATTCCTGAGTGATAAAAACGGTGGGCACTGGTCTTTGAATGATCACTTTCCCCTACTCAATTCACCAGCCAGATGTTGCCATCCACTCTCAGGTTTAAGTTAAGTGGTGGAAAGTATCCTGGAGGATGAAGCCAATGAAATCTCTCCATGTGGAAGGGAACAACAAGAGAGCAGAACAAACGTTTTCCCCAACAAGCTGCTTAGTGGTGAGGCAGATCCACCCACAGATGTACACTGGCATTCTTTCTAGTATGTCAGTAAGATAACGTGTATAAAGTGCCTGATACAATGCGGCACTTGGAAGCACACAATAAATGGCAGCTGTTGATACTATTATCAATATTGAGCTATTGCCCTAGTGTTGGAGTCAGGCTTTTCTGACTTCTGATCTCACATGTTGAGCCCTGTATTATTTCCCAAAGCATGTCCATGGGAGGGGAGTGTTTTTTCATCATATTGGCTAATGATCTTTCAACAGAGTAGCTTTCTCTTGTAATCAACTGTCTAAGATAGGACAAACAAGGAGCAGAAATATATAGTGTGAATCGATACCTTTCAGCTGCTGTGCAGGGAGCCTCTGGATGTCACTCAGTGGGAAGGAGTCCATTCTGTAGTGGCCCAGCAGCAGTTTTGGAAACTCAGGCTTTGTTCTTTCCAAATCAGGCTTTTAACTAGGTCTTGGGTAAAACAAAAATAATGTTTCTTTTTTTTTTTTAAGCAAACTACTGCTTTGTCCATAAACACCTTGTCAACTTCAAAGATTCGCTTCTGTTGGAAATAAACAGCATGAGCAGAATGCTGCCAATTTACAGAAAATTGGAAGATTCTTGAAGATTCTTTGATGACAAGTAGTTTTTCATTAACTTGAAAGGATATTTTATGAATAGCCAACAGTTCTAAGAAAAAAAAAATGAAGTCAAAGATACTTTTCACAAAAGTTCCTTTTTTCCATGTGAATTTCGGAGGTGATGAACTCTAAGTCATTAAAGATTCTTAGGTGTTTGTATGCGGGTGTATGTTTGTGTGTTCGTGTGCAGGTGTATGTTTGTGTGTTCTTGTGCAGGTGTATGTTTGTGTGTTCTTGGGCAGGTGTATGTTTGTGTGATTGTGTGCGGGTGTGTATGTGAGAGAGAGACAGAGAGTAGGCAAGTGCATGAGAGCAGCTGGTGTGGAACTCTGAATGCCTGATTTACAACTTCTGCTGCTCTCATTTATGAGGAGTTTACTTTGTGCTAGGCACTGTGCTATTTACCTGAATTATTTCATTTAAGATTTGTGACTTCTGCTACTGTCATTTATAATGAGCTGACCGTGTGCTAAGCACTTTGCTATTTGCCTGAACTATTTCATTTAAGACCTCATCTATCTTTCTCACTTCTCTATCCCCAGTGTTTGGCACCGTGTCTTATGCACAGGTACTTGGTAAATATTTTTTAGTTGTTGAATAAATGAAATAATAAAAGTGGAAACCATTAGTCAATATGGAGGTACTAAACCAGTGCTGTACAAGGTTTCTGATAGTCTATGGTTTTCAATTCCTGCTCCTGGTTAATTAAACAATTATTGAGCACCTACTGTATGGCTGGAGAGGTATAAAACTCTGAGGACATAGCTAAACAATTCATAGTCACCAGACTAAATGAATTCAACTTATTGCCCAGCATATGCCAATCCAATATTAACTGGTAAGTCTTGAGTGTAATTAGAATCTCGCCATTTATTGGATGCTCTGTCTATTACACAGACTTGGCAAGGTGGTTTCTTTGTACTTGAAGTGCTATAAATGCTGATTTTTAATGGGTTTGCATTGAAGATGTGGTGATGACCACATCCTCAACATAACCTTGTTCTTCCAAGAGGTAAGAAAAGCAACACTCGTCCGTCTAATTTTACATTTTACCAACTAAGTCAAGCAATCAGGAATGGGCTTTACTTGCGTGGAACACAAAGTATCTCAGAAGAGGGAGGAGAAGAGGACAGGAGAAGAAGGAGCAGAGCAGCAGCAGCAGGAGCAGGAGGAGGAGGAAGGAACTATCCTTTATTATTTTTTAAGGATTCACCTTGGTGCCCAGCATTATGCTGGCCACTTGAGGTGTTACCTTTAATTCCTAAGATATTCTGCAGGGTATAAATTATTATTCCAGTTTTGCAGATGAGGAAAACCAATATTGGAAAGGATGCTTGCCTTGGCCTTGCCACATAGCTGTAAGTGGTAGGAGCCGAGAACTCATACCAAGGCTTCAAGGCTTTGTCTTTCAGCAGGCAGGGCTGCCCTAGCTGTTGATGGATCAGCATGTGATCAAGAATATTTTATATAATCTAAAATCCTTTTCATTTCATTCATTTCTCAGAGGTCTCAGGACTATTTATTAAATTCCTAACCTTATTTGTTAGAAAGGTTGTAGCTAGACCAAAGAATCAGAAAAAATTTAGATTGTATCAAAGAATGTATCTAATTTTCATTAAATTCTGAGTAGCTAAAAGTGCAGAAGTTAAATTAATATTTTATAATATGTTAGCAAATATATAGTGCATAATGAAACACATACATATTCCAAGCAGAGAATAGATGAGTACCTTTCCTTATATTTTAGCTCAGCTTATTCAGCTCACATGTTTTTAAATAATTTATCTCCAACTTCTAAAAATATGGCCTTTATTCCTTGATCTTAATCCTGTTTTTCATTCACAGGAAAGTGCTATTTTTATGGGCCAGTGAAGCTTATATACCATTGAGTGACATTTAGGTACTACAGTTATTTCCATGTGAGGAGAATTAATCTCTTCAAGAAGGAAACTCAGAGTCCTTCCCTCTGTTGCCAGGCCTGCCACAGAATATCTCCAGTTACGTTTTCTGCTGAGAAAGCACAGCCTTCAATAGTGTTGTAAAATTTAAATATGAAAAAGTTTTAAGAGTCAATGTAATATTTTGTTTGTTGAACCACTTTTGTATCACATTTTGTGACAGATAATTAACACATATGTTTTTATGTTTTAATTTTTATTAGAAATGAATGCTACTTGTGTCAGGATTGTGAAAATACTGAGTGTGGAAGTGTGTGAGCAAGTGATTAAAAATTCCTGCAGTTGGAAATGCAAAAAAAAAATATGCTGGAATATGTTTATGAAAAGAGAGTTATAGGTTTTACACTGAATTAAAATTTTAAAGGATCAAGTAACTGAATTTGATTCTTTTTAAATGCTCATTCAATTTTTATAATTTAGTTTTATTTTCAGTTCTGTCTCAGCCAATCATTTTGTTTTCTTTCTTTACTTTTTTTAAGGAGGGAGCTCTCTGACTTTTTTCTTTCTTCGAGCAGTGGCACACAGGTTGGTGAAATGTGCAATCATCTTTCCTTTATCTGCCATTCTCCTTTCTTTCCTCCTGCCCTTCTTGAAGCCTTATTCCTTGGTTCCTCTGCAACAGTACGTCTGTTACTCATGGCTAAACAGACCAAGTATAAACAACAACGCTGCAAATGTTCTCAGTTTTGGATTTTTTTCTCTTTTTTTGGTCTGTCTGGCCTTTGGCAAAGGTTCATGATGGTACATTGCTCTATGAAAAAACGTTAGTCACTGGTTGGTAATTGGGAGTGGACTTGAACCCATGGTCTTTTTTCAAATTTCCATAGCGAGGGGAGGTCACTGTTACAGTTGGAATGAAATTAGCCTTGAGCTCGGGAATCCTCTGCCATCAGAACCCTCTGGCATTGAGTTGTCTGCCTATTTACCTTTTGGTATCAAATTTATAAATGTGATCACTAAGCTCTGTTTGAAAATGGGATATAACTGAGGTGCTAAGATTAAAAAAAAAAAGTGAAGGCAGAATGAGAAAAACAAGAAAGATTCAGTTTCGGTCGTGAAAAGCCCAAAGGAAGCTTAAATCCAGCACGAACCAGATTTTCTTGTGGGTATTCAGCTTTTAGGTAAATGACAGAAGTAGGATGTTTGAAGCAAAGAGTGGAAGGAGATGATGGCAACACTCCTAATCATTAAAGCAAGAGACAAAAACAGCAGAAGAGGCGAGTGGGGCTCTGTGTCAGGAGCAGGTGAGGCTAATATATCAGTTCCTGACAGTTGGATACATCAGGTTGCACAAATTATAGGCTTTTACGGAGAGAATTTTGGAAGACGATTAAGGTTTTAATATGAATTCCTTCTGGTGACAATTATCAGTTAGAAGGAACTGTGTCACGCATTGCGAAAAGAGGGCACAGATCTCAGGTCACTGAATGCTCAGCCTTTTAGTTGTACTTGGATCATATTGTGTAGCAAAATATACAGCTGATTTAAACGACAAAATGGAGGCAGACAGTTTTAGAGAAAGAAAGTGGAGGTGTGCACAAGCTCTTTAGACTTTACTGTTGTGTAGGTATCATGGGAAAACAGCTAGGCCAAAGAAACATATACAAACAACACACCCTGTTTACATCTGTGTCCTTTAAAAACACGATTATATTCGGTTATTCTTTTAGCAGGAGAATTTTTACTTTGCCAGCTCCCTACCCCTGCAGACGACAAAAATAATCAGTGCTTTCCCTCAGTTTCAGTGATTATGTGTGGAATTTTTTGATATGTTACATATTAATTGTTTTATGGCTTTGAAGTTTAGTTTGAAGCATTTTATATTTGATTTCTTAACAGTATGACAGAGTGTCTGTACCTTACAAGGAGACTAATCAAGTGAAAGATGTTATTGTACGGGAAATAGAAGAGGGCAGAAAATGGGGTAACTCATAGCTGATTTTCCTTATCACTGGAAGAACAAAAGGAATGACTTTAATGGAAAAAATATAACAAAATAAATAACAGTCATGCTTAGAAATGGTGTTGATGGAAGGTAGCCGTGTATGTGTGTGTATGTGTGTGTGAGCGTGTATGTAGCTGTGTGTGTGTGTGTGTGTGTGTGTGTGTGTGTGTGTGTGTTAGAGAGAGAGAGAGGGAGAGAGAGAATGAGATTGAGGGAGAGAGGTATTTTATTAGAATATTGTTGGCTTAAACATACGTGTTTTCAAGGATCCCAGAACTCCATTCTTTCTACCTTGAGACTTTGTTCTAAAGCTTTCCTTTGTGCTCTTTTCGTGTAGTTGATTTCTTTTCTTTTCTAGTTCGTTTCTTATAAGCTCTTCATAGTTTTTTAGTATTTTTCTGCACACATACAGTAAGTAGGATATGTTCAGTGTGTATTTAATTTTTAAAATATTGAATTTAAGGTGGGCCAGGGAGCCTTTGCTTCCAGTCCTTGTTAATGAAGCCTAAGCTACATTTCCCACAGGTTTTCAGACATTGTGCTCTGGCATATGAGCCTTGAGGAATCAGCTTGTACTGGGAAAAAGCTATTTCCCAATAAAGAGACAGTGCTTCAAATTTACCCTGAAAACAATATTCAGTGCTCAATAACGAGGGTTAATGTGATGTCAGTCAGCTCTGAGACTTTCCTTACTATTTTCTTGCAAGCGAAATAATAGAAACATGAAACAGCTCTGTTTTGGTATGGATATAACACAGCATCACACATAGCGGGAGTGGATATTTTTGTACCTTTGGACAGAACTCAGCATGGTTTGGTGAATCCAGGCATTCCAGGAAACAGCACAGCTGTGGGATATTCATTGTTCAGCCTCCCAGGAAGGACACAGCCTCCACGTGGACAACACCAGGGTAGAGTAGCAGCCAGCTTCCAGGCCCAGCAGAACAAGCATTGGAGGTGCTACCATCGGTGAGAGATGTGCTTGGTACTTTTGGGAGTGCCAAAAAACATCACTCTTGGCACAGAAGTCAGAGCCCTGATTGTTGAGAGGCTACATGGTACAGCAGCATTTGAGATAAGCCTTGGGGCAAATCAGTTCCTAAGAGATTCAGTGCCATTGTTGGCCTAGCACCTTATAGGGCTTTGGTGCTGTACAGTGTCTTCTGTGCCAGGGATGTCAGGCACCAGGCAGGGCCACATAGACCATAGATAGACACAGATACCACCAAAGAGATTGGGAGCAGGGAAGGAGGAAAAGGCAGATACCCGGGGTGGTCAGAAAGGCTCAATTCTACATCAGTGCAACCTTTACTGGGGACTGCTTTAAGTAATTGGGGGTGGGCATGAGGTGGGATGGTGGTTAGGGTGCTACATGTCAGGCAGTAATGGGTGAGCTCTAGGGTCAAAAATACTATTTTTTAAGTGTAATTTTTACCACTATTTACCTCATTTTTCTTTTTCCTTTCACTTCTGCTGTTTACCAGCCTGGAAAGGCTCAGTGAAATGTGTCACGTGCAACACTGATCACTTGGCATTACTTATATTTTGGGTGGAAACAGGCACAAAATCCCTTGCAGCTGGGCTACAGTATCAGGAACACTGAAAAAAAGTTACTGCTTTGAAGTTTTTAATTACTTAGATAGGACTCATTTTCTGCCTTTGATATTTGAGTCTAAACAAATATTTGCTTAAATAAGCAGTTAATAGATTTTTGAAAATATTTAAAAACATATTGCTCTGAAGTTTTAGTCAAATTTAAGCACAGTAGAACAGAAAAAATATCTTATTCACTATTTTTTTTTCATCTGAAGACTGGCCTAATTCTCAATGTTAGGTGTTGAGAGACCTTCAACTTTAGGCAATATTTATTAATTTGATCCATATAAAACATAAAGGCAGCTTCTTGTCTTTTTTTTAAAGAAGTTATGGTTTTGTTAGATGTAGAAATATTACTGAAATATTTTCCTTTAAATCAAAGAAGTCTTGTAAGATAAATTATTACTTGACAGAACATTATAACTTTGTTATTAAGAAAGGGTAAGAATTAACTAATTATCCTCTCTTTTTGGGGGACTGTTTCTCACGGCAGGGGAAGATCAAATATTAGATAGGCAGTTGGACATTTTGACTTTTTGGCTGAAGAACAAGTGCTAATGTCTTGCAGGAGGCTGAGCAATGTTCACAAGCCATCCACGGTATGGTTTATTTTTATGACTTACTGACATATGTTATGGGCAGTGGAATGGGATGTCTTCTTTTTACCCTGTGGCTTGTTAAGTGTTTAAATGAGCAGACAAAACCATGCATCTCCTTTTCCAGGAGCCCTGTGGGTCATGCTTTTTCATCTTTCTTCTTATTGAAATAGACAAGAATGGAAATGTTTGCAAATGGGGCTTTCTTCCTAATTTAGCAAGCTTCAAAAAAGTGCTAACTCCTTTCCAAATATTTTCACAAAATACCCTTTACCCAGATTTATTTTCTCACTTTAGACTTTACAGGGCCACAGGCCCTATAAGAAGTTTGGTGATTTCCACTTCCACTACCTACAATCACATGCTGTCATTCTCCTCTCTGATCTAAGTTAAGTTATAAGTTGCTGACTTTCCTGTTCTAGAACTTAAGAATTAGGAAGAAAAAATCATAAAACCACTGTGAAAAAAAAAGTCCCCAAGTGAGTCAGTGTCAATTAAAGGGACTACCTGATGCAAATAGCATATCAGCACCAATTTTGGCTTTTAAGAATTTTAAGATCAGAAGCAATTACATTCAATAGCACCTTGTTTTTATGTGTCTACCCTTCATAGCCTTGGCTAGTAAGCCGGCCTGCACCATAATTTACACTGACATCTAATTTCAGTGGATCTGCAAGCAATCTAACAGAAGATGGAGATACTGAGAGGAGAGGAGTCCAACATTATCACTGCAGACATGAAGATTCATTATTTTAGCCAATTTCAAAACCTTATAAATATGCTTTCTTCTTCTGTTTTGCATATCTCATTACTTGTATTAATCTATGTTTTAGGTACCTGATTTCTGCTTACAACTAGATGATTAAACATTTTAGCTGGTTACAAAAAACACCTAAGTATGGTAACTATGACAGACGTTTTTCTATTTTAGAGAATTTGCTACAAGAAGAGCAAGCACTAAGGTTTTTTTTTTTTTTAAAAGTGTAGTCACCAAGAAAGTTCTGTTTTGTGGTACACGCTATTTGAAATTTCCACCCAGCTCATTGCAGTACCCCCTTTTTTGGGAATGGCATTCGTCGTATAAGGAAGGGGCCCTCTACAGGCCACCTGGGGCCCTGTGCCCGCTGCCTTCATCACTCTGCTTGGTAATTAACTCAGGTAAGCAACTGGATTTTCCTGGGGAGTTTTAAAATTGAAAGTAGAGGAAAAATTTCAGTCCTTTTCTGATGGTGAGGTCATCAGATGAGTGCCTTTGAAACTGAAGATTTCATGTTAGTGAATATATGGAAGGAACAGGTATGGAGTAGATCAGGGATTCTAAACATTAATTCTGTGAATATTTGGGGGCTAGAAAATTGCTTGTTGGCATAGGGTTAAGAGTGGGGCTGTCTTGTGCATTGTAGAACGTTTAGTAGCATCCAAGGCCTCTACCCATTAGATTCCAGTAGCATTCCCCAGTAGTGACAACCAAAAATGTATCCAGACATTGCCAAATGTCCCCTGGAGGGTACTATCTCCCAACTGAGATCCGCGTAAGTAGAGGAAAACAAAGCTAAATGCATGGAGAGACTCAGAAACTAGAAATGGCAGAGAGCTTCTTACAGATACCATCCTAAATACATTTAATCCTTTTTGTTGTTCCTAAGCCTCAGATGTATTCTTATCCTTCCTATAGTTACATGAATTATACCAACCTTCTTCCAGTTGACGGTTTTTTCCCCCATTTTTCTCCCTGAAAAATTGAGCGATGGTTCTGCCATTGGTAAACAGAACACTTCTGAGTGATATGATGATAGATTATGGTAGATTAAGCTTATTTTAAAAGGCATTTTTTTTTTCAGTAGGAAAAGATATATAGATACTAGAGGTATGTTCTTACTCATCAATTTTATTCCAAATTAAGGAATAGTTCGAAGTGTTAAATTAATTAATTAAAAAGGTAAGTGTCCGCAGGAGTGAATGGAGAGCAATTGTTTAATGGAAACAGTTTTAGGTTTGCAAGGTGAAAAGGATTCTGTGGATAGATGGTGGTAGTGATGGCACAACAATGTGAATGTACTTAATGCCACATAACTTTACACTTAAAAATAGTTAAGCTGGTAAATTTTATGTTATGTGTATATTATCAGGCTAAAAAAAAAAGGTAGGTGAAAGCAAAAGTAAAGGAAAGAAAGGAAGATTGGGTTGGGTCGGGTTTGGGTTATGCATTCCTAGTGAGCTTAATGGTTAACAATTCATCTTGCAGCAGAGGCACCACCCACAGTTTACCAATCTGACAGCATTTTGCTTCTGCTTGAGACTTTATTATTCCTTCAGTAGTTGCTTTTGAAGAAGATCTATTGAGGCACAGATGAAAGCCTTCTGAATTATTTTTTATCATTTCTTTTGTGTTTTAAAGCTGCTTCAGGTTGCATTCAGAGACCTCTAGACCTGGTACTAAATACAGCAAAGCTGTCTTGTCCATGTATGGATTTAACTCATGTAGGATCCTACATCTTGAAATACGCGTTTTGAAGATAATTTTGTCTTTGTTTTTGTTTTTCCTTTTTCTTCTCCAAAATGGTGTGTTTTCTCAGTCCTAGGGATTGATCAGTTACAGCTAGAGTCACTTAAGGTTATGTCTTTAGAACACCCAAAATGGACACTTGTTCATCGGGGCCCCTAATGTAGAGGGTGAATTGATTCTTACCATGAAGGGAAAAAGGATATCTACAGGCACAGATTAGTAAAAATGACCATTTCAGATAGGCAATGGGGCCAAGAAGCAAAGAGAATCTTGTAGAAATCCCAGCTGGAGTAAGGGCTATGTCTCTTTCATTCTGAATTCTTCCTAAGATTCTTTTCTCTGTTAATGTAACTTGAAATTGAATTTATAATATTGGATACATATTTTACGGATAAAACATAATACACATATTTCTTGTTTTGAGTAGCTGATTAGAAACTATTTCTATTTAATAGAAATGAAAAAAAGTCCCTAAATAAAGCTTTTTTTTTTTTTTTTTCAGGGTGAGATGAGGAGGCAGATTTATACAGAGTCCCTTAACTCCTTAGTCATTTAGACAGGTAGTCAATTTTCTCAACAGAGGTCATCCTTTGCCCTTAAATTTGTAGATGGGGTGGGCGATCAGGCAGTAAGCCTATAATCAAACTCTTTGCTCTAAGAGACAATGGATAAAACACAAAATTTTTATAAAAGCAGAAAGTGAAGATAAGAAAAAAAAGAAATGCCCATCAGATATTCCAATCAAGTTAATCTTCCACGATATTTAACTGTTTTACAAATAAAGGAATGACTTGTGGACACCCGAAGTACTTTCCATGCATACTTTAAACCATAGTTACAAAACATTCTGTATTTTTCTTATCATCCATATTAAATATCCAAGGCTTGAATAAATGATTGAGGTATTTTTATTATAAATATCTTCTAAACTGAGAATTTCCTAGTACACATGTTTCTAAGACATTTTAGGATATACTCGATGCTCTGTTACCTCATTGAACAGATGGGACACAGTATCACATCTCAGGTAATGTGGCCAAATTCTCAGTCCTGCATATTTGTTTTTACATCCATTGCCATTTCTTATGATTTGAAGTGGTATGAAATTTTGGTTAGATAGTAATTTGGTTATTTTTGAGGGTCAGTAAGTACTTCTTAGATTTTCGTCTTAGTTGTAGAAGTCTTTTAAATGTTTACAAAGGAGAAGATGTATATTTTATTAAAAAATATAGATATCTGTTTAAGTTCAAATACGTTCTTGCATAAAAGCCTGATGAGGTCAGAAGAGTTTAAATTTTTGTTGGACAACGGAAACCTTTGAGAATCTAGGATAATTATGTAATTTATCTTATAAACCTGGGCACTTAAAGAGGGTAAGTGGGGTCTAGTGAATAATTATGCTGAGAGAAGAGACACAGACAAGATTTATCTTGGGAAAACTGGGGGATATTGTCATTTAAGAACTGACAATAAAGTGTTCGTGTCTGGACACTGCTTATGTTTTACAGATCGTTTTGCAGAGTTCACATCTTCATATTAAGAAAGCTTGGATTAAATACATTCATCCAACATTTATTTGTTTCTGTCTACTTTGTCCCAGGCACTATTTTTAGGTGCTAGAGATACAGCACTGCACAAAACTGAAATATTTCTGGCCTCATGGGATTTATATTCTACGGGAGTAGTTTTACAACATGGGAATTAGTCTGACAATGCAGAATTCTAACAATGGTACCCAAGATTCCTAGCGCCTGGCTATTCAATCAAAGAGGAAACTATGTACTACTGTGAAGGAACTTTGCAGATGTAGTTAATGTTAAGGACTTCAAAATAGAAGGAGTAACCTGGATCACCCAGGTGTGCCCAATCCAGTCACTTGAGCCCTGAGAATCAGAGAAATTTCTTCAGCTGGAGTCAAAGAGATACAGCAGAAGAGGAAAGCAGGAGAGATGAGGCAAGAGGGGAGGTCAAAAAGATTCAAAACCTGAGAAGGGCTAGATCTTCCCTTGATGGCTTTGAAGGGGGCTGTGAGCCAAGGTATGTAGGCAGTCTTTAGAAGTTGAGAAAGACTTTGACTGGCAAGCAAAAAGGAGATGGAAGCCTCAGTCTTATAATCACCTGGAGCTGAATTTGGCCAGCAACTGGAATGAATTTGGAAGCGGATTCTTCCAAGAGTCTCCTGATAAAAGCCCTGCAGCCTGACACTTTGCTTTCAGCCTTCTGAGAGTTGGAGCAAAAGAAGCAACTGAGACCACTGGACTTCTGACATACAGAACCGTGAGTTGATGGATTTGTGTTGTTTTTGTGGTAATTTGTTATGGTAGCAATAGAAAACTAGTAATGATAATAAGCAGGAAAAAGAAGCAAAATATTTGCTAGTAGAATTTAAATGCTAAGGAGCGAAAATACAGCAGGCAAGCAAGGTATTTAATGAGAGGATAAATGGCATTTTAGGTAGGATTTCCAGGAAGGCCTTACTAAGAAGGTTGCTTTTGAAGGCCATGCAGGAGCAAGCCATGAGGATATTATGGGAAAGGCTTTTCCATGCAGAGAGAGCAGTAAGAGCAAAGGCACTGAGGCCAGTGCGGGTTTGTTTCATGTGCATGAGGAGCAGCAGCAGGAAGGCCAATATGGCGAAGGTAGAGTGACTTTGGGAAAGAGTGTAGGACATGAGATAGAGGATGGGAATAATTTTCTGAAGGCCTTGTCCATCATAGCAAAGGCTTTCGCATTTATCCTGAGTGACAGCGGTTGTAGGAGGGCTTTAAGCAAGGGAGGGAGTACTAGGATCTGCCTTGTGCCTCAGCAGGGTCGCTGTGGCTTATGTATTGAGAATAAATTGCAGGGAAGCGCTGGTAGAACCAGAGACATCAGCTAGAAGGCTACTGCAAAAATCCAAACAAGAGATGATGTTGGCTTGAACTTAGCTCTGGGTAGTGAGAGTGGTGAGAAATAGTCATAATTGATTCATTTTGAAAGCAGAGCTGATAGGATTTGCCGAATGACCAGTGGTGGAGAATGTAGGTTAAGAGAAAGAACATCTTTTACAACTCTTTCCTGAAATACAAAATAAAGATTACAGAATGCAGTGATTAAAAAACAGGGAAATTGCTAATGTTTTGGAATTTTAACAATTATTTCATTATATATTTGTTTGGTAAACTTGTTCGGTAGATTTAATTGCATGCATGTATTTCTGGAATGTTCGTGTCGCTATTTGGTTCCCTTGGCAACTGGCCAAAGGTGCTGGAATGTACGGTGTAAGGGTTCCCCCAGGACTCTGCATTCCTTCAGGAATGATTGAAGCTGCAGAACCCTGAGACCCAGTACTGCCCCCGGCAGGAGGTCTCAGGGGTGTTCTCCAAATAACACAGATGAGTCAAATGCCTCACAAACTGAGTGGAAAGACATAGTTGTGACCAAGAAAATGAAACACAGGCAGACCAAGTTTTAAGCAGTTTGGAAACTCAATAAGAGCTGAAACATAGGAGTAAGGTGGAAGTGTCAGATAATGTGAAATTTTTTAACCTGGGAAAGTCAAGTCACCAGCATGGTTTGATAACGTGACTGAGTATGCAAAGCATTACAGCTCAATAAATGGTGGCAGCTCTCACTGTATCTATAGGAGATAACCCAGGGGATATAGGTCAGCTATAAGGCAGAGCTTATTTGCAGCACAGATTATTAAATAATGGAAGGAGTGCCTGAAGAATCTCCAGAGGCATTTTTCAATACCTCAGGGACATATTTTGACACGGTAGTGCTAGACCTCTCCACAAGATGGCAATCATGGGTTGGATCCAATTTTTGTTTTCTCTTGATAAAAATATCTATAAAGTTTACTTTGGCATGAAAAAGTAAAGAACTGTGACTTACGTTTTACTGCCATGTTTCGTATTATATTATCTATGGATGAGTTATATTTTCCCCAACCACCATCTCCACTTATGGAGTTTTAAAACATATTGTTTTGTAAGACGGGCGGAGACACGTTGCAATATTGGAGTGGCAAATATCTCTCTCTGTTCTCACATCCCAATGTCAGAATGATCTTCTTGGAAAGCTTGCAAAACAAAGTTTTACATGCCTGAGAAGTCTGAAATGAGGTACATCCTAAAACCTGGCAAATAGAAGAAAGTTGTTTAGAAACCTAAATATTTCCTCAAACAAGAAATTAAGATTTTGGTTAAGGGATATGGAAATAGTGCATTTTGCAAAATGATCTTAAAGGATTATTTCTCCTTTAAGAAGCAAGAATTTTTATATTTGGTATGGAATACCTTCAATTTAAAATTCGGAGGAGAAAATGCACTCTTTTTTCTAAAAATAAATTACTTCTACTTATCGTGTGTAGACGTTATAAAACTTCAGGTCAGGTACTCAAAGATACCTGCTGCAACTTTTTCATTTATAACCACTGTATTCTCTATTTTGTACCTGTATTTTGCCTGATGGCAAAAACCATCTTCATTACCTGCATATTTTATCAATTCAGAATTTTGTCTCCCCTCTTTCTCCGTGGAGTTAGTTCTGGATGGAGAAGCAGCCTCAGGATGGCAGGGAGGATACCTGGTTCTGGTATTGGTGCATGCAGTGTCTCTAACATGGACATTCATGTATTTGGGCTGGGGGTATGGCCAGTCCTCCCTGCTGGCATCTGGTGAAAATCAGGCAGTTCTCTCTGCTTTCCTTGTCACATAAACCGTTAATTGCCTCCTAGTATGGCATCCCTTCATTGCAACCACAAAGCTGACATCCGTGATCTTTCATTGGCATAGGGTACTACTCCACGCTACTGTGAGACCTGTTGAGGGCCGCTGGTGATCCAGTGTGCTCCACTAGGCTGCGTCCCACCGTAGTATCTACTGTGACACTGCTGTTTTCTAGCCTGCATAGTTTGGCTGCTATGTGTGTTGCAGCTGACAGGCATTTGGGTCCTGCTTTTATAACTTCCACCTGAGGACTTGAGGTTTGTGATTTCAGGAATACAGGTCTCTCTGATGCTTTTTTGTTTTTTCCATCTCTACCTTTCTTTGTTCTTCATTGCGTAATACAGATATCTACACTGTAAGATCTGTATGTCAGTTTCAGCTATGGGCTCATCAGTTAGAAAATCCAGAAGACAGTGTGTATGTAGGCAAGGTGTTAAATTGGTTTGTCTGTTTTAATGTATCTGAAGAATAGTAGGCAAACCAGTGTTGATGCAGGACACCTGGGTGGGGGCAGAGAAAGCATAAGTTATAGATGATAGATGAAATACACTAGGATGGATCCAGGATCCTCCAGCTACTGGCTGTGTGAGACTTTGAATAAGTCACTTAACCCAACTGAGATTAGGTTTCCTGATCTACGGTCTAGGAAGCACCATATGAGAATCAACAGATGATATCAATTTGTGAAAAGTAAATGCATGATATGTTATACCTTTTTCCTGTTTAATTTTTTTTTTTTTTTTTTTTTTTTTTTTTTTTTTTTTGAGACGGAGTTTCGCTCTTGTTACCCAGGCTGGAGTGCAATGGCGTGATCTCGGCTCACCGCAACCTCCGCCTCCTGGGTTCAGGCAATTCTCCTGCCTCAGCCTCCTGAGTAGCTGGGATTATAGGCACGCGCCACCATGCCCAGCTAATTTTTTGTATTTTTAGTAGAGACGGGGTTTCACCATGTTGACCAGGTTGGTCTCGATCTCTCGACCTTGTGATCCACCCGCCTCGGCCTCCCAAAGTGCTGGGATTACAGGCTTGAGCCACCGCGCCCAGCCTCCTGTTTAATTTAAAACTATGTAGGTAAGAATTAAATTAGGACAAAGGTGTTTAAAGCCTTGATTTCATTTAAAAATTTTTTAGGTTTAGGGGTAGATAAGCAGGTTTGTTACATAAGTAAACTGTGTCACAGGGGTTTGGTGCACAGATTATTTTGTCACCTGGGTACTAAGCTTAGTACTCAATAGTTATTTTTTTTTTCTGATCCTCTCCCTCTCCCTCCTCCCATTCTTTATCCTCAAGTATACCCTGGTGTCTGTCATTCTCTTTTATGTGTCAAATGTGTTGTCATCATTTAGCTCCCAGTTATAAGTGAGAACATGCAGTATTTGTTTTTTTATTTCTATGTTTGTTTGCTAAGGATAATGGCCTCCAGCTCCATCCATGTTCCTGCAAAAAGACATCATCTCCTTGTTTTTAATGTAAAGACTTGATTTCAATAGCTTAATTTTATACGACAGTTTATATACAGTTGATACACAATTTGAAAGATGTAAAATTTGCTCATTTTCAATGGCTTGAATATAAAAATTGCATGTACAAATGAATTCAAGGATGTCCCATATTACTCTACATCTAAAATTAATGTCATAAAATTACCATGTCAAAAAATATATATTTTTTACTTCAGCTAGGCATATTATTAAATCCTTCTTCCTTAATAAGGGTTTTAAAAAAGAAAATAAAGAGGAGAGAAAGGGAAACATGGATAAACTCAGGCAGAATAAATGAACACATGTTGTTGGAAACACTGAACTAAATTATTTCAGATGGCATTGTAGATGTCAGAGGGTTATTAATACAAGTATTTAAGTTTATGTGAATTGCAGATGGTTAATAATACACCAGAATAATTAAATTATAGATTACAAATAATACTTATGTGGGTAACTTCCAGGTTGTTTTTTACACAGTATTTGGTGCAAATCTTTCTTTGGGTTTGAACATGTCAACTTGGGTTTCATAAAATATGCCAAAGGGGCATTTCATGTGTGATTTGCAATTTGCTAGTTTCCCCCACAGTTCCCTTCCCACTGTGCTTGTGCATCACAGGCGTGCTTCCCTCCATGAGGGCATTGGAGCCGCAGTGGTGAGGGACAGAGTCTCTTGCCCAGCTCGATATAGTAACAACTCAACAGGGTTTCACTGAAACGTTTATAAGTTTTAGATCGTGGTCACTGCGAGTTCAGAAGATAATTATAATAAGTGTGTTTTGTCTGGAAGCCAAGGAAAAAAAATCTCTCTGGTGTTGAGATAAAAGAAGATGACTTTACTGTTTTATCAGCCTCTGTACTTGCAGTTGGAGTCTGTGGCAACGGTCGGGGATGGAACTCAGGCTCTCCCGCCCATGCCTTTCTGAACCCAGAACAAAGCAATTACATTTTTAGACAAAACCATTTAGAAGACAACCAATTTCACTGCAAGCATCTCAGAATCCAACAGCTTAATATGGCTTTGGTTGGAATGACGTCTCTAAAATTGTATCTTTGCTGCTGTGTGACTCCTAGTGTTTACTATAATTTGGTTGGTAGCAGAAACCATATGACCCTATGCCTACTGTGTGCAGTCCCCTGTGGTGGACTGCTGCCATCCTAGCCGTGTGGCTTCCCTGTGATAGGGAGTAAGCCTCAAAGCAGGTGGCTCTGGGAGGCAGGCAGAGCAAGAGGGAGAAATTTCTTACAACAGCTGGGTAGACAAGATGCTAAGCTCATTATATGGCTTCGTCCACTGTGTGTCTTTTGAAACAAGATTCCTCATTCTTTTAAGCAAAAGAACAGTTTTACTAGTAAAGGAGACTAGTAAAGGAGATTTCCTCTGCAAAGCTGGTATCAATAAATGACATATAAGTAGCCCTGTAATAAATTCTGATAACTTAATTAAAGCCAACACAATATGCAATTCCAGTGCATTGTCAATATTGGTAGAATGCTCTGTTCTAACTGGCAGTGCAGATCACTTGTGAGGGTACAGCAGGCGTCCCCAAACTATGGCCCCATGGGCCGCATGCAGCCCCCTGAGGCCATTTATCCGCCCCCACCTCCCCTGCCGCACTTCAGGAAGGGGCACCTCTTTCATTGGTGGTCAGTGAGAGGAGCACAGTATGTGGTGGCCCTCCAACGGTCTGAGGGACAGTGAACTGGCTCCCTGTGTAAAAAGTGTGGGGATGCCTGGGCTACAGGAATAACATGTAATCCAAAAGAATTCACGTAGCAGCAGCTTTTTATTGATTTGAATGTAAGTACAGCATATTTTGGTAGGGTTATATATAAAACCCTCATTTTAAGGGTAATGAGAGTCATTCAGATATCACTGTAGATAAGATGCATCAGACATTCATGTGTCTGAAAAGTTGTCTGTTGTTTCAATTCATATGAAGTAAATCTTTTCCACATTGATTTGCTTTATGATCTTGGGTTATTGCTTGAGTGAATAGTCTTAAGAAAATGTTACTAGTTTAAGAATTTAATAAAATTTACTATTAAAATAGAAAATGTATACATATATTGTCTACATTTGTTTGATGCATCTTTTTGTGACAAAATCCAGACATAAGACAATAGGAAAATATTTGTGAGAAGTGAAAGAAGTATTATTGGATTTACAGACCTTTCACAACACCCAGGAAAGCACACTGTTAGAATTCCATTTACTTCACCTCCTATGGTGTCACATACAATGTAAAGAAGAGATTTTTATGAAGTAAGTCATGATCATTTTCACCATGCTACTAGAGATTTCCTGAACTGCCCAATGGGAATATTTTAATTCTCAGGCTTTTTGTCTGTGAAATCGGAAGCAGGCTAGTGAAAGTGCCAAGAAACAACACCTGCTCACGAACATAAGAGCCAGCACGCTCCTCCCTGCCCATACCCAAGACCAGAGCATGTTCTAACAGTTTGAGTGGTATCACGTTAGAAGCAGACAAGCAGTTTAAAAGATCAAAGTAGGCAGTAGGTAGATGAGAGCAGTTGGTCATTGGTCACTCATGGACAGATTTCAAAAGCAAAAAGTTAAGTGATATGTTACACAGGTGGTTCTGTTTCACTAGAGCCCACTCTTGATGGATGAGACAAAGAACGTTCTCAATAAAAATTAAAGGTCTCATAGGACAGGCAGAGGCCTGCAAACCACCCCACCAAGGAGTGACCCTCCAACTACACCTAGGAGCTTCTCTAGCCAAGTCCCTGCTGCTGTCTGGGCTGGATGTACACACAGAGATTAGGTTCAAAAAGCTGTGGCCCTGAAAACCAAATGGCTCTGCTGTCATCCTCAGCAAAAGCGAAACATACAGGGTTCCTGCTTTCTACCCACTGTCTTTCAAATTAAAGTGAACCTTGTGGTTAACTTGGAGGCAACAAAGTCTAACAGAAACCTGGGCCACTACAGGCACTTGCCTACTTTGACTTTGCCAAAACAGTGCAGCCTGACCACCCTCCGTCTTTCCCTCCGTCTCTCCCTCCGTCTCTCCCTCCGTCTCTCCCTCCGTCTCTCCCTCCGTCTCTCCCTCCGTCTCTCCCTCCGTCTCTCCCTCCGTCTCTCCCTCCGTCTCTCCCTCCGTCTCTCCCTCCGTCTCTCCCTCCGTCTCTCCCTCCGTCTCTCCCTCCGTCTCTCCCTCCGTCTCTCCCTCCGTCTCTCCCTCCGTCTCTCCCTCCGTCTCTCCCTCCGTCTCTCCCTCCCTCTCTCCCTCCGTCTCTCCCTCCCTCTCTCCCTCCCTCTCTCCCTCCCTCTCTCCCTCCCTCTCTCCCTCCCTCTCTCCCTCCCTCCCTCTCTCCCTTCCACAGAGTCTTGCTTTGTCACCTGGGTTGGAATGCAGTGGTGTGATCTCGGCTCACTGCAACCTCTGCCTCCCAGGTTCAAGTGCTTCTCCTGCTTCAGCCCCCTGAGTAGCTGGTATTACAGGCACTTGCCACCATGCCCAGCTGGTTTTATACTTTTAGTAGAGACAGGGTTTTGCCATGTTGGCCAGGCTGGTCTCAAACTCCTGGCTTCAGGGGATCCACCCGCCTTGGCCTCCCAAAGTGCTGGGATTACAGGTGTGAGCCTCAGTGCCTGGCCTGTACAGTTCTCTTTCAAATGCACTGCCAGCCACACAAACACGACATGGACCTTTGCCAGTGGAACAGGCATTTATTCTTCAAGACTAGCATCGTAAGTGATAAGAGGACTCAGATAGCAAAAGTCATTGATTGGTATCTTTCAGCAGTGAGTACCAGAGTAGAATGACATATGTTTTCTAGATTGTGCATAAACAACTTTTTAGTGGGACTTCTGTTCTTGTCACTGGTATGCCAAAGTGGGGGAAAATGCTTGTGGTACTTATTTAACATAGTTTGCTGTTTATATATAAGATTGAAGTGCAATTAAAATAAAAATTAATTAGCTTTTATGTGTGACTGTTTTATGTGTGATGTATTCTGTTAATGTACATTGTCTAAAACATTTCTTTCATTTTTTTGTTATTTGAGATGGAGTCTCTGTTGGCAGGCTGGTGTGCAGTGGTGCAGTGGCATGATCTTGGCTCACTGCAACCTCCGCCTCCCGGGTCCAAGCGATTCTCCTGCCTCAGCCTCCTGACTAGCAGTGGCATGATCTTGGCTCACTGCAACCTCCGCCTCCCGGGTCCAAGCGATTCTCCTGCCTCAGCCTCCTGACTAGCTGGGACTACAGGCATACACCAAGATGCCCAGCTAATTTTTTTAATTTTTAGTAGAGATGGGGTTTCACCATGTTGGCCAGGATGGTCTCGATCTCCTGACTTTGTAATCCACCTGCCTTCGCCTCCCAAAGTGCTGGGATTACAGGTGTGAGCCACTGTGCCCAGCTTATTTCTTTTTTTTCTTAAAGGATTTATTTATTTATTTAGTGTGGAACTTTAATAACACTTTAGTATTTAATAGTATTTAACAGTTCTTCACATTATATAAGACAATTTAATTTTCATATACATATTTTTGAAAGTCTTCTTTTCATTCATATGTTACTGATTTTAGAAACAAGTTAAATGGACAACTTAAATGATTTTAAAATGCCCTATTGTGAAAATGTTTGCAATATAACAATAATAGCTATAGATAGTTTTAAGTTCAGTAAAGACCTGTTTTATTGAATTAGTAATTAGTGTTAAAGAAATCAGTATAAATTCTATAGGTTTATGTTCATATCAAAGTGTTCTGAACATTGAAATTCACATTAAGACAGTGACTCATGCCCATAATCTCAGTACACTGGGAGGCCAAGATGGGAAGATCACTTGAGCCCAGGAGCTTGAAGCTGCAGTGAGCTTTGTCAGTATGACCGCATTCCAGCCTGGCTGACAAAGCAAGACCCTTTCTCAAAACCTCCCAAAACAAAAAACAAAACAGAAAAACAGTTCATTTGCTCTGGTATAGCTTCATACTATATAAAATTTAGTGACATTCAGTGTGAAATACACTGGAGCCCCTCTCTTTATTAGTGAATTTGGAGGGATGTTTGATGCAAAGAAATTTCATGGCTCCATGCTTTGCCATGATTGAGGGAAGGGAAGATGGAAAACTCTATGTAACCCTCTTCCAAGAAGTGCAGAGAGAAGTTACAGCAAATAGTGTCTGCAGCAGAAAACACACATGTAGCATGATGGATACTCTGAACCACAAGAGCACAGCAGGACTGAACCAAGGATATAAGTTGCTGTGGTTAGCCAGCAGAGCAGCAAGTCAGATTATTTTAGAGCATATTGATGCATTCATAGAACCCAATCTATTTCTGTATTTAAAGTAAATGTAAACATTTGCAGATGAAAAAGTTAATGAGTTTCTACAAACAGAAATGAGTCTTAAATGGACTAACAGTACTTCAATAGAGAAGAGCAGAGGATAAGAACATTGTGGGATGTTGGATTATAAATAAGAGATCTTGACTATTTGTACAAGTTCTTAATAGACCAAATTGGATGAATGCGTTTTCTAATTTCTAATGGTAAAGTGGAAGTTCATCTTGGGAGTCAGAGTATAGTACTCTTTAATGTACTTATTTATTTAAAAGTAGTTACTAAGCACATCTTTGCAAGGTGAACAAAACAGATAATGTCCTGAGGAAGACAAATATGAAATAAATGAACATATCACATGTGTGATAAGAATGCTGAGACAGTAACTGTATAGAATGGGTAGGTACCAAGGACGAGTGATCATATATGGGCAGACAGAAATCTGGAAGAGAGGAGGGAAGGCTCCTGGACCCCACTGCACTAATTTTGCTGGTGTTGTAAAAGCAGCCTTTCACACCTTAGATCTTTCTCCTTCTGTTCATAAACATAGAATCTCTGTTCTTCTCCCCTTGCTTATCTCCTGAGTACTTTGTGTAATTAGGGATGTCTGGTGGCTATGCTGCCCTGGAGAGAATAAGGATTATTAGAAAGAGTGCTTCTCTTTCCAGTATTGATTTATGTGCTAAGGGAATATTCAAAGTCCTTCCAATAGAGTCCATTTTATTTATCCTTACTTCCATCTCCACTTCTACCTTAACACTGATGCATTTGAAGAAGCAGAAATGGGAGGGAGAGACAGTTAAGGACAAAATTAGAATGGAAGCAATTTCTAGATGCTTGGTGCTCTAGGGAGATTGTGGGAAGTCTAGTGTGACCAAGAGATGAACTTGATTTTTTTTTGAAAAATCACTTTCTTATTTTACTATAAAATATTTGAATTTTTAATTTGGGCATTAAGATTTTCCTGGATCTTCCATATTTGGGTGACCTCATCTTATTGATAATTTCTATTCTAAACATCCTTTGAGGTATTATAACAATTCCTTGAATGTACTCATAGTAACCTTAACAAAAGGTATACAGTACTTTATGTCTTTAAGTTTATTCATTCATAAAACATGGTAAGGAGCAGGTACAGTGCTAGATCCTCACAAAAGTAAGACAAAAATGACGTTTTCCATTTCTTTAAGCTCAGAGTTCCTTAAAAACAAAACAAAACACCTCAAAAATCAAACAAGTAAAATAATAGAGCAATTGGATATAGACTTTACTAGAATGTTATTCTGGGGACACAGAGTAGGGAATATTGACTACTTTTTAAGAGATTGATCCAGAAGTCTCTTGATTTTATTAGCCCAAGAGCTGAGAACCAGAAGAGAGATCACTGGTTATGGAAAATTTCAGTATGCTGTCCATGCTGGTTATTTGCTCAAATCTTTCTCTCAGTTAATACTTGCGGGCTCTACATTTGCTATGGGAAGATTGGTCAGGCTGTGTTTCCTTGTCTCGTGGGTTATCTGGTTTCTGTCTGGCTCTGGCCACTGGGAGACACTGGAGGGAGATTTAGGGAGACCCTAAGAACAAGTCAGGGTGTTTCCCCCACCTCATTCTACATCAAGTGTTATCTTCAGCAGCAGCTGCCTCTCTTCTGTGGCTCCAACCCCTGTAAGTCAGCACCTTTTTGCATGATTTAGGCTTTCCTGGATAAACTTCTTTATGATTCTAGCCCTTGCTAGATGGTTTTGACTTTTGTAGTCCAGCTATGCTACTTCTGCTATTGTGTCTCTAGAGGGTGGTAGAGATGACAGTCTTCTTGCTGTTGCTAATCTTTGGATTGTCTGTCCATCCTTTTGACTTCCCAACTCTTTAATTACCGGGAATCCAAATCCCTGTGTTGTGTCCCCTGTTTGAAATGCCTTGAGTGGTGACTAACAGAGTATCCAATGCTGTCTCAAAGCACTGTGCCTTTCCAATGAGTAGAGACAATATTCTTCTAGGGCTGAGAAAATGGACCTTCAAAAGAAGCACTGCCTCTGGCAGAACACTTTGAGCAATTTTATTTCTGTACCCTTTGAACAGTCGTCTTGATTTTTTTTTCCTTTTGTGTCTTCATCAACTCCTGCTGCCTTGTCCTCAAAATGCACTTATACTATGATTCTTTTACTTACCTTTTCTAAAATCTTACTTTCCAATTGCATCTCCTACTGACCTTGGCTTCATATTTATTTTAGCCAGCTGAGACTTAGATGACCTGTCTCCACTATTCCTGGAGTCTGACCATAGTCTCATTTCACCTTTGACATTCTCAGTAATAGTATCAGTATTG
The DNA here is from genome assembly GCF_048565385.1 of Saimiri boliviensis. Classification (NCBI taxonomy): domain Eukaryota; kingdom Metazoa; phylum Chordata; class Mammalia; order Primates; family Cebidae; genus Saimiri; species Saimiri boliviensis. The sequence goes on from NC_133452.1 coordinate 65,144,136, forward strand.
GACTGAATGCTTTCCTGCATCACTACAGACATAAAATATTTGAATTTTTTATTTGGATGTTAAATTTTTCCTGGATCTTTCATATTTGGGTGACCTCATCCTATTGATAATTTCTACTCTAAACATCCTTAGAGGTATTACAACAAAACCTTGAATTTACTCATAGTAACCTTAACAAAAGGTATACAGTACTTTACCTTTTAAGTTTATTCATAAGTTTTGACACAGTAAAGACAAAAGACCACTCGATTAGCTCATGAATAACTCAGTGCAAACCTGCCTACTTCTTATAAGTTCGTAGCCATTTTGGTGCCATTGTCATAATGTATATAGTAGAAGGTAATCAAAGCAAGCTGTGGAAAGATTTATTTTCCTGGCACTGTCTTTGAACATATATGATATGTACAGAAAAGAACCATAGTACCAGCCCTCCCACGTGAGTGAATTTTTCAAAAAGCCAAATAAGAGACTAAAAGTATAATAAAGTTGATAGTCAGCTGCTTGATTTAAACATGTGTTACTTTATCCCAATGCTTCTGTGATGTGGTTGTAATTCTCGCTGAGAAAACCCAGGCTAAGAAAGGCCGAGTGACTTGTCCAAGGTCATATATAGAATAAGTGGCATATCCAGAATTCTAACCCTGTTTGTTTACCTTCAGTGCCCATGTTCTTTCCATTCTACCTACCTCTAGATGTGAAGATTATTAATCAAATTGCTTTAGGAAAAAAAAGGGTACAAATTCTGCAGCACAGCAGGAGACATTATCCTTTGCTGAATTATGTCTGTCACATACCAGAGAAAATAACCAACAGATTAATTGTTCTTTCTATGCAGCTGATGTACTTAACCATCTGAGCTATTTCCTTTCTGAGTGAAAGCATTTTATTTTTTTTAATAATCTATGTTCACATATCTTTTTTTGGCTATACAGCCTTTCTTCTTGGACCTTTAGCTATAGACTCTGGTGGGAGCAGGAGTGCATTTGATCTCTTGAGCCTGCATAGAGACCCAGTGCTGTGAACAAAAAGTGATGCACGCAATAAACAGTGTTAGCTGGCAGTTCTCTGCAAATCAAGGTAATCTAGCTGTCGGCTGTTTGCTTTAAGAGTTCAGTGAAATGCATGGGCTTAAGTTTTGCTTTTGTTGTATCACAAAAAGGACTCCAACAACTTTCAAAGACATACTGAAACCATCATTCAAATATTTCCCCCATATTTTTACTGCATTCTGAGTGTTCTGACAATGTGTTATGCTGCATTTTGCCACATTTTGACTGTCATTCTGCTTGCTCCATGTTACGTTTATTGCTGCTCATTCAGATTACAGATTCAAACTGAAGTGCGCCATGCTGATATCGTGTGTAGACATTAAAATAAGGAATATTTCTCTTCCCTGGATTTCTGACATTGTTGAAAAGATTCTAATTCTGTATGCCTATCTTTTTTTTTGAACACGCAGAGAAATGAATAAAGATGACCTTTTAGCACAAAATTATAAAGGATATTTGTAGTTTATCAATGACTAGGTACTGTCAAAAAACACCTGCCTATTTTGTGGCAATAAAGAGCAGCCTAGCTGTCAGCCTCGGCTTGATAAGAGCACGCTGCTTCCTTCTTCATTTGCCAGGGAGGGAAAACAGCTGTAGATTCAAGGGCTCTGTAATAAAACATTGATTTCATTGGGACATTTATTAGCACATTCAGCTACCGATGATAAAATTGCAAGTCTCTGGAACACATACTTATTTTCTTTTTGTCTTTTTTTGGGAATAGGGTGAAACACAATTATTACCATTTTTCAGTCTTATGTATCATTAGAGTTTCACCAAAAACTTTGTTTTTATGCAGTAAGGTTCTGAAGCAGGTTGAAGTGGGGCAGTGGAAGGCAGCTGTGTGGCAATGAAGCATAGGCAGCTTATTTTCAAATTCTGTTGAACTGTCCTGGAAGTGTCACTGCTCCACCTAGACATGCCGAGTGCATTTTGATTTATCTTCACAGGTGACCAAAGCAATCATAGGATCTGCAGTGTCCATTTGGCCAAAACTGGCTGACAAAATGGCAAGTTGCCTCTGGAGCAGTACCTCTCCAGCTGCTACACTGGAAATAGAGAGATGAAAAAGGCAATGGTAACCTAGAAGGGCAGAAGGAGACTACAGCTAGTGCTCGACTTACGACCACGATTGGTTCAGACAGACCGGTCGTAACACCATTTGATCGTAAGTTGAGTAGGCTATCTGTACAGTACTGTGAAATGATGTCATAACAATCTTTAAGTCATATTTTATCATAATTTTCTTTCATTATTGTTATATATCATAATTTTCTTTGTTCATTTTATGCCATTTGTATTGTCTCTACACCATTTTGTTTCTTATTTTTACATTCATCAGGTTTAAGTAAAACACTGCATTTCCAGTACAACTGGTTGAATATTTGCAAAACATACAAAATTACAAAATACAGGTGCATGCAAAAATACAAAATGCAGGTGTAAAAAATACCATAGGAAACATCTTCCCAATTGCAAAACATATCAAAATATATAAACATGTACAAAATACAAATTGCTGTACCGAGTCTGGGATAACAGTTGAAATGGTGCACGCGGAGATGGTAGTGCTGCCGGAAGCTGGTCCGCACTGTCGAACGCCCCCTGGGCAAAGTTTGTGCTGCCAGACGTGGAGCAGTCTTAGCTAGCGATTGTGGTCGTAAAGTCGAATGGTCGTAAATTGCACAGGTCGTAAGTCGATCAATACCTCTAGTAAGAAACTGCAAGGCTTTTCTAGAGTGATTGTTCAGGGAATAACAAAGAAGCCACCCTCTAGAAGCAGACAGTAGAAGGGCAGGGGTTGGCAAACCCTTTCTGTAAAGGGCCAGATAGTAAAAGTTTTAGGCTTTGTAGTGATACTTTCTCTGTGGCAACTATTGAATTCATTATCATAGCATAAAAGCAGCCATAGACTGCTTTTATTAATATGCAATTTCTCCTTAAATGATGTTTCCTATGTTTGTGCCTTTGTCTTCTTGATGTCTCATATTCCGTTTCCAGAGTTTGAGAACTGCTCCTAACACTTTCCTGCTTTAACCTTTAGTATATCTTTGTTGTTTACACAATAAAACATAATTTCCTCAGCCTGTCATTCAGAAAGTTTCCGAATTTGAACCCAAACTGTTTTCTGAGTTTTATCTCTACCTCTCCCCTGCTTCTTATGTTCTTGCCATATCTTATTTTTGCCACTGCCCTGAGCATAGCCTGACTTCTCCATCTCTAGGCTGTTATCACACTGATCCCCTGTGCCTCCTACTTTATCTACCTTTGAAAAGTCTACCTGTGTCTCTTAGTCTCCAAAGAAGATAATGATGCTGTAATGCCACATGTAATTATAACTAATTATTAGAATATTAGGAAAGTTATCTTTTCTTTGAAAATATATAAAATTTTAGGCTTATATTTAATAATAAAACCAGAGAGCTTCAAATTATAGCAATTTAGAGTGTCAAATTTGGTCCAATTGAGCTCAGAGGGTGTAATAAAGATATCATACCAATTTCAGCAAATTGCACAGTTTATTAACACCTTCTCAGTGTGAAACTACCTCCTTGTGAGGACTATTAGCTTTCTCCATAAATGATTCAGACTGTGGAAGACACAATATTACTGGTATTTGCAGTTTAAATAATGGTAATAACAACATCTAAAATACAGCTATATTGAGCTACAACACAAAAAAACTAGAAATATGCAGGCCTGTGACCATATACCACCTTATTTCTGCAAAACAGATTTAGATTAATGATAGAATCTTCCTTCTCCTCTCTTCCAAATTTCGAAAGAGCCTAAACATACAAACAAAGGAATTGCAAAGAACAAAATGTTAGCATTGAACTCCAATGTTTCTTATAACATGCAACATTCCTTCCCACTTAGCTAATGCAATTTCAATTTTTAATCTATATATGACTCACTGAAGTCATGCTTGAAATCTTTATTATACTGGGGATGTATTGTCCTGCCAATATGAAACTAAAGTTTAGTCCATGGGACAGGTAGCAGAAATCAGGCCTTATGTCATATCTCAGTTTCTTCTTTGCTTTAGATGTTCCTAGTAAGAGCAATATTTATTTTACAATATTGCTTTTAGTATAAAATATGATTTATGTAATTTGGAGTAATATATGAATACCATCTAGGATTTACCCAAGAAAATGTACTAAGAAGTATTTAAACCAAATATAGTTACTATAATAAAAGAATAAAACATAGTTCCTTCTATTTCTACATAAATTCCAATCAGTGGAACAGCTGTCAAAAAGTGACGTTTTCTTTAGCATTTTAAGACTCAGGGTCTTAGCCTAAGCATCATCATTCTTAGAAGACCCTGAAAGCTTTGGTCAAAGGAGGCATGGCTCTCAGAGCCTTGGAAGTGTTAAGATCTGCCATTTTCCTTTGCACTTCACCAGTACAGATGAAAGACTAGAAAGCTGAGACTCTCTGAAATTGGTAATTGAATAAACCTGACTGTATCATTTTTATGGCAGGATTTGATTTAGAGGTGAGCAAATTTGTTTAAAACAAAATAATATTTCTGTTTAGACAAACCAAAGAAGGTATATTATATAACCATATTTTTCCAATCTGCCAAAGAGAGAATACCAAGGGCATAGTTTGAAGAAGACAGTAACATACAAAGGCTAAACTGCCCAGCATAATATGTAATAAATATGTGATCGCTGGGGCAGCAGGTTGAGAGAGGAGGAGGAAAGACAGAGGCTTAAAGAACAGAGTGGGACCTGACGGGTCATACCAGTGCATGGTGGGATGGCTAGTGAAGCTTAAATATCTGTTGTTTCTTTCTGCAGGCAGATCTTTTCTATTCTCTGTATAGAAGGGTGGAATATCAGCAGCCCACGCTGCTATTCCCATGACACAGGCCCAGTTAGAATTAATGTTTACCTCTGGCCAATCAACTGTAGCTAGGATGGAGGGTAAAATAATATTGGTAATATTCTCACAGACCCCCGCTTCTTGCAATAGTGGCAATTTTGGAGAAAGGATTTTTTTTCTGATCTGGGTATATACCTCAAAGAATTTCTACAACAGTTCTGCAGCTAAGATAACGATGCATACATAGAAAAACTCCCGTCACTTTAGAAATGAATGTTACTTAAAATATTAAAATGAAACTGATAATTATTATAATATGCTTCCTGTAGCTTTCAATATAGCCTACTACACACATGCTTCCTATAGAGCAATCTTTAATGGTTTCTGGTTCTAAAGGTTAAGAAAGCCATGGAAGCTTCCTTCAGGAAATGGTGTGAAACAAATTCATGTGTAACTACAAACAATGGCTACAATGGCAAGAACTATAGGGAAAAAGGGTGTGTTATAGAAGTTTAGCAGAGGAAGAAAATGAAATCTATTTGGGATCAATTGGAAAAGGCTTCATGAATATGGTACCATTTGAACTGCACCATGAAAGATAGCTTATATGTAAAAACAAAAAGCTAGGACAAAAATTGGGAGAGAGCATTCTAGGTGGAAGAAAATGCATGAATATAATGTAAATACAAAAAGCTGTGAAATATGAGCATAATTTAATACATGACATAGAGATGCTAGATCATTGACTATGTAATGTTGGAAAAAGATATTAGTTTGCAAGATCTGGTGACTGAATTAGGCAGAGCCTTAGATAACAGGTTTTGAAATTTAAGTATGATCTTAAATTTTATGTCTTCTTGTCTTTATTTTAACCTAAATAGAAGGAAAAGATGACACCTCCTGGTGGGAGGAGTTGCAGAACATGTCAAAGAAAACCTGCTCCTGCTAGGTCTTTTCAGGACCAGCTGAGTGCTCAGGCATTCAACAAGGACAGAAGATAATAACTGTCAATAATACTTGACAGTCAGAACACATTATATTGCTGATAAATAGTAACTATTGATGCCAGATGGCAGGGTCCTCATAAAGTGTTGTTTCCAAGAAACTTCAAATAGAATATTTTCACCTAAGCTTCTCAGAAGGAAAGTTGTCATGTTTTGTTGTAATACCAATTAAATAGAATATAGAAAATAAGAATACCTCAAAGTGCTCTTTAGGAGAAACATAAAAGGAGAGATGAAATAAGCATTTGAGCCTCAGAGCATTAGGAGGGAAAATCTTTCTTTAAAAAGTTGAAGGCTGCTCTCAACCTTTGAGAGAAAACCTGCCTAGGTCAACATCCCAGAAAATATTCTGAGTCCAACTTAAGTGTAGGAAAAAAAACCTGCTTTGATGAAAAGGAATCTTTCTAGGCATAATACCATGTAATTGTTCTTTGGTTTAATGCAAATGCCTCAGATTTATTGAGGATGAAGATGGCATAGAATCAAACATAAAGGGCCGCATAAATAATTAATAGAGCAACATCATAAATGTGTTTGGATCAAGATTGCCGTGATTACTATGAACCTTTATCTCTAACTCTGTAACTGTATTGTTTACACAGGTTTCTGAGAAAAAAAAGTGTGGTATTAGCATTATTGTAGTCAGTACCTAAGTAATAGATACAGTTTCTCACAGATGAACTGTGCAACATTAAATCATTGCATATGGGTCTCAGCACCATCAAAAAATTTATGTGAGTTTGTAAATACACATTTTTAATGTTTAAAGTTGGTTTTATGGGAGCATTTCAAAAGTTGCTGAACCCACAAATTTACCTGTCAGGAAGGAGCCATAGCATTGATGCCACTGCTTTATTTTTATTAGGATGTAGGTAATATTATGACGTAGAGTAAATGATGAAGGGTAGGGGTAGAAGCTGGAGCAATGAAGACAGATGTGGGTGAGGTAACACTAATATTCAAACGTTTTTAGGAATGTAAGCAAACTATGTGAATAAATATTGATGTATAATGCATTAAAGTTATTATAAATGAAGAAACCTTTAGCGTACTGACATTCAGGTGAAGCTCAACTTTGGGTATACTACAGGAAAAACAGAAGGTTAAAGAGTGATGATTTAGTAGACAAAAGGTTTTCCTTGTATATGAAAAGAATAGGCTGATATTGACCTTATTAAGAAAAGAGAACCTTTAGAGGGAAATAAATTGTAAGTACTTTCTTAAAGATCTATTGATAATAGATTTTTATTAGACCTTGACAATTACTTTGAGCAGTAGGATATAACTCCCACATGCTTAGCGTTCCAATAATGGAACACTAGACATAAATGGGTTTAATAGCCACTAGGCTGTGTAGGTAAACCTCAGATTCAGAAATGTTGAATCAGGTGTAAGTATTAGAGCTAGGGGAAGATGGCAGATGAGTAATGCGAAATCTAAAGGCACTTTCTAATAAGCATACAATAAAAAATACTTCCAGATGATGGGTCAGATTCACTAATCTACAAATGAGAGAAGGGAGGGAGGAATTTTTAAGGCTTAATTCATAGAATAATTTGTTTTATATCTAGGAAGAATGCAGGGTTGGTATGTTGGTTTCATTCCCACTTTTAAGAGAGGAGAATCTCCAGTGGAATGCCATGTAGTTCTGAAATTGTGAAGTTAGCTCAAGTGCTAGCAGGACCCTGAACATTCCACATCCTCTTCTCACTGACTGATCACAGCCTGGGTTTAGCTATATTCTATTTCATTTAAACATTTTTACTAAAATTGACAGATTTTTGTTGTAACATATTTATGAGGCACAAAATGATATGATTTAGGAATACAATGTGGAATATTTAAATCAAGCTAATTGACCTGTCTGTCACCTCAAATACTCATCATTTTTTTGGTGGTGAGGACATTTGAAATTGAGAAATTTTGAAATGTGTAATACACAGTTGTTAACTAGACTCATTACACTGTGCAATAGATCTCTAAAAAAACCCTTAATTCTTCTGAGGCTTTCTACTCTTTGACCATCATCTCCCTATTCTTCCATTCTCCAGCCTTTGGTAACTACCATTCTACTCTGTGCTATTAACCATATTTTAGAATATGGGATGCTGCTGTCAGTGAAGAGGCATTCCAGGATTCAGCCTCCAGATAACCTTATTATAACTGTGTTTCTTAAATTGGGGTCTAATTCTAACAACAGGGTTTCCATATTGTTTCTGTGACCACATCTACACTAGTATTTATTCTGGTAACTGGAGTCCTCTGCTGTGCCCCTTTGCCCCACTCTTTAACTCAATAATTGGCTCAGTCCTTCATTCTAACAATTGCCCACAGTGTTTACCTTGTTCTTGCAGGAATTTTAAACCCATTTATGCCTGAGGCTGAAATTTTTTTTGCATTTTTGCAATCAGACCTTGACAATGACCTTGAGCAGTAGGATATAACTCCCACATGCTGAGCATTCCAATAATGGAACACTAGACATAAATGGGTTTAATAACCGCTAGGTTGTGTAGATAAACCTCAGATTCAGAAATGTTGAATCAGGTGTAAGTATTAGAGCTAGGGAAAGATGGCAGATGAGTAATGCAAAATCTAAAGGCACTTTCTACAAGGGGCTGGCTTGGTTATCATATGTACTAATGCAGATATCGTTGAGTTTGAGCTTGCCTGGATTTCCCTGGGCATAGTTCCTTTGCCTCTATTCCTACTGCCCTCTCCAGAGTCATCTCATCCTGTAGTCTCAGACCAAACCAGAAGCTGGCAGAGCTGATTATTGTCATTCTTAGTTTGGGGTCCTCTGAAGGCAAAGCGTGAGACAAGGACTTGGGTATATGTAATTTATTGAGAGGTGACCACAGGTTGCATGTGTTGGGAGAGCATGACAGAGAAGATTGATGCATTTCTGATGTTGCTGCTGTAGCCAGGATGAGCTCTATTTTACCAGAAGCTCTGCAAAGCAAAGAGCATGCTTTTTGGAAAATGTGCGCATAAAAACAGGAATCTGAACTGTAACCTGCAGTTACCGTCCCCATAGGCTAAGATGTTTCCATTTTCCACACAACTTTCCTTGTCTTTCCAGGCTGCCCTTACTCACTTTGGAATAGTTCTGGTTTCTGCCTATTATTTTTGTTTGTAGTAGTCCCCCTAGCTCATCTGTTTAAGACATAAAAGAATCATACAACAGATTGATGGCCATGTTTTAAGTGGCAGGGACTGCAGTGATATCTTTTACTAGTTTTTACATTCACTTTAATCTGCTTATTTTAATTTTTTAGGGGTCTTTCAGAAAGAAAAAGATAAAATGGGATCTTTGGTCTTTGCATTCTTAAAGATTTCTCTTTAAGACTTCCATGGCAACAAATGCCAACCACCTCCAAGGTCTTTACAACTATACATTTGTTTTATGTTTCTCAAGTGCTAGGATGACTGTCTAACTGAATGCTTTTTCTTCCACTGTGATCAGGGACTTGGTCACTGTGATACTATAGCCCCCACTATGGTTACCACCACCAGCATTTAATAGATGTTCCTATCTATCTGGTGAGTGATCTAGGTCCAGAATCCCATCCTGAGGGGTTGCTCTCTGGAATTCTGGGAATCAACTGTCTTAGTTTGAGTTCCTTGAAGAGTAGAGCCTGAAACAAGGACTTGTGTGCAGGCAATTATTTTAGTAACCGCTAGGTTGTGTAGATAAACCTCAGATTCAGAAATGTTGAAAGGAGCCACTTTAGGAAACAGGAGTGACTAAATGGAGAAAATGAGGCAGGAAATATTATATGGCTGTGTTATTGAGGACCCTGCAATTGGTAACAGAGGCTCAGTTCTGCAGGTACCATGAGATCATACAGTTTCTACAGGCATTTGAGTTGGCTAATTGCTGCTATATTGTATTGAAAACCTGGATAATGATAATAAGAGAAAAGAACAGTGAGACTCTGAGAGCCATTAATAATCAAGCCAAATGTACAAACAAGATAACTTCCAAGGTTGCCTAGAAGACATCTTTATTACCTAGCGGAAAGGCAGACACTGCAGACTGAAGACCTAATTGGTAGGGTTCTGGAGTTCAGACATTTGAATGCTCAGAGCAGACAGGTGTCTCATAGAATCAGTGACATAGCAGGAGAAATCTGAGACCTTGAAACATAGAGGACATTTAGATGAATACCTCTGAGGATGTTATGCTCAAACGTCCTCAAAATTTTCTGGGCATATAGTAGTCCAGAGAATTCCTGCACCAGGGCTAGCACTTCTGTTGTGCTGTTAGGTGCTGCCAATCCTGATCATGCCCTACATCGAGTAGAGATCTAGGATGCTTCCCCCCAACCTTCACTGGGGTAAAACCTGCATAGCAGTCTGATGGCTCTCCTGATCTTACTTGGCTCCTTTTATTCGGACATAGTGATCTTCCCCAATAGAATATTTGCACAATTTAATCCTGTCTTGGTTATTTATTTTTTTTGGAAGGCTGGACCTATACAAAAAGTGTGGGAAAAGAGAGACAACTGATAAAGAACAAAATCTCTTTTAAACAAGATAAAACAAAAACCTAGATAAACTAGAGCAAATTGTTTCATTCACTATCCTTTAGTAGGCATCAAAAGAAGAAGAAAGTGACAGACAGGAAGAATTGAAAGGCATCAATTAAAAAAACACAAAGTAAAATGATAAGGAAAATGATCATGAACCCAAATCAGAAGGATATTAAACAGTTGAAATGGAATATCAATAAAGAGAAACAAGGATATGACAGTAAGGAAAAAACAAAGAGAAGGAGCATAAAAAAGCTGGTGCCCTAAAACAAAGTCATGTTTTATGGAATAGGGAACTGGTGATTCAGTAGAAGAATACAAAGGGCATGCAGCAGACAGGGATATGAATAACCAAGTATTTATCTAAAAAATGAAATTGCACACCTGTAACAGTTTAGTCCAGTGTGTGATTTCTCAGTGTGCTATATTTGTTTAACTCAAACCTAGAAGGATATACTTCTGAGCTATATATAATTATATCAGAAATTAATATTTTGTGTTTACATCCAAAGTGGCACATGGGTAACTGTTATGATTAAACTTGATTGAATCATTAAGCAGTTTTGTTTTTCTGGGGATACTTATTCAGAAAGGTGAAAAGCTGTATACGTCTACAGCATGTGTACATTGTTTATGTTTTATCTCCTTAACTAAGTAAATTAGCTCATGTATTTCTACAATTTCATTGTAGTTATAGAGCAATATAGGGGATAATATTGGTTGCATACATATAGTGGAATTTCTAGAATTTCATTCCTTTTAATTATAGAGCAATATAGGGGATTGTATTGGTTGCATGTATGTAGTGGCAGGTATATCCTAGATTTTATTAAAAGTTAAATATATAATCAAGTTCTTATTTGTTGATATGAAAAGTTAACATTTTTATAAAGCAGGGTAGCTGTAGAAGATGTAAGTCTTCAGCCATGTAGCTAAATTTTGTGTAGTTTTCATATAGCTTTCAACGGTTAAATGTAAAAGTCTCTGGCAGTGACGGCATATTTTTGATACAATTGTTAGTTTTCATCAACACTACCAATGAAAGCTATGTGAACAGTCAGGTTCCATCTTTAAAATGAAGTTACAACTAGTCCTAATTTTTAAATTTGGGCCTTTCTTAATTTTCTTTAAGAGTAGTATTGAAAATAAAAGGATAATGCATTTTAAATTTACCTTTACCTGCTTTTACATACAAGACAAATCTTGACAACGAACTGTTAGTTGATATCAAGTTGCATCAGACTAATAAATGGAAGCCAATGATAAAATTTAAAAAGTATTTTGACTGTTCTTTTACACGTAGGCCATAGGCAAGAGGAATGATTGAAGTTTTCTTTTCTCTTCTGTATGCTCTTGTCCCTTGGCATCCATGAAAGATTAATTTGCAAAGCCTCCCACCCCCTACAGATGCTAAAATCCGTGGATGCTCTAGTCTCTTACATAAAAGGGAGTATAGTTGACTTTCTGTGTCTGTCAACCCTGAATATATTTATTTGTGGCAGGAAAACCCAATGTTTGATCTATCAAGTACAGGAAGTATTCACATCTTGAACATCGTATAAATTCATTTCAGAGCTAACTCAATTGCAGGGCACAATAATATACCAATGAGGCAGATCCCTAAGATCCTTTGGTCCCATTATATCAGCTTTCTCCTTTCTCTTTCTTTTAGGCTACAGACCAGATGTCCATCACAGTTGAAAAGAAATCTTGTCTCCAAGTAACAGATTTTCATAATGTTGACTCTTTGGGGGAAAATCTCCTGACCCAAGAGTGTGTGTTTGGGGTGGAAGGGAAAAGTAAGGGGTGCTGCTACCTGAAAGGACATTATTTTAGGATTGATCCAAAAATAGAATGCTTCTATTCTTTTAATTTTTTTCTACAGGGAAGTAAAACTATTATGTAATCAATTATAAAACAGCACAGTAAGTAATTTATTCTGTGTAGTAAATTTGAGTACATGTGCAATTATATCTAAATCATCAGACGAATAATACAAATTCCTGTTCCAACAACATGAATACTTTGGCCAGTCCTTCTTGTGTTAGCAAAGAAAGTGAATAGAATTAAATGTTGCTTTTGACAACATGTAAACTAGCAGCAATTTCAGAGAGCAAACAATTTTCTTCTTTTTTTCTATGTGTGATTGAACAAATATGCAAAATGAGACACTAGGCATGTCAAGAGAAGTTTATGAGATAAAGCGATGTCAATGGTTTTTCCATTCTTAAAAAAAAAGTGCCTGAAAATGTTAGAAACACCCATCCATTTACAATATAATACACAGAATCTTTAAAAAGGTCAGACATTTGGTGCATTGAAATAAACAACTGTCCGAAGGGTGGCTAAAATTTTTAATTTAGACAAAGGTATATGGACATTCTTAAAAGTAAAACTCAGAAATGAGGCAAGTTCTGAAAAGTTTACTTGTATTTTTTACTAAAGAACAGGCAGAGAAGTCTTCCCATTAGGCACATGGGAAGGTGTCTAGGTATATGCCCTCCTCCCTGAACCACGACGTGGAAATGTATTAAAACACAGAAATCAATGGTAAAACATGTCATATCTAGGATGATGTGGAAAGAAATTATCAGAATTGGAGTAGAACACACACTATCCCTGCCCTAAGAAGAAAGATTACACCAAATAATTGCCTCTGAGTATGTTGTTTCTTTGATATCGATGGCTTTGCTCATAAAAAATTCAGCCCACGAGGTTAACCTGTCCATCAGGCTTATCGTACAGCATTCCTACTGTGTCTGAGTGCTTTGTGGGTGTGACGGCCTGCACACACCAGAGAGCATGGGCTCACTCACTGCTCCCTTTCTGAGAACACTGCAGAGCGACAATGAGAGAACTCAACTTCATCAGCTGCGCGGGGCTCTCAGCCTCAGACTGTCTTTGAATAAGCCCACCCTCAAAGGATGTAGACTTGTTGCTTTGAGAATGTGCTGCTGGCTCTGAAAGTAAACCTCACGGAGCAGTTCCAAGACAATGTTTGAACAATTACAGTATCATTAGAATAAATTTATTTTCTCCCAGAGTGGTTATTTTGAAGGGGACAATACTTATTTAGAGGGAGAGTTTCTGATATATTTGCAGAAAGAAAACCCTCCAAAATTTCAATCAAATGCACTCATGGAAATTAAATGAATATACCAATTACCCAGGCTTGAGTATGGTTTGAGTGAGGTGAATCTGTGTTTATTTTACTTAGCATCTGCATTTTTGAATTTATAAATTATTTTTGTGTTGCTTGTTACTTTTTCATTTGAATTCCTTGGTCAAGCGCCAGTCATCATTTGAACGAGAAATGCAGCAGTAATATAATGGTTTTTAAAAGACTGTTATTATGCTGTCTTTGAACTCCAGCCACATGTGCCTTTCCCATGATCGTTTTCTTTTTCTGTATAATTTGGAAAAGCTTCAGATGTGAGTGTTTTTCCCTAAAAGCAGTGTTTTCTGAGCTCTCATTTTAACCGAACTCTGTGCAATGTCAGGAGCTTATCCTGAATTCCTCTTTCTCCCTCATTCCCCACGTCAGCAAGCCCTGCTGTGCCTGTATCCTAAACACCTCCCCCAGATCTACTGCTCTTCACCTTTGTCTCCACTGCCTTTGTCCAAACCGTTGTTCTCTTTTAACTGGCTTGGAATCTTGCCTGACCTCCTCAGTGCTCTTCCTGCTTCTCCCTTACTTCCTAAAACCCTCTCCGCACAAGGGACTTGCTGTATGATGCTCTTGAGAAGTAATTCAGGTCATGTCATGCTCCCGCATAAAATGTTCCTGTTTCTTTTCATTGCACTTGGAAATACATTTTCCTCTCAAGACACTGCCCTCTATTTCCCCTCCAGTCTTATCTCAAGCCGTTTCTCCGATGAGTTGCTCACAATGACACCAACTACAAACTCTGTCTCTCAACTTGGCCTGATTTGGTCTGGTTGGGATACTGTTCCCAATGAACTTTTTATGGCAGGCTACTTTGTATCCTTCAGATACCAGCTTAAATGACACCTCTTCAGAGAGCTAATTCCTGGCCATTTAATCTAAATGAGCCACCAATTTACTCCATTATACTATCAGATTTGAATTCTCTATAATACTTAATACTCTCTGAAGTTTTTCTTCTGCGTGTATCAATTTCTTGTTTATTGCACGTAAGATCCATAAAAGCAGAGGTAATGAGACTTTTACCTCTGACTCCCCACTGGCTACAATGATGTTAGCCCATGGGCAACATTCAATAAACACTTGTTTAATAAATGAACGAATATCAAAGACAAACCTATTCTTTAAAATCGGATTTTAATTTTTTTATCACTCATCTCTTGAATTGTTTACTTTGCTGGTCCTATTCCAGTCCTATTCTATGTCATATCCTTTACAAGCCTCAGTCCTGGGGCTGCCACTGTTATGTGCTGCGTCTTTATATACTACATCCTTTAGAAATGGGTAGAAGCATGGGATATCAATCAGACCATTTACGTTTAAAATATGTCTACTAGTCTGTGTCAGTTTGGGAAGGAAAATGAACACTTTTGTATTTTCTTTTCCAATGTGTAGAATAGGATTTGTTTCCAGTATTAAATGAGATAATAATGACAAAATGTTTAGAATCATGCCTGACATAGAGTAAGAAGATAGTACATGATACCTATGTATCTTTTATCTTCAGTTTTCCTGTGATAGTAATTTAATATGTTTATCTGACCTGCTATAGAGTCTATATTTATTATTGATAATACCCCCCATTAACTGGAAGTGTAGCAGTTTTGGTAAACTGCAGACTTGGGTTAGCATTTATTATCTGGGAGATCTTGGGAAAGTCACTATATCTTTCTGGGATTAAATTTTGTCCTGTGTACAATGGGTGGTCAAATTACACTCATTATAAAATTATAAGTGTTTTATAAAATTATAGAAAATTAGCAGGTAAATCATTTTGTAAGCTTACACTGAATTCCATTTTTAATGACAGCTAAAGTAGCGACTTAGTTGAAAGAGTTTAGTCACAGCCGAAATCTGCCTGGTTTCTCCTTCCCTTTCCTTCCCTGTTATCTCCTGGCAGCTCCTCAGCAAAACCACAGGAGTTGTGCTTTTCTCTTTATCTTGTGAATATTTCTGATGGATATTACTTTAGCATTTTGTTTTTAATCGCTAGAATCACTAACCAGGACAATTTAATTTTTAATCCATTTCTATTGTTTATAAACTGCCACTTCTACTAAAGTTCAAAGCTGTAGCCTTCATAGCTAGTATAACTTTCCATATGTGTAAAGGTGATTTTTACCCATGGGGTCACTCAGTTCTTTGTGGTTAACTTTGCTTCATTCCTATTTGTTGGAATATCTGATGATAATGGCAGTTCTCAAGAGTGTGGTTTCCAGTAACTGCTCTTATAATGGAGAACTATGATAGGTATTTGATATGGTAAATAATTATTAAATATTTGATAATATTCACTTCTCCATATTCTGTGAATATCTACAATAGGTATAATCTGCAAAAATTGAGAAAATACATTTCTTTATACGTATTTTGTTATACGGAACAAATGTGTATAAATGATTCTGGAATGTGTTCAATGCTTTTCCAAATCTTTCTATTAAATGTCTCATGTCTAGAAAAGTCCTTGGCTTGGCAAGTATTCATCTTTTGGGATAGACACCCATTGAAAATTCTGTATTTAAAGTCATCCCAAAGAGACTCTTCTAGAACAATAAATTCTTTTATTTTTAGCATTAAAAATCACTCCCTAAGTTATCTGATTTGTGAGGTTGAGTTTTTATGTATTCAGTTTTATCAAAGCAGGTATACCTGAATGTTAAGTATTACTTATCTCTTTCTTTTGCTTCTGAACTTAATTCTTTTCTTATGATCAGTAGAAGCTATGACTAATGTGTTGCCATCACAGTACTATTATTTTTAATGTAGTTCTGAATTCTAATTATATTTCACTTTGAAAATTTTTACCCTCCAGTTCTCTATAGTTTTTAACTTTCTTTCATGTGAATAGGCAAAAGTAGAAGGTAAACATTTCAGCTAGAAGATTTACAGCTCTTAGTTTCTTTGTACTTCTGCTTATAAATGTTTGTGTTCTGTATAAGCACCTATGTTTTTTCCTTATTAAAGGTATAAATATCTTTATGGAACAATATGTTCTGGAATGATGGACCTAGGAATCTCTGGTTGGTCTTATAAGACCCCAACCCCTCTAGCCCACCTGCAGTATTATTCCCAGTCTCACAACTACCACCTGTCCTATGCCATCAAGACCATCCTCATGCCACTCTTCCCCCTGAGGAGGTCAGTGGCCCCAGGTGTCACTTAGATTCTAAAACAGGCACGGTTCCATCAGAGCGAGTCACATTTCCTATACCTTGCTCTCTGCCACTAGGATTCACTCTGCTTCTTCTCTGATATTTTTCTGATATTTCCCCCTTTTCCCCATTAAAATATAAGTTCCACATTGATATATTGTCTGTTTTGTTCACTTCCCTGTCTTATTAGATTTTCAACAAAAACATAGCAGGAACTTAATATTTGTTGAAAGAATGAATAAATCCCCAGTTGTCTATTGCTCCCCTTTTAAATCTCCTTTTCCTGAAGCTAAGTAATTCCTTAAAGAGAGACTGTATATTAGTTAAGGTAATAGCTGCTACAACAAATTAAACCCTGTAATCTCAGTGATTTAGCACAATAATTTGTTTCTGTAAGAATTCCATAAGGAGTCTCAAATGACTGTTCATGGTCATCTGACACTTCCTTCCAAGCAGTGACTTGGAAACCGAGGTCCCTGCTGTCATTGAACTCTGCCCTTAACACAGGGCTTTCCAGGTTACTCTGCTCATCTATGTGAAGCCAGCAGAAGAAGGAAGGCCATTGATAATGGTATGTGGCATACATGGCCTCTGCTCACATTGCATTGCCCAGAACCCAGTGATAACCCAGAAATGTAGATCTTCTGTCGGCCTCAGGAGGAGAAGAAAAACGTTTGGTAATTAGCTAGCCAGTCTCTATCAAAAATGGGCACACCCCATTTGTAAAGCTTGGAGAATGGATTAAGACCTGCCTAGGGCTGGGCTCGGTGGCTCAAGCCTGTAAACCCAGCACT